>NC_062281.1:147602453-148294953 GCF_902655055.1 Lutra lutra
GTCATTTTAAAAACAAAACAAAACAATGCTTATTTCACTTCAAAGCTGACTCGATCATTACAGTACCAAAATTACACAGAGGGTGCCTATGGGAAGTCTGAGGGGGAGAAAAGGAAAACTGTCAGTATCATGCCTCACAATCTCAAAAAAGAAAACGGCTAAAATTTAAAAATCTGTTGGTATGTTCACCAACGTGCACCGGGGTCTACTGCCAAGCCTAGGTCCCAAGTCCTTTAGTATAGTACGTGAAATGTATTGAAATGCTTATAACAATATATAATCTTAACCCTATTTCAAGAAAGGCATATCTAATTTTGCTCCAGCCTTGACCTCACTACTTGTAGTACACCCAGGGCTCGGCCGCCAGATTGGCAAATCCTAAACATTTAGATGCCAGTCAATGTTTATGGAAGTCTAGGAGCAAAAAAAAAAATCATTTCCCCGATCAATGAAAACAAAGACTTTCCCTCTAAAAATACTGCATGGAGACGCTAATCTGTTTCTTAGGCATTTTGGTAATATCTTAATTCCTTCTTAAGGATTACAGTTGCATATAATTTTTTTAGTCAAAAACTTTGAAAAATCTGGCATATGCAAAAGATGAATTTCATATTCTTCAGGCTGAAATAAAAGATCTATTTCCAAGACATACTTGCTGATACTATGGGAATGAAACAAAAAGAAAAAAAAAGGGGGTGGGGGAAGAAAAGCATACATGCCAGAGAGTAAATAGAATGCGTCATTGTGACAACAGGGTTGCAACTAAATACAGTTAATTTTGTAAAATGCCTTCGGTAATAATCATGGCTAAAAAAGAGACTCTTTACTTAATTTTTGAAATTAGTATTTCAGGCTTTTCTCAGAAGGAAATAGAGAACCTGGTACATTTAATGTTTACGAGATTCCAGGAAAACCCCCACGGTTGCCTTAAGACTCAAGTAACCCGAAAATAAAATTCAATTTAAAACATTTAAGTTTTTCTTACTGTCTTATGAAAATGTTTGATTCTTTAACTTGATATTTGCTTAGGAAATATAAATATAAAATTAAAGAAAAATTAAACAGTAACCTCCACAAAGCTTTCTGAGTACATCTAACTTTTGATTAACCAACCCACACTAATCTTACATAACTTCTCTCTGCCGCACAAACCCCCAGAAGATAAATTATTTACTTTCAGATAAATGATATGAACACCAAAAAGATATTTGATGCCTTTTTTTAAAAAGGGTGTAGGACAGACAAATATTATAAAATGCATTCTTTTTCAGTTTGTACTATCCACCTAAATATATACTTTGGAGGCACAAGTAACTGTAATGTCCAAAATATTATTACTATAAAGAAATTATTAAGTTTTCAAATGTTCAAATGTAAACTGAGTGGTTAAAATTGGAAAAATATTTTGTCAAGTCTGTTAAAATATTATAAATTATAATCAATCATCTGAACACTACATATGACTATTTTTTAAAGTACATATTAATGTAATATATAATAAATCAATTCAATAATTGACATTTATCTTTTTCCTCTCTGGACAAATTTCAGGCTCTGCATTTCAAATTTAGCTTTGAAAACTGCTCTTTTTCAATAAAAATCTAAAAGAGAAGTAGCTTTTCTAACATGTGTGCATTCTTCAAGTGGAGAGGGAGCAGAAAAAAATACAAGAATTATATTATTCTTTACCATAAACATTTTAAATTTCTGATGTTTAAGAATCTTTCTTATTGCCATACTTTAAAAGAGAGAAATGGTGGTGGGGAGGGGGTGTTTTCAAGTCACAGTTTATCTAATAAGGTATATGCCAAACCGCAAAGCATTTAAACATTACTAAATTCTGAGCTCATCCTTGAAATGTTCTAAAATACATAAAATTGGGGTTTGAAACAGTCCTTCACATTGACTTATTTTCTTATATACACAGAACATGCTAGGGACCAAGGCTCTGTGGTATTATGTTAAGAACTCCTGGAGTCTACCTTAACTATAAAGTGAGCTTTTACCAAAAGGAAGATTTCATCTTAAAATCTCAGGCCTGTTTTATAAAGCAAAGAACAACTAAATTCCAAACAATTCACATTAATGTTAAAATGTTATCTTATTCAAAAGCTTCATTAATAAGAATAAGCCTTGCCTAAAAAAGACATTCTAATATGGCATTTAAGTGTCTGAAGAGACTCCTAGTATGCTTCTCACAGAACTGCGAACCGCGTTCATTCGTGTTCATTTTGTTTACCTGCCAACCAAATGCCTATATATCTCATCATAAAAACATAAAAACCCTCAAATGAGGACAACCATGTCAATTAATCATTAAGAATAATCTAAGTCCCCAATTGTGCATCAAAAGTATTGTACAACTTATTACTCCCCAAAGGTTTCAAGAATGTGCCAATAAAAGTGCACAATATTTTGTACAACTTTACTCACATGTACTATTAAAGAGCTAGTCATCTTTCTCAACTCACAATTAGAAATAGTCCAGATCATCAAAAGTAAAGAAAATCATTAACTTGCAGGAAATGTCAAGGCCCAGCATAAATTAATTTTTTTAAAAAGTAAGCCCCATAAATCATGTTGCTGCACATACTGCCATAAGCTACGTACTATTTCAAAATATTCAGGAGATAATAAAGAATATTCTACACGTGCACTCAGTGAGAAAGTTATAGACCATCAATGAAAACAAACCTGAAAACCTGTTTCAAAAGCAGTATGACTTTGAATCAGCACCTTAAATGTTGATCTGCTTGTAAGTAAGCCAAGCTTAAGAACCACTGAACGTTGATATTGCTGGAACTACTTTTAAAGGTTCACCTATAAATTTCTACCGGGTTATCATTCTATGGCCAGGTAAACGATTTGGTTATGATACGCTTGTATGGACAAAAAGAAGACGCCTGACATTTTCTTGATAAAGTTTTAAAAATTGCATACACGTAGATGGAGTTTATTCTTTCATTTAGAGTATTTCTGTCACTGTGCTTACTGAACTTTCTTCAATGACCAATAAACTACCCAAGTTTTCTTTCTAAAACTGGCTCTACAGCTTTATAAGTATTCCAGCAAGTTAAATAAAATTGTTAATCAATTTTTAAAAGAAGAACCCAAAATACGTGGCTCTCGTTCACTATTTAAAGTACAATTTCTTCACCAACTGTTACACTAAGTGTTTCTTTTACTGGTGTTTCCAGAAGAAGGCCTAGTTAGTGTATCAATCACACTGCCAAATATGTTTTTAAAAAAAAAACTTTCTTAATGTGATAATAGCTCGTGAACCAAGAGAATCGCCTTTGTCAGGTACCTGACTATGTCCTGGGCCTGCATGGATACACAGGTATCCTCATATATGCACCAACCCAAAATATAAATTTTTCTCTGCAGAGCTCACTTGAGAAGATACTCATATGTCTGCTAAGGTCATGCCCCACCATTGCAGCACCCCGGTATTGTCTACAAGTTCTCTATGTTGCAAACTTCTGCCAGCAAGAACTTCAGCCTTTGAATCTCAGCATTTCCACTGTAGTCATAACTCATTCAAATTCTCTTACACTTTGCATCTTATCCATATGCAATTGTGAACCTTGCCAGAAGTGGTTGGAAAAGTTTCATTCCATACTTCCACAAGTTACTAAAATAGGAACTTTGGAAGTTTGTTAGGGAAAAATAAAAAACTTTTACAGTAACTAAAAGCAACTGCTATCCATTACTAATGCTAGGCCTAAATCCCAAACAGACCATTTCTATATAAAAGATGCATTTAAGAGTCTTCTGAGATCAAATAACCAGTATTATTCCTGTTAGATATTGCAATAAGGCTGTCATGTGAGAAATAAATCCAGAATCTAGAGAGGAAAAGGAAAAAATTATTGATACTTTCTAACCTTCCATAAAGTATTCCAGTTAAACCGTTATCTCCTGCTAAATGAAAGCAATAAGTGGTAGCAGGTTTTTTAAGGGAGTGGTAAATAAACATTTTACTTGAAGCATACAACTTCATGTAGGTGATTAATGGTCAGATCGCAATGTACCAAAACAGTATGAAAGCTCACACTTTTTTTCAAAAATTGTCTTCAGCGCAAAATCACTTTGACTACATGCCTTTTAGTCAAAGAAAATAAATAATATATTCAAAAGGGACCAGATTTGGAGCCGTGAAGTAGCAATATTTTGCCTAGGGGTGGTGCAGACAAGAGAGGGATGGAAAGGGAGGGCATGGGAAGGAGGGGCGGGGGTGGGGGGGCGAGAGAGACCCATGCTCTGAGCAGAGTCGGAGGGGAAAAGTTGCCCCCGTCCTGCGCGCGGAGCTGCCCGAGTCCCGCGGCGGCGGTGGCGGGAGGCGGCGGGGGGAGCCGCGTCCGGCCCGGCGTTGCTGCTCGGGCTCGCGGCCGGGAGCCCAACTCCGCCCGGCGCTCCCCGGCCCGCGCGGCCCTCGGCCTCCGGCGCTCGCCGCCCTGCGCAGCGTGGGCTCGTCGCGACAGCGAAACTTTCACTCGGGAAAGCGAGCGGGCGATGAGCGGCGAGGACGCAGGCTCCACCCGGCCGGCGCGGGGGGTCGCGCGTCCACGCAGCCCCGCTCCGCCGAGCCCGGGGGCCGGCTCGCAGCCGCCCGCCCGCGTCGGAGGGGCGCTGTCCCGGCCGGGCCCGGGACGCCGGCCCGCGTCCCTCCCGCGGCCGGACCCCAAAGGCTGACAAACAATAAACAAAAGTAAGAGTTTGGGGAGGCTGCCGCGGCGCGGGCTCCGCGCGCGGGCCGTGGGCGCAGGGTCGTGACTTCTCCCGCACCCGGGGCTTTCAGCTGCCCCGAGCGTGCGGGGTGGGCGGTGGGCTCCGTCGGCGGCCCCCTCCCCGGGAGCCGCGGAACTACAGAAACCGGCCTGCCGGCTGCAGAAACGCTGAGTCCAGATTTCAGCGCGTCATGGGCTGCAACCCCGCCGAAACACGTGCGGGGCGTCCGAAAACACCGCCGTTCCGCAGTCAGTCGCCCCGATATTAATTAACGCATTAATAAGAGGGCGCCATTAGCCATGTGCCCACACAAATGGCCGTGCAAGAGGAATGCACCCGCATGGAAACAAAGTTACTTTCTTAAAGCTGTATTTCTCCCCCCGCCACGAGCACACGCGCACACACACACCGAAACACGCGCAGACACGAGCACACACCAAGACACATGCCCCGGGCCCGCCCGGCGCGACTGTCCCCCGTACCCCGCGCCCAGCCCCAGGTCTGCCCCCGCAACCCCGGCCCCCCCAACCCCGCCGCATCCAAACAGCTGCTTACCTGGGTGAGACAGAGCGGAGAATACATAACTGCCGGGCGGTGGGGTGTGCGTGTGCGTCTGGGTGTGCGGTTTGGAGGTGTGCGTGAGTGCGGGTGAGAAAGGAGAAAGAGGGAGAGAAAGAGAGAGAGAGAAGGGGGAGAAAACAAATCAAGCCTGCTTCTTGCGTTCACATTTCCAACTCGGCTCAACTGCAGCCAGCCAGCCAGCGCGATTGCCGCTCCATGAGCTGAACTTTAACCCCGCCTAGAGTTTCCCTACACTCCACTATACATGTCTACTGTACGCGGGCGTTAAAGGCATAGCGCACCCTTTCCCGCTCCCGCGCCCCCGGCCGGGTGCCCGCGAGCTGCCCGCGCGCCCGCCTCCGCCTCCGCTCTGCACCGCACCGCACAGCCGCCGCCCGCTCGCGCCGCCGCCGGCGGGGGGGGGGTGCGTGGGGGAGGGGGCGGCTGCGGCGCCGCGCGGCCAGCCGGGTCCCGAGCCTCCGCGGCCGCTCGCGCTCGCTCGCTCGCTCGCTCCCTCTCTCGCTCCCTCGCTCGCAGGCTCTCTCGCTCCCTCTGCCCCCCCCGCCCCCGCTTCCCCGCTCAGCGCATTACTGGGTAACGCAGTGAGGAGCAGTTACAGTCTGTACTCCCGGGCAGCTATAGGCTGCCACAGGATGTGCTTAAGCAAACAAAACTACTTTTCCTCATCCCCATCCCCCAAGCCCCGCCGCAGACCTTCGCGGACCTCGGTGGAGGACTTGGGCAACTTTGCCAGGTTGCCCTGCTCTCCCGGTTCACTGTGTGCGGCACGGAGAAAACCGAGGAGAAGGCCGGGGGGCAAATTTGCATGTATGCAAATTTTTTTAAAAATCAGACCTCCTAGGTAACTTTTTTTTCCCCCTCTGAAATGCGGTACGGCTCAAAGCATTGTAATCTCTCCAACGGAGCTTTCTGTGGGAATAGATCGTCGGTAGAGGTAATTATGCACAAAATCCTGCAAACTTTGTGCAGCTTCAGTCCTATGGCATTCAGAAGCGGGGGTGGGGAATAATTTCACACAGAAGAGTCACCGGATTGGGGGGTGAGGGGGGTTGTCTGGAGAAAAGGAGGCGGAGATTAATGAGCGTTCTCCCTCCCAGGACTGTGAAACTAGTGGGTCTGAACACAGACGCCATAGAAAAAGTTCTATCGCGTTCAGAAACAACAGTGGTTTAACTGTGACATCTTTTTCTTTTTAGGAGGGAAAAAAAAAATGTGAAAGGGATGTCCCCTAAGGGAAGGGAGATATTCTGGTCCACAAACGCGTGCCCAAAACTGGACACAGGCTATCATTACCGTCCCTGTTCCTGGGACACCTCTGGAAGGGTGCCTTTTAAGAATCCCCTCTTTTTTCCTCCCCCAGGTAATCGTTCTTAAAATGGAAAAGAGCTTCCTGCAATTATTTTAGGTTTGGTAAAGTATTGTTTTGGCAGAAAAAAGGGGTGGTTTTTAGGGTTTGGCAAGTTGCCAATAAGCCTGCTTTTCCAGTTTTTTTAACCTCATATTTTTTTCTCCAGGCTTTCCTCCCTGATGGAAAGAAAGAAAGAAAGAAAGAAACCAAACAAACCAAAAAACCCCTTCTTCCTTCTGATCCCCATCCCATCCCCTCCTCCTCATCTTTCTCACTCTAGTTTGCAAGCCTGCTGCATCTGAGAATCCTTCTCAGAATTCCGAAAGGAAAGATCAGGGTGAAAGGCACTGGCACACAGACAGGAGAATCTGCACCTTGGGAGAGGTTACATAGCCAGGGAGCCTCTGGAGAGAGGAAACTCCTGTAGGAATGCCCACTCTGCAGGTGAGTGTGAGGTGACATGCTAAGGTCACTCTCATCCAGACTATGCTCCCCCACCGCACCCCCTCCCCTTTTATAAGTAAGGAGCAAGAAATATGTTACTGGAGAAAGCAAAATACAGTCCTCTGAAATATTCTGCATCTGTCTAAAATCATTTGATGCTTCTTCTCCAGTTACTTTATGGCTAAAAGAATTTCTGAGTGCTCAAGACCCATGTTCACATACTCTGCTCCTAAATATCCTTGGAAGTCTCTGAAATTATTCATTATGGGACGAGGGGAGATAATGACTTAAATCTTTAACAAGAGAGTCCCATTTTCCCCCAACTAAACAACTGCTTTCCCTTGGTTCCTCTTTAATTTCAGTAGAAGAGAAACGTCCTAAAAGCTAAGCTGAGTTACAGAGACCCCCCTGGCCACAGAAACCTTTGCTGGGATCTATAACTTCAACTCGCTCCAAGTTTCCTCGATAGAAGTTTCTGGCGGACGGTCCCAACATGTAACTGAGGCACAGTGAGAAGTTATTGTTCCATGTGTGCTCTTGGGAACCTCTCTTCCAGAGCAGATTAAAATCTTTTTTTTTTTCTGTATTAAAAGATAGACTTCACATCTGCCTCTTTCCAAAACAAGAAAGATTCTTACTTTTAACTGAATCTCAAGAAAGAGAAAAGGAATTTTTTAAAAAAGACTGGCACATCGCCCTGGTTTTTAAAATAGGGAAAAGTAATTTAATGCTGATATTTCTAGTTTAAAAACTTCTTTTGTTGCAGCAGTGAATGTGCCCGCGATTTCCAGCTTTCTGCGGTTAGCAATATTATCTTAAGTAACTTTTGGCGCCCTTCGTAAGACTTTTGGATATGGGACGATTGTTTGCGCCCTCTAGGCAAGGGCTGGATCCAAGTTCAGCACCAAAGCCCTTCACATCCGCTCCTGCTTTCTCTCCTATCTCCGCCAGCTCCCGCTCCCTCCCCCGCGGGTTGGAGGGGGGGGGGAGGCGGGGGAAACACTACAAAGCACAGTTCCAACTACAGCCTTTGGAAACAAGACTGAGAAAAATACAGTAGAAGAGTTACAGTTACAGAAAGGCTTCTGGTAACTTTCTCTCCAACAGGCATAAATTTAAACACACACACAAAGAAACAGATGTTCCTCAAAGGGCAGTCTGGGGGTAAAAACATTTCCAACTCTTTCCCCTCTTCCCAAGTTGCAAAAGTAAATCCTTGTCCAGAGTTCACAAAGATACCAAGACACTTGAGCGAGAGAGCAGGGTGGAAGGAGGAGAGAAGGGAGAAAGGACAGTAGAGAGAACAGTTGTAGGAAACAGGTGAAGTACAATAGCTAGTTTACTGCAATCATATAAATGACCCATTGTTAGGAAGGATAAACCCCTTATTGGAAATAACCGCTCCAATCATTTATTTTGCAAGTGCTGGGAGGCTGCCTTGAAATGGGATTGTCTTTGCGCAAAGGAGCCTCCTGTCATGCTCTCTGCTATCCATATTCTTCCTGGCACAGAGCCCAGCCTTGCATTTACTGTGTTTTATTTGCAGAAATGTTACCTTGCCAGCTTTAGTGAAATCCTCTTAGATATATAATTACGTCAATAAGGTTTCACTTATATGTATAGCACAAATACCTCTCATTTTGGAGGTTACTTGATAGGAAGATCTTAATATGATTTAGATTTTAATGCCCCAAGCAGTACAGATGAAATTGGGGTTCATAAGTGACAATGCCATTAACTCTGTAGTTCTTACCAGGACTAACTTTATCACTAGCATTTTCCAATATTTTTCTCTAGTTTTTTGACCTACTGGTCACTTGTGTGCAGATTTTTCTTAGATGCATATAATACGAAATTGAATAATGTTGCTGAACTGAGCATCCAAGTGGATTTTAACGTCAAATTTCCAAACCAGATTTGATTAGAAGGCCGAAAGCCTTGGGAAATAGCTCCATGGGAATTTAATCCAAAGATGAGAAAGAGCCCATACTATTTTCCATTCACTTCCCAACAGAATTAGGTGTCTACAATGCTCAGAGGGAAGGAAGAGATGGATGTACTTTAGTCAGAGGCTGCCAGTTACTGTCTCCAAGACAAGCTACTGCAGTTGGTTTCCACTGGATTGGTATCAAAGACTTGTCCAAGAGGCCAGACTCCAACTAAGAGTTAGCAAGTCAGCAATCTTCCACACACACCCTCCACAGGGGTTGTTGTGGTAACAAGAACAAATGTGAACTTGGCCAGTCTTAATATCCTATTTGCTACTGACCATATATTTAAACAGCAGAATTCAAGAAAAGTGGAGAAACACACACACTCTCCCCCTCTTCCTTTCAAATGTATAAAACAGCTGTCAGTCCACCTATGAAACATTCTCTCTCTCTTAAAACTGTTGTTTAGAGTTCAAGAAGAGAGGCTTTCCTATTCCTTCCAAGTACTTGAAAAGTCAAAGCTTCTTAGATAACCAGGGAAGTTTTGCAATGCTGCGTATTCAATATGTTACTTCCCAGAGCTCAATACCATCCTGTAGTTCAGGCAAGTTTTTAAGCCACCCATTTTTAAAAGTTGACCCTCCCCTTCCACAACAGTCAACAACTTCCCCGAATTTAAAAATAATAATTCAAAGTTAATTTTTCTCTAGAAGAATTTTTCTAACTTTTTCTGAAAGCCAGTTAAGAAGGCATTACACTTCATGCAAAAATTCCCCAGGTTTTTTTTTTTTTTTCTTAAACTCAAAAACTCTTTCCTATTGTGCTTGCTAAATCCGGAAGAGCTTGTAGTTTTGACAGCTTGAACCACACCATACCCTTCAGAGCCGCAGAGAACTTCAGATCTTTTCTGCCCCGCCCCCTCTGGCTACTGAGAACCATTGTACACCCAAGCCTCCTCATGATTGGATAAGGCTTTTGTCAATCTCCCATGTTGTCCCATTGATTAGAGGATCGAATCGTCAATTATTCTCCGGGTCCAGACATTTCTTTTCGAGTTTGGTTGACTGCTGAGGCCAGACGTCTTTTTACCGAACAGAGCATGTACAGGATTCCCCCCCCCCCCACTTCTGGAACCGAGCAAGCGCTAGGAGGAAAAAAATCTGTCAAGCTCAGCAATTTTTTCAAATCTCGGGGTTAAAAAAAAAAAAAAGGAAACCCGGTCTTTGATCACATAGCAAAAAGGAAAAAAGAAAGAAAGAAAGAAAAAAGCCATCCACAAAGCTACGTCTTTAAAACAAAACCATCACAATAGACATTCACCCAGCAATCACTAAAACGCATATGCAAGCCAGAGAAATTTTAAAGTCTTAGCCATTAAACAAAATCATTCTGCCATTATTGTTGTTTATAAAACACATCGTATAAACGCAAAATAGAAAGTTTAAGATGTACCACGTACCATTGCAATGTAAAAAGACGTGAGAAACTTTAAAATGTTCAGACGAATTGCTTCATTTGTTGTCCCCCTTTTTTTGCATTAAAAAAAAAATCTAAATAAACTTGGAACCGTTGAAAACCCGGAAGAGATTTTTTTTTTAAAGCTGTTGGCCAATTGCAGGCTTCTTGGAAATTTTTTTTTTTTTTTTAACTCCAAATCAGAAGGCTTTTGCAATAGCAATGCACTCTCTCTGCCTCTCTCACTGTCTCTCTCCTCTTTTGATAGCAATCCAACCCGGGCTGGCTGGTTCTCAGATTCTCTCTGGTTTTGCCTTGTGTGCTTTGGATTGTATGAGACTTTGCAGAAGTTGCAATCGATTCGCAGTCCCTCTCTCCTCTCCCTACCCCCTTGTTTATTTCCGCAATCGCTGCAATTTGCATAGTAACCACGCACGAGGCGCCGGGCGGCTGCCTGCGGAGGGGGCCAGGAGGGGGCAGGGAAAAGGCCTTGCCCCCTTCTCCCCTCCTCCCGTCTCTCTCCCCGCCAGTCTCCTCCTCCCCCACGGTGCGTGGCCAATAGGAGCCCCGGCATTCAGCGCAAGCTCCGGTCGGGACACCGTTCGGAAGAAAAGCCCCTGTGTTACTAGGCCCTGCTCGCAGGATCGTGTTTTTTGGCGCGGTAGAAGTTCCCCTGCTTGCGGACCTCGCCGCGGGTACTAGGGGATATGTGAGGATAAAGTACATTTGCCTGCGGTTGTGCGGGTTTTGCACGTTTTAATCAAGTCTGCACACCTGCTTTCTCGGTTTCTTTTTCCATAGCCTCTCGTGAGTTATTAGGCTAGTTCATGATGGTTAGTGAGAGATTTAACCTTTATTTGCACTGGTGTAGACCAAGAGTTAAAGATCCTCTTTGGTGCATTAAATCACGAGAGTGCAAAAATGTCACAGAGAACTTGCAGTGAAATAAAGCTTCTACTCCAGATTCTGAAAGGAAAAGACTGGTTCTGCTCGCTGCAGATGACTGGCCATAAAATTGTTAGGTAGGCTCCGTCAAGAATAAAGTTGTTCCTTTAAAGCAGGAGATGCAGTGAAATTCTACCTTAATTGCCAAGCATCTACTATGTCAATATCCTTACAAACCAGGATTCACAAAGTTTGACGCCCCCCTTCACCTCCCATCGCCCCAAGAGAAGGGTTGTGTTCCGACGTTTGAAATGGGGAGGAGGGAGGCTGTTAATGTAACTATTGGAACATTAAGAACCTCATCTAACAGATTCATCTTGTTTCATTAACCCGGGCTCTTAAGACCATTTCAATGTCAATCTGTGATGTGTTTGTTTTAAACAACAGACTAGCCCTTGGTGCAGTGGTGGTGCGGGAAGACGGCTCTAAAGGAAGGGAGTGTCCCTTTAAATGGAAAGCATCACACCAGGGCTCCTGCGTTTGTTTGCTTTGCGTCAGTTAAGTAGCTTTAGACGTTTTGCTGAATAACTGAGTTACAGGGAAATGTGTGCTTAGCTCACTTGATAAAAATTATCCAATAAGAAGTCAAGAGGAATAGGAAGCAACCTGGTGGTTGTCTGATTTTCTTAACTGTCCTTGGTGAAGGTACCTATTAATTAATAACAGGACCTCGCACAGTTAAATTAGAGGTTAGAGAAACCTCCTATTTTGTTTTGAACCGCATTTTTGGCTTTAGGCTTGCACTTTACGACAAGCTGACTGATGCAGCATTACTGAAAGGTATGGTTCTGTGGCCACTGGTGGTGGTAGACAAGCTTTGCTGTCCTGGTCTGCCTCTTACAGATTCAGATACTGTCTTGCTCTAGAAAGTCTGTGGCATTTAATCCTGGCCCCCTCTCCTAAGGATCCATTTCAGCTTGGCATACTGCTTTCACTCTAGAAGTACTACATTTAATGGGATATAGTAGCTTAAGTAAAAAGAAAAAAAAATTGTTTTTAAGGAACTCAAAAAACTTCTAGGCTTTGTTCAACTGGTGCCAGGCTGTGTGACCTTGAGATGGTTACGTAACACCTGTAAAATAGGCCATCAACCTATTGTGAGAATGGAGGATTGTTTTTGTCAAGAGCTGAGAGCCTTTCAAATGCACAAGAGGTACCAATGTTTGCTGCATTGCTCTGTAGATGCCATACTGAATAATCTCCAATGCTAAGCAAATCAGGCTTTGTTCATAGGTGGTAACAGTGAGTTTTGTGTCCCTGTCTGTAATTCATTAACTCAGTTTAATGTGGTAGGTTAACACCATTTCCAAAGTGACCTTTTATCTCCATCTAGTCAACAGCAACATAGTATAGGTTTTGGAGTCCAGCTTAGGTATTAATGTTGGTCCTACTACATGACTTCAGACAAATTATTTAACCTCTGTAAGATTTACATTCCTCCTATGGAAAATGGGAGATACTCAGATAACATGTAATTTACCTGGTACATTAGGTGTGCTCAGTATATCGTACCTGTAGTAGTACCACTATTTCTGTTTAATATGGACCATCCTACAGGCACATTGAATGTGCTAAGAGTTGGAGACACAGAGAAGAAGATGTTGTCCCTGCCTTCAAGAAGGTTTCAGTCCATTGAAGAGACAAGACCCCAAAATAGATAATAATGTAATGTGATAACTGCTGTGTCTGATATACATAAAGGGCAATAGAAATAGAGATGAAGGAATGACTGATTTTGCCTGGGTGTATAGAGAAGGAGAATCAAAAAAGGCTAAGAGAGAGAAAATGACATTGCATTGGGCCGGAAGTATGTGTTTGTCAGGTGGACAAAGGAGAGGCAAGGCATTCTTGCCCAGGACAGCAAGGTGATGTCAGCTTAGGCACTGGGCCAGAGAATGGGGATATATTCAACTGTGGCTAGTTGCTCTAGCTAGTATTAGCTTGTATCACAGTAACTAGAGATGTAGTAAGAAAATCAGGCTGAGGCAAGATAGTGGGAAACCTTGTGAGGTGTTTAAACTTTCACTTGATGGACTGGGGAGACATCAAAGGTATTTAAATAGAGATACACAAAGTAAACTTTGCAGATTAGAAAAATCATTCCAGCAAAGGAGACAAAGAGACCAATTAGAGGTGAAAGAAGATGAAATCCTGAACTGCGCACAGCAGGAATGAATGAGCAAGAGAGAGAAGGAGAGGAAGAGCAACGGGTGGGAGAAAGGAGAAAAAAGCAAGAGAGACCCACCATTAATATTAGTTTCTAGAAGCTTCGGCTAACAGGACGATTTAGGAGTGCAGTTTTTCCAGACTATCTCAAGTCCAAATACCCACTTATGAAATAAGAACTATTAATGAAAGAGGTTTCCTTACCTCGCTTCTATATCCTCAAATCCACCAATGTTAAATTATTTTCAAATAATTCCCATAACAGTAACAATAGCACACATGGATTGAGTATTTATATTGGCTTTTCTCACCCTGTGAATTTGCATTCCAGGAACATCAGCCCCACAATGCCACAGAAAATCAGCTGCACATCCAATAGGGCGACTTTGGATTGCCAACCCCATTGAGAGCCTCATGTTTCCATGTAGGCTGGCTTTATGCCTTGAAAATAGTAGGCTCTTCCAGGAATTCTGCTTTGTTGACCCAAATAAAACTTAATCCTCTTGCAGGGCATTGATATGGAGACTACAACATCAGAGTCTTACAGATTTAGCAACATGATTAGAAATTGCAGTATTTCTCTAATAATGTATTTTTTAATTTGTGAACTAAGTTGAATGTTGACCACAGGGATACATTTCACATTTTCTTGATTTGACTGGGTAAATCCTAGATCATCCAAGGCACTTTTTAGGCTAGGTAATCAACACTGGCATTTAGAGGACCGACATGACAATATAAATGATAAATACTAGAAGCAAATGTAAATCTAGGAATTGATGAGGCTCCCTAATCAGCAAGCTTCAGCAGACTATTGTCCCCCCAAATCTGTCTCTCTCTATTCTTGGATGCATAAATGAACAGTTTAGAGCCCATAGCTCCTAACTGTCCTTGCAGACAGGCATGACACATGATTAAGATCACATTAGAATAGAGAGAATTATTGAGTCAACGTTCCATGTCATTTGCTTAAAATAAATTTGTCCTAAACTTGTGGCCTTTCCAAAGGCTGCAGTGAGGTCATGTTAGAGATCGAGCTTCAATTACAAAGACCAGGGACAATGACTTGGGAGACAAGGGAGCAAGGTGGAGGGAACCTGGGCTCCTGAGTGATCTGATGGAGCAGAGCTGTTTCTCTAGCCTAGATCATACTTAAGCCACTATGGTTGTTTTTTTGTGTGTTTTTGTTTTTTTTTAATTTTGTTTTGAAAGATTGTATTTATTTATTTGTCAGAGAGAAAGCACAAGCAGGGGCGACAGACAGAGGGAGCATTCCCCCAGCTGAGCAAGGAGCTTGATGTGGGACTTGATTGCAGGACCCTGGGATTCTGACCTGAGCCAAAGGCTGACACTTAAGTGACTGAACCACCCAGGCATCCTTAAGCCACCGTGTTTTGAGATCTGTGATTCAGCAGCTCAGCCTTGTCTGTAATCACCACCACCACAACCACCACCATCATCATCATCATCATCAAGATTATAAAACAATTTTATGGTACCTTTGGATCATTTCCTCTCTGAAAGCTTATGGCTTTTCCCCAACTTAATAGAAAATACATCTGGGTTTGGGGTTTTTCTTTTTTAATTTTTAAAAATCCAATTCATTTAAACTAAAAAAAAAAAAACAGTTTACCCATTTCTCCTATTGATTTTATTATCAGCCTCCTTTTCCAGTCTTTCCTCCTGCCTAATCTCTCTTTACTACCCCTCACCCCAGACACACTAAATGAGTCACTTTTCTATTTTCACTATTCTATGAACACATAACACATGTTCATCCCTCTCTTTCTTGGTTTGTGGATTTTTTTTTTCTGCCCAGAAGTCCCTCATGTTTTCTCCGTGTTCCATCCTTTATTTCTTTTCTTTCTTTCTCTTCTTTTTTTTTCCCCCCCAAGAACCAGTTTAATGCTCCCAACTCCCCCAGGCAGAATGGCCAATCCCTCTGGGTGTCCTTTAAGTGCTTATACTCATCTATAGGACAGTTATCTTCACATTGGAGGTCAGTTATTTCTTTGTGTGTTTGTCTGCTAGACTATGAGCTCCATGAAAGTGCAATGCCTTTATTTCTCTTGTGTTCTTACAAGCCAACTTCTATAACTCTCAATAGATGTTTGATAAATTAATGGGTGAATGGAGAGATGAAACAAATGCTTACCTTTTCCTGCCTTGCACTCTTGTCTAACACAGACTCAGGAGCGTGGCTGATGCAAGTCACGGCGTTGTCACTAAGGGGAATTTTAAGTATAATAGTAGGACATAGAGCTTCCTTCCTACAGACCTTCCACGCATGTTATCGCTTGTTAACCCTTCTCTGGATAGGTGAGTCAGGCACTGTCTCTCTCATAACAAAATGAGGAAACTAAGGCTCGGAAACTATAGGAGTCTTCTCATCATTCACTTAGTGAGGTGGTTGACTAGAATTCAACTCATTTCAACATTCCCTCTCCCCAAAGCTCTGGCTATGTCTGGCTTCAAAATTTTTAGGCACCATTTTAGTGTTTAGCTGGCTCTTATCATAATCAAAGGTAAACAAATGGGCCCATTCTTTCAACAGCTTTATTGAGGAACAATGGATAAACAAAACACTGCACATATTTAATATATACAATTTGATAATTTGGGACATATACAAGCAACCATGGTACCATAACCACAATCAAGACAAGAGATATATCCACTACCTCCCAGAGTTTCCTTACCCCTGCCACCACCATTTTGAGGGGTAAGAATATTAAGTCTACTGTCTCAACACTGTATTATTTACTATAGGCATTTTGCTCCTAGAGCATATCACTAGAACTTATTCATCTGGCCTCGCTGAAACTTTACACCCACTGAATATAGCTCCCTGTTCCCTCTACCCCACAGATCCATCCTTCTTATCTTGGACACACCCCACAATCCACTGCAGAGGTGCCTGAAGACCACAGATGACGTCATGCAACTGAGCTGCTAGGATAGTTAGAGAGAGGATGCTTGTATCTTGACTGAAGCCAGGGGTTGTAAGGTATGAGTTTACAATTTACAGAAGGAAAGCTAAAGGGAGCTCAGAAGTCTCCAACCACGGTATTTACAGATGACAAAACTGAACCAGCAAAGTGAAGTCATAAGCTCATGACCACACGCTGGTAAAGAATGAATCCCTAGTCCAGAACTAGTCTCGTTCCATTATTGCAGAGGTGTTTTGCAGGAATGGGAAAAGAGGGAGTAACTCTCTCTGGTACCAAAGTTGAAAAAAGGCCTGGGCAAGTAAGAAATGTGAATCTGCGAGGAGAAAGAAACCAAAGGGATGCTATAAAATCCCAACTGGTTCCCTGAAAGATGGACCCAAATATGTTCAGACAGTTAAAGGGTAATTTTCAGGAGAAATGAGGGAGATTGGGAAATAAGAGCAATGGTTCTAGAGCTGTAACTTGGTGTAAAGAAATGTGAGCTGAACTGTTTCTCTATTCTCTGCTGTCTGTAGTCTTGGGCAGTTCCATCTCTTCCTCTAGTTTCCTTCTCAGTAAAATGTAAATATCATCAGCTCCACTTCTTGGGGTTTTTGATAGGATTCAATGAAATCATGAATGTGAAACTGTTATAAATGTAGGTTTCTCTCCCATGAAGGCCTATGCACCACCAATTGTTTCTAATACAGCACAGAATGAAGAATATAGGTAGTTGTATTTATCCAAAAGTTTTAATTTTTTATTTATTTTTTAAAAGATTTTATTTATTTGAGAGAGGAGAGAGAGAGAGAGATTGAGAACAGAGAGATCATGAGCAGGGGGAGGGGTAGAAGGAGAGGGAGAAGCAAGATCCCTGGTGAGTGGAGACAGCCTGACTGGGCTGGATCCCGGGACCCTGGGATCATGGCAGATGCTTAACCTACTGTGCGACCCAGGCATCCTAAAGATTTTAGAGTAGAAATTGTGTGTGTGTGTGTGTTTATCTATATCTATTTCTATATCCATATCTATAATGCATACATATATAAGCACACACACAAAATCTTCACTCCAAAACCTCTTCAAATTGAGGTAGGATAAATATAACTAACTAAAAATATATAATATATATAGTCATATATATATATACACACACACACATATATATATATATATATACATACATATACATATATATATACATATACATACATATACATATACATATATATATATATATATATGAAAGAAAAATACCGTTAAGATAGAAATAAGGTGAAATCAAGACCCAGATTATTATCTAAAATGCATGCAATGAAATTCTATATACTTTTTCAGGGTTGCTTGCAATTTGGCTTTGAGTTTCCTAGTAACCAATTCTAAAAGAAAAGGTAAAAACTTATAAAATATATGATATTCATATGATTATAAAATTGAGATTCAAGAAGGGTTGTTTAAAAGCAACACAGACATTCCGAGGTCTGAGAAACTGAACCCATAACCTCCTGCCACACTACTGCATACACCACTACTGAATACATACAAGCAGACCAGCCGTTGTCATGAAGAGGACTAATCTTTACTATGAGGCATTGAACAAGTACTCAGTCCCTGGATAAAATTCCAGCCAGCCTAAGGACAGAAGGAGTGGGAAGGATGGCAGTGCTAAAATTACTATTTTAGGAACTCCTCAGCTATAGCTTTAGTGCCCTGGACTAGTGGTACTAGTGCTTAGTTCCTGGCAAATTAGATATGTGCCTAGTTTGACCACAGTGTCTATAGACCCAGAAAATCAGCAACAAAGAAAAGAAAGAACCAGTTGAGGTTGACTCCTCTGACGCTGGGGTTTTTCACACTCATTGTAATATTCCTAAGATCACATCCCACCCCCAAACATAGCATGGAGAGGAAGGAAATGGGAACTGGAAAACCCAGTTGCATGGACACTGAGTTCAGACTCTCTTTTCCAGCTCATGTCCTTTAGCTCTCAGCCTCTCTTGACCTCTCTGTTTCATAAGGTGACTCAAATGGATCAGGAAAGGGAACTCCAGTAAGGGAAGTTATAGAATTGGGATTGGTGTTGTGTTGGACACATAAGCAAAATCAAGCAGGTAGGTTGTCTCAAAGCCTAGTTGGTAGGCTAAGAAACAGGATAACAAGTTAAAACAAAACAAAACAAAACAAAACAAAAGATTACAAGTCAACCAAAAACATTACAAGAAAAAAAAAGGTGGGGGGGGGAGGAAAAGAAATAGAAAAAGAAGAATAAAAGAAATGAAAGAAAAAGCCTGTGTGGGTCAGGGTAGGGAGATAGGGAACTATACTGGTAGATATCTTTGGAAATGGTAATCTTTTATTGTTTTTTTTAATTGTGATTAAAGTATGTAACATTTACATTTTAATCATTTTTAATGTACAGTTCAGTGCCATTAACTATATTTACATTGTTGTGCAACCATCATCCGTGTCCATCTCCAGAAACTTTTCATCATCCCAAACTGAAACTCAAAGTCTATTAAATAATAACTTCCCATTCCCTTCTCTCCTCCAGTCCCTAGCAGCCATCATTTTACTTTCTGACTCTGTGAGTTTGGCTAGGTACTTTATATAAGTGGAATCGTTTCAGTGTGCGCCCTTTTGTGAGTGGCTTATTTCATTTAGCATAATGTCTTCAAGGTTCATGCATATTGTAGCATGTGCCAGAATTTCCTTCTGTTTTAGATTTATTTTAGATTTAGATATTTCATGGTATGTATATACCACATTTTGTTTTTCCATTCATCCACTGATAGATACTTGGGTTGCTTTCACCATTTGGCTATTGTGAATGCATCTAGGAACATGGCATATAAGTATCTGTTCAGATCCCTGCCTTCAGTGTTTTGGGGTATGTACATCAGAAGTGGAATTGCTTAATCATATGGTAATTTTATTTTTAACTTTTTTAGGAGAAAATAGCTATCTTAGTTTATCTTGGAGGAAAAAATTGAACACATTCTTTAATGACTTGTTTCATTTGTGGAGTTGATTTTGAGAACATCAGGAATCTTGGGTTCTAATCCCAGTTCTCCTATTAACTGTATGGTCTTTGAAAGTCGCTTGAATTATCAGGACCACTTTGAGTTTCCTCATCTGAAAAATGCTATCTTTGAAGTAGTTGGTATCCAAGGTCTTTGAAATTCTAAAGGTCTATAATTCTGTGTATTTCCTTTGGTGTGTGGGTTCCTCCATTTATGTCTTCATTCATTCATTTTGAAAAAGCTGTTTGAATCCCAAGCAGGCTTTTCTCCCCCCTCAAAGATAATGAGGAGTAATGGGGGGAGGAGTCAGAATGGGAGGAGGATGGCTGGGGTGGTGGTTTGAAAGAAGAAATAAGCCAGTAGAGTAAGATGAAGCTGAAGGTGGAAATATGGGATGGGAACGTTCTAGGCCTGGTGACCAACCTTTCAGATTTTAGACTTTATCCTGACACCAATGGGGAGTCACTGAAAGGCTTAAAGAAGGTGGTACAAGATCAGTTTGATTTAAAAAAAAAATTACTCTGACAAGAGTGTGGAGAATGAATTGTATAGGTTCAAGACAGGCTTTCTATCTTTTCTTTACTCCATTGTCTCATTTTCCCTTTTGCTTTGAAAGTGGAAAATTAGTCAAGATGTCCCAGAAGCTAACCCGGAAGAAAAGATAGTTAGATCTACGTTATTTCATCTTGGAGAATAATCATATACTATACTTCTCTTTACAATAAAAAATATTCAGTCACCATTTTCCCTGAACTGGGGAAAACTACTTACCATGGTTGGTGGTATATTAATACCTCCAGGTCATTAGTTTGCCAATTAATATTTTAAGACCATGAAGTTATGGTAATTTTAAAAATTTTGAAAGGAGATCATTATCCCTTTATCTACAATGGTAGAAAATTAAATATCACATATTAATATACTATCTTATATGAGAAAACTTAAAAATTTGTATTTGATTAAGTGAAGTTTTTCCTTAACTGGGGTGCAAATAATCTAGTTCTGGCTTTTATGATATTCTCTAGATAAATAATGTAGTATTATAAAATCAAAATTACACAGTGATGCTTTTTTGTTTTTTTATATACCTCTCATTTTCTTTACTATGAAAGTAATGAGTTGTGCTGTGTCAGCAGATTATATACATATGAAACAATAAATGATCCTCAAGGACATTATTTTTAATGGGTGAAGAAAAGAATTAATTTCTTAGATCTATGAGTATAGAAATTAATTATTTAGAAAAATACTCCCAAGTTTTAATATGCAAAATAATACTTTGTTTGCTGATATTAAGATTTATTCAACTATTAATGCCCTGTTCAGTAAAATAGTGTTGGAAAGAATGATATTTATCTTGAATAATTTTTGGCATTTTGGCATAGTTTTTACTTTGTTTTTACAAGGAGAGAAAACCAAAACGAGAGCAAGGAGAACCAATTATAAAGAGTGGTTTAATTTGTCGAGGGTGCTTGAAATGGCCAGTTGGTTACAAGCAGGGCTAGGCTGAGAGCTGAAAACTAAAGTTTGTGAGGTGCTTCATATGTGTTTTTGGTATATTAAAAAAATAAGTGCTTTTTCAAGAAAGAAGCCAAAGAATGGTGAGTGTTTCTGGTTTTAACATTATTCCTCTGAGTTTCATAGTCCTCCCAAGAGCTATAAAGTAGACAATAAATCAAACATATTTTAATTTGTCATGAGATAGCAGATAGAAACAAAATTTTCCCAACTGGTCCTCTGCCAAAGGATTTCTACTAGTCTTATTCAGTTCCAAATTTACACTTACTATTAAAAATTAAGAAAAAATTGAACTATCAAATAAATTCAAGTCTGGAAAACATTTACTGAATGCCCCCATAGCCAAGCACTGTATCAGCTTCTGGGGTTGCAGGGAAAAGTAAGTGATGATCTGGTCTTCAAAGCGGCAAGTGACTCTAGGCAAGGCTGGGTTACCTTATATGCCAGAAACCAGAGCAGAATAGCCTTCTCCAGGTCAGTAAAACACAGAACATATTATGTTATACCAAATATTGAAGCACATCCTACTTCACTGCTCTCCTTCCAAATCCAATGCCTATATTAGTAGGACTATCTTTAGAAAGTCTCTATTTGAACATTAGATGCAAGAAATCCTGTATCCTTATGGGACAGTATAATATTTGAGTTAATTTTGAAAATATAATATATATATGATACTTGCTTCAAAGTGTGTTTTAAAATATAGCCATTAGTATTCAATTTTGTTTCTCGAAGTCAAAATTTGAGAAGACAACTGAATTTTATGTTACAGAAAATTGAAAGACTCATCACAGTATCAGTATCAGTATCAGATGCCATATAAAATGCTTCTTAAAAAATTTTTTTTTGGGGAGTATGACCAGGTGAGAATTTTTCTCAGTAGATAACAATGATACAGGCATCCATATTTCCCAAGTGAAATGTTCCTAATTGGAAAGCTACTGAAAAGCTTATAAAAACTCATCCCTTTTCTTCTTTTCTTTTGTAAATTTGAATATAAATATTGACTCAAATCCATAGTTTTACAAGTGTCTTATTTTGATATTGTTACTTGATCACTCCAGTTGTTTCAATTTGCTCGTCTGTTGCTTTAATTTTTTTTTAATGCGTAGCATTATGTACTGTTTGTCTTATAGAGTATGCTAGGTACAATAATAATAGGCTTCCGTGGACTGCTGATAAAAGAATTGGATTAACTTTGAAGTGCCAAAAAGAAAAAAAAAAAATACCTCTCCATTTTCACAGGTTATGATATGAAAGTTTAACATCACAATCTTCAATTGAAAATTTAAAAAAAATTTCACTGATAGAACAATCCCAATATGAAAAAATCTGAAGTGTTTACTATCATATGTTGTGGTACTTTAAAAATAAAAACATGATCAGTTAAGAAAACACCACAACTAATGTTTATAGTATTCAGATATTTCTTAGTATCATCAAATGAAATGCCTGTTCACTTTAGTTCTAAAGGAACAACACATGAACAGTTTTACTAAACATTTCCCATAATAAGAAAGCTTAGTTGGTAATTTTTCCCCTTAAAAAAACTTTAATACCACAAAAGTTTTTAAAAAGCTAACTCTCCTGCCCAATAGGGTCTTTCCATGTGGCAATTCATAGTTATATAGAAGATATTACAAAAGTATTAATTCAGATAATCTTAGGGGAGCATTTCCAAGTTCAGAGCCCTGCCTAATGGCCAACAGTCTTTGTTAGTTTTAATATGTTCACATGTGAATTAATACATTTTGGTATATCACTTTTATACTTGTAAATCAGATCTTTGCCCAATTGAGAGGCCCTGGAATCTGGGTCTTTAAGAAAAACAGACAGTGGAGGTGTTGCTTGCCAGCGAAAGTGTGGGTTTCCTCTGAGTTGGTAGGCCGCTTTTCTGTGGAGCTGGATGTTAACATACTTTCATTTGTCTCTACTCTAATGACTGAATTAAAATACCCCTCTATCTCCCAAGTCATTATAATGTGGAAATTGTACACTGTGTACACATCATGGGCTGTGAAACGGCAACTCAAACACATGACCAGCTTAGTATGTTTTAAACATTGGAGCAAATGGGGTGGTTGGTTTTGAATTCATTTGCACTCATTTTTACTACACAGACATGCTCATTAAAAAGCTGTATTTCAACTTTGTTATATGTTCACATTGAACTGAGCTGGATTTTCACTGCACTGCTGCATCTGCCTTTTTAATTTGCCTTGAACAGGAATGTTCTTTCATATCATGGACAATTCAGGCAGGCACTATCAGGTAAAGTCAAGTCATGGGCTTGGCCTCTTTCTTCTCAGTGTCTCCAAGGAAAATGGGGTCCTTTTCCACCACACCCCTGGTACCTACAGGTTGGGATTGCAGATAAGATAGGAAGTACAGAACCTCCACCCACACACACTCCCAGGAGGGGGGGGTCGTGTTGCTGTATTAAGCTCACTTTCTTCAGGGCAGCTACTCATTTGCAATCAACTCTGCACTTGAACCCTTTAAGGTTACAACCAAACTTCAGAAAAGTTACATCACCATAGACAAAGTTGCTTAAATTATTATTATGCAACACTGTGTCATTACTCACACATGGACATTGCAATTATCTTTCCAATTTGGCAAATACCACTACAGCTTTGAAGGCAGCTTCAGAAGAAGTAAAATTGAGGATAAATATGTCAGTTTCTCCTTTAGGCACGGAAAAGTTCCCCCCACCAGACAAACTCTCAGGTTTTATCTTGCAAACAAAGTGAGACCGCTGTGTCCAAAGTCTTTGGAATCCCCTATTTTAAATGTAAATTATCAGTCTGGTATAATCCATATGCTTGGCTATAGAGAAGAGCTATACAATAATAAATAGGAGAAAGTGAAATTCTGGGTCTGCTTTTGTAAAATTCGAAGGCAGCAATACACATCTGGTAATCAATTTGGTAATCAGCTGTATCCCTCAAAAAAAAAAAAAAGTGTAACCACTGGGTTGTGTCTGCCCCAGGTGATCTCTACAGATCTGGTAACGAGATTGTCCACACTCCCACCCCAAGTTGCTGTTCAGCCGCTGGATCGCTTGGTGTCTAAGCAGAAGACAGATCAAATATATTCTGGATACATTTTTTTTAATTGAATCCAGATAAAAACGATCAGGTTGTAAAAAGAAAAAAAAAATTGGTAACTAGTTGTCCAAGAAAGAAGAGAGAGTGAGGACAAATGACCCGCACAGGAGCCTATGACCATTTTCCTCCCTTGCTGGCTGTCGCGGAGCTGACGGGAGGAGGATGTAGGCGAAGAAGGGAAGGATAGAGGGGAAAAAGAATTAAAAGCACCCTCTCCCTGACTGCTAAAGTTTGGCCTCCCCAGTACTGAGGAAGCGGTGATAGCCATTTTTTCTTTCTTTCTTTCTTTCTTTCTTTCTTTCTTTCTTTCTTTCTCTCTCTCTCTCTCTCTCTCTCTCTTTCTTTCTTTCTTTCTTTCTTTCTTTCTTTCTTTCTTTCTTTCTTTCTTTCTTAAGAGCATAAAAGGAAAATAAAGCAGAATAGGTATATCTCCCTTGCTGAACCAACTACAGCTCGGCTCCTCCCTCCAAAAGAAAAAAAAAAAGTATTTAAAAAATCTCCGGTACAAAACCCAATCCACATGCATCCAGTGAGGCTTCTGCAGTCAACTCGATTCGATTTGGCGAGTTGCACTGAAGGAGACGTGATCTTGAAAAATCAATCCGTGCTCGCGCCCCCGCGCCGCCGCTGCAGCCGCCGCAGTGGCCACAAAATTAGCGGCTCCGAGGACATTTTTGCCGCAGTGCACGTCCGCCGTAACCACCGAGCACTCGGGTGAATAATGGAAGTACAGTGTGGAGACAATCAAGTTGATTTATCACGCAAAATAATTCACCGCTCCAGTCCAGCTCTTGGTCCTGTCACTTTAAATCACAAACGCGCGTATACACAGATCCATAGGCCCCACACATGCATGACACACGTGTGTGTGCGCGCGCGCGCGTGTCTGTGTGTGCGCGCGCGCGCGCGCAGAGCCAAGTGGAATGATTCCAGATTGTTTCGGTATAGGAGGAGGGGGGAAGAGCAAAAGGGCCCGTCACCCCAACCCGCTACCCCCACCTTTTGCAGCGTGGACAAGTGGCTTGTAACGCAGCTTGGAGAAAAATAAAGTCTGAACAAAACTAGACTGTGAGACTAGCACGTCCCAGAGTGAAAGTGAGTGACGTTAACGCAGACTCTGTAAAGACTCGGAACACTTGCAGGCAAAACTAAAATTCCCTTTTTTATAAAAGAAAGAAAAGAAAATCATTAACTGAGTTCAGATCTAAAATGCTGCTTTTAAAATGCATGCACATGTTGAAGACTCAGCGACTGTAATTTCTTGGGTAAACATCTGGTGAAGACATTCCAGGAGCACATCTGAAAGGAAGAAAGGCGTAAGACAGCCCCTTCTTTATATATCTTGGGTCAAAAAAGGGTTGTTAAAACTTTTTTTTTTTTTAAGTGTGCTCTTGATCCAAATACCTTTATGAGCTCTAGAAGTCAATTTGGTTTGAGAGAAGAGGACCGAGCTGAGAACTAGGAGTCCTGGGTCCCAGACACAATGGTGTGTGAGGATGGGCAAGTCACTTTTCCTATGGCCTTCTTTTCTCTCTTGTAAAATCACAGGCAGCAAATCATATGCTTTCTAAGTGTTGTGTTTTTTGTTTTATGTCCCTACCCCCCATGGACACTCCATGATTCTATGTAGGAAGGAATGATGATGGGTGGGGGACATACTAATGTAGAGAGAAAAAGAGGTCACATTCTTCAGGTGGCATCTGTTGAAATTGGCGGTGATGAAAGTGATAAGTCTAGTATGCCTGAGTCCTTAACAATAAAGATTGTGTCTATATTAAGAGCTGCTATTGTCCCAACTCTGAAGTATATGTAGTATAATGAATGCTCTTTAAGAATGGCAATGTAATCCTGTAATTACATTTTTCCGGGGGGGGGGGGGGAGGAAAGGTCAGCCAAAAGTGTTTTTGGATTGGAACAATTTTCAGTATTCTTATTTATTTGTAGTCTAATATGAAATGTATATAATCACTTGGATAATTCAGAGAACATAACTTTTTTGGGCATAAGAGTTCTTCTGTGCCCAGTTGGCTGTCTAGATGGGCTGAATTAATAGGATTAATTACTCCCTATCAACTTTTTCAGAAAACAATTCCAAGCAGGGACAGGCAGGGGCCACTGTTTGACAGCCCCCCATTTTATCTCTGTAGTGAGTAGTGAAGAGTGTGGGTGCTAGAGCCAAACTACCAGCTCCTTTTGACATGCACTAGCAGAGTAATCAGACAAATTATTTGCTTTAGATGTGCCTCAATTTCCCACATTTCTAAAATGGGGATTATACCAGCAACTAATTCATAGGGCTGTTGTCAGGATTAAATGAGTTATCATATTAAAGTGCTTGGAACAGAGCATGGCACATGTAACAAACAGCTCAATAAATGTTAGAGGTTATTATTACTCCAATGTAAACACAGAGAAAGCAAGGTCAGATATAATAGAGGAATCTTTGAGCTGCTCCTGGATTTCAGCTAAGGCCTCTAAGCACTTTATTTTATCTGGCTTTTATGTTAGCTTAAAGCAAGGAGCTCAGCAGTCTTTATTATTATTAAGAATAGGCCAGAACATTCCCTACCAAAACTCCATTCCCATACATACAGTAGTTGTGAAACTGGAGAATTCTCCACTTGACCAGAACAATGCAAATATATAATATTCGCTCTATATGTTGAGTACATACTTACTGGTGTGTGTTTTGACTCTGAAGGTGGGAGGAAGCCAAGTTTTTTGTTGTTGTTGTTGTTTTTGTTTTTCTTTTCCCCTTTTCTTTCCCCCTTTGGAGAGAAGTTTCCAGGGCTTCCTGACTGTTTCTGTTGTGATACTCTTTTTGTACACAACTTGCTACCTTAGGCCTAGCCTCTGTCATTGAGTTATGAAGTCAAAACAATCTCAGATCTCTGGTGTGTTCCCTTTGTGTCATTATTAGTTTAAAGAGGAAAAGTGACATCCTGAATTTCTCTCCTCTCTTAATGACCCCCAGAGTGCAGAATTGAACGAGGCTTTAGGAAGGGTCATAGGCTTGGAATGCTTAAGGGAGCAATTCCACTCAGTGTTTGCAATTTGGGATTGGAAGCGAGCTGCAGTTAAGCTTTATAGAGGAAATGGAGATTAGGTGTTTTTCCAGAACAAGATAGGTGCTGGCAGGCTTAGTTCCCTGCTTGTTGGAAAGCAATGTCCCACTTCTTTCCTTCACTGGCACCTGAAGCCCAGGTGCACTAACCATTCTACCCAGCCAGCAAAGAGACCAGGCCGACTGGCCTGGGATGCCCGGGGTGGCGTCTGGTACCAAGTTTCGAGGGCTGCAGGTACCGGGGGGTTAAGTTCAACTTGAGACGGAAAGCGTCTTACTGAGACCGGCGAAAGAAAAGTTGATTTGTTCCGAGGGCTAGCATGAGTGCTCGAGATACACTTGGTCAATTTGATTAACACAATATCCTAAATAAATACATCAATAAAAGAGGGCGCACTGCCTTCTACTCCGCCTGCTTGCCCTTCTTCCTTCTCTTTGTGGGGGCGGAATGACACTTTGGCAGGTGAAGACTCCCGCCGCCCCCCTCCCCGCCATCGTTAGCACCAGCGCATCTCCCTTCTTCTACAGAGTCTCTGTAAGGTGCCCGAGAGGAAACCCAAGGTACCTACACATCCAAAAATTTCGGGTGCCAAAGGTGAGAAATCTGGCGAGTTTCTTTCCTTCCCGCCCTCCGCAATTTACCATCCAGAAGCCGTGGCGCCTGGCTTCGCAGACTTTCCAAGACTGTCCGGGGGACGACTTCACTGATCACAGTCAATCCCCACCAGACCGCTGACTTTGCCAGTTTTACAGGTACTGGGGAAATTGAGAGTAAGTAAATCAAACTGTACCCTCCATCACCACCAACCAGGACGACGGGGATCCCCCACTCCAGGCGTGGAGAGAGATTGGGGCGAGGGCAGGTAGAGGGACCAAGCGGGAGGCGAGGAACTGCCCGGCAAGGTCATGACCGTGAGGCCGCGCGGGAGAAGGCTGGGGCGCGCAGCGGCCGGGCGCCGCCCTCTGGCCCGGGAGCTGACCCCGCGGCGCTCCCCTTCTCGGCAGCCTGCCTGGCACATCCCTAGGAGAAGGAGGGGGCGACGCGGCAGAAGCGACCCTTACTTTCGTGGTGGGAGCCGAAACCCGCGGGGCTCTCCGGCGAGTTGTCCTGGAAGGAAGATCAGATGCCCAGCACAACTGAACTTTAGAAGGGGCTCTCTGCATTGGTCCCCTTCCCGAGTGGCGACCTGTGAGAAACTTTTGTCCCCTCCCCTCAGTGTCTTCTTGCTCTGGGAACTTGGCCCTGAGGGCCTAGTTCTCCACATTAATTCGTGGTTCCACCAACTCAGCCGCTCCTTCTCTCAGACCGGCCGGCCGTCTAGGGTGTCTTGTAATGAAGGGAACAAGTTCAACGTGTTTTGTTTTGTTTTGTTTTTTTCCTTTCAGGGGGAGTATTGTGTGATTTTAAAATCTCCTAGGCGTTAAAAAACTAAGCCCAGACTAAACAACAAAACCTAAAACAAAAACCACTGCTTTCACGTGAGTGTGGAGTGGAGTCAGTCCAAACCTTCCCTGGGCTGGTCTGAGCCCTTCGTCAGACAGTCAAGTTCCTGCATCTTTCAGGAAAACAGAGCCCTTTTCACACACTTCTGGAGGAGACTTAATAAGACTGCAATATATTACCACCACGTTTAAAAGGTTTTGCAGAGGCAAGGTTTCCTAAAAGCGACTTGCCAGCGATGCATGGAAAAGCAAATCCGCTTACGGAGAGGAACCGCTGAAGAGGAAGGGTGGAAAGGCGGGACCCAGCCCCAATTAAAAACCGCAGTTTCCAACTTTTGAACCGCAGCCCTGATCACTGTGGGGCTGTGGGGCTGGTGGAATGTAGTGGCTGCCTCTGAAGAGGACAGGTTGTAGACCTCCAAGGCTCTTTTCACTGCTTTCTGGAAGTCCCCAGACTTTCTTTTCCGGTGGCCTTTCCCCTTAACAGCCAAAGTTAGGTCTTACCTTTTGTGTTTTGTCGGTGTGTGTCTGGACCATGTTTTGTGCATGCGGGAAAAGCCTTACCCCTTACACACTTGAAGTGCATCAGGTCTCATTCTTTAGCTAGCAGCCTGTGGGGGTGTGTGTGTGGGCGGGGAGAGTGTGGGCATCCTTGCAGGTGAAGTTGTGTGTTTGTGCCAAAATTGCTGTCTGAACCCTCACCCCACTGCTAAGGAACAGGCCTACCACGGCTCTCATCTCCAGAAACTTTTGCTGGAGTTTCTGAGAAATCACCACCTTAATTATTTTAAGCTGAAGTTTTTTTGTGTGTGTGTTTTGTATAATGAACTCAAGAGAAAAATTGCAGTATGTTAGTTTTGTGATTTCTTAGAGCTTGTAAAAGAGATCTTGGACCCTAAAACTCTGGGGGGGGCGGGAATCACAGACTCTTTTGCTGGGAAAGTATAGCCTTCCAGCTTCATGAGGGTAAGGATAAAGACTGCTTTCCATAAACTTTAAAACATCTAAAAACAGTGCACCAAGTCTCAACTACCATGCCTTTGGGAACACACATGCATCCCCCAAGTATTTCCGGTCCTTTCTCCGTCCCCTGGCTGTTTTGCGGGCACCTTCTCAAACTATCTCTTTGAATGGCCACTCTAACTTTTACAAAGTTTCTTGCTGTTTATCATGATAAAGTTGCACTTGCCCTGTGTGCAACACAAGCTTGCCTTTGAGCCCTTGACATGCTTTCAACCCTGTATTGGGAGTGTTTTAAAGGCTACAATTTAGCCTTAAGGGATAAAAATGTTGCTTTCATCCTGTCAAAGGAGAGTGCTGGGGGCAAAGTGGCCAAGTTTGTAGGAAACCGGATCTCTTAGCTTTGCTAACACCAGGAGGATAGTTTGGACATGCCAGTCCTTGCTTGCTGAAATGCCAGGGCAGGGTACTCAGGACACACTGCACGCGGGTCCTCTGTTTTCCTGGACCAGCAGGTCCCGCCTCCAGTGCCGGGGATGCTGAGCGATGGTTGGGGACGTTGAGCACACCTGCAGATTTTAAAGCAGCCCAGCGAGAGCGGGAGGACCCCCTTTTCCATTAGGGCTACTTAATGAAGCAAAGTGCTAGACCTTCACAAAAGGGAAAATATCTTGTTTACATCTGTCCTTTCTTAAGAGGGACGAGGCCCACCAATATTCCGGATAAAGTTTTATGCTACCAGAAATGTGCGGTACGTTAGGGCTCCGACTGGGGACTCATTGAACACCAGACTGTTACAGTTAATCTCGCCTCTCTTTTTGTTTCCATTCCTCTATTTTTCCTTCGGTCTCTTTCCTTCTCAGTGTTCCCTGCCTCCTGAAGTGAGTTAATAAAAACCTCATCCTAATTTTTATTAAAATAACGTAGACACTAAATTGGAGAGTTAATGTTGCAACTAAACTCTTCGGGAATCTACGGTTCTGTTCGCTATATCTTTGCTGCCTGTAATGACAGCCGCTATTGTTCTTAAAATTCACCAAACTAATTCTTTCAAGTTCTTTGAGAAAGTGTAATAAATGGTAATTGGAAAAACACCACCACCACCCAATTCTCCTGTTTTTATTTTCTCAGATCAAGGAAGACGACTCCGAGGAAAAGAAAAAACTTGATGTAGATTAATTTTTAGCTACTCTATTTTCGGTAGCTATTCTTCTAACTTAACTAAATCGCGCAGCTTCATGTGATTCCATCTCTACCTCTCCCCTCGTGTCCTCACTGACCCACGCGGCAGTGCTCTCCAGATGAGTCTGCAGGTCCCCCTCCTAGAGGGACATAGGACCTAAAGCGCTCAGTTTCAAAAGTTCTGAGAAAATGTCTTCCTCAGAGACTACAAATGGAGCAAATCATTTACCTAATTCATTCAAGAGCCTCTGTAGGAAGGACTTTGGAGGGTGATATTCCCCATAATGCGGTACTAATGAAAATCCCCTTAGTCCGTCTCTCTTGGCCCCGCGAGGGCGGGCGTCCGCTCTCCGTCTGCGGTGGAGAGGCCCTGGCCAGCAGCGGTCCGGCGGCGCCTCCTCATCTGCCCCCAGATGGCACAACCAGGGCGCAAAGCGACAGTGGCGACTCCCGACTCTACCGGGGCCACTGTCTGACCCGCCGCTGTCACGCGACCCTTGTCATCCCCTCCACGCGCCCCCCCCCCCACGCGGGCACTCCTCCTGCTCTCCCTTCCTTTTCATCCTCCCGAGTGATTTTTATTGGGGGGGGGGTTGGATGGGATGTAAAATGGGAACGTTCCGTCCCCCCCTTTGCCCACTTGCTCAGCCTTCTCCCACCCGGCTGGATTGGAATTAAAATCCGGGAATTCAATTTTGCTGCGAAATCTCGGTTTCCTAGGGAAGGAAGACCCTGTGGAGTATGTGGGCCAAAGAAACCCCTCACCCCCCACCCCGACCCCGCTGTCCTGCCTTCCCGTAGGGAGGATGAAAGCGAAGGGTCCGGGGAGGAGCCCCAAGCTCCCCCCACCGAGGAGGCGTGAGCTTTGGAGAGCAGGAGGCCGAGGCCGGGCGGCGAGGGAGGGGCGGGGGCTTCAGAGCTCGCGGGCAACCGGACCCCCCCTTCCCAGGCAGGGGCGCTTTTGGCCCTGCAGGTGCACCCCCGCCCCCTTTTAGGCCCCTCCGAGGAAACCGCCTTCCGGCCCAAGTTCTGTTCTTTGAGTCTTTGAACGAGGCCTTTCAGAAGTTTTTAAAGCTGCCCCGCCCCGCCCAGCACTCACGGGGTCACACTCTCTCCCATCCCTCCACCCTCGCTCCAGCTGCCGGCCTAAGCGGGTGCGGGAAGGGAGCGGAGGGGGCAGGCCCAAGGCCCCCAGGATCCGAGCACCAACCGGGGGTGGCTGGCTCGGCCTAGAGCGCTTAGAGATCCGGCGCCTCAGCCCTACCTCGGAGGAAGCGCAGGCTAACTGCTCGCTCGGCGCGCCAGCCCCGAGTGGGGGAGGGCGGAGAGGTGGGGAGAAGAGGAGGGACCGGGCAGGGGGACACGGCCACATTGTCAAGGTTCCTTTGCAGAGCTCTAGCCCAGGGACTATTTTAATTGGACTTTAGGGGAGGCAGCTGGTGACCCGTGTCCACGTTCTCCAAGTTCCCCTGAGCGAATCAGGGCGCCACCTACAGGCAAGCTCCAGGTAGCGGGAGGGGAGAAGGGAGCCGCCTGCCAAGGACTGGGGCCCCTCCAAGCAGAGCCTGTTTAACCCGGAGCTATCTTTCAGCTCCGGAATCGGAGATCTGCCCTCCAGAGTTATGGGTCAGTCGGCAACAGCAAGCGTACAGAGGGCGCTGAGAATGAACTTTTGGGGAGTGGGGAACTGGGGGAGTAAGTACAGGGACTGGATTATCCCAGTACCAAAGAAGTACCTCCTCTAGGCTAGCCACATGGCCTGCAGTGTTTCCTATTCCAGGGGCACCTGTAGAGCATGTGAGTGTTAGCCTGTGGCCTTGGGCAAGCTTCTTCATCTTTCTGAGCCTCAGTGTCCTTCTCCTTTAAAAGAGAAATAGTGGTACAGGCATCCTTCGCTTTCGGAAATTTGAGTCAGCCACTTCGCTTTTATGAAAGACCTAGCTTGGTACCTGTTTTTGAAAATAGAAAGAAATGGACTAGGACTCCTGCTTTTAGGAAAAAGCAAAAATAGCAATCAATGTTTGTGTTGCTCCTGGTGATTACAGAGGCACCCCCTCCTCGCCCAGCCCCCACCCTTCCCAGCAGCCAGACTAACCTGGCCAAGCTCCTGCCCCCAGAATTACATTCAACATCTCAGCATCAAGCCCTCAACGCTTTGAACTGTCTGTGAGCATCTGCGCTTTCTGATTTTTTTGGTGCATCCCATACCAAGATGGGCAGTAAGGTATCAGAAAAGCCTAGGAGAGCTTATTTTCTGGTTTGGGAGCACTAAAATTTTTCCATAGACTATAATGATAATTGTCGCTTACAAAAGCTTTCATAGAAATGCTCTACTTTCAACAGGGTGGGGGAGGATGTATCTTTCGGGTGGGGGGGTCCTTGTGAGAATTAAATGACATAATGTAGGTAAGAAACTATAGATGCCTTGTAGGGAGTTTTCATCTATTTCTAATATGAAAAACGGTCTTTATCCTAAGAAATCTAACATGCAAGACTTTGGCTAGCTGCTTTCTGTTCCTTCAAGATTAGGGCCTTAGAAGAAGATAAAGAGAGCCACAGAGGCTTGAGTTTCTGATTAGCAGAGAAGGATGGGTTAGTGGAGGTTTTAATAACTACTCTCTAGCTAATCCCCTTCTCACAGACAAATAATAACCTATTTGTGGATTACTTACTATTACCATTTACTAGTTCCTCATTTAATTAAAAATTTTTTACCACCTTATATATTATACTTTATCCACGCTTATTTTATTTTTTAAAAGACTTTATTTCTGCAAGAGAAAGAGAGGGTATGCAAGCACGAGGGTGGGGGCACAAGGTGGGGCAGAGGGAGAAGCAGACTCTCTGCTGAGCAGGGAGCCTCTTGTGGGACTTGATACCAGGACCCCGGGGTCATGACCTGAACTAAAGACTGAGGCTTAACTGACTGAGCCACCCAGGTGCCCCATTATCCCCATTTCCCCTCCTTTAAAAAATTAACATATAATGCATTATTCATTTCAGGGGTACAGGTCTGTGATTCATTAGTCTTACACAACCATTATACCCAATTTAAAGATGAGAAAATAAAGACATGAGGATATAAGGCAGAGTAGGTTCATTTTATTTTTTCTACTTAAAAAAATTTCCTATTCCAGGGGCACCTGTAGAGCATGTGACTCTTGATCTCTGGGTCATGAGTTCAAACCCCATGATAGGCATAGAGATAACTTAAAAAAAATTCTTGTTTCAGACATTTCAGAATCTGCCTTTAACATCAATTTACTAAGCAGCTCCAATGTGCTTGGTTATTATATTAAATAATCTTACATGTGAGGTCTCAAGTAATTCTCACAACACCTCTGTGAAGTAAGACTTCAAGTTCTCTCATCACAGAATAGGAAACCTTGATCCACTTCAAAGAGAAGTGATGGAGTCAATGTCATGGAGAGCCCAGATCTTCTGACTACACTTCTAGATACCTTCTGCTGTACCACGACTTAGAATGGTCCCAAATAGCTTAAGGGTACTTTAAAAAGTTATTCAGGAGGATCAGGCAGGAGAAGTGGACACCTGGGTGTTTTTGTTGCATTGCAGGTATAGTAAATGGAGTTTAGAGCCTCAGTAATGGTAAAGTATGATAATATTTCCTAAGGAAACACTGATGGTGGGAAAAGGGGGCAGGGGTATGATGGAAGAAGTGAAAAAATCAGCTGATTTTTATAAATACATTTTATGCATACTTTTATAAATATGAATAATATTAATAAATGACTGAATTAACCAAATCTCATTACAACAAACACTATTACACTGAGAAGTTTGGTATAATGTGGTTATTGCCTAATCCTGGCATTTGACCTTGGGAGATAGTGCTTTGTTGATTTGGCTATAAAATTTATTTACAGTAAGTATTTTGTACATTATATATTTTTGCTGGTTTGTGTCCATGCAGTAGCAACATTTTATGATGAAAGGGCTGGATTGTTTAGGGAGGAGAATTATAGTCCTTTCATTACTTTTGTTTTTCCATTGTGTGGTAATTACTCATTAGTCCCCTTTCTTCTTACCTACCTAAGTACAAAATCAAACCATCATTCCTCCCTAGAACAACTCCCTTTCACACCTCAAAATAACTAAACATACAAAAGGCTTGAGAGTTAAATGATAAAGTGCTTTGGGTTGGGGCATTGGATGTAAACATGTGCATCCCACTTTCTTTCCTACTGCGTCCAGCCATGATGCCCCTTCTTGCTGATGCATTAACAGGACCTCAGAATTTAACAGCATTTCATGTTTAGCTTCTTTACATTGTTTCTAATAATATAATATATTTCCATTTTGAAACAGACATGGCAAGAGATTCTTCAGCAGGAAAACCCCACTGTGTAACTAACAGCATAAAGGTACCAAATTCAAGGTCAGATGGCTTTGGATTGTCAGCTTCTGGGGACTAGTTGGTAATAAGGTAAGAAGAAAAACCTGTTGAAACCAATACATATTTGTGGAATGTACTTCACATGCTCCATAGTGTTCTAGGTGCTAACAGATATTAAAGTTTATATTTTAAGATTTAGGGTAGAAACTTCTCTTTTCCACTCCCTAGAGCCATGCCTCCATGCTGTTATAATAAACCAATGGGCTTAAAGTTCGAAGAACATATACACTAGCACAAATGTTGAGCTGAAATATTTCCTTCTGAAATCACTATCTTCATCCTAGATTTTAAAAAAATATATTTCTTTATTTGAGAGAGAGAGAGAGAGGGCACAAGTGTGAGGTGGGGAGGAACAGAGGAAGAAGGAGAGAGAATCATAAGCAGACTCCCTGCTGGGCATGGAGCCTGACATGGGACTTAATCTCGTGACCCTGAGATCATGACCTGAGCTGAAATCAAGAGTCCACGCTTAACCAACTAAGCCACCCAGGTGTCCCCATCCTGGAATTTTAATGTTACTCATTTCATCATCTGTAGCTATAGTTATATAAATGAACGGAGAAAAGACTTTAGGAAAGGTGAGAACTATGGCTTATGGCCTCATTTTGCACAACCACACCTACACACATTTATAAGATACTGCATTGTACTTGAGACACCCATTTTATTCTCTGAGGTGGAGTTATGCTGCTATGTCACAGAAACACATATCGGTCAGCCCCAGTTTGTGTATGGGTGTATATCTAGAGATGTTAGCTACTTCTTTTTGGTATCCTTCTCCCAACAATGAGCAACCCAGGGCTGCTTTTTTTTTTTTGGTAATGAAAGGGCAGGTTCAATCTATCAGTCACTTTGAAACTCATTAGTGTTTACCTTCTCCAGTCCCAGTATTATTAGGACTTCTGAATATGGGTATTTTCCCAAGTCAATTGTAGGTCAGAGGTTGTTCTGTGTAGGCTCAGCTCTGGGAAAGCATATATTTAATAAAACTAGTGGCTCTTTACAACAGACAGGTATAGGGGTTTGTTTGAGAAGCTGAACTGCTGCTCCTGATCATGGGGGACTGAGTTTTCTGTGAAAGCCATTGGTGAGAGTCTAATAAGCCAATGTTACATATTATTGGCATCAGATGGCCCAATCTGGTGGGATACTTGCTCAGAAAGTCAATTACTAGAAGTCTGGAGTAAAAAGCAGTATTTCCAAAGAACTTAGATGCTACAAAAGACAGTAGTATAGCATGGTCTCCTGAGTGTCTGGAATCAACAGGTCTGAATTTAGACAAGAGGAGCATAGCCACATGTTTACTTGAAGAAACTTTGAAGATGCCCTGAAGAAGTGTAGAGATCATGGGAGCAATTCTGAAAAATTTGAAAGAGAAAAAGGGGTTATAGTAACAGTGAATGTATTTAGGCCAAGGACATTGTCTTATTTGATCCACTCCTCACAAACCACTGCAGCAGAATTCTCCCATTTCACAGAAGGGACCAGAGACTCATAATTAGAAATGGTGAGGACAGATGAGATTTAGACCTAGTCCAGCCTGGTTTGAAAGCACATGTTTTCCTACTTTATTCACTCAACTTCCAACCCTTCAGCCTTCTCAATCTGGCCTCAATTTACTTGTCCAACTTTCTTTACCAACGGGAATGATTGCCTCTTTTTCTTGGTACCATCATCTCAAACTTTATTAAGTGTCTGTTTCTTGTCCTGAGCCTATACACACACACACACACACACACAATCCTCTAACCTACGATTGACTTGCAGGGAAACCCAGGTACAGAAATTCTGAGACTAGGCAAGTCTAATTTTACTCGCCCTTTATTTGCACCCCAGCCTGGCTGCACAATTTGAATATTTAGTCAAACCAATTTACCCCTTTTTTTGAATTTTGCTTTCTCTAATCACCTTTAAAATTCCTATTTTCATTCTCAATAACTGCTGGCGCCTGGTTCAGTGCTTTGCAAATTGTTGTCTATGGGGGAAATATCTGTTGGTTGCTTATAAGGCGTCCAAACGGTCCTCAAACCTTTCTCCCTCCCGTCCCCCACAACAAAGGCTGGTGCAGAAATAGGGCAGAAAGAGCAGGTTCAGCCAAATTCTCCTCCCTCCGTCTGTCTGTCCGTCGGTCCCGTCGTCCCCTGCCTGTCACCCTCAGGCCCCAATATAAAAGAAAAAAGTTACCTCTGCAGTCAGAGTCCCCAAACAAAAGTCTTAAGGAGGTTAACTTCCTGCCTCAGCTCTAACAAACGCACGCTTCCCGGCGGTCCGAAGGTCCTTTCCCTCCACACCCCCTCGAGCTGAAACTAGGCTCTTACCGGTACACGGGCTGGGAGAGAGGAAACCCGTGCGCGCTGTGGATGTGTGTTGGGGAGGGGGCAGGAGATGGTAGCAATGGTGGGGGTGGGGGGCGCAACTTGGGGGAGGGTGGGGAAGAACATTTCTCAGGGACCCTGAGAGCCACATTACTCGCCCCTGGCGACTCCCAACTCCCCCGAAGGCAGCAGCGGGCCTAGCTCGCGGTCAGTTCCGCATTTCAACGGCAGCGCGGGCCGTCTGGGCTTAGGTCCGCGGGCTTCCCGGGAGGCCTCGGCCTCTGGGCGATTTGGACGGAACCAGCCAGAAAAGCCTCGACGGCAGGCAGCGGGCGGGGAGAGGCTGAGAACGGCCTTCACGCCCCTGCCCCTCTCGCAGGCCTCCTACTTGCCGGAGCTCCGCCGGCCGCGGCCGAGGGGCAGGTGCGGGGCAGAGTCGGGACGCCCGCATCCGCTGCCGTCCCGCGGTGGGGTTTCTCTCTTTCCTGCCTCCGGAGAGCGGGGTCCCGCTTCCCTCCATGCTGGTCCAGCGGCGGGTGCCGTCGGGGGGAGCCCGGCACCCCGGCCTGGGGGGTGCGGTCGCTTCGGGCTCTCCGCGAGCCCCGGGACTCTGCTCCGGTGCCCGGGGAGGGGACTGATCCCTATGCGCACCCCAGCTTCGTTCAGCTGCGGGGTTTGCGCGCAGCACGTCCGCGCAACTGCAGGACACTTTTTCGAGTTGGGCTTTCAGCATGTGAGCGGGGTGAAAAGTTGATCCGGCCCCTAAACGCGTCTCTTTTTACCCAGAGGCCGTTAGCGGACACCAGAGGGCGCCGTTTTAATGCGCTTGGGTCGGGGACCCGCGCTCCGGGAGAGCCTCGGCAGCAGGCCGCGCCGGAACGCCGTCTCCCCGGGGGTAGAGCTGCGATCTCGGGGACACACCGCGGCGTCTCCTTTCCCGTCGCGCTTCCCCAAAGCGCGCGCGCGTGTGTGTGCGCGAGTGGTGGTGGTGGGGGGTGCCGACCCCGCATGGCGCAGAGGGCCCTGAAGCGAGGCCACCTTTCCTTCTTGGCCAGAGGCGGGCTACCGCAGCAGCTCACGCCGTAGCTCTTGTCACCGAACGAGGGTTCCTTGCAACCATCCGAGTGAAGAGCAGGAGTGGCCCTCAACTGAACCCATGCCCCCCTCTAACTGCGAAGGAACATGTCTGCAGGCGTTGTTCAATTGCAAACGACTAATTAATTTTCCAGCACTTGTGCAGAATACTTTAAAATGGAAAAATGAAGGTCTTCAATGAAAATGAAGCTTGATAGTGTGCACCTGCCGCTAATGTACGGTGCACGGTAACTTCCCCTCATTAGAGAGATGACTTGGGTTGAGAACAAGTCATATAGTGAAAATCACTTCAACACGGCCTGTTCATATGCATAAACTCCTGTGTACCAGATGGCAAAATATAATGACATCTTAAACAGCTAATTGCATAAACCTTGTAATGCAGATAATTGCTGTACCAAAGTAGGAGTTAATAATTTCCCACTATATTGCCTGGCTTCAGAGTAATCCTTAAGGAAAGTTGTGACAATTCTAACACACTAAAAGTTCACCAAGCAGTAATTAAAACTAGCACTTAAATCATTTGACTTTCAAACCCTTAATTATGATGCAAAAGAACTGCTTTGTGGAAATCCAGAATTTATGGATAGTTACATGATAACATTTAAATGTCTGTATTTCATCATGTTTTCCTTCAAGGGCCTCATGTGGCATAATATCATAGGGAGTCAATGGGGGGGATATATTATATTTTTCAGTTGTTTCAGTAACAAGAGCTTTGCATTTTGGAGCATGAGTGGTTAACTTCCACTTCCAGATGGGTCCGTTGATTACTTTTAACTTAACATTTATTTATAGATCCCCCACTACAATAACTAACTCCAAGCCATAGCTCCTGCCTTGCATTGTTCTAAGCATTTTACAAAGTATTATCTCATTTAACCCTTAACACAGCCGACTGAAACATAGATTGACATCTCCATTTTCCAGATGAAAAAACCCAGGTACAGAGATGCTAAGCATTTTGTTCAAAGTTATTTGAAAGCTGCTGATCCAAACTCAAGGCATTCTGGCTCTAGAGCCCATCCTATTTACCACTATACTCTACTGTTCCCTGGGCCAAGCTGGGACCTTAGTAATACAGTATTTCTTTTACAGAGATAGAGAGAGAGAGGGCAAGAGAGCACACAAGCAGGGGGAGCAGCAGAGAGTGAAGGAGAAGCAGGCTCCCTGCTGAGCAGGGAGCCCAGTGTGGGGCTCCAGCCCAGGATCCTAGGATCATGACCTGAGCCGAAGGCAGGCGATTAACCGACTGAACCACCCAGGTGCCCCCGTAATACAACATTTCTTGCTCTCCACGCTAATAATATTTAGAAAAATACTAAAATTACATAATTGGAATTATAGAGAGAGTTGGCAGGTAGATATCTTTGTTGATTTGAACTTATCAGCTTATGTCATGATACATTTCAGAAAAAGATTATCTGCTCTTTTCCACAGGGCAGTTCTTTAACAGTCCATAAGCCAAGAACAGTAACTCAGTTTTGAAACACGGTTTTGATCACATCAACACCTAGTTTGAAAAGCATGTGTAGCTTAGTGTTTCTACTTCTCTGTCTTCACAAAACCTAAGATTAAGTTTCCACACCTTAATAAGGATGTACAATATAAACAAAATCCTATTTACAGAATATACAATGAATCATAATCTTTTTTCTCCATGTTAATATTGCAGAGTTTCCCTTTCCTCGGTTTGGGTAGACATACCCAGCATAGGATAAGAGATGCCAACCACTTCCCTAGTATGGGAGGCCATAGCATTTGAACATCCTACCAACAGAGATTCCTTTCTGTGGTTAAGCATTATCTCCTCTGGGCTACTGCTCCTAAGATCCTTAATTTAGTGGGAAGCATATTTATCTAGACATCAGAAGACTGGTATTCTCATTCTAGTTTGGCCATGAAGTTGCAGTATGACCTTGAACAAGTCATTTCAGCTCCCTGAAATTCAGTTCCTTTGCTATATAATTATGTAAAGGACTTGGCTTGTGATTTTTTATATTCCTCTGAATTTTATCATTTTATTATTTTTTTTAAAGAAGATGGTTTCTTTTTTAGATTTTATTTATTTATTTGACAGACAGAGATCACAAGTAGGCAGAGAGGCAGGCAGAGAGAGAGGGGGAAGCAGGCTTCCTGCTGAGCAGAGAGCCTGATGTGGGCTGGATCCCAGGACCCTGGGATCATGACCTGAGCCAAAGGCAGAGGCTTTAACCCACTGAGCCACCCAGGCACCCCTGAATTTTATCATTTTAGAATGTTTTGCAACTACATTCCACTATTATCTTAATCGGAACAATATTTTTAGGTTGATTTTCTTTCTTTTTTTTTTGAGGGAGAAAAAGAGGGAGAGAGAGCATGAACAGGGGGGGAGGGGCATAGGGAGAGTGACAAGAAATCTTCATGCTGAGTGGGAAGCTGGACATGGGGCTCGATCCCAGGACCCTGAGATCATGACCTGAGCCAAAGTCAGATGCTTAATCCACTGAGCCACCCAGGTGCCCCTGATTTTCTTTAATAAAGAAAATGAAATTCCTGGACTTGGAGGAATGAATGGAAGAATGTCTTTGGGGGAAGAAAATAATTTAATGAGCATTTTCCCAGGTGCAGTGCTCAGGGTGTTATTAGGTGAAATAAGACAGAGTCCCTGACACCATGAGTTCTTAATGTAGCGGGTGACACTGACAAGTAAGCAGAGGAGTGCCATGTAGAGTGGTAGAGATGAATTATAGAGAGTACTGGGAGACCGGAGTGGCTCCTGTACCAGGCTGTGGGAGTCATGGGGAATTTTCTGCTGGAGGTGACTGACTCCTGAGCTGAATTTTGAAGGATGAGTTGATAGTGAATAGTAGAAGGGCATTCCATGCAAAGGACACTATATCCGCTATAGGGATCTATCTGGGAATTGAAAGGAGGTCATTACTACTATCTGTTAACCTGTGAGGCGGAGGAGAACATCTAAGCAGGAGAGGTGGGCATGGGTCAGATCCCAAAAAGCTTTGTTAAGCAGTTTGGACTTTGCTCTGCTAGTACAGGGGAGTTCAAACAAAAGTTTCTGTATTTTAGAGTGTTGCTTAGGTATTATATTAATTTCTGAAAATAAGATTTTACTCATTTAGTTTGTCTGCTTTTTATTGGAGAGTATGTGAGTACCCACCAGAAGGAGGAGCCCTACTTTGGCCACAAGTGGGCTGGTAGTCAGTTGTCATCCCTGGTGATTCTCAGTAAACCAGCTTTTGCACAGCCCTCTCACCCCCCCTAGAAATGGTTGGTTTCCAATGCTAAGCCCCTAAATCCCTCCAATCCCCAAGCAGGTGGCTTATTTTACACATCAAAGAAGAAATCAAAGTCAAAATGATAGCAAAAGGCAGGACGGAGAACATTTAGAATCCTTTTAAAAATGCTTTTTGCACTACTTGGGTATTTACCCCAAAGATACAGAAGTAGTGAAAAGAAGGGCCATCTGTACCCCAATGTTTATAGCAGCAATGGCCATGGTCGCCAAACTGTGGAAAGAACCAAGATGCCCTTCAACGGACAAATGGATAAGGAAGATGTGGTCCATATACACTATGGAGTATTATGCCTCCGTCAGGAAGGATGAATACCCAACTTTTGTAGCAACATGGATGGGACTGGAAGAGATTATGCTGAGTGAAATCAGTCAAGCAGAGAGAGTCAATTATCATATGGTTTCACTTATTTGTGGAGCATAACAAATAGCATGGAGGACAAGGGGAGTTAGAGAGGAGAAGGGAGTTGGGGGAAATTGGAAGGGGAGGTGAACCGTGAGAGACTAAGGACTCTGAAAAACAATCTGAGGGGTTTGAAGAGACGGGGGGTGGGAGGTTGGGGGAACCAGGTGGTGGGTATTAGAGAGGACACGGATTGCATGGAGCACTGGGTGTGGTGCAAAAATAAGGAATACTGTTATGCTGAAAATAAAATAAATAAATAAATAAATGCTTTAGGGGCGCCTGGGTGGCTCAGTGGGTTAAAGCCTCTGCCTTTGGCTAGGATCATGATCCCAGGGTCCTGGGATTGAGCCCCACATCAGGCTCTCTGCTCAGCAGGGAGCCTGCTTCCTCCTCTCTCTCTGCCTACTTGTGATCTCTGTCAAATAAATAAATAAATAAATAATCTTAAAAAAGAAAAGGCTTTAAAATGGCAGATCTCACCTATGTTGGTAAGGAAATAATTTCTCAGAAGTTCTCATCTGATTGTAGGAATTGAACAATATTGATTTCAAACACTGTTGGTAGAAGTATACATTGAGAATGCTCTTCTGGAGGACAACTTGGGATTACATGTAATGCTTTCTATCTTTTGAACAGTAACTCCACTTGTAGGAATTTATCCTATGGAAATAATCATGAACTGTTCAAATACATGACAAAATAAGGTTTGTGGTTGTGGTTTTATAATAATGAATAATTAGAAAAAATTTTGATATATACTTTTAGAGAATTGTTCAAATGAATTATGGTATATATATATAATAATGATGAATAATTAGAAAAATTTTGATATATACTTATACAGAATTGTTCAAATGAATTATTATAGGTATATTAGAATGCCATAATTCTATCAACATATTGTGATATATTAAATGAATAAATTTTATTATGAAATAAGCAGTGTGATCTTATTTTTGTTAAAAATGTATATATGCATAGGAAGAAAATAAGAAGGAAATGTATTTCAGAATGGTAAACTTATAAATGATTTTTATTTTTTTCCTTTTCATGTTTTTATTTTCTAAATTTTTGCCAGTGGGAATGTATAACTTTTATAGTAAGAAAGCAATCATAATAAAGCATAACAAGAAAGTATGTAATTCATTATGAGGCCATGTATATTTATGTGATATAAATTGTGACTGCTCATATCCTCCCAGCTTTATCAAAGCAAGTAGAACAGACTGGTATGTCTATCTAGTAATGGTGGACAAGCGAATTTGAACTGATTATCTTGCTGAGCATAGTATCTGCTTTAAGGCACTAGAGAACTGACAAGGTAGTGAAGAATGACGTGGATAGGATCTAGAGGAGAGAGAGGTCCAAAAAGAAAGCTCAGCATTTGGGCCTACTTTCCCACTAGGGGACTTTGCCATTCTAGAGAGGGGAGCTAAGAGGTGGGCACAGGCAGAGAGAGACTGGCAATCGGAAGTATGAGTGAACCAGAAATAGACAGGCCCAGCAGGGACGAAGACTAGTTTTGAATAGTCTTTAAATTGGATTGAAGTGATTATGGCTTAAAGGCAGAGATAAATGTAAATCCTCTGTGGGATAATGTCATCCTAGGCCACAGATTAATTCTATAAACAAATGCCCAATTACAATGACTATTATGTAATAAAAGAAAATAAGTAGGCATATGAGGAGATAAGATGACAGGAATGGAAACTAACAAAACCAATAGGCAACAGAAACAGACCCACAGAGATTCCAGAAATAGGAATTACAAGACACAAACTTTAAAATTACTAAGTTTAACACATTTGTGAAAGATATACCTAAGCATAAAAATACAGAAAAGTTGAAATAAAGGAGAAAAAAAATTATACATGAGCCCTAACCAAACATAAAATCTTATAGCTACATATTTTACAATGCTTATAAAAATTACTAGACATGAAGACACTTCACCTTGATAAAAGATTTGATTCACAGGAAATGCCTGTGTTCCTAATAATAGGCATAAAAATATACAAAGCAAGAATTGACAAAACTTAAAGATGAAATAGACTAATTCATATTAATGGGAAATTTTATGTATTATATAAATATATATATAATAGACAACAAATAATGGCAAAATATAAATTTTTTCCAAACACATGCAAAATTCTAGACCATAAAGAAAATATCAAAAACTTAAAAAAATTTTCTCCATGCAATTAAGCTATAAATCAATAACAAAAAGATAAGTAGAAAACCACAAATACCTGGAAATTAATAAACATAGTTTTGTAGTCTCCTAGTTCAAAGAAGAAATGACAATGGGAATTAGAAAATAATTTAACTAAATATTAATGAAAAATATGTATCAAGTCTTGTGGGATACAGCTAATGCCATGCTGAGAGAGAAACCTCTGGTTTCATATGCATATATTAGAAAAGAAGAAAAAATGAAAATCAATGAGCTGATTATCTATTGCAATAATTTAGAGATAAAGCAGAAAATTAAACTCAAATTAAAGAGAAAGTAGGAAATAATAAAGGCAAGAGCAGAAACAAGCGAAATAAGAAACACACATAGAATAGAAAGAATTAGCAAATCCAAGTTATTTTGGAAAGTTAAATTGAGAAGTCCTTCATGAAGCTGATTGAGGAAAAAAAGGGAGTGGAAAACCCAAATAATATGTGTCACAAATGAAAAAGAGACATGTTAACAGACAATACATACTTTGAAAAATTGAGTTAAAGGAGTATGGAGAACTTCATGAAAATACATTTGAGAATTTGGATGAAAGACAAATTCCTAAAAAACGCAACTTACCATGGATAAAAGTAGAAAGAGAAAGTATGAATAGTTTGATAATAATGATTAGAGAAATTGAATCCATACTTAAAAACCTTTTTTACAAAGGAAATCTAGAGTGATGTGGCTTTCCTAGCAAATTCTACCTATCATTTGAAGAAGGAATATTGCTGATCTTCCAGACTCTTCCATAGAATAGAAAAAGGGGATTATTACTCTATTTGATTTATAAAGTCATTACCTTAATATAAATACTGAGGACAGGTTAAGAGAAAAAAAAATCATATACCAATATCTCTTATGAACATAGCTATAAAACTTCTAACTAAAAGATTAACAAAGAAATTTCAGCAGTAAATGAAAAGACAATAAATCATTATCAATTTGGGTTTATTCCAGGAATTCAAGGTTGATTTGCTATTTGAAACTCAACAAATATACTGCATTCACTGAATAAAAGAGACAAAATATGTGGTCATCTAAATACATGCAAAAAAGAGTCTGATAAAATTCAACATCCATTTATGATTCAAGAAAAAAACCTAGTAAGCTAGGAATACAACAGAATTTCCTTAATCAGGAAAAGTGTAGCTACCAAAACCCAACAGCAAACATTATACTTAATGATAAAATATTTAAAGTTTTGTGATTGGGCATAGAATGCGATGACTACTATCATTAGTCTTCTATTCCATTCAATATTGTACTGATCCTAGCTAGTGTAGCAGGGCAGCAAAAGAAATAAAATGTATAAGGATTAGAAGGGAAGAAATCAACTATTACTTGTATATGATGCCATTAGGTATGTGAAATCCAAAATATGTATGCATTATTAGAATTAACAAATGAGCCTAGCAGATCACTAGATACAAAATCAATATACAAAAACATGGCATTTCTGTATACCAGCTTCAATTGTAAAATGAAATTTAAAAATGTATTCTTTTTAATAATACTAAACATTTCAAATATTCAGAAATAAACCTCAAGAAAATAATAATATTGTGTAAAAGTTGCCTCAACAAAAGGAAGGAGATACCATGTATGTAATTGGACAATACACTTTTATAAATATGTTGTTTCTCTCCAAAATGATCTATAAAATGTGTAGATGTCTTCTCATTTAAAATCCCAACAGAATTTTTTTTTTAAAGATTTCATTTATTTATTTGACAGAGAGAGAGAGAGAGAGAGCTCACAAGTAGGCAGAGAAGCAGGCAGAGAGAGAGGGGGAGGCAGGCTCCCTGCTGAGCAGAGAGCCTGATGTGGGGCTCTATCCCAGGACCCTGAGACCATGACCTGAGGTGAAGGCAGAGGCCTTAACCCACTGAGCCACCCAGGAGCCCTCCCAACAGAATTTTTAAAATGGAAATTGAAAAGATTATTCTAAATGCACATGTTAATGGAAACGGCCAGGAACAGCCAAGACCCTTGATGAAGAGGAATAGTGGGAGGGTTTGCTCCATGGGATGGGAAGACTGCAGAAATCACTGTGGCATTGCCACCTGAATAGAAAGACAAAATAGGGATCCCAGGAACCTGTACATCTGATTCAAGAGAAAGACAATGCTTCAGAGGAGTTCTTTTCAATACTGGGTCAGTTGGCCATCCTTTTAGAAAGAATGAGATGATTTACCGCTTCACAGCAGACTCCAAAGAAAGAAACAAATGAATAAATTCCAGGTAGCCGTGGTTCTAAAAGTGAGAGATAAAACAATGAAGTCTCTAGAAAATAATATAGCATACCTTTACAACCTTAGGATGGGGAAATGTTTCTTAGAGTGGACAAAATAAAGCACAGCCTTTAAAGAGAAATATTGATATAAAAGGTGACATAAAATTAAGAATTTATTTTTCTCTGAGTATACCACTGGGAGAGTGGAAAGGAGGACCCCACTAGGAGAAAATGTTAACAGAAGGTCTTTATAACTCATAAAGGCTGTGTCTAGAATAGATAAAAATAACTCTTATAGGGGTGCCTGGGCGACTCAGTTAGTTAAGCATCAGACTTTTTTTTTTTTTTTTAAAGATTTTATTTATTTGACAGAGATCACAAGTAGGCAGAGAGACAGGCAGAGACAGAGGAGGGAGCAGGCTCCCTGCTGAGCAGAGAGCCCGATGTGGGGCTCGATCCCAGGACCCTGAGACCATGACCTGAGCCGAAGGCAGAGGCTTTAACCCAGTGAGCCACCCAGGCGCCCCTCTTTTTTTTTTTTTTTTTTTTTATTTGACAGACAGATCACAAGTATGCAGAGAGGCAGGCAGAGAGAGAAACAGGAGGAGGAGGCAGGCTCTCTGCTGAGCAGAAAGCCCGATGTGGGACTCAATCCCAGGACCCTGAGATCATAACCTAAGCTGAAGGCAGAGGCTTTAACCACTGAGCCACCCAGGCGCCCCAAGCATCAGACTCTTGATTTTGGTTCAGGTCATGATCTCAGGGTCCTGAGATCGAGCCCTATGTAGGGCTCTGTGCTCAGTGGGGAGTCTGCTTGGGATTCTCTCTCTCTATCTCTCTATGTCTCTCCCTCTGCCCCTGATCACTCTCTCTCTAAAATAAATAAATAAAATCTTAAAAAAAAAAGCCAAAAACAACAAAACCCCAAATCCTATAATTTAAAAAAGAAAATGACGAACCTGACACATGGACCTGAACTGGCACTTCACAGAAGAGGATATTAAAAAATTATATGAAAGATGCCCATTAGTCATTAAGAAATAAACATTAAAACCGCAAGAATATACCGTGCAGATTTTAGAGGGCCGGAGATGAACAGACTACAGAACCAGCTGTGGGTGCGGATGTGAGCAGCTGACATTCTCATTCATCGCTGGTGGCAGGGAAATGGATGCAACCACTATGGAAAGCAGTTTGGCATTATCTACTAAGGTGGAACATGAGAATACCTTATGACCTCATGAACAATTACCCTCTAGGCATAGATCCAACAGAGAAGTGTGCTCCAGGAAATGTGTATAAGAAAGTTTGTGGCAACGTTATTTAAACTAGTTAAAAATTGATAACAATCTAAATGTCTATCACCTGTGGATTGGATAAATAAAATTGTCATATATTCACACTTTTTAATACAATGGTGGAAAATGAATGAGCTACAGCTGCCTGCAGCAAAGTCGACCAGACTCACGGACATAACATTGATCAAAAGAAGCCAACACAAAAGGATGTATAGTATGTGATTCACTTCGTAGAAATACCAAAAAGGGAAAGAAACAAAGCAAAACCAAACTCTGGTGTTAGGGAAACAAACTTGAGTGGGGGGGAGATGTGAAAGAGAGTAAGGAAGTGATATCCTTAAAAATCAGGATAGTGGGGCACCTGGGTGTCTCAGTGGGTTAAGCCTCTGCCTTCGGCTCAGGTCATGATCTCAGGGTCCTGGAATCGAGCCCCGCCTCGGGCTCTTTGCTCCGCAGGGAGCCTGCTCCCCCCCCCCCCCCAGCCCTCTCTGTCTGCCTCTCTGCCTACTTGTGATCTCTGTCTGTCAAATAAATAAATACAATCTTTAAAAAAAAATCAGGATTTGGTGGGCAGGAGGGGACAAAAGAGAGGAGTCTGTAAGAAATTGATCATGTTCTATTTCTTGACCTGGGTGGTAGTATCACACACGTTCACTTTGGACAAATTGTTGAACTGTTTATGTATATCTTACATATTTTTGTTTAGTAATATGCTTTAGATATGTGTTTCATTTTAAAGTAAGAAAGTTAAAGGATAGAGTCCCATACACACAGTTTACAAGGTGAAGGACCACATTGAGCATTTAGTCTGTGCCAATAATCTTTAAGAAACCCACACTAAAGACAATATCTATCAGAGATGGTGGATGTATGGTCCTTGTGTCTTCCAATGACCACATCCTTCACCTGTGACCAATAGACATCACCAATAGATTGTGTCCCATTTTCCCACAGAGCCCAGACAGCCATTCTCAACCAACCTGACTGACTTATCATGTAAGTTCCTATCTATTCTCCATCTGGTGTCTATGTATCCTAACTTATTAGATAAAGTAGAATAATCAAACCAGTTTGTGTATGAACGCAGCTTGGCATATCATCCGAAGTATACATTGGCATGTGTAAAGACATTGTGCATGAAACCAACACCAGCTCACAACCCAGGAACCTAAACAGAGGGCTCCAAAGGCTTATTCTGTCCTTGGATGTGCATCTGGGGTTAATCTAGTGACTAAATTCACATCCTCACGCTCAGTCCAGTGCTCTATTCCTTTTACGAAAATCCCTCCTAAAGGGCACCTGGCTGGCTCAGTTGGTAGAGTATGTGACTCTTGATCTTGGGGTTGTGAGTTCAAGCCCCATGTGCGGTGTAGAGTTTACTTAAAAAATCCCTCCTCTCTGCTGTCTGTACTTGGCTTTGTATAGTTCAACGTTTCTATCAGTTTTTTTGTATGAGAAATGGATGCTTCATTTAATAAAACCTACAGATGACAGAAAGCTGGGAAGAATAGCTAATACTGCAGATGATAGAATCAAGATTTAACATAATCTGGATAAGCTCCAACATTGGTTGGAAGCCACAAGATGAAATGCCAGAGGGATATATGCAAAGTTTTGAATTTAGATTAAAAGCAAAGCAAAACAAAACAAAACAAAACAATAGGGGCACCTGGGTGGCTTAGTTGGTTAAGTATCTGCCTTAAGCTCAGGTCATGATCCCAAAGTCCTGGGATCAAGCCCAGGACTGCTCAGTGGACAGTCTGCTTTTCCCTCTCCAGCTCCCCTGTGCTTGTGTTCCCTCTCTCGCTCTCTCTCTATCATAAATAAATAAAATCTTAAAACAAACAAACAAACAATGGCACAAGTATACAAGCTTAGCTTTCTATCAGCAGACTGGAAAAGTATTTGGGAGTTTTAGTCGACACTTAAAGGAAATTGTAGACATCAACAAGAGACCCTCCTCTGCCACAATCTAAAGACTTAAGCTACAGAATCAACACCTAATGGATGGGATTAAATATATGCAAAAGTATATTCAAGAGGACACACTGGGAAAATCAATGGAATTTGGTTGTGCCATGGTCTAGAAAGAATCTAGAGTATCTAGAAAGAGAGGGTGTGTGTGACGAGGGGAATTGGTCAATTAGCCTGAAACATAGGAAATTAAGTCCAAGTGCAGACTGACTGGTCTGGTGTCAGAGGATAAGAGTCTTTCATTACGGTGTAGTCAGTGAGTAAGTACACAGGTCCTGGGGTCAGCCAGCTGCCTGTGCTTAAAACCAAGTTTGCAAAGAACCAACTATGATGATTTGGGCAAGTACTAATGCTTTGGCAATTCTCCTTTGTAGAATGGGGAGGCTCGTGATCCCCACTTCCAGAGTTATGGGTATTAAATGAGATAGTGTGGGAGGGACAATACATGTTAGTCACTATTATCATTATCTTTATTATATGTAGATCAATATACTGACTTTCCACCCCCCCACAGGCTTTTTTAGTTTCTACATCAGTCTTTTGTGGGATTCTACAAATGATTCTTTCCATAAAAATCTACTTCATCTTGGTGAGCTGAGAAAAGAAAAATCAGATTCCTGAGTGGTTAATCCCAGAGCTACAGTCATAGTTATTTTTATTATTTCAATATAATATTCATGGGGCACCTGTCTGGTTCAGTGGGTTAAGTGTCTGCCTTTGGCTCAGGTCATGATCTTGGGATCCTGGGATGGGGAACCACCTCCACCTAGTACACCCCTCCCACCTCTGCACTGGGCTCCCTGTTCAGCAGAGTCTGCTTCTTTCTCTGGCCCTCCTCCCCCTGCTCTGTCTCTCAAATACATAAGTAAATAAAATCTTAAAAAAATTAAATAATATTCATATCATGCAACTATGCTGAACAGACCATAGTGGAATATTTCATTAATTTATAAAAAATCCATCCTCTAAGGGGTGCCTGGGTGGTTTCTCCCACTCCCACTCCCTCTGCTTGTGTTCCCTCTCTCGCTGTGTCTCTCTCTGTCAAATGAATGAATGAATGAATGAATAATAAATAATCTAAAAAAAAAATCCATTCTCTAAAAATGGCATGGATGAACTTCAGGTCGCCATGGCCTAAGAAGGGTTAAAAAGCTAGCATGCTGAAGGGAGCCTCTCAGCTGTCTTTAATCCTTGGAGGAGTGAAGGCTGAAAGGAAGGCCTCCACATTGGACGAAGCTGGCACAGGCTGCCGGGAGCTTCCGGGTCCTGAATGCACGCATTGCAAGCTCCAGACAGGACAGCCAGGGCAGCACAGCTCTTCGCTCTGTATTTCTGTAAGTTTGGGCATAAGCAAAGAACTTGACCAGCCATTATGGCTTTAGAGTCCTCATGAAAACCCTGGGAAATGAATGGGATCCAGAACTTGGTCTTTGGCCTCTAAATCCAGTATTTTAAAAAAATGTTTTATTTATTTCTTGGAGAGAGAGCACAAGCAGGGGGAGCAGCAGGCAGAGAGAGAGGAAGGGAAGCAGGCTCCCAGCTGAGCAGGAATCCCAATGTGGGGCTCGATCCCAGGCCCCTGGGATCATGACCTGAGCCGACGGGAGATGCTTAACTGACTGAGCCACCGAGGTGCCCCATCCAGTGTTTTAAAAAAGTGTACTCTGGGGGCGCCTGGGTGGCTCAGTGGGTTAAGCCGCTGCCTTCGGCTCAGGTCATGATCCCAGGGTCCTGGGATCGAGTCCCTCGTCGGGCTCGATGCTCAGCAGGAAGCCTGCTTCCCTTCCTCTCTCTCTGCCTGCCTCTCTGCCTACTTGTGATCTCTCTCTGTCAAATAAATAAATAAAATCTTAAAAAAAAAATAGGTTTAAAAAAAAAAAGTGTACTCTGGGGGCGCCTGGGTGGCTCAGTGGGTTAAAGCCTCTGCCTTCAGCTCAGGTCATGATCCCGGAGTCCTGGGATCGAGCCCCACATCTGGCTATCTGCTCATCAGGGAGCCTGCTTCCCTTCCTCTCTCTCTGCCTGCCTCTCTGCCTACTTGTGATCTCTCTCTCCTTCAAATAAATAAAATAAAAAAAAAATCTTTAAAAAAGTGTACTCTGAAGTCACCTGCATCAGAAGTACCCACTTGTGGTGTGAATTACAACTTTAGCTGCCTGACCCACATCTGTAGAGATTCTGATTTGGTAAATGTGCGGTTGGGCCCAGGAAACTGCATTGGCACAGTCCAGAGTGCTTTCTTCTACTAAACCCTCTACTCTAATTTTAAGACTTTATTCCTTTGATGGATGTTTATCATTCCAACTATGTACTAGACCTGTTTCAGAGACTGGTGGACACATTAGTGAGTAAGGCTCTCGAGGTGCCTTCTAATTGAGACTCTCTCTAGTAGGAGGACACATTTGTCCAATAAGCAAGCCAGTCAAAATCAAGACCCCTGCCAGCCAGTCAACATTGACTAAATAGGGTGCCATTGCCGAGAGGGATCAGTGGCTCTCCTGGATTGGGGGCGCCTCTTCCAGAAGGTGAGGTTAAGCTGAGAGCTGCACGATGAGACCGCCTGCAGAAGGTCAAGGGCAGCGCGTTCCAGCCGAGAGGCTGCCTAGGTCCCTGGCCCCAGGAGGAGAAAGTGCCTGTTGTGGTCGAAGGTTTGAAACAAGCTCACTGTGGTCTGAGAGTCCTGATGAGGGGAAGGAAAGTCCGCTCTGCCAGGTGGACGATTCCCAGATTTCACATAGCTTTCGTTTTATTTTAAGTAGGATGGGAAGCCACTTGAGAGAGTAAGCCAGGGAGGAAATCATCTGATTTTCATTTTAAAAAGGCCCTTCCTGCTGTTGCACAGTCTATAGGTGTGTGACATGTGGCTCTTCAATACAACATCGTGACCCCGGGAGAGAACTTGTTCTTTATGGGTTTCTCTGTTAACACCTGTTAACACCAGCGCTTTACAGCTTATGAAGCATTTTTATATACCTCTTTCTTTTGTTCTCCTGAAAAACCCTAGGAGACTCATCTTCCTATAATCATCATGTTGCTGATGGAGAAACTGAGGCTTGTAAAGGATAAGATTCTTCTTAGGCTGCTTGTTTTCGGAGGCAGACATTTGAAAAGGGGAGATTTTACATAAAGCTCTGGATTCTTTTAGTTTTAAAAAATGCAGATGTGTTCTCACATCACAGTGATGGTGAGCTGCTGAGGGACGGTCCCCTCAGATGACAGCTGCCCCCTCCCTTCCTGGGAAGCCAGATCTGCTTCAGTCCTTTCCTTCTCTGCTGACCCAGGCTGTGTGTCTGAATTCTAGACTCCAGCTCTCCTGTGTCTTCAGCCTGCTCTTGTGGCACCTCTTTAAAAGCCATTTTCGGGTGCCTGGGCGGCTTAGTTAGTTAAGCGGCTGCTTTCAGCCCATCTCACAATCTCAGAGTCCTGGGATCGAGTCCCGCATCAGTCCTCTTGCTCAGCAGGGAGCCTGCTTCTCCCTCTCCTCCCCACTTGTGCTCTATCTCCCTCTCTCACAAACAAATAAATAAAATCCTAAAAAAAAAAAAAAAAAAGCCATTTTCCTCTTCCCCTATCAAATCTGTTTGCAGAAAGGGGGGCGCTGTTGCAACCTTATTATTATATGAGCTTATTCTCACGGGGGTTTAGCCCAGCACAACATGTGTAACATTGAGGTTGTTTGGCATATGTGCTTTAGCTTGGAAATCCATGCAGAAATTGCTTTCGCTCTCCAACATGGCTACTTGAGATCCCAATAATAGGGAGAAAAAAATCCACATTTATTTTGTGCTTCCACAATACTTTATACTCTAGATGACTGGGAGACCACCCAAAATTGTATATAAAATCTTGTATTTGTATGAATTTTTCCAGGGAGAGGATTTATAGCTTTATTCAGACTTTCAAAGACATTCTTTCTAAAAAAATGGGTTTATTCGGGTATCTGGGTGGCTCAGTCTGTTAAGCAAATGACTTTTGATCTTGGCTCAGGTTGTGATCTCGGGGTTGTGGGATCCAGGCCTGTGTTGGGCTCCTTGCTCAGTGGGGAATTGGCTTCTCATCCCTTCCCTCTGCTCCTCTCCCTGCTCTCTCTCTCTAATAAATAAATAAGTCTTTAAAAAATAGGTTTATTAATACTTGAGCTTGTAGAGCATTGGGTGAATGAGATGGTAGTCATGGAGTGCTTAGCTCAGTGTTTGGCATACAGGAGGCATTAACTAAAGGGTAGGATTTAGTATTGTCATTGCTGGTGTTGGATCATTGTTGTTCCCATTACATCTAAATGCCTGCTGTGGACTGAATTGTGTCCATATATTGAAGCTTTGACTCCTTTAGCCCCCAGTGTGATCACTGTGTTTGGAGATGCCGCTTTTAGGAGGTTGTTAAGGTTAAATGAGGTCATAAGGGAGAGGTCCTTGCTTGATAGGACTGGTGGTCTTATAAGGAGAGGAGGAGAGGTGCCTGGGTGGCTCAGCGGGTTAAGCAACTGCCTTAGGCTCAGCTCATGATCCCAGGGTCCTGGGATGGAGCTCCGTGTTGGGCTCCTTGCTCAGCAGGGAGTCTGCTTCTTCCCTCCCTCTGCCTGCTACACTGCCTGCTTATGCTCTCCCTCTCTCTCTCTGTCAAATAAATAAATAAAATTAAAATAAAAAAGAAGAGGAGGAGATAGCAATCTCTCTCTTCCTGTAGGGCATGGAGGAAAGGCCATGGGAGCAGGCAGAGAGAAAGTGGCCATCTGCAAGCCAGAAAGGGAACTCTTACCAGACCCCAGCCATACTGGCACCCTGATCTCAGACTTTTTACCTCCAGAACTGTGAGAAAGTACGTTTCTGTTGCTTAAGCCGCCTGGTTTATGGCATTTTGTTGTGACAGTCTGAGCTAAGGCAACACTCAACCCTCTTCCTTCCGGAGCCAGAACCTTCTAGAGCAGGGACAACAGGAGACCCTAGACACCATCTCGGGGGGTGAGGTTGGTTTGGAATTGGTTTGCCGCTGTAGCATCTAGATTCATTGTGCTTCAGGTGTCCTGCTTGTTCACCAAGATGCAGTTTTGTTTGTTTGTTTGTTGTTATTGTTTTTACTGACAGAGGCTGACCTGCGCATTCATCCGAACTTCAGTTGTTTCTCTCATTGAGTGCTCCGCTTTCCCTGCTCATTGGATCCTTACCCTTATCATCAGCCTTCTGAGGAAGCAATGTGGTTTAATGATTAAAGATGTGGATTCTAGAGTCCCTCTACCTGGTTCTGAATCTTAGTCAGCCCTTCACTATCTGTGTGACCTTGGGCAAGTTACTTCACCCCTCTGGGCTTTGGTTTCCTCATTTGTAAAATGATGCTAATAATAGTGCCTATGTGAAAGGGCCACTGTCAGGCTTAAAAATGATTTAATACATGGAAAGTGTTTGGAACAGTGCTTGGCGCATATGAAACCCTGTACATGCTAGCTGTTACCATAATTACTTATCTTGGGCTCTCACCCAAGTTGGGTTGGCCCCTCATTGGGTGAAGGGGCCAACTTGTTTCCCATGAGAGCAGCTACTTGCTGGAGTCCTACTCCGGCAAGATGTGTCAGGTGCTTGATACTGAATATTGTCTTGCCTAGAACCTCCAGCCATGGTAACCCACTCACTGGATCCGAACCCTTTGTGTACTGACTTGAATGTTGAATTATTCTTCCTTATAATATAATGCTTGACTTAACTCAGATCAGAGGGTGAAGATGTGACATTAATGTTGATAACTTGAGGCCTTTTCCCTGTTCCTAAATAATGATAATTAATAAGGGGGCAGTATTTATCACATCTCTGTTTAGGGGCTCTTCTGCCGAGGGGCCTTATGTATCATCCTGACTGAGGGGTGAGGGTTGGAACAGAATTAAGTGGTTCTCAACTGTGATGGTTAAGGATCAAAATCACTCGAGGAACTTATTATTAACATGGATTCCTAGGTTCTACAACCAAGGCTCTCATTTTAGTAGGTCTGGGATATGGTCTGGAAAACTGTATATTTTTTAAAGATTTTATTTGTTTATTTACTTGAGAGAGAAAGAGAGAGAAAGAGTGCATGCAAGATAGGGGGAGGGGCAGAGAGAGAGGAGAAGCAGATTTACCACTGAGCAGGGAGCCTGGACCTGGGGCTCAGTCCCAGGACCCTGGGATCATGACCTGAGCCAAAGGCAGATGCTTAACCGACTGAGCCACCCAGGCACCCAGGAAAATTGTGTTTTTAATAAGCACCTCGGGTAATTCTAATGCAGCTGTTTGGCTGACTTGTATTTGAGAATTACTCTGCCAGATGTTCTCTCAAGGTCTCTTGTGAGCTTCCAGAATGAATGTAAGGACTGGGGAAGATAAGGCGATAACCAGAAGATAAGGCGATACTTCTTTAAAAGCATTTCCCAGGTCAACACAACCAGGGTGCGACCACAACCAGGCATGCTTCTGTCAGGTTTTGTCTAGATTTTAATCTAAACAGGGAGCTAGACAGTGATCATCTGAGAAAGTTCTCATAGCTCAATTTACAAATAGCCATTCTCCAAAGGCTTTTAGCCAGGCATTTTGGGAAGAGTTTCTGGAATGGCGGTCCCATTTAATGTACTATAAATTACCTTCAGGGCAAAATGGATCGCTGACGGCTATGGCAACATTTATTTGCAGGAATATTGGTGGTGGCTAAGATCTTCTACGTACTAACTAGAATTTCGGAGTCGTTCGCATAAGAAGCATCCTTTTAGGGAAGACTTAAATCTTAGAAATGACCGAGTAGGAGATGAAATGCCGTTCTCCTGTATTCAGTGAAGACAGTTGGGGATTTGTTGAGAAAGCTAGCTGGTGTCGGGGAGGCCGCAGGCATCGTGCATGAAAAGCCGTCTCCCCTTTGACGAGCGTTTAATTTGGCCTTGTAAAGTGTCTGAAGTGCAGGCATTTAATTTGTTTGACAGAAGCAAGCCCAAAGCACGTCCTGTAATTCCCTGCCACAGGGTTTCACGAGTCTTACCACATGGCAGGCGTAGTCTGAGAGTCTGTATTAAATCAGCTTCAAGTCAAAACACTAGTATGACAAAGGTCTGTTTTAATTAAAAGACACAAACCTCTCTCTTCGGAGCCAGGTGGAGGGCCATAAAAGAGGGAACATCCACCGTCCTGTCCTATGGAACACTTGGCTCTTGCCCGGAAGAGGACAAGGTGCTCTGGGGCAGGCAGGTAGGAAACCGTGAGGGAGTCCTGCAATGTCTGGTGTGGCTAGCCACGTGTCACGTTTTCTTTCCTCCAACGATGCTGGCTCGCTGCCACCATATCAATTATCTCCAGCTGAGACAGTAATGATCTAGGATACCACTTTTTAAATATTACATCTTAACAAACCAGAATTAGGAAACTGTATACAATTCACACATTTTGACATCCCCATGCATTAATATCCACCTGCTCATAAATCAACCATACTCATCAAGCTTTCCCACCTCGAGTGTGTGAAGTGACCGTATTTTAACAATATATGAAATATTCCCCTCATCTGAGTATTCTGCTGCTCCCTGTCCTCTGCAAGCTTGGCTATTTTTCCTACGAGGAGAGAGGAGCTCTGAATTCTTGGAGAAGTGTAAGAGACAGCAAAGTCGGCTAGCTCTAACGTGAAATGCATGTATGCTTTCTGTTTGGGGGATTATATACTGTGACTTTCCATTTTCTCATGACAGGGCCCAGTCTTCCCTTTCCACCTCCTCTTCTGCCACTTCCCCCCTTATTTTGCTTTCAATGTTCCAGACAGCCTTCTTGAGTTTCTTCAAAATCTATTCTCCCACCGAGGACCTTTGAAAGAGGGATCTCGGGGCGCCTGGGTGGCTCAGTGGGTTGAAGCCTCTTCCTTCGGCTCAGGTCATGATCCCAGGATCCTGGGATCGAGCCCCGCATCGGGCTCTCTGCTCAGCTTTGAGCCTGCTTCCAACTCTTTCTCTCTGCCTGCCTCTCTGCCTACTTGTGATATCTCTCTTTATCAAATAAATAAATAAAATCTAAAAAAAAAAGAAAGAAAGATAAAAGAAAGAGGGATCTCTCTACTGAGATACTCACCCTTCCCCCTTACACTGGTCCCTATACCCCTGGGCCCCTTCCCCTACTTCCTTTGTCTACTCATTCATTCAACAAGTATTTACTGAGTGTCTGTAAGTGCCAAACACTTGAGTTAATGAAACTAATTAAAGAACCCCATAGACCTTACATTCTAGTTTAGAGAGGGTTACTCAGACCAAAATAGACATAATGAATGAGTAAATTGTATGTTAGAAGATGATAATTGATATGGAAGAGTAGAAAGTATGGAAAGTGCTTGCAATTTTATTTTATTTTATTATTTTTTTTAATAAAGATTTTTATTTATTTATTTGACAGAGAGAGAACACAAGTAGGCAGAGAGCAGGCAGAGAGAGAGGAAGGGAAGCAGGCTCCCTGCTGAGCAGAGAGCCCGACGCGGGGCTCGATCCCAGGACCCCGGGATCATGACCTGAGCCGAAGGCAGAGGCTTAAACCACTGAGCCACCCAGGCGCCCCAAGTGCTTGCAATTTTAAATAGGGTGGAAGAGAACTCCTTACTGATATGGTGAAATTTAAATTTATCTTCAATTATTCTTATAATTTAGCTCAAACTAACTTCTTTAGGGATGCCTTCCAGACCAGATCAATCAGTGAGATTTCAAATGTGTAACTAGATCATTCTCTGTTATGCGCTCCCATAATTCCCGAAAGCTCTTAGCACCATTTGTCATTACATAGTCATGTGATTATTTACTAAGGAATGTCCTGTCCTCTATATTGTAAGCTCCATGAAGGCAAGGATGAGATCCTTTCTGATTACTTCTCTATCTTGAAAGGTAACACAGTACAATTTTGTTAAAATGAATACAAAACTCTGCACAGTATGGATAAAAATGCACATACAATGATGTGAGAATCAACTGCGATAATGAATAATGAATGGATGATATGAACACTAATGAACAAGTCCTTTTTTGCAAACTGCAAAGTTCTGGAAACATGCAGGCATCGCTATTTCTGTGAATGAAAGACCCTCATGTATCAGCATGGTTCTGTGTTCATTGATATTGTAGGACCTGGGATCCCCTTTACAGAGGTAGTATGGGTGAGTGGATAGGAGTGTGGGAGATGAAACCAGATTGCCTGTGTTGATTCTTAGCTCTGCCCTTTACCTTGTGACCTTGTTGTGTCTCTACTTCCTCATCAATGAAATGGGATGACCATGGTACCAACCTTTCAGGGATGTTGCAAGATTAAAAGAATTAATATCTCTAAGGTGCTTAGAAGAAGGCCTGGCATATGGGAAATAATACACATTATTATGATTATGGTTGTTATTCTTATCTGCTTTCAACTGCAATTCAGGGTTTTATCTATTGGCCAAAATCTTCCTTGGTTTTATCTTAGAGATAAGCTAGTAATTCCTAGTTCAGTGATGTTTTCTTTAACATAAGTCAGAGAAAAAGGATGACCATCAGACCATATCCTGTTGGTTTTAACATGTGTTCGGGTTCACCAATGACTTGTTTTATTTTCATGCTCCTTTTCCAATGGTCTTGGCAGATGGAAGTGAAACTAGAGCCATTGATGGCGGAGAAAACCAGGTCCAAATCTGACTCTGTCACTTACTGGTGGAAAGACCACTGGCAAGATATTAAATGTTTTGAGGTTCACACCCTCGTTTATGAAATGGGGCTCATAATTGCTCCCCTGTGGAGTTGATGTGAGGACTGAGTGAGATAATGTCGATGGAAGGCCAGCTCAGAAAGCAGTCCCACAAATTCAGTTCTATCTCCTTTTCCCTTTGCTCAGGAACAAATGTACATTTTCGGTTCTTTGTTTGTTTGTTGTTTAAGTAAGCTCTCCACCAGAAGTGGGGCCTGAACTGACAACTTGGGATCAAGAGTCACGTGCTCTACTGGCTGAGCCAGCCAGGCGCCTACAACTGTACATTTTAAAAGGAACCTTCTGGAGACAACAACAACACTGTGGTCTGTGATGAAGGCTCTGACAAGCGTTCTAAAACAGGAAGCCAAAGTCAACACATGTGGAACTCACTACCCATGAGTGTAAAATGATTCACATCACTGGCAGAGAACATCAGTGCAGTAAGCACAGTGTCCGTGTGTTATCATGTAACGAGGAGGAAATAGTTATTTAAAAAGCATTAAATTTTTTAAATGTCAAAAATGTATCAATTTATGTAGAACTAACTATCTAACTAGAAACACCATGCCGAAGGTACTTTGGTGGGTTGCGGAGAATTTTACAAAACAACTTATTATTGATTAGCAAAAACGAGTTAAGAATATTTGTGCTGTAACAGTCATAGGAACGAAGGAGACTTATTCTGAATGTTCAAAGTTATTGCTTGATGACCGTAATCATATATGACTCCAGGTTTTGTGTGTGTGCGTGTGTGTATGTGCGCATGTGCGTGCATCAGCGCGTGTGGTTGTGACAAAAATGAAAATAAGTCCAAAATGTTCCCTTCCCATGCTCAAAGATTTTAGATTTTCTTTGTTTCTCTCCTGGGTGTTTTTTTGCTGATTTTCAGTTGCAAAATACGAATTTCAGTAGGGTCACAGTTAAACTCTTCAAATTACGTTCCACTCCAAAAGACCTTGCTTAGCTTCCAAATCTTCTTTTTCCCCCGGTTTGGGATTTCTGATCAACAGATGTTTATTGAGGCACCATTGTGTCAGTGGCAGGCTCCCAGAATGCCTTTTCCAATGCCCCTGGTGTTGCAGATGTTGGATAAATTGGAAATCTATGATTCTGAAGTTAAAGCAGAGTTAAAATTATGTGTGAACATGCACTGAACGCTTAGAAGGCAACATGCTGTTCACCACTGGCAGCAGCAGAATTGGGGGATTTATTTCTACTTATTGGCTTAAAATGTGAAATCTAGATGTGAGGAGGCCTAGCATTCCTGTCCTTAGGGAATCGTCATGCCAAAGCTACTCATTCTAATTCTTCAGACATTCTTGCTTGCTTGGTGAATGTTCAAGCCATTCACCGCCATTCCAGTCCATGCCTTTGATAGCCCTTCATGTCGATAAAATAAAATTTGGCATTCCAGGCTCTTCACAGTATGGATTCTGCTTACCTTTCAGGCCCATTTCTTTTGGCTCCTCTGCTAGCTCAATGGTGTGGATGAAACCAACTTTTTGCTCTTCTTCATTCTCTGAGTACCTAGCCTTGGCCAGCTACTGTTTTATTAATTTAAAGGAATATTTTATCTTCTCAATTTTCCTGGGAGGTTGTCATTGTTATCCTTGCTACAGATGAAGATACTGAGGCTCAGAGACATCAAATGATTTGTTCAGATTCATGGGCAATCATGTGGATGAGTTGTTGTTTGCTCCCAGATCTCTAATTTCAAAACCACAAGGGAAAGAGCTCTTTGCATCACACTATAATGCTTTCCTCCTCAAAATGCCTAACACTGGCTCTGCACCCTTCTCCCATGTGATGGTAGGATAATGGTCTCCCAGTGACGTCCATGTCACAATCCCTGCAACCTGTAAATGTGTTGCCTTCCATGGCAAACGGATTCAGGTTGGTGGTCAGCTTATTTGAAGATAGGGAGATGACTCTGGATTAACCAGGTAGATCCAATGTAATCATGAAGGTCCTTAAAAGTAGAAGTGGGGTGTGTGTGTGGGGAGCTGAGAAGACTCAGAGGAGGAGAGCTGAGGATGGGAGTACTGTCAGAGACGAGCAGTGTTGCTGAGTTGGAAGATGGACAGGGGGGCCAGGAGCAGAAGGCTAGAAGTAGCCTCTAGACACAGGAAGTAAAAGGAATGGACTCCATCTAGAGCCTCTCTTCTAGGGGTCACAGCTCTGCAAACACCTTGATTTTTAGCCCGGGGAGACCCAGGTTGGACTTCTAAACTCAGAACGGTAAGACAATAAATTTATGTGATTTTAACCCACCCTAGTTTTGGTACTCTGTTACAGCAGTGGTAGGGAACAAATCCACTCTAAGCAGTATTCCTTTTCTGTATACTTCAGCTGCTACATGTCATGCCCAAGGTTGAAATCCACCATCCCCTCCAACCCTCCTCACTATCGAAGCCTGCTCTTGGGGAAGATGAGAAGGTGACCTTGATGAACTGTACTGTCCCAGACAGAACTGTTAGAAACTGTCTAAACCAAGCTCCTCAGCTCAAGAGAGGTGGAATGACTTGTCCAAGGTCACACAGGTAGCAGTGTTAGGGCAAGAGCTCCTATCTACAACTCCTGATTTCCACTTCAAACAGTTTACAAAGGAAACTTAATTTAAAAGCATCAGCACTTTTCTAGGGATCAGTGCTCTGAGATTTAGTTATTAATAATCTGTGTCAGAATTTCCAGATCCAGCAAACAGATTGGATCATTGCAAATCACACTAAATATGTCTATGAAAAAGCCTATGTCTATTGGAATTAACCAACCCACCACCATCCTGTTCACTCTTCATTCAACCAGTAGGATATATTTGCCAGGTACTGAGCTAAGTCCTGAGAATTGAAAATGAGTAAAACACAGCCTCCTACCATTAGGAACTCATGGTTTAGTGGGACTGGGGCAAGGACAGGGATGGCGAGAATAGTTAAAGAGAAAGTACAAAGTCTTGTGATAAGTGATATGATAAAGTGAGGAAGAAGAGACACTGGGCAGCCTATAAAAGGGGGTCTTCACTCAAGTTTAAGGCTTCTGGAGAAAGTAGTGTTTTGGCCTTGGTTGGCCTGTAAGGAATTAACTTACAGAGAAGCAGAGAGCATTTCATCATGGAAGGACAGTAGAACTGGACTTGTCAGGTTAGATAAATAAACCATAGAGGCTTCCTATTCTCTACCAAAGTCCCAAAGTCAGCTCAAAGAGTCGTTTGATAATCCATTGGATTTCAGAATGGTTCAGTCCAGCCTTGGATGGTCAGTGTGTAGGAGTGGAAGGCACTATTAGCCAGGGGCATGAATTTCGACTCTACTCCTTCCCACTGTGTCGACATAGGGTGTCCCTTTGTGCCTCAGTTTTCTTGTCTCTGAAATGGGAAAGCAAATTCTTTCTTTGCATGGTAGATGTGAAGACTAGAGGCAATGCATGAGACAGCATTTGACATGGAGTGTTATGTAAAGGGCAACTGTCAAAGTCAGGCTTAAGGATAGGGCTCAGTTACTCTCCCCTCAGTCTTTGTTCAATTTTTTGGTAAGCATTGTGTTGCTCCACACTTCTTTCCAATCTGTGGGTAATTCTCACTGCTGGTCCATAGAAGGTTGGGGAAGGAGATGCTAGAGTGGTCTGGCTTCAGCTAGAAGTATGACGTCTACCCATCATCCTGTAGCCATTTCCCTTTCAGCTGCTGGGGTCCTTGTTCTGACGTGTAAGGCTAGCTGTACCTATTGCACTCAGAAGGCCATTCCTTCCTGGTGACCAGCTCCTCCTCCACCTCCAACACACAATGTTTTAGTTGGTGTTCACCTGCCCTGGTGGATGGATCTACTTGGGCGGTTATAATGCTGGGAATGCCCTTAGCCCACCTTATTGGTCTGACACATTCCTATCGCCTTTAAAACTCAGCTCACACATCATTCTGCGAAACCTTCCCTGACTTCCCTTCCATGAATCAGCTCTGTCCTCCTCTGGGTTATCATGGTGTCTGGTACAAATCTCTTAACTCATTGTGCACATTACACTAAATCAACTGTTCATCTGCCTCCCCCGTCAGACTGGATGTTCCTAGAGAACAGGTGTGTGTATTCATCTCTTCATTTCTAGCACATAATAGGGACTCAACAAATGTTTGTTGAATGACTGATTGACTAAATGAATGAAAGGCAGAAAAGTTTTCAGGATTTTCCAGAAGCTGATGCTTATGAAAAGGTGGATTGGGAGTCCTATAAGTAATTACACTATCACATTCTGTAATGGATTGGTGCTAGATGGGGAATGACAGTATGTCCAAAAGGTAATGAATTAAACTTGCTTTGGCATGTTCCCTTTCAGAAATGAGAGCAGTCTTTCAAGTGACTTAAAACATAAGGCTTTAGTAAACGTGTAAGAAAATATATGCAATTAGACTCAATCAATAATGTTGTCCCTGACTAACGTCTACATTTAAGGTAGTTTAATTAAATTATGAAAAAGACCTTTCTGATTTAATTGTCAGTCTGGTTTATCATGTATGTACACAAGCTGTTTATAGGGTTTTCTTTCAAGATTTTCAGACTCTCAACCAACACAGGTATAGAGAAGTAGCAACACACTACTTAAGATGGGAGAGGCTGGTAGGTGATTTCAAGTAAAGCAGGGAAGCCAAAACAATTCAGCTAGGTAGGCCAACAGAAGCAGAAATTCTGCAAAATGCTTTTTCTCTTCTCATTCATTCATTCATTCATTCATCCATTCAGAAAACATTAATTCAGCACCACCACATGCCAGGGACTGCACTAGGTGCTGGCAATTCACTGGAGTAGAAAAGACAGACATCAAACACAAATATATATATATATATATATATATATATATATATATATATATGCACATTATGTTTATGTCCTCCCCACACCAAGCTCAGAATACCTTATGTTTTTTTGAATTTTATTTATATAAATGCGACATCCTTGCAATAAGCGTGAAGTAAGGAATAACATAAAAAATGTACCTAGACAGTGTGCTGGGTACTGGAGACACAAAAGTACCTTCAAATGGCTTCTGGCTTTAAAAAAAATTTTTTTTTTAAGATTTTATTCATTTATTTGTCAGAGAGAGAGAGGCAGGAAGGGAGAGAGAGCACAAGTAGCGGGGAGTTGCAGGTAGAGGGAGAAGCAGGCTCCCTGTTGAGCAGGGAGGAGCATGGGGCTGGATCCCAGGACACTGGGATCAGGACCCTGGCTGAAGTCAGCAGCCCAATGCACTGAGTGCTCCAGGTACCCCAGGAGAGAGAGTTTTAAGCTGACTTCATGCTGAGTGCAGAACCCAATGGGGGGCTCAATCTCATGACCCTAAGATCACAATCTGAGCCAAAACCAAGAATCAGCTCCTTTTTTTTTTTTTAATATTTACTTCCTTTTTTTTTTTTTAAAGATTTTATTTATTTATTTGACAGATCACAAGTAGGCAGAGAGGCAAGCAGAGAGAGAGGAGGAAGCAGGCTCCCTGCTGAGCAGAGAGCCCGATGCGGGGCTCGATCCCAGGACCCTGAGATCATGACCTGAGCCAAAGGCAGAGGCTTTAACCCACTGAGCCACCCAGGCATCCCAAGAATCGGCTCCTTAACTGACTGAGACACCCAGGCGCCCCAGAGCTTCTGGCTTTAGTGGGAGAAACAAACACAGGAACAATAAAACTAATAATGCAGAATGAAAAGTATAGCGATAGAGGTAAGCATATAGTTGCTACCAGAAGAACGGGGAGCAGTGGCACTTCCTTCCTCTCTCCCATCCCAAAGGCACAAAGGCTGGGCAGGGGAACTGCGGGGAATCGAATTATATCACTAACAAATTTTCTTAAGGAGAGCCAGAGTTGAATGGAATCTGCATCTCTGCCTTCCTTTTGTCCTGGGCAAGCAGAGGAAAGGTGAGGCCAGCAGGCAGGGCCATCCTCCTAGGGGATGGGAGAGAAGTAAAAACTTTGGCAAGGAGGAGCTCCTGGACAGGGTGGAGGAGCTGCCCAGAGCCCGTGGTCCTGAAAGCCGCCCTGGGGGGCTAAACCCTATGAGAACTTCTAGAGCCCTCCTGCCCTGACTCCCTCACACATGGTTGGTCCCAGCACCCCCCCCCCCCCCCCCCCGGCAGAAGGGACCGATGTCCAAGGCAGCTGCCGAACCAGTACCAACCAAGGGGTGCTTGGCTAAAACTTCACATTTGAAATTATTTAATTTCACCAATTTTATTTAAAACACTCTCAATCCTTTGGAAATAAAGGGCTCCTTAAATAAAATAAGCACTGAAATTCTAGCAGTATCCTTTTGATCTGGGGCTGTCATCAATAGCCAGAGTTTGCAACTAGTAGTCACAGGATGGATTTAGACCGCAGACACATTTGCTGTCCGAGCACATTTTTAACTTTTAGAATAAAAATGCCTCTGTAGTGGGGCCGACTTTCTCTGTTGTGCGTAGAGGCAAACATTCCCTGATGGTTGCTCCCGTGCCATATGTCTGCCTGGTTCCAGAGGGCGGCTGAGGTTGCCCTCTCTCAGCGAGGCTGACCCCTTCTTCTTACAGACAAGGAAGCTAAGGCTCAGAGGAAAAAGTGCCCAGAATACATCAGAGGTAGGACTAGAATCCCGGGTCCCAGACCTCACTAGGCTCTTCCTATGCGAGGGGCTGCCTCTCAGAGAAGCACTTTGGGAATGGAGTGTGCCCAGGCTGTAGGAAGCTGCCATACTGAGCTGCCCTTTGCAAGGGAAAAATCCTTGTTAGTACTGGCCTGTAAACACAGGGGTGGGTTTTAAGGGGAAGGCTTGAGGAGACTTAATGTCAAGGTCTCTACAATTTAAGCATCTGCTTGTCCTTGCACCCCGAGATAAGAGATGGGCTACTCTGGATGGGGTGGGTGCATACCGTGTCCCCCTTTAGGGTGCCCGTGCAGGTGAGAGATGGCAGGGTAGCCAGGAATGAGACTCAGGGTAGGGTTTGGCGGGAACACAGCACTAGGAAAACCCTCTGAACCAGGGTCACTTTAGAATGCCTCTTTGCAAACTCAAATGTGGATGGGTGGGGAAGATTATGCATTAGGGCTTATCTCTCCCTCTCAGCTGGGTTTCTGTTATTCCCAGGCATGGAGGGGGCTGGCAAAGGCCCTGACCTATTCACTTGGCAGGTTGGATCTGCCTGTGTGCGTCTTTCCCACTCTCGAGGAACACGCCTGAGGATGGCGGAGGGTGGGGGTGGTGGGCTGAATTTGATCAGAAGCCAGATGGGAAAAAGAAATCAAATCCACCAATCGAAACATGCATTTACAAAATACAGAATGACTGGCTAGCTTGAACTGTTCATGTAAGCCAGGCCAACATGTTTAGGAAGAATGTGCTTCCGGGAGGAAGGCTGATAAACAGTGTTTTCCCCAGTGCCAAAGCATGCCACTGGCCAGGGAATTTTTAATTCAGCTGACACACCGTTCTCTCAATTGGCCCATTCACAGCCACCACCCATGGGTGGTGGTGGTGGGGGGCATCGCTGGCTGGGCTTTATAAGGTTGCGAGTCCTTAAAACTGGGTGCAAAACTCTAGAGATTTCCCTCCTCCATGGGCACCCTGGAAGGTGACAGGGAGTGAGCCAATCTGCTGTCACTTTTCTCGGAGGGTTGAGGCAGACTGTCACCTACTTTGCAGAGACCTTGTAAGCCCCTGCTGAATGGATCTTTCCCTTCACCCTACTACCTGGATTCAGGGACATCTGGAGGGGATCCGTGAAGCCCCGTAAAAAGGTTGGGTGTCTGAGTCCATGACAGATGGCTTCTGAGGCAGCCACTTTTGTACGGGCCCTGAGCCATGGAGTCTGGGGACATGGATTCTACTCCAGCAACATCTCGCTTTCTCTACAGCGAGGTCTCAGAGTTCCCCTTAGCAGAGGAACACTTGTTCTAGACTAGGACACCCTTAAGCAAAGAAAGGATGACTCCCATATACACAGTTGTCTTGTGGAACCAGGCAGTGTCTACCACATGGTTGGTACCTGGCAAAGAACTCTTTTTTAAAAAATATTAACTTTTTTTTTTTTTAAGATTTTATTTATTTATTTGAGAGAGAGACAGAGTGAGAGAGCATGAGAGGGGAGAAGGTCACAGGGAGAAGCAGACTCCTCAGGGAGCTGGGAGCCCAATGCGGGACTCAATCCTGGGTCACCGAAGGCAGTTGCTTAGCCAACTGAGCCATCCAGGTGCCCCGCAAGGAATTTTTAATTCTGAAATAAATTGAGAGTGCTAACTAGAGAGTGTGATATTATTACATGGGATGATAGGAAAAATAAGGTGTCTGCTTCACCCACCAACAGCTTACAATTTCATGGGGGAAAATATGCAAATGAGAATTTCCAGGCACGGAAGAGAAGAGGGGGAGATCACCCTCTGTTGAGTGGGAGAGCCTAAGCAGAGGTATGGAGACAGACAACTTCTCCTGATGCTGCCCCACAGCAGGGGACCTCTGTTTGACTTACTTGGAAAGAACCAGCACAAATCTTGCCCTTGAGTTTCCCGTTTCCCCTCAGAACTCTGCTGGGTCAGTTCGTAGGTGGCATGTCTCCTAGACCTGGGCTTGGGCCCATTTGCTCAGCCACCTGACCGACTCCTGACGATCGCATTCACTTTGAGAAAAAGTTTTTCAGATGCCTTTTAGAGCTCATTTTTGAAAGATGGTCCACCTGGTGCCTGCTCCTCGGCGCTGGATGGGGTCCAGAGGGTGACAGCAGCATGAACTCACTGTGGATAACAAGTCCTCTGTTATGACTGGGAGCGTTTGCAATGCTATAAATAACTCTATCAATATTGTGATAATGGCACTTTAAAGAGGTCTATTTTACAAGTGCTGAATGTAAGAGAGACCACAGCTGCGCTCATTAATTCTGAAGTATGCCTCCCTCTATGTACGACTTGCAGGTGTAACAATAGTCGTTTTGACTCAGTGGCAGTCTAGATAATGTTTAGATTAAGAAAAAGGTTAGAGTAACGTTGTTAGTTTTTCCATTGTGTTTGGCATAATGAAAACAAATTATACTAGCTTAATTGGAAGTGGGAAAAAAAAGGGCAAAACATAACTTTGGTACAGATTTCAGATGTTCACGGATAACTCCTCCCCCCTCTCCCCCAAGAGCAAGTATCATAATTGACAGCAGTAGATCTTTTGATAATTAATTGCAGTAAATTATCACTTGGCACAAAGAAGGCATAATTGTAATTAATTTGCAACCTTCCCAGCGTAACACTGAATTAGAAATGGCACTGCCGTCATTTTTCCAACGGAGGAAATCGAGGGTAAGAACAGGGTACCCTCTCTCTTTGATGTGCGTTCAGAGTTTTGAGGCAAGCCCCGGTTGTAATTTTTCTGGTGTGATTGTGACATCTCTGTGACTCTCTTGGGTTAGGGGTGTTTAATTTAGATTGTGACTGTTGGCTCTGGGCTATGATAGTTAGCAAGAGGGGTCCCCTGCTGAGTTCTGCCAGAGCTTCCCACCACTTCAGTCTCCACTTCCTCACTTAACCTCTGCGTCTTCCTGTATCCATCCCATTCGCCAGGGTCCTTGCTGAAAGACCTAATTGATTCAGATAATAGGCATTGTTTCCGTGCAAAATATTGCATTTGTAATTGAATGAATTAAGAAAGATTGGCCCTGCAAGTGTTTCCCTCTTTCTCCAGTGCATCTTACTTTTCTGGGGTCATGCAAGATCATTATTAAGAATCTTTGTCACAGTGCAATTTTATAGTGATTGCCGCAGATCAAGTTTCAATCTAATTGCTCAACAATCAATTAGAAACAGAAATGAGGAGTTAAAAACTACTTGCACTGGGTTCTAGAGGACTGTTTCTATTTCATCAGAGTGCCTGGGAGAATAAATCATTATGCTGTGAAAGCGTCCATCTGGGTTAGAATTAAAGTCAAGTAGATTCATTCGGCCAAATGGTGGCCCACAGATTACTGCCGTAGCATGCCGCACTGGTGACCAAGGGTTGAAAGGGGTCATGGAACTTTCCTTCTCTTGCTACAGATGTCTGCGTGAGAGAATGAGGAGAATCATACTTTTGACAATAAGGGCAAGAAATCGCTCTGCCTAGTGGTCGGTCATAAAAAGAAAAAAGTTAAAGATCATAGCCCTATTCCAAGCAGACCCATAGAACAAAAATAAGCTTTATTAAATTATTGCGGACACTCTTCAAAGTTCTTCTGAGCCCCATTGTTATAAATGCTGAAATAAAGTGAATTTATAGCAGGAGCCCTTCACCACCGCTGCCCTGCCCATGAACTCAGATTTGACCTATATGTAACACCTTCTCTGGGGGTTAACAAATCATTCAATCTTCATGCAGCTCTACTTTCTCAAAAAGCAATGCTTTAAGTCACCCCTGCTACCCTGCACCCTGCCAATAACTTCCTCCAGTTGGGTTGAATTAGTCATGATAGTTTTACTGTGTGAGCTAATATTCACAAGTGTCGGAGTTCAAACCACCAACCATATTTCACAGGAGACTTCAGATTGAACTCAAACCTTAGCCTTAGCTGACAAAGGTCCAACTGTTTATTTTACTAAACTCCCCATATGAAGACCTAGAGCACACATCAAGGACATATAGACACCAGCTACGAGTACTGTGTTTTGTGCCCATGAACCTGGGATGCTGGAGTTTTCACTGGGCATAGAACTCCAAGTTTCCAATCTAAAACTGAAACGGGATTTCCCTGGAGCAAAGGGAGGGAGAAAATTTCTGACAGAATCTTACTTGAAAGAGGAAGTAGACTTAATCTGTATATCTTTGGAGGAATAGTATTAAGGCTCATGAATGGATGTTTTGGAGATGTAGGTTTTGGCTTAAGGAAGAGTCACATTAACATTTATGGTTGTCTGAGAGGCGAAGAGACATCCGTTGCTGGAGGAGCTGGGGTCGAGAGTGGAGATCAGTGGGTGGGGGGTAGGTGGTTGAGGTATGGGGTTTGAGAGAGGAAGTTGAAGGCTTTCGACATGCTTTTAAAAGCCTCTTCTAATTTAGAAACTGTGTATGAATGTTTGATTTCATGACGTATGAAAATAAGTTAAAATGAAAGACAAGACCCGAAGCCCAACGATCCCCTCTCTGCTGTGGAAGTTGGGGTGGCGTGTGACTCTGTGGTTGAAGCTCTAGCCAGGTGCCCAGGGCCTTCTGAGTTCATTACCAGCTCTTTAGGTGAAATCACTGATAAGCTAGCAGTTAAACTGAAGGTCTTTCTTTCTTTTTCCTTTCTTTCTTTCTTTTTTAGATTTTGTTTATCTATTTGACAGACAGAGATCACAAGTAGGCAGAGAGGCAGGCAGAGAGAGGAGGAAGCAGGCTCCTTGCTGAGCAGAGAGCCCAACGCAGGGCTCCATCCCAGGACCCTGGGAACATGACCCGGGCTAAAGGCAGAGACTTAAACCCACTGAGCCACCCAGGCACCCCTCCTGTAGTCTTTCTTTCTTTCTTTTTTTTTTTTCTCTTCAACGTTTTATTTATTTACTTGAGACAGAGAGAGAGAAAGAGCACAAGCAGGGAGGAGGATCGGAGGGAGAGGAGGAAGCAGGCTCCCTGCTGAGCATTGATTCTGATGTGGACTCAATCCCTGGACTCTGAGATCATGACCTGAGCCAAAGGCAGATGCTTAACTGACTGAGACACTAGGTACCCCTTTAGTTGTCTTTTATAGCCTCTAATAATAGTTGAAAAATATTAGAATTTCTTAAAGAATTAAAACGTGATTTCATTGTTTACAGAACTCCTGAAACATTAACTAATTTATGGTTTGAGATTCAGTGGCATAAAAGATGGTACTAAAATCCACAGCACCTCTAGGAAGATGTTGAATCTAAAGATAATAATAATGCAGTAATAATAGGATCTTAAACGATATACCTGTCACGGTTGACATATATTTTAACACAAACTTCTCTTCTGTTCATCAAAACAGACAAGTACAGCAGACGTTTATTCCTTTCCCATTTCATAGGTGAGTTGTCAGAGGCTACACAGCTGGTGCATGTTGGGAGGGGCCTGAGGAATTAGATCTCATTCCATACACAGTGACAATCTCCTCTTTCAGTGAGTTTACATTTGTTTGTTTGTTTATTTAGAGAGGGAGAGAGCACATGAATGCAGGAGGTTGGGGGAAGGGGCAACAGGAAAGGGAGAGAATCCTAAGCAGGCTACATGCCCAGAAATGGGGGGTGATGCGGGGTCAATTCTTGGACCCTGAGATCATGACCTGAGCTGAAATCAAGCTGAATCAAGATGCTTGGGGCACCTGGGTGACTCAGTTGGTTAAGTGTTTGACTCTCAGTTTCTGCTTAGGTCGTGATCTCAGGGGTTGTAGCATCAAGCTCCGTATTGGGCTCCATGCTAATGGGGAGTCTGCTTGGGAATCACTCTCTCCCTCTGTCCCTCCCCCATCACAGCACTCTCTCTTCTCTCTCTCTCTCAAAAAAAAAATAAATAAATAAAAAAGATATTTAACTGACTGAGCGCCCCCCCCCGGGACACCAGTGTGTTTTACCTTTGAATCAAGGTACTCACAACAAATCACTTAGATGGACCTTGGTTGTTTTTTTTTTGAAGATTTTATTTATTTATTTGACAGAGACAGAGTGAGCACAAGCAGGGGGAGCAGCAGGCAGAGGGAGGGAGAGAAGTGGGCTCCCCACTGAGCAGAGAGCTTAACTTGGGTCTCAATTCCAGGACCCTGGGATCATGACCTGAGCCACCCAGGTGCCCTTTCTTTTCTCCTTTCACCCACAGTTGCCCAGACTCCAGTCTCCCGGGGTGCAACCAGGTCAAGCTGGGGCAAAGAGAACTGGGATTAGCCCTGTGGCTGGACTGTTTTGGAGTAAGTGTATCCCCATAGTCTGCTGGAACTGGAGGGCGAGTCTGTTGTCAAGGGATGTCTGGAGCTGTACTGTGTGGAGCTTCGGAGCTAGGACTGCTCCATTGCACAGCTCTGGGGTCGAGGAGGTACTCCCATGTGACGTTCTAGGGAATGGTGCCCTGCAGCACTGTGTGTCTGTGGGTGACTCAGGGAAGGCCATGGTCACCTTCACTTTCTTCCAACCACCTCTGCTCTGATCTCTTTTGAATATTGGAGCTTCTGAATCAGATTTTACTTACAAGAAAGGATTCTCCTCCTTAAAAAGAAAGTACTCAAAACCTCATTACTAAATAATATACCAGCTGAGGGTTGGGGCTGAATAACCTATTCATGGTCCTACAACCAGGGAGGGCCAGAGTTGAGGCTGGAATCCAAAGTTCTGGATTTGAGGCTACCTCTGTGGTCTCTACCCAGAGCTGCCCATCTAGAGATGTGGTAGATTGGAGAGATGTCGTGGTGGGGAATGAAATTGGGTTGCCTGTTGGAAGAAACCTTGGGCAGTGGAGGGACAAAGGTTGCGATGCTTTCAACTAGCCCCACTGTGGGGCCCTACCTGCCTTGGTTAGACATGCTCATTCCTTTGATCTTTCCTGAAAATAGGTAGCTCCTCTACCCTCATCCCAGCTACCTGCTAACCCCTTTCCACCTCTACCCTGATGTCTTCTCAGGGAAGACTTTTCTGTCTCAACTTTGAGAACCATGGTGAGGGGAACACTAAGGTCCTTCCTCTAGTTCCCCAAATTGCTAGGGGGTGCAAATTCTCCCTTATCCTCCGGATCAGATCTGTCTTAGACCTCACACTCAGCAGCGGCCTCCATCTGTGTGTAATTGTTGTTGTTCCTGATCACGAGTAATAGGAAAAAGGCAAAATATTCTGGCAGTCTGTTATGCTATTTTTGCTTTGGAGTGAAACAATCCGTTTGCCGTGATCATGACTTCACTAGTCACACATGGCCCTTGTCAGCACTTAGAGGGGTTGGGCTGGAGAAGGATTTCTGGTCGTATTCAAACCCAGGCAAGCACACATATACCACACAGAAAGGAAGACCTTTCTTGTGAATGCATCTCGTTTGCAATGAGAGTCAGCAAATGTGGCCAACTTGAATGAACCACTATTACTTCGTCCTAACTTGCCAGGTCCGTTGACAGGGGCCAGCAAGATCTGTGTTTCTATGGTGTTATATACTACGGCCAGAGGATCTATGAACTAGACATCAGATGGTTCCTCCCCACGCACTAAAATGGAAGCCAGGCAGACTCAAACACCTGCTTCATGGACGGTAAGCTCTACCGAGGATGAGGGAGACTTGCTGGAGAATTGTTCTTGTGGTCGGCTCTGGTGTTGTGCTCCAGCTTTCATTTCATTACCTCCCTTGAGGGATTTTCTCGCTACCCTGCTCATGTGTCTGGTTCCCCGTTGTACCAACCGAGATGTGAACTCAGCAATTTCTCCTGATTTCTGCCAGGAAAGCCACTCACAACAAGGCTTTGGGTGGACAGAAAGCCTTCCTGTTTGTGGGGAAATGGGAGGGATTTTGGTTGTAGCAGCGTAGATAATTTAAAAATTTCCTGTGAGGGACTTTTGTTTTTTGAAATCCTTTTAGTCAGTTTGACAAAGTGAACCCCAGGCTTCTGCCAGGTGCAGACCCCCCACACACTCGACCCCCCCTCCCTTGTCTCTCTCCTGTCTACTCCCTCACCTCTAGCAAACAAAACCCCCCAAACTCATCCCATTGTCTTAGGCAGTGAGGTTGAGGTGTCTTAAGCCTTTACCCCAAGATTCAGACCTAACTTCATCAAGGGCCTTAGCAGAATGAAAGACCTTTGCTGTAACAAGGTGCCACTCTCCTCAGAAATAAAAAGCATAAAAATAAACAAAAATTGCCCTTGGTTCAGTGCAGAACCAGTGTGGGGTAGTGGATGCAAGCAAAGGTGAGTGCTGGCCGGCACGGGGTACCCCCATTCCAACGGGAGAGCCCCGGACTTTCAGGCATGGTGAGGACAGACAAAGGGTGTGGGTCCCCGCAGGGCCGGTGCAGACGAAGTGGCTTCTCTTTTGCTGATTCAGCATTCTGGGCTGCTGTCACCATTTGCTCCTTGGAAAGGGGACTGCAGAAAAACGTGCCCTGCTTAGAAATGGAAAACTCCCCAAGCGATGCCGGAGATGGAGGATGGCTGCTGAGGGGCCGGCATGTCCTGCAGCTGTCCCTGCCCAGAGCCTGTGGCCCCGTCTGCCATGATTATCCTCACTGACACAGAAGAGTGCAAATCTGTACTATGTTCCTGAGTGGGGCTGACTCTTCACACTCCCCTCAAGAGATGGGAACGTGAGGGATGGTTGACAGTCTATGTTGCTATGGCAAAACCAAGGGCAAGAAGCAGCTGGAGCTAGTGAGATCTAGACAGATGGGGTCAGGAGACATGGGTGTAATCCTGCTTCTGCCTCATATTTGATAAGCAGCCTTGGCAAAGGCGTTCCTCACCCTCTGCTCTCAATTCTCGGACCGTGAAATGAGGGGTCTTGGTTTTCAAAGTGTGTTCCTTGGGGGTTCTGTGAGGCTTGGCATGAGGGTAGAGAGCTGAAGGAAGGAAGGAAGAAGCTCCAACAAGAACAGTCCTGGCTTTTCCCTGTTTTATTGCTACTGGTATGAAGATTTTCTTTGCATAAAGGATTTGCCCATAAAAGAAGTCGAAAAACCCTGGATCTAAAGGATGGCTGTCTACTGGCTCTTCCTGTGCTGACATTCCATGATTCTAGACAGAGGCAGGAAAGAAGAATGTTTGCCAGGAAAGACGCAAGCGTAAGAAAAAGAAGTTCCTGCTACAAATAAATCCCCGGGGCAATCTCTCTTAATCTCTGAAAGTTTAAAGATTTAAAATCTACTTTTTTTTTTTTTTAAACTGCAGTTCTCAGCAAATAAAGACTCCTTTAAATTATTCAGGTTTGTTACACCCACAAATCACCCATAGAGTACATTCTAAATAAAAAACTAATAACTCTCTATGTGCGAAGTGTCCCTTCCAGAGGCCATGTAGAAGGCATTAACCTGCACTGGGAGAAAATGATACTAGTGATTTCCAAATTACACTCATTTTAGGAAATGACTTAAATAAATGAATTTGGCCAAGTGCAGCTTTCTTCCCTTGCATTGAGATGCAGAGGTAATATTTTTCTGCCAGCAAGTATTAGAAACAAAATCTCTTACAACCATTCTTAAAGAACATTTCAGAATCTTCCACACAATTAGTTTAGTTACATTTCCAAAGCCTTTGCTTTTTCCAGTGCTCAGAAGAGTGGGAGAGGGGTTGAGGTAGGGAAGGCAGGAAAATGAGGGCCCCTAGAGCTATGGGGGGTAAGCTCCAAACTTAGTGACTTAGCAGATACCTAAGACTAACCCCATGGAATGCTTCTGCCTCTAGACAGAAGCCAGAGCATTCTGTCTCTGTCCTTGAGAAGCAGGTGCTTACCCTGCTTCAAGAGGACCCCCTTTCGGCATGGCCCAGTCTATTTTCTTTTCTGATAGATGTAGTTATTGGGAAATACTTGGCAGAGTAAACGTTCAATATTTGTCAATTAATGAACATACTCTATCCTCTGGTTTTCACGCATTGTCCTGGTCAGCCCGCTGAGGAAGTGCACAGAGCAACATTCCTCCCAAGGTCACCCACAAACATCCTTTCCAGAGACATGGTGGAGGAGTGCTGAGTGGAGGGAGTGAGAAGCCAGGGACACACTCTTTTTCCCTTCTGCCTCGGGTGCACTGAGTAGAGGGGACAAATTCAGTGTGTAGCTCGGATTGGAAAAGCAGGAGTCAGATGGCACATCCGAGACTGAGTAAGGCAATGGGGAGGGGATGCTGGGGGGAGGGGTGTTGCGGTGTGGAAGTTGGGAACAGAGTCCTAGTCCAAGCTACGGACCCTCCTGAAGGACCAATGGTGACAGTTACTCAGGGGATATGAGCCTCCATTTCCTCATTTTTTAAAAGATTTATTTTACTTATTTGAATGAGAGAGAAAGAGAGGGGGCATGAGAGAACGGGAGAGTAGAAGTGGGGAGAGGGGAGAGGAAGAGAATCTCAAGCAGACCCCATGTCAAGTGTGGAGCCTGACCCGGGGCTCGGTCTTCCAACCCTGAGATCATGACTTGAGCTGAACTCCAGAATAAGATGCTCAGCTGACTGAGCCCCCAGGCTCCCCTCCATTTCCTCATTTGTAAAAAACAAGGATAACAATGCTCTCTTTATAGGATGGTAGTGAGGATTCAGTCCAGGAACATTTATTGAGAATCTACTTGTTTTCCCTGAAGCTATGCCATACTCCTGCCTTCAGGCGCTGAGAGGAGACAGGTAAAGAAGGGCAGGAACGTCCTTTGGAACGACAGGTGCCACGGAACGCTGAGCCAGCGCCTTACCCAGCAGGGTGTGGGGGGTGGGTCAGAGCTGACCTCCCAGAGGACAGAAAGATGAAGTGAGGCTTGTCATCTGTTCTGGGAGGAGTTGACGCCAAAGTGATAGGCAGTGCCAAGATCATTGTATATGACGCTAAGGGCCTGGGTTTCATTTTGGGTGACGGGGAACTACGAAAGGTTTGGTGTTGCCACACAATTTGCTGATGTGTTGGAAAACACCTGGCACATGGCAGAGTCTCAATCAACATTCATTTCAAAACTCTGAGCTGACATCACCTCCCCCCCTTCCCCCCAGGAGAGTTCCTTCACTTCTTTGCTTTATGCATATGAAGAAATTCATAAGAGCCACTGAACGCTGCAAAAAGAGCACTGGAGCAGGAGGGAGGAGACTCGAGCTAGCCCAGGTTGCCCTGTTTCCTGTCAGTGTGATCTTGGGAAATTCACTTAATCCCTTTGAGACTCAATTTCATGATCTGTAAGCTGGGATTCACGGTACCCACCCTCCCTGCTCAGAGAGCTGCCACGGGTCCCTAAGTCTCAGGGGCTCACCTTGGACTGTGGCTCTGCAGAGGAGGCTGGGGACCTAGGATCTCAGGACAAGGAAGGAGCGTGAAGGCAGGGTTGTGAGAACCGAGTTTTGGGAGGGGGTTAATACATATCTTCCTTTGCTTTGTCAACCCGCACCTCCCAAGTGAGTAAAATGTATGCTGTGTGCATCTCGAGTCGGCTGAGTGGAGTGGCTGGGGACAGAAATAGCCCTGCTGATTTATGAGCGGGAGGCAGATTTGCTTTAATATCGCAACACAAGAAAGTCAGGTCTCTTAAATAATACGGCTCGCAGATTTACAGCTGTGTTGCGTGCTCGCTTCGGTGCTGTCTCTGACCATGGACGATGCTTTACTCTGGAAAGGCTGAAGTCAGCAACTTCCACGACGCTGGGAAATAGATCCAGTGGCAGGAGCCAGTCTACCAGGTCAGCTCTTTTGAGCGGGGGCCCCACTCCCTCCCGCCACTTTGTTATATGTTGTCAGGACTCGTCCTGTGTTTCCCTGCAGGCTCGGAGCTGGTCTGGGACTTGTGAAGTCAGAGGTGGAGCACAGAGAAAGGGCTGATGATTCTGGGGTGCTATTTGGGGGGATACCAGCAGGCTCTAATATGACCTCTAATGTCGCCCACGTCCATGGGTTTAGGCTGCAAGGGTAAGGACTGCTGTCCCCTTGGGCCTTTTGAAAAAAAAAAATGCAAGTATCTCAGGAAATGGGGACACAATCAGCCCAGGATTCCTTAAAAGAATGATGTATTTATTCCACAAACATTTAGGTAGCATCGATTATAACCCAGGCACTCTTCTCAGTGCCTTATAATTATTGACTCATCTTCCTAACAACCCTCTGAGGTAAGTCTGTTATCATCTCCATCGCACAGGTAAGGAAACTGAGGTAAGTACCCGAGGCGAGTGAGTTGTCCAAGGTCTCGGGGCGAGTGACAGGTGGAGACAGAATTCGAATCTGACAGTCTGGCTGTATTCATAACCATTATGCCATGAACAAAAGCACAGCACCAATTCCAGTAGCTGAGCGTTGTACAACAGTCATTGTACTGAATGCTTTTTACGCAGCTCAAGGCATCCTCACAGAGCCCTGCGTGGTAGGTGCTGTTACGATCACCCCTTCCCGGTAGAGGAGAAAGCTGAGCACACAACTTGCGAGAGATCGCACAGGTAGCGAGTGGCACCGCTGGGATTTCAATGCAAGCAGTCTGACGCAGGAGTCTTGCTGGCGAAATGTGAATGCGGTGACTGGGGTTCTTGCCTTGCACGTTTTGGAAAGGAAGTGATAAAAAGAGGGAGAAAACTGTGAGGGCAACTAAGGGAATAGAACTGTACCTGTTTTAGTTTCTGCTGAGGAACGGCTGCCCGCTGATCCTGCCACGAGTGAACCCACCCACGTTTTGGTGGATGAAGGCTGGCACATGCACGTCGTAATGACAGGCCAGGCTCCCTCCCTTTGTCCTCAGCAACAGGGGCAATTTGGCTCTCTGTCATCGCCAACCTCTTCTCCTAGCTCCGTCAGTTGTCAGAAATCACCCCCATCTTGGGAGTCTTCTGTCCTGCTTTTGAGACCAAGCCCATCTGTCTTTCTCCAGTGGTGGCACCCGACTTTCTGACCTCTTCCTTGTACCCCAGCATCCACATTGATGACCTGGGCATGGTCCGCGTCTTGTGGGACCAGTCCCTGCTCTGCTTTCTCCAGCCTCCCAAATGCCAGAGTTTGGCTCAGATGTCCAGGCCTGGGGATGGGGCTTGCCCTGTAGCTGCTGTCACACCAGCCCCAGTGGACAGGACACCTGCTTTCATTCCTTCCTTCAATTTGGTTCATGTGTATGGAGCTGAGAGAGCACCTACTGTGTGCCAGGCACTCTTTTAGATGCGAGGGACACAGACAGGCGCAAGATCAGCCCCTGCCAAAGAAGAGCTCAGTTTGGCGGGGATAAGCGAGTCCGTCACGACGGCCCAGGGGATGAAGCAGGGGGATAGTTGTGAGCACGCAGCGTTAGAGGAGCAGAGAGGAAGGGGATCTTAAATCACGTGGGGTGTGTATATGTGGATGTAACATGTGTGTGGACGGGGGTGAGGGAGGTATGGGGACATGGATGGAGGTCTGGCTTTGCCAGAAGCTGATTTTTTTAAATATTGAGGGAGGGATGAAGAAGGAGAGGGATTGGTGTTTTGTGAAATAGCGAATGTGAAGGTTCTCCAGTATGGAACTGGTTTGGGGACCTCTGAGCAGCCTGGGATGGGCGGCTTCAGGGGGACCCGGGAGGAGACCTAGGAGCACAGGATGGCCTGAAGAGGAAGGCAGGGGAAAAGAGCAGGATGGGCGTTGGGCACTGAGCTCATGGAGATGAGCTCATCTCTGTCGGTAGAGAGCAAGTAGGAGATCGGCCTGCTCACTGTCACCTCTCAGTCCTGCCCGCCCAGCTGTCCACGGCTTGCTTGCTCAACATCCCTGCTCTCTCCAGAGGCACTATATTCCTGTTCTCCATTCCCTGAATACACTGTGTCCCACCCACTAGACCGGACTTCCTGAAGGTGGATACCCTGCCCATTCACAGCCCTGGTGGGCTCTGCTCCTGTGACCCCCTACTTCTGGGTCATCTGAGGAACAGCAAGAAACCAAGGGGGCAGGTCCAGAGAGAGTGGGGAGGCGGGGAGAAGAGGTGGCATTCATGGTCAGGTAGGTAACGGGGGCCCACCATGACTGCATCGAGGGCCGCTGCAAATACTGGACCTGGGGCTTTCATGGAGGGACAGCCATTGGAGGGAGGCCTTCAGCAAAGACATGACATAATCTGATTCATGTCTTAATAGGATCATGGCAGCTGCAGTATTGAGAGGAGGTTGTAGAGTGGCAGGGACGAAACCGGGGAGACAAATTAGGAGGTTGTGCCCAGTTCAGATGAAAGATGCTGGCAGCTTGGATGAGGGTGACAGTGATGGAAATGGCTGGGCCCTGTGCATCTTTAGGAGGCAGAGATAATAGAATTTCCTGCTGTCCTGGGAGGGGTCGTGAAGAAATCGAGGAGCCAAGATGGCTCCCACATTTACAGCAGGTGCAAGGGAAACCGTGGTCAGTGATGGACGACAGCTGGGTGTGCAGCCTGTCTTTCAGAGGCCTCGACGTAAGGGTAGGGGGGACCAGCAGACCAAAGGAGAGGCCCAGGAGTGACAGGGGTGTGGAGGGGGTGACGTCATGGCCTGGGGCTCCCATTGCAGGGTTTAAGGCTTGGAAGTTCATTACAAGAAACTTTCATTTCAGGAAAATATAAGTAATGTATTCAGTGTCTTCTCTATATTTAGCTATTTCTGGACCTGCGTGCTGCGTCTGCAGCCCCATTATATCTCTGAGAAGGTGCTGTCTTCTTGTGCCTTTTGCTAAGCGTCAGGATTTACTGTGGCCTCTTGTGTTCGGCTTAAATCAGGCCTGGGGATGTGGACATTTTGCTAAGCAGAAACCTGGGTGTGGGGACTCAGTAATGAATGGGTCTTTCCACAAGCCCGGTGCATTTAATAACTTCCAGGTTATCCCCAAGTGATTTCCATGGGAGTGGACCAAAAATTGCCCATCAGTCCAAATGAAGTATGCCACCGTTTCCCCCGCTCTCCGGTTACTGTTTAATTCCATCACCACCTGCTGCTCTTCTACCAGAGCTGGCTCTGCCAGCGTCGCCATTATGGGTTTTGTCTTTCTGGGATGTGTAACTCATCATGTCCCAGGCCTGTTCCTGCTCAGTGGCTAAAAGAAGTATTTGCCAGTATATTAGCATCCCTGGCCAGAGAGGCATAAAATGGGCTGCCCTCCTTATATCCAGATGAGACTTTGAACCCATTGGCAAAAGCATACCACATCATTACGTTGTGTGTGTGTGTGAATTATTCTTGGCATCAAGGTAAATTCTACCTAGGCCTGGTGTGTGGAAAGAGCAGGGGTTTTAGTACCAGAAAGAACTGGGCTCAAATCCAACTTTTATGGCTTATTCAGCTGGTAACTTGGGGTAGATGAATTGTGTGACTTGGGTTTTCCCATCAGTGACATGGGTATGGTACCTGCTTCATGGGATTACCATGGGCAGTAAGGCGGTATATGAGAAACAACTTGGCACATGGTGCGCTCCCAGTCCCTGTTTGTTGCCTTCTACTGCCATGCATGTGCGGTCTCATGAGTTTTCTCATCTGTAAAATGGGGATACACTGAACATCACTAGAGGTGACAAGTGCCAGCTTTGGTGTTAGGGCACGTGGGGCTGAGTCTCTTACTAGTTGGGTGACATTAAGAAATTACTTAATCTCCTTATAATACTCAGTTCTTCACTTGAAAAACAGAGATAAAAATAACACAGGCTTCAGAAGATTGTTGTAGGTTTTAAGCCAGTTAATTCCAGGAAAAGCATTTAGAACCATGCTGGGCACAGGACAGGCCCTCTGCGGAATGTTAGCTCTCATTCTCCAAGGTTCCCTTTCCATTAAGGGGCTGTTTAGCTTGTGGTGAGTAAGCTCCCGTATCAACTTTGCAGAGTCAACATAGACACTTGGTTTCATTTGATTCTCATAATACTTGGGAGGGTAGGAGAAAAGTTTTGTTTTAGCTGTTTTAAAATTTTAATTTAATTTAATTTTTTAAAAGATTTTATTTATTTATTTGACAGACAGAGATCACAAGTAAGCAGAGAGGCAGGCAGAGAGAGAGGGGGAAGCAGGCTCCCGGCCGAGCAGAGAGCCCGATGCGGGGCTCCATCCCAGGATCCTGGGATCGTGACCTGAGCCGAAGGCAGAGGCTTAACCCACTGAGCAACCCAGGCACCCCTGTTTTTTTTTTTTTAACTATCATTTAACACAAGGGAAACTAAAACAAAACAAAGAGGTAAATTGCTCAAGGGCACAGACTAAGAGCCAAAGCCTAAGTCAGACTACATCTCCTTAAGCCCTATTCCCCAATCTCCCCACTCTATGATCCTGACTCCCATCACCTGCGGGGTGGAGTCCCTGAGCAACTGTTCAGTCTGGTGGCCCATTAACTCTTGAACTGTGAATCCAGTCTCATCTGGAAAGATAGAATCACTGCGCACCTATTGTGAGGGTGCTTACATATATTATTTTGTTAAATAACCCCATGTTCTTTATATCCTTGACAATGATGTATTAAAAAGGCTTCGCAAAAAGGGATATGATTAACAACCCTAATTTATTTTTAAAAAAGATTTACTTATCTATTTATTTGAGAGAGAGAGAGAGAGAGAACGAGCGAGCAGGGGGAGGGGTAGAGGGAAAGAGAGAGAGAATCCTTAAGCAGACTTCCTGCTGAGTGAGGAGCCCAATGCAGGACTCGATCTCACAACTCTGAGATCATAACCTGAGCTGAAATCAAGAGCTGGATGCTTCACCGACTGTGCCAGCCCGGTGCCCTCTTAATCCATCTTTTTTGAGAATTAATTCACATACTATAAATTCCAGCCTTTTAAAGTGTGTACTTCTGTGGTGCTAGGTATATTCACAAGGTTGTGCAGCTATGATCATTATCCAATTGCAGAACGTTTTCGTCAGCCCCAAAAGAAACCCTGTAAATATTAGGAGTCACTCATTCATTCCCTCTTTCTACCCCCTGGTAGTGACTCACCTACTCTCTGTCTCTGTGGGTTTGTCTATTCTGGATTTTTCATATAAATGGAATCTTACAAGATGTGGCCCTTGTGGCTAGTTTCATTCATTTAGCATCATGTTTTCGAGATTCACCAAGGTTCACCAAGAACGTATTAGTATCTCGTTTCCTTTTTATGGCTAAATAGCATTCCACTGTGTGGATCAATAATGTCTTGTTTATCCATTTACCAGCTGGTGGACATTTGTGTTGTTGTCACTTTGGGGCTATTACGAATAACACTGCAATAGCACTCATACATACATTTTTATACGAATAGATGCTTCCTTCATTTTTTCCTCTGTTTTTGTTTTGAATATAGGTTTTATTTATTTATTTATTTATTTATTGATGTACTTATTTATTTATTTTAAAGATTTTAGTTCTTTATTTTATTTTATTTTATTTTTTATTTATTTTTTTTAAAAGATTTTATTTATTTATTTGAGAGAGAGACAGTGAGAGAGAGCATGAGCGAGGAGAAGGTCAGAGAGAGAAGCGGACTCCCCGCGGAGACGGGAGCCCGATGCGGGACTCGATCCCGAAACTCCAGGATCACGACCTGAGCCGAAGGCAGTCGTCCAACCAACTGAGCCACCCAGGCGTCCCAGTTCTTTATTTTAGAGAGAGAGAGAGAGAGAGAGGGCACGTGAGCATGAGTTGAGGTGGGGGGAGGGCAGAGGGAGGAAGCAGAGGGACAAGCAGACAGCCTGATGGGGGCTAAATCTCACCATCCTGAGATCAGGACCTGAGTCCAAATCAAGAGTCGGATGCTTAACTGACTGAGCCACCCAGGCGACCCTGAGTATATGTTTTAAATTCTCTTAGATTATATACCTTGAGGTAGAGTTGCTGGGTTATCTGGTTAACTGTATTTTAACTTTTAGAGGAACTGCCAAACTGTTTTTCAAAGCAGCTATGCCATTGTACATTCCTGTCAGCAGTGTTTGAGGTTTCCAATTTCCCCGCATCTTCACCGATACTTGGTATTGTCTGTAAGGTATTCACTTTTAAGGCCATATTTTATTCTGAAAACTCTTATCTGTCTTGGATACCATTAAAAAGATCACACTGCTTGGGGTACCTGGGTGACTCAGTTGGTTAAGCATCCTACTCTTGATTTTGGCTCAGTTCATGATCTCAGGGTGGTGAGACCCGGTCCTTTGTCCTGCTCTGCACTGGGTGTGAGCCTGCTTAAGATTCTCTCTCTCCCTCTCCCTCTGTCCTTCTCTGCGCCATCCCCACCCACCAAAAAAAAAAAAAAAGAAAAAAAAAGAAAAAAAAAGATTACATTGCTCATTTAAATAGATAAGAGAGAATCTTCAAATTTCATGGGTACAAGAGGAAAAAGTATGTTTGCTTCCCTGAATTTTAAAAGCAGCTTAAGTGGAAAAGAATACTTCATTATTTAGGCTTATGTGATATCTTTCCACTTACCATTTATTTTATTTTATTTTTATTTTTATTTTTTTTAAAGATTTTATTTATTTGACAGACAGAGATCACAAGCAGGCAGAGAGGCAGGCAGAGAGAGAGGAGCAAGCAGGCTCCCTGCTGAGCAGAGAGCCCGATGCGGGGCTCAATCCCAGGACCCTGAGATCATGACCTGAGCCGAAGGCAGAGGCTTTAACCCACTAAGCCACCCAGGTGTCCCTACCATTTATTTTAACATTTCTCCTTTGTACCTTCCTGTTTTAAGACATCATTTTCAAGAATGTGCTTTATCTTGGAATAGATTAAACTCCATGACCCTTAGGTCCGCTAAACTGCCTATTGTGGTAGCAGTATATCTCTGTGATGTGCCTGGCATTATCCTACATGGTTTAGGTATATTAACATAGTCTTTGCAACAAGTTTATGAGATGGTCACTATTGAAATCTCCATTATGAAGATGAGGAAACTGAAGTACAGAAGGATTGAGTAACTTGCCCAAGGACACACAGCAAGTAAGTGGTAGAGAAGAGACTCAGAGTGTAAAGTCCATGTGGTCCTAATTTGTTTTTTTTTTTTTTAAGTTTTTATTTATTTATTTGACAGACAGAGATCACAAGTAGACAGAGAGGCAGGCAGAGAGAGAGAGGGAAGCAGGCTCCCTGCTGAGCAGAGAGCCTGATGTGGGACTCGATCCCAGGACCCTGAGATCATGACCTGAGCCGAAGGCAGCGGCTTAACCCACTGAGCCACCCAGGCGCCCAAAAGTCCATGTGGTCCTAATTTGTACAAACATCGTGGTCTCAACCTATTCTGACTGATACACTCTCCTATTCCAAGATCTTTGGGTAGAGCCTTGATTTGTTGAAGTACGTTCTTCATAGTACCAGGACCATAAGATTACCTGTACATTTGATTAATCCTATTAACTGAAACAATAGACATAAAGAATATGCCAAGGTAAGACTTTAAGTCTTCTTCCAAGAATTTGTTGATCCCCTCATTCAGAATCATCTCTCACTCCTTAGTCATACTTTGTATGACAATTCAGTCCAACAAATATTTTTGTGCTAGACATAGTAATAGGTTTTGGGATGCAGAGATAAATAAGATAAGGTTCCTTCTAGCACTTAGGATAGTTTGGGATGTATTATTTACATGGTTCTGTCTTTTCCCTATTCCCTCTCTCTACTCTTTTCTCCAGGTGAATTGAACTGAAATTAAAACCTAAATTTTAGGGTGAGATTTTATAACCTTTTTCTTACATGTCCATGATAAAATTTCCCCTTATCTCTCTAAGAGGAGAAAGTATGGGGTCCACATTTCTTATCCTTCTTCCTGAAGAATGACTTACCTGACTGGAGAAGGGAAGGAAGGGAGCAGGCAGGTTTCACTCAGCTCCCTTCTCTCCACCAAATGTAACACATTGCCCTCCGGACCCTGGACTTCTGCTGGTTTCCATCTGGGGAAATGGAATCACCATCCACCCAGCTGTTTCAGGCCCCAGACCTAATAGTGTCCTCGATTCTTCTCTCTTCCTTATCACCCACTCTGAATCAGAGACAACTTTGTGCCCTCTTTATCCAAAAATAACTCCATGCCTGTCCATCTCCCTATACCCCCCTGTCCTGGAGTCTGTCTCCCATGCCACTGTCCCCCCTCTCTTAGCTCCTCTTGCCCCCAGAAAGGCATTCACCACACAGAAGCTAGGATGGTATTTTTAAAACAGTCATGCTACTTCCTTCCTCCAAAGCAGGCAATGGCTTTTCATGGTACAAAATAAAAACCAAACTCCTGATGAGGCACAAGGGTCCTTGTAATCTTGCTCCTGGCAACACCTTCCATTTTTTCTTCTTCCAGATGTCCTGTTCTCAGGATGGACACAGTTTTTGCTCCTACACATGGTAAGCTTTCAGGTAGCTTGTTTGTTATCTCTGTCCTACCAGGGTCCTTTGCCAGGGAGCAAATTGGCATCCATCAGGTCTCAGCTTAATTGTGAACTCTTGAGTGGTGCCCTCCCTGGCTACCGTATCCAGAATAGATCAGTTTTACTGAAGATGCTCTCTTTCTCAGCATCCTTTGGTTTCTTTCTTCATAGGGCCTATATTTGCTCAGTTATTTCTTGCCTTCATACCACAGCCTCTCCCATGACTACACAGCTCCCTTGTGCCAAGAACAAGGGAGATCTGACGTGGTCACTGCACTCAAATAGCCTTCCCTTTAATTGAGTGGCAGAGAAAGCAAGACAGACAGACATCATTGCAGCAGAACTGTGAAGCATTGATACCAGAGAGGGAACATTGGTTGTTGATGTTCATGCCAGCTAAACTAAATTCACTTACAACTGCAAGAAAATAGAAGACACAGCTCTGCCAAGGACTCACTCCGTAATATGCCTCCTTGTCTATAAAGACCACAGTCATGATTACCCTACTGGGACTAAGGTGAAATGAAACTGTATGTGGAAAAACACTACAAAGTGCTGCGTCTAGGTAAGATATGTGTTCACTTACAACACTTGTCGTTGGACACAGAAATGCTTGTGACTTCAAGCAGAATTTGATTCCTTTGCTTCCTACTATTGGTGCTGCCAGTCTCCTATGCATTTGCAGCTGATGGTTGTGGGGGGGGGGGCAAGCCAGGCTGCTGAGGAAGGCACAGTGTACAAAATTCCTCTCCTTCCCCACCAAGATGCGCTCACCCCTCAGCCTGTCCTGATTTCTTGGAAAGCTGGCCCACATCTGTCCCTTGTCAGAACCAGATGGGCAGAACCTGCTCCAAGCTCTGACCAAACTGGGAAAAGCCACTAGAATAACAAAACCGAAAGTAGAGCATGTTGGTCTGGGGGAGGGATTGCGTAGGTGGGCACACAGACCCACAGAATTAGACATCTCATGCAGGCTTTGTTCAAGTAGTTCCAGAAAAGTGGTTTGGAAATTCAGGTAGCATTATTAGTCAATTCAGTAACTAAACAGTGTCATAAATGAGAGCTCTAGTCAGATAGAAATCTATCCAGTCCATTAGAAATCAAGTTTTCACTTCAGTTGGGCAAATATTGGGTGCTTATTCCATGTCTGGCCCTCTTCTTGAAACTGGGGTACAATAAAGAAAACAAAGATCCTTGTCCTCATGCAGCATACATTGTAGTGGGGAAGACAGATAACAAATATAATCGATAAGTTAGATGCAGTTTGAACTAGTCAAGGACAGTGCAGCTTGAGTAAAGGGAAGAAGATGGGCAAATGACCATGCATATATTCCAAGCAAAGAGCATTCTATACCAAGGGTGGGGTCAGAGCAAGACTGGAGTGGGAGCATGCCCTGGGGGTGTGGGGAGCAGCAAGGAGCCTAATGAGGCTGGAGGAGCATGAGCGAGGTGGGGTGCAGTGGGGAGGTCAGGGAGGAAATGGGCATCTGATTATGCAAGGTCTTATCATAGGAGAATCCTGAGACTTAGGCTTTTACTCATGTGATATGGGGAACCCTTGGAGGGTTTTGATTGGAAGAGTAACATGACATATTTAAAGGATTCTGCCTACAGCTGGATAGAGAATGGGTTAGGGAAGAGGGGCATTCCTAGAGAGAATGATTATTGGACTATTCCAACAACCTGGGTAAAAAAATGATACCCAGAAGTAGACAAGTTTTAGATATATTAGGAATATACAGCCAACAGGGTCTTCTGCAAATTATTGTGAGTTAAAGAGTTAATGTGCTGAAGAATACTGTCTCTTTTGAGGATTAAAAAAAAAAAAAACAACCCAAAGTTTTGGTATATTATCTCATGTGCTTCTTGTGACAATCTTGTGATGTAGGAGTACTGGCCTCAGTCCCAGCACAGGGGTGAAATAGTTCTCCTAGGGCCAGCCAGCATGGTCATCAGCAGAACTAGGACTCTTAGCATCTTGGTCCCAGGCTCCTCTCTTTTCTCCTTTCTACTGTCTGCCTTCGCCTCCGAGTTCTTATTTAGGTCTTACCCTCTATTTTCCAAACTCCCACTAGACCAGCACCATCTTTAATGGCCTCACTCATATCCATCCAAATCTCCAAGCATAGTGATTCAACAAGGACAAATGGGAGTCAACAAAGGCTTTCTGGCTCCCAGGCCCTGAACCCCTAACCCCCCCTTTGCCTTTCACGACCCCCTCAGGTGTCTCCCCCTCTGACACTGCTCGTCTGAACTGAATTCAATTATTTCTCGCACTCTCATTACAGTCTGACCAAGATTTATGAGTTGATAATTGTCTGAAAGTAAGACCACAAAGTATCATTTGTGTTTGGGGCTAACCTTCCCGGTGACCTTTAGGATTAAAGGCAAAATGAAAAGTGTGATTTCTGCAGAGTCAAACAGGGTAACGTGATCCAACCCAGCTAATGATCCAAAGCCTCAGATTTCCCTGGTGGAGGACACATTAAAGCTGGCACAAAGGGGGACAGCTAATCCCGCAGGTTCATTTCACAAATTAATTTTCTGAAGGCGTCACAACCTCCCCCTCTCACTTCTGGGTGCATTCTGAGTGACGTTTTCCAAACAGGATGATGACAACAGCTCACACCTCTAAGGCTTTTATTGGATTATTTTTACAGGCTATTGAAAAACACTTTTTTGAGAAGCCCTAATTGAAAACAGACCTCTCCCCCTGGCTGAGTTAGCCAACGAAGCATCACGAAGGGTGAGAGGAAAATGAATTCATGGAAACTTTCCCAGGTCGGTGGGTGAGACCTGATCACTCACTTCCCCGAAGCACCGCGTGCGCAATGATGGCCCTTCCTGACAGCCCTTCCTCACGTGCCCCAATGATCCAAAGACACAACTGCAAAGAAAACACTTCTAGAGCCTCAGTTTGAAGCTTCCAGCCAGGCTGAAGCATTTGGGAGGCATTTGTGGTTCTCTGTCGGGAATGTGCAATACTGGGTCATTCAGAGTTAGAAGGCCACTTCCTAAGGGAAAAGGGGCAGTTGGCTTCTGTCCCATGCAGTGAATCATAAAATGAGAAGGCCTAATAAATATGAAACTGTGATAATGCCTTCCTTCTGCTCTGGCAAATCTGATGTTCAGTTCAAGTATTTATTGTACCAGGCACTGTGCTAGGTCCTCTGAAACAGTTTCTGCACAACCTCAAGGAACTCAGGGGCTAGAATCTCCCCTCGAGGCAAGCAAGGACCCAGGACTCTGCTCAGGCTGGGGCTGGGAGCAGGTTGGGCTGATTTGCAGGGACTGGTCTCGGATCAAGGGAGACCAAAGCCACTGTGCTTGGAGAAAGAAGACTCAGGAAACATAGACTGCTTATAGCGTCAGATCCAAGCGGTTGAGGTGAGGGTAAAAGAGTGAAGACTGGAACAGCATGAGGGCAGTGCCATTTTTGTATTTTCCATCATTGTACTCACAGCATGTCTGGTTCACCAAAAGGTAAGAGCAACTGTTGCTTAATTTCATGTTCCTCTCCCTCCCTGTATAGGCAAGGTGTGATTATTGCTCTGAACACATATATCGTTTTGGAGCAACTGTTCAAACACCGTCTTGAAAATGTGTATTTATTTCATTTTGAAATGTTTCTTCATTGTATTGTTTTCCGTACAGCATTTTAAAAAAATATTTATTTTAGAGAGAGCATGGAGAGACAGAGAGAGTGCACTCGAGAGCATGAGCAGGGAGAGGGGCAGAGGGAGAAGTAGACTCCTGGCTGAGCAGGGAATGTGGTGCAGACTCAATTCCAGGACCCTGAGATCATGACCTGAGGCGAAGGCGCTGCTTAACTGACTGAGCCACCTAGGCGCTCCGTCATACAGGATTTTAAATCTTAAACCAACCATGTTAACACAAACATGTACCTGTGTTGCATGGCAGAGACCACCATAGATTCTGGAGTTAGGCTGTCTGTTCCATTTGTAAAATGGGGGTATCTGTAGTGGCAGAAAGCATGTAAAGCAACTAAAACAACACCCAGTCTATGTTAACTGCTCTATAATGATTATCAAATGCTCGTGAATGATTATTAAGATTATTTATTAATAAACATAAGCAATGCAATCTCTCAGATATCTGTGATACCTTCCAGAAAACTCCTCACTCTTTCATGACCTGTTTGTTCTCTTTCTAACCATGGCTTGGCCTAAAATCAACTCTGCTCTGTACCTTCCTTGTGGTCTGCTGTTGGTACTTTGTCTCATCTGTGTTTGGCTTCTAGTTCCCCTTAAATATTGGCTGGGCCGCACCTCTGGCTCTTGCCAATCCAGACGGCTTCAAGTAAGCTCTCAGCTCACAGTCTGGCCTCTTGAACCCCCACCCTGTTGTTGGTGCCCTGGTCACCCCTCTGTCCAAGTGATGTCCATCTACAAGTGCACTAATGTGGCTTGAAACCACTGGTCAAGGTCAATTGTTAAAAGCTGCAGGAATTTTGTGAGTTAGTAGCCACTACTAAAACTTAAATGATATCAACTCACAATCAAATAAATGATATTTAAAACAGAGTTAATAAGTACTCAAAATGTATTGCCTCCAAGGTATTTATTAACTTTCACTCTGATCCATTCTAGGGATTCTTCTGTCCATTGTAACTAAAAGGCAGAAGTGCCAGGTAATGGTGTATTACTGCACACCTTTTTTTAGCTCTCTGTTCTGTGATGTCATGTTGCTAGTTTCAAATTGGTCATAGTGGGGTGATTTATACTGTGGCAATCGGCATGAACAATGTATTAAGACTTCCTTTCCCGTGGAGAACTGGTTGTTATGCACTGACCTGCACCCCGCTGGGTCTAGCTCTCCCAGCGTGGCATACTGAGGTTGCTCAGGCTTCTGCTCTAGCAGTGACCACACTGTTCGTCATTGCTGGGCTATCATTGTGTCCTTTCCTGCTCTATGGCCAGGTCAAGGGTAGGGACCAACCTCTATTCATCTTTGGAACATAGTCTCCCTTTCTCTATGGCACCCTATTCCTACCCCATTTGCAGAATGAAAACTTGAATGTGGCTTACAAAAAGTGGGTTTCTGGTAACATCTGCCAGCCTTTCCCAGCCCTTCCCCTTGACTGGACCTCACAGTGTGACAAATGGAGAAAGGGTAAATGGCACCAAAGACTGTAACCCCATTCATTCTTTTAACTGGAAGAGTTGGGCTCCAGTTGAGGGTGGAGTTCTTGAGGACACTTCATGTCGAATCTTCTGGACCAATATGTTTTGTGCCAGGCCATTTCTATCAGTAGTAATTATGTTTTCAAAATGGGTCTCTGTGTGTGTGTGTGTGTGTGTGTGTGTGTGTGTGTGTGCATGTGCACGCATGCGCACACGTGTGTGTGGTATAGACAGGAGGAAGAGACACAACATTGGGCTGTAGGAGGGAGAAGGTAAGAAGGTGGCTATTTAAACATTATTTATAGATGTTCAACATGTTCCAAAGTTAGAAGAGTTTTTGGTGATCAGACTATTGATACAAACATTTGCTTTTAAGGTTTTGTCTTGAATTTGGTGCCTGCATTGGGATGTCTAAATAGTAAATACCAGCTCCTTGTAACTGGGAATTATTGAGGAGCCTCGGAAATAATATATAGCACTGGGTTTGGTACATTCATAAATTTCATATAATGATAACTAGTTAACACTTTTCAAAGAGTCCCAGGAAACAGCCCATTTGAACCTTCACATTTAAAACTCAGCATCACACATTTTATAATTAAACAGGCTTCCAAGGGACTTATAACCTGGGGTTTTTCTTCTGCCCTAATAGACTACCTTGCATTTAAGCATTGGCTGTTAACCTGGGTGCTTGCGTTTTGGGAATAATCCTGAATTTTGGAGAATAAAAAAACATTGCTTGTGCTTATGCAGAAGGATAATCTCACGAGGGAGACCCAGGGGGCCTCTCTCCCCAGTAACCTGAAACATGGTGTTAGTTAAGTCTGTTAGGAATGTCACCTGCTCAAATTTCTGACTCTGGACCCAGTAAGGCACAGCTAGAGATGAAATTGTCCTTTGGTTGAAAAGTTGTCTTCTAACATACAGTTTGGGATGATCTGTAGGGAAAAATGATCTGAATTTGCTTTAAAAATTGCCTCACACAACATGTTGTTGGTTTTCTTTTTTAAATAGTCATCTGAATCTTATAGCTCCAAGACCTTGGACACTCTTCCTAGGTCTGAGGCCCCTGCATTAAATCAGAGCCAGGTATTAAAGGACCTTAGTGAAAATTAATGTACATTCATTGTTATTTCTACTCAAAATAATCATCATACTAGCTAACATTTCTTGGAATGTTGCTAGATGTCAGGCATACTCTAGAAATTGATTATGTACAACCTCATTCAGTCCTATATGAGTATGAGCTGGGTGGTATCATTATTGTTTCTATTTTTTACTGGGAAGAAAATTGAGCCCTTCATTCCTACAGGAAGCGAAGTTGCTCCTTCTGAAAACTTTTGTTTCAGTTCTATGTATATGTCTTTGTAAGTGCTAGGTTACCATGTAAAATGTATTTTTTTTATAATAGAACAGTAGAAAAAGAAAAGTTTGAGGAGCATTTTAAAGACAGTAGGGACTCCCGGGTGTTTCAGCGGGGAATGGACCAGATGACTGGATCAGATCTGTCACTTAGGGTGATCGGCCCTGGCTGTTTTGTGCAAGAGGGGTGTACCAAGGCCAGCCAGGTGAGTTAGGTGGTTGCAATTGTCCAAGTGCTGACTGATTTCCTCCTAATTGTGGGAAGATTGTCCATTGTGCATTTAAAAAATCTGGCCTATGCTATTCTCTTGAGAGGATGGCATGGGCCCTATGAGCATGAACTCTGGCTCATTGGTCCTGAGCAAGGTCTCTAACTTTTGCCTGCCTGTTTCCTTATCTATATCAGGGGATACTAATAGTACTGGCCTTGTGGGTTTGTTGTATTAACTGAGTCTGAACATTTAAGCCCCTAGACCAGGGCTCAATCCATGATGGCTGACATAATTTTGAGATTGACACAAATATGGCAATGTTATGGTTATGGATTCATCTAGTCCTTGTCCATGCAAGGGCTGTTGACTGAAGAGCCATTGTGTGCCTGGAACTTTACCAGGCCTGGAGATACAGGTCAGGAGGGGAGATGATAGGTAATACTATAAACTAATTATGAAGACCAATGATATATATTTAGGGCAATGTCCCCACTTGGCTATTAGCCCCACGAGGGCATGGATTTTTTGTGTTGTTTTTATCTGCTGCTGTTTTTTAGCAATTAGAGCAGAGCCTGACACGTGGTCAATATTTGTTGTTAGGTAAATACACCAGCCACTATTCTAAATAGATTTACATGCAACCAAGCTCTTAATTTCACAACAACCCTAGGAAGTCCAAACTTTTCATATCCTTATTCTAGCAATGAGACCCCAAAGTCACTCAGGTAGTAAGAGGTAAAGCTGGAACCTGAACCACAAGCAGCCCAGTACCCATGGTGTCTGCTCTTAACCACTTTGCTATACAAAAGAGATAGTGCATTAAAGACCTGCAGATATTCCAATGGGGTCCCATATGGGGCACAACTGATGCACAGGCAAGGTCCACCGTGGGTCGCCATGTTTGGATCTGAGCTACCCTGATGGGAGGGGATCCTGAAAGGACCCCACTCTGGATTGTCTGCCTTCTAGGAATCATCCAGAAAGAACATTCTCAGGACCATATTTTGGATACACCTCCTTTCCAAAGCACTCCAATTCTTAAAATAATTTCTTCACCATGTACCAACTCTGTGTGAGGAGGTACGGGAAAGATGGAAGAATGAGATGAAGTTTGTGCTTTCAAATTCCATAGACTTCCTCTGAGAACAATCTCTGCACATAGGAAGATCACTGAAGACACAGGTGTCTGTGATGAGCTGTCAGTGCTCTGCGTGGAGGTGCTACTGCCATCTAGGGGGTAGGTAAGGCCTGAGATGGAGCTTGTGTTAAAAATAAGACAATAGGCCTGAAATGAAGTCACTTATGATAAGCCCCACGTCACCAAACCGAGACTTAACTTAATTACAGTTTTGGCCCTCCTAGAAATGGAATCTTAAATCAGTCAATCAGGAAGCCCCTGACTAGCACAAGTTAGGTAATCTGCTTGATAGACCCCTGCCAGCCATAAAGGAAAGTAGCCTTGTCATAACCAATCTGTCTTTTTTTTTTTTTTTGGCCAATATTTCCTTGTTCCTGCTGCCTTCTGCCTTTAAAAGTCTTTCGTGCTGCCTGATTCATGAATCGTTGAATAAAGCCAAGAAGATCTTTCAAGTTTACTCAGTTGAATTTTATTTTTTTAGCACTTGGAATCACAAATATCCCAAAGTACCATGAGATGTATGAAGCCCCTTCTCCATAACTCAATTAAGCGGTTGCCCATTCTTCTTCTTGGCCATTGGTTTCTACTCCTCAAAGGGCCTCCTGTCATTTCTGGGCAACTTGGCTTCTTGCAAGTTCTTTCCTACCAGCTGGAATCCACTTTCTCCTGGTAGGTTTTGATTAAGACTAAGAACTGGAAGAGTGGATGGGGAACCTCGAGGGAGGAGACGGCTTGAGGAGTGGACAGCCTGTGGTACCTGGCAGGGAATACTTCTTGACCGAGAAGTCAGTTTCCCGGATGGTAATAAATGTGAGCTAACGTCTCTGCTTAGCCGTGTGCCTTTGAAAAAGAACTATTACGGATGTTTTCCCTTCTTATTACACACACTAATTTCTCCACCAAAATAACAAATCCTGAAGGCTGACATCTGCTGGAAACTGTATCCTCTGGGACCATTTTCTGAGTATAAGTTCATCTGGAGTTTTCCCTGTGTTGTGGAGAGGGCCAGGTAACTCAGCCTCTCCGGATTCCTGGTGATTCCCTGAACAAAGGCTAGAGCTATGTTTGCTCCTTTATAAGTTTCAGAAGCCCCTCATGTTTCTGGCTCCTGCTCTATGCTCCCCTGGGTGCAGGACTCACTGAGATGTCTTCTCCCCTCATGAACCCCGGGAAGCCCCGGCTGAACTGAGAACAAGCTGCTGAGTGGCTTGTTTTGGTTCATGGGGCCGACCCACCAGTCATCGGGCCCCATGATTGATGCAGGGCCTGTGCTCTGGGTTATGTGAACTCAGGCTGTTTTCAAGGGAAAATTTTGGTCATAAGGCAAAGCCTAGCCAGATTTGAGATAAGTGTGAAAAACACATTGCAAAAGGAAACAGACTCGAAGTTTCCTGACAAGGGAAACATTTAACCCTATGTTTAAGGAGTGTGAGAGACACTCACACAGAAACCACACATCTCTGTGTGTGCACACGTCCCTGCTGGGGAGCATGACTGAGTGCGTGTGATAGGAAGTGTGTGTGTGTGTGTGAGGGTGCGAGTGTGTGGTGTGGCTGCGTACACATTTGGGGGGTTGGGGAGATAGAGAGAGAGAGAAACAAATGTGCCTCAGGGAAGGCAGGGATATTAATCATGCTAAAAGCAATCTGGACCCACGGGAATTTATAAGGATCCAACTAAAATCAATGAGAAGTTTTATGAGACAATTTTCTTCTCGCTGGCTCTGGGGATTGTTTGAACTCTCATCGAGCTTAGGGCGGCACTGGCTCAGAGCTCCCCCAGTTCTCACACCTGTGCGTGAGACAATGCACATTTTCCACGTTAGCAGCTCTGAGCTGACTCATCTCAAAGGGCTCCATGGAGGGGGCCCTGCCTCCCAAACGCCTGGCTCTCTAGATCAGGACTGCAGCATCTGCTAGAGGTCAGGAGATGTATGAGGAGGAGAGCAGCAAGGGGTGGCGGGTGGTCGGTGCACTGGGTGGTGTCTAGAGATTGGGAAAGGCCAAAAAGAAACATACATGCCTAGCAGCAGTTTCCTATTGGTTTCAGAAGGTAGACCAGATACCTTCATGGGCTGGTTCCCATTTACCTTTTCCGTGCCTGCATCCTTCACTCTCATCAAAACTATGCTACGTGCCCCAGCCAGACCAGCCTGTGCTTTCATTATTCTGTGCTCTGGCCATGCTGCCCTTAACTGGGAAGGCCAACCTCTGCCCATTTCTGAGCCCGATTTGGGTCTTCTAATTTAAAACAGGATTGATTATGAGCTGGTTCACATTTCATCCAGAGAAGAACAGAAATTGTTTGCCAGAAACCCATGCCTATCATTGAGCTTGAAGAGATGTTGACATTAACTAAAGTCCTTATCCTTCTCCTCCCCAGAGGTAAGCTCCATGGTGAAGTCAGAAGTAATCATTCCCAATTTGCTTTTACTATATTTAAATGCATCCACAAATAATACACAATACATAACATTGTTTATGTGATTTTATATTTTGCATCATTGTATTAATCTACCCATGTCCTTCAAGAGGCTATTTAGAGATACCTATTAGTTATATTTGCAGTTGTTCCTGATAGAGAAATATCTGACATGTGCCCAAAGACTGTGATAGTCAATCGAAAAGTGCACAAGTAGTAAGGGCTTAATTATCCCTTAGTAGGCAAATAAAAATGTGCTGCGGTTCAAAGAAAAAAAAAAAAACCCCAAATACTAGATTGGAGTTAAAATACGTAAAATCTGGGTGCATTATGAATAAAATGTTAGGCTAAAAAAAAGACAAGTTGCAAAATTGCTCGTTTTTCATGGCTGGGTTAAAAATGTAATCCTTCTCTTTAATGAAGCATTCTCTAGCAAATCCCATCTATGAAATTAAGTGTTCTTTTTTTCCCCATAGAACTTTCTTTCTTTTTTGGTTTAAGGATCACTTGTTGCCCTCCACTCTCCATTACATGTACACCATGAATTTCTTAAATGTGGAAATCAAATTCTAGCCATCTTTGCATTCCTGATGTCCCAGCCTGACAGCTTATTTATTGTTGGTGCTCAGTAAAGTTGGTACTCAGTAAAGTAATGTTGGTGCTCATTTGGTGCAAATGAGACAAATGCCCAGGGATGGAGTTTCTGGATACTTCCACATTTTTCATGACGTTCTCATGTCATGAGCTGCTTATTATCTCTGTGTTTCTGATGAGGAAACTGGCTGTAGTACCTTGTATCAAGTACCTTGCCCTTGGCCACTGAGGGCAGGGACTGACGAGATTCCAGGTGCCCCGTCTCCAATGTCATCGCTCTTTGGAATAAGTTAAAATTTATGTCATTTGCCTAATGTGTTTGGAAGAGATGGTGGAAAGCTTCCTTGGAATCAGGAGAGCAATACAGGAAGACCCCTAGAGATAGGGTGAGAAGATATCCCAGAGAGGGAGAATGATTTCATTTCAACTCAGCATCATTGACTAATTAGAATTGCATCTTTTTATTTTTGGGAAGTGATTTTTTTTTCTTTTCAGTAGCCTCGAAACCCAATGTGTGGCTTAAACTCATGATTCTGAGATCAGAAGTTGCATGTTCTACAGACTGAGCCAGCCAGGCGTCCCTGAATAAATGGAATCCAATATGTGTTATGTGTCAAGCAATTGCATGAGCTCAGCCACATTGAGCAAACGGAGAAGTCACTGGGGAAGACCCTAGCACAGCCTGGACACAGAGTAGGTTTCAATACTGGTTAATTCCATTTCTTTCTTTAAGGGCAGAGTCAGGACCAGACCCCAGATCTCCCGATTCTAAGGGCAGTATTCTTTCAAGCGTGTCAGGGTCATGTAGATGTGCAACCGGGAAAATGAATCTGCAGGGAGATCATGCCTGAAATACTCTTTCTGGTAAAAAATGATACCACGCTTTTTCAACAGCTCTTTCACGCTGTCATCCAGCCCCTGTCTCATTTTATGCTCACATGGCCATTACTCTCTATTAGCATACTAATAAATGTTTATGAGATTATACTGTATAAACTATAAACTTTTACATATTATTAATTAACCTCATACATTGGATTGGGAGCTCTTGAACATTTACTGACTTGTAAAACAGGAGAGCAGCATAGAGGGAGACATGTCTACAAAACAGGTCCTATCTGCCCTATCTGGAGGCAGGCATGCATTTCATCTGTGTGTCTCTGAAGTACAAGCCACAGACAGCACTCTCTTTTTTAAGCAGCAGACCCGGTCTAATCTCTTGGGTAAGTTTTCTAACCTCTCCAAGGCCCAGTTCTTTTGTTTGCAAAGTGGGCAGAGTAATAGTACCTATCTCCAGGAGGCTTGGCACATGGCAGGTACCCAATAAACATAAACAGAAATTGGACCAATGCAGAACCAATGAGTGGACATGGCAGGGAGTCAGAATTCTATTTGCTAATGACAGAAAGACCTATGCTAGGGATTTCCAAGAGTGGATGGCCTATATTCCAACGTCATGAGTGGTGTGTTCTCACTGGAGAAGCTGGATGAAGGGATGTCTGCATGGCATAAGAAGGTAAACTACCTAAGGTTTCTTCTATTCCTACCATCCAAGGATTCTATGATTCTGGATTTTTCAAGGCCAGAAAGAGGGCAAAACGGGGAGTGGTAGGTAACTCAGGAGACTTAGATTCTAGTTTTAACCTAGTTGTTGACTACTTTTATAATTTAGCCTAGATTCAGGACACATAAATGCTGTCTGTTCTTTTATCTGGAAAGTCACTACACAAATTGAGTGTGACAACTGAAACATAGTATAACTAAGAAAACACTTTAAATAACATAAGGTTGCTCTTTCACAATTAAGTCCGTTCCGCCATCTTTGATATGGAGAGTTGAACATCCCCTGTGTTCAGTCTGGGAAGACATCATAAGAAAAGTTCAGGCCTGGGACTCAGAGCCAGTCCAAACTCTGTTAATAATAAGTCCTCTGACTTGGGTTGAACATTCCTGCCCCTTGCATCCCAAGTAACTGATCATAATGTAAAATGGGGCTAATGGATCTGCTATGTCAACATCATTGGAGTGTCCGGAGACTCAGATAAGGAAATGGATGTGGTTTGGTGCTTTGTAAACAGGAAAGGGCCCTGCGTGTGCATGGTACACATGGAACACCTTCCCTTATTTCAAATCTATTATGTTCTCATTTTCTACCTCACCAGATTATGGGCCCTTTAGGCACAGGGCTGACTTTTAGATCCTTATATTTGCCAGTGCTTAGCAAAGTGAATTCATTGATTCAACACACATTTGTGAAATACCTTCTGTGGGTCAGGCATAGTGGTTAAGTGTTAGAGTTAGAGATGGAAAAGATATGGCCTCTGTCTTCAAGGAGCTTGCTTTCTAATAGAGGAGTGAACCACACATATCCAGGAATAAAGTTTAAAGGAAACCAAGTCCAGGGCTTAACCTTCAAGGAGGCGTCTGTTTGTCTACATTGCCACCTCCAAGGCAGGATAATCTTCATCCCCTGTTTGCTCTCCTGTGGTCCAAGAAATGATGGCAGCCACCTTCTAAGTTATTGCTGGTCACCTGTCTTGATGGCCAGGCAATTATTCGTTTTGTGTGCTTCCCTGCCCTTGGACATGTTCTGGTGGGATACATAATGGCAACTAACTCTTGAGGTCCACTCACACGGTGGCTGTGTGCAAAAGATTGATGAAATGATTTAAAGCTTATAGAAATGAGGTAAGTCCCCAGGGGCTAGAAGGTACTTTCCAACATGGAAGAGGATGCCTTTATAAATACAATTACTATTGATTATGGTCAGATTCTTTTATCTGATTCCTGCCCATTAGGCCCTCTCTTGTTGCTAGAAGCTCTCTCTTGCCCTCTGCCTCACATTACCTCTGGAAGTGCCTCTTAAATGAGTCCTGTGGAATCCTGGTGATCCCTGAATAGCTTGTAGGTGTTATGAGAGCATTTGGAAGACCACTTGAAAACTTGGCAATAAATAACTGTTTTACGATTATGACATAAGTGGAAGGAAGGGCCACATCTCTCCAGTGCTCCATCTCAGAATGGTGGCAACCACATCAAGGTCAGTTAATCTCCACACAGCTGCTTAGCAACCAGAGGCTTTGAGTGGCGCCTGACTACGAAGTGTGTGTAAGGGACACTTGGAGTTTGCCCGCCGCATATCTTCCCTTTACTTTGCCTATAGACCCCACTTTTGCTTTAGGAGAACTTCCCTCACATTCTCATGCTGTACAGTTGAGTGACCCAGGGGTGCAGCACGTGTTGTAGAGATAAGTCAATATATCAGTTCTGTTTTCTAGTTGTAGGGATGGACACATGATGCCGTTTGGACCAATGAGAGAGTTCCAGGCTTCTGAAGAACATACCAGAAGAGACAGGGTTGGGAGGTATGCTGTGTGTCTGAAGTTGCTAGTGGTCAAGAAGGAGATTACAGTGGGAATCTGAGGATGGAGCTCTTGCCGGAGGAATGGAGCCCAAGATTCAGGCCCTGGTGACATCATCATCCCTAGTAGAGCAGTGTCTGAAGCATGATCTGCCCACATTCTTCTCCTCACTTGAGCCCATTTAGGTTGGCTTTTCTGTCATTTGCATCCAAAATATTCCTAACGCAGTACATTGTATGATGATTTACAGCATTTTTGCAATATATGTGTTTAAACAATACTATATTAAATTATTTTATTTGTTTTTTTTGTGCAAGGTTAGAAGACAAGCTTTACAATCTTGTTTTATCAATAGGGAAACTGAGTCTCAGAGACAACAAGTGACTCATGCAAAGGAATAAGTGAGTAAGTGACTGGATAGGCCAGGAACATAAGACTGGCTTCTGGTCACAGTGATGGCAAAGACACATTGTTCCCCGAAACAGATACTGGTGGAAAACAAATATAAAAGGATTGCAAAGGAAACCAGGGTAAGGCTGATTATACAATATGTGATTTGCTGGGAAGTTTCATCCAAAAATACATGATTCCATCCCAAATTAAAAGACTCTCAACCATTTTTTTCCCTAGGGCCATTGGTTTGGTCTACGAGGCCTTCATCCTTTCTCACCAAGCTTACGTCAGCACTCTTCTAGGTGGTCTTTCTGCCTCCAGATTTGTCCCCCTACTGTCAATGGGTTGTTCTTCCAAATGCAAATCACATCACAGTATTGCTTGTTTATAGCCCTCCAGTAGCTCTCATGGCTCTTAAGATAAAGTACAATTCAGTTTTGCATGTGAGATATGTGAGTACAAATCAGTTTTGCATGTGAGATATTTCATAATTTGGGGGTGTCAGGGGGAGTCTGCTTGAGATTCTCTCCTTCTCCCTCTGTACCCTGCCTCCCCCCACTGCTCTCTTTCTCTTAAATAAGTACATCTAAAAAAAAGATATTTCATAATTTGACTCCCCTGTTTCTCTTTCATTTTGCCTACCCCATTCCTGCAGTCATGATGTGAAACTCATAGTTCTTCGAATGCTGGCTCATTTTTCTGCTTTTGTCTGCTATTCTTGCTGTGTGTAACCAGGCATTCTTTTTGCCTGGCAAACAAACCCCTTCTTATCCTAAAGTTCACCATCACCCTCCAGAGGTTGTTTCCCTGGAGGAGACTTCTGTGACCCATCAGACTGATTTGGATGTTTCTTCTCTGTGCCCCCATTGGGCTCTGGACCTATCTCCCTCATGTCTTACATGGTACAGTAACTTTGTATTACCTGTCACTGTCTCCCTCAGATTGTGGGAAACAATTGTGCCACATTCAATTTACATCCAGGGGCCTACCACGCTGCCTGGCATACGACAGTCAATAAATGTTTGTTGTGTGGCTATCATGCAGGAGAGAACCAAGGGAGGAAATATGGGAGAAGAGATCAGTTAAGTTCTCTTTTGTGTGACACTTTTCTTTAATACCTCATGCACTCATGAGGTATACATTTTCGTGTATTAAATTCAGATAACATGTTCTTCATGGCTTTAACATTTGAATCAATTATTGTGTTTCATTTTTAAGATTTTTTTTAATGTCATGGTGTTGCAAATAAAATCAGCAATATTCTTTTTCTGTGATCTCAAAATGGGACATATTGTATAATGAGGTGGGGCAGGGGGTGATGGAAGTTTTATGTAGGGTGAGAGAGAAAGTAGGCATTAGGAAGCTGAGAGCAGGGGCTCGCCTTGTCCCCTTGCTAGCTGAAGCCTTGGCAGGATGAAAATGATTTATGCTAGGGATCTCAGAGCTACTAACTTCAGTCTCCATGGACGGAAACATTTCCTTCCCAAACATTTCAAGTTTGGGGTCTTGTGCTTACTGAGTCTGACAGTTGGTAAAGAATCTTGCCTCCATGGACCTTGTCTTAAGTTTGCCCCTGGACACTTCCAGAGGGGAATGGCATTTGTTCCTCGGGTTTATGTCTCCTTCTAATTATGTTGCTTACCTGCTGTTTCCTGTGAGTATTAAATGTTCAATGTGCTGTGCAGGGATTTTCCAAGGCAGCTCTTTTATTCTATGAGACTGAGACTTAATCATGTACTCCCCCCTACTCATAGAAAGTTTAGCCTCCATCTCTGATTTGAGAATTATATGTCTCAGAAGAGACAATTTATACTGACCCAAAGGTGTAAGAAGGATCTTTTGGCAGATTGGTATTCTTTTTAAGTAGGATCCATGCTCAGTGTGGAGCTCAACATGGGGCTCAAACTCACAATCCCTAGATCAAGACCTGAGCTGAGATCAAGAATCGGATGCTTAACAGATTGAGCCACCCAGGCACCCGTGCAGATTGATTTCTGATTGGGACAGCTCAGCTAACCATCTATCCATATATCCATCCGTCCATCCATCCATCCATCCATCCATCCATCCATCCATCCATCCATCTTTCCATCCTTCCATAACCATTTTCTGAAATGCTACGTTGTTCCATGTACCATTATTGGAGCAGTAGGAGAGATACCTAAACCAGAGTGGGGATGGGTGGGAGGTTGGGGCAGGGAAGTCTTCCTGGAGGGGTAGTTGCCAAAGATGAATGCTGATTAGCTCGTTAGTTAGGTTGGTGGATGGAGTATGGGGACGGCAGATGGAGCTATGGGTGACTTGTGAGAGATATAAGTTAGCATGATGAGTTTCAGGAACTGCAAGCAGAAAGATATTTATTGGGCACTTTTCTTGTGTCCCAGTGCTATACTGGGATTCCTGGAATGAGCTTTGCTGTACAAATACTACAGCAAAGGCCTAGTGCTGTGATATTTACTAAGTATCCCATAGAAAATTTAATAAATAAGTTATATGTGGATGGCAGAGGCAATGGAGAAGCATGAAAGAGAAAGAATAAATTTTACTTATTGTCTACTATGTGCCAGTAATGTTACATTCAAATCCTCTGTGATGTTCCATGTACTGTTATAAAAACAAATCCTATGAGAGATAAAGATAAAGGAATGAAGTCTTGGAGAAGAAAAGCAAATATACATTGACAGCTTTGGGGACTAAATATATCCAGAATCTTTCCACTATATGATTCTGTCTATCACCAGGAAAGAACTTTACTTCGACTAATGACTCTGAGTATTAGGATCTTACTTCTTTTCCCCTATAGCATTGGATGCAGAGCCTAATCATGCAAACTGTGAACTATAGAGAGACCCTTCTGAAAGAAGGACCTCTAGAAAGGGAGACTGGATAGAAAGAGGATGTCAGGGAGTCATGTCACTTTGGTGCTTTGTGCCAACTAACTGTCTTCTGAGACCCATCTTAAATCCCCCTGCCAATAAGACTTCCCTGATGACTCCGGACACACACACCCCCTTTCTGTCTCAGAACTTAATGCCTCTATATTATATTTAGCAACTAATCATGTCTGGACTTGTCACAACTCCTCTACTCTGGCCTTATAACTCATCTTTGAGTGTGCATGTTTTTTCTCCCAATTAGATTATGATCACCTTGAGGGCAGAGACATTGCCATAAACATCTTTTAAGTCCTCGCTTCCTCTCCAGTATTTGGCACAGTGCTGAAGAGCAAAGGCTCAACAAATATTTCTTTAGGTTTTATATAAAAGGCCACTTCAGGGGCTCCAGGGTAGCTCAATCTGTTAAGCATCTGTCTTCGGCTCAGGTCATGATCCCAGTGTCCTGGGATCAAGCCGTGCATTGGACTCCCGGCTCAGTGGGGAGCCTGCTTCTCCCTCTCCCACTCTGGCTACTTGTGCTTTCTCTCTTTCTCAAATAAACAAATAAATACAATCTTTAAAAAAAAAAAAAGCCCACTACAAGAATTTTGGAACCAAAAATACGATAGAAATCTATTCATTTAGTTTGAGGACCAAGTGTTTTATATTTATCACTATGGCAGAATTAAAAAGTTATCACAATAACTTTAAGCAACTGCCATCAGGAGGCAGAGTCTGTTTCCCTACTCCCCGAATCTGGACCAGCCTTGTGATTTGTTTTGACTGGTTGAATGTGGTGGACGCTGTTTGAGTTCTAAGCCTCAAGAGCCCAGCCGAGCCTAGCAGGACTGCTCAGCTAAGCCCAGCCCAAATAACACACCCACACACTTGTGAGCGGAGTGTGTGGTTGTTATTATAAATCACTAAATTTGGGGTGGTTTGTTAAGCAGCAAAAGCTAACTGATACATAATCTCCCTTACTCATCACAATAAGCCGGTGAGATAAATGTTACCTTCCCTCGGTTATGGATAAGAAAACAAGGGCTCTGAGGAACAAACAGGGTTTTGGAGGGGAGGAGGGGCGGAGGTTAGGTGAGCCTGGTGGTGGGTATTATGGAGGGCACGTATTGCATGGAGCATGGGTGTGATGCATAAACAATGAATTCTGGAACACTGAAAAGAAATTTAAAAAGTAAATTAAAAAAAAAAAAAAAGAAAACAAGGGTCCGGGTCACATGGGCTCCTGTCCCATAGCTGTCTATGGAACAGAGATCTCTCTGGTGATAAACCCTGTGCTTTTTTCCTTCCATATTGTGCTGTTGCCTTTCTCTAATGTGTGAGGGTTTCACTTTGGGCTGTGGCTCCGATGGCTGAGTATTCCTGAGAAGAGTTTTTAGGACCTTAGGAGTAGCAGGGAACGCTCTCTAAATGGGGGAGCTGAAGGGATGGGATTGAAAATGACTGTAATTGGAGTCTTTACACACTGCCCTGAGCTTTTAGCAAGAGTTACCTGGATGGGGGACGCATTTAGGAGACACATCTCTCTGTAGGAACTGGTCTATTTGACGGGAGGGGGACAGGGGAGGGTTTGTTGGCAGAAGCCAGGAAATAGACGATGGCTAGACCATGGAGAGTTGCCTCAAGCAGCTGAAGGAACAGGAAGGCAGAACTCGAGGGCTCTGGCATCCCTGGGTTCAGTCTGAAAGAACTAACCTGGGAATCTCTAAAGAGGGAAGTGGTAAAAACAATGACTGCTCAGTCCACAGGGTGTTTCTCCCATGCCAGAGTCTGTGTGAGGTCTCACGTCCTTACGACTGTCCTACGCCAGGCGGCTGCCATTAGAAATGACACATAGCCTGTAAGCGATGGAATGGGCGCTGAAACTCCGATGTGTCCAACTCTAAAGGGAAAGGGCAACTAAAATAAATGCCTCCTTCATAATCTTGTTTGGACTGGAACATCAGGTTCTGCCAAACTTCCATCAAACTGAATGGACACCTGCGTGTCATTGCCAGCAGAATGCCTCGAATGTTCTGGAGCGCAGCCATAGAGAGCAGCAAACTCGTGACTTGCACCGTATTGGACATGAAGGAGTGGTTCCTCCAGTTTGATAAGATCAGAGGCCTCTCTGCACCGTGCTTTCATGAAAATGTTACCTGGCTTCACAAGATTTCTCCCGACAGGCCTCCTTTAGAGGAGTCTCGAAGTAAAAGCAGTCTCTTCTGCTTTAGCCTTAAGGTGCAAATGACCCTGAAGCAGAGGCCTTCGGAGGCCCTCAGGAGGTGGTTTCATCAAACCTGAACTAATTATGCTCCCTTCCTTTATCTAACAGTTCAAGCACTGTGTACACTCACAACTTGTCGACTTGAAGTCGCTCAATTATTCTGCGGCGTTCACGGGGCAGCGTGTATGATTCCCGTTTTACCAACTGAGAAAACAGACTCCGGAAGAAGTGCTGATGTGCTCCAGGTCCCAGAGGTCACAGAGGTGAGTTGTGGTTGAACTGGGATGAACCAAGTCGATCTGACCCCTTGGTACATGTTCATGAGCACTTACTACGTGTGAGGCACAGGAGTACGGAGGCTTTGGGGCCGGGCTCCCACGCACAGTGAGAGTGTACACCTCCACAGCACTGGCTGTGGGCCGCACTTCACTTGACAGCCTTTACTTAGAGTAACTTATTTAATTCTTATAATAACTGTGTGAGGAAGTATGCTCATTAGCCTCATTTTATGTGTGGGAGATGGAAGCACAAAAGTTGTTAAATAGAGCTGGGCTTGGAACACAGGCAGGCTGGGCCAGGAACCTTCTCCTTAGTCACTACACCAGCCCGCCTCTCCACTCAGGGAGCCTCCTGGGGGAGAAGAGAGATGCCAACTGACAAGGAAAACCATCACTAACTCCTGACAGCTGACCCTTACAGTTTGGGTTCAAATACTTAACCCCAGCATTGTTTGACCTTGGATAATTTACTTTTTTATTTTCTGTGCTTCAGTATTTTATCTGTGAAATTAGACTGTGGTCTTAGCTACCTCATAGTTAGAGAGTTGTGAAAATTCAACGGAGTGTGTATATGTGTGTGGCTTGGAACACATTTTGGACCTGTGGCTAGTATGATTTGAGTGTATGTTATCATCAGCATTACAAGAGGGCCATGATGTAGACTAATTTCCAGACACTTAGCACAGGCAAGTGTTACAAATCCTCAGAGTTTATTTTCAGTAGGAATGGTCAGGCCCAGCTTCCTTGGGGATGTGAGAAGATGTCTACTGCATAGAATCACAGAATGGGAGGTTGAAGGGACTTCATCAGTTAGGCAATCCAATGGCTTTATCTCAGAAAAAAAGGTGACCTTTTCAGGTGACCTCTTCATGTGACTCTAGTTAGTTGGGGCACAGGGCTTTGACTAGAACCCAGGTCTCCTTACTTCTAGATCTGTTCCTTTTACATTGCGTTTCCACACGATGCCCATCCAAATTGTTCTAGGCTAGTAGAATTTCCCAGTCCATGCTAGTCCCACTCTCTGCCACCAAGGGAGTCTGAATTCAAGTACTGCCTTTCCTCTGTCATCCACCGGGGAGATATGCAACTGAGCAATAAACTTAACAATGATGGATAAAACCTTCCCCTCTAATGAGGGACTTGATAGTCCATAAACAGTCTCTTGGTTAAAAACAACTAATGATTATCGAGCACCTACTATGTCAGGTCCTGACTAAATTTTCCTGTTAATGTCCACAGGAACCTTATGAATTCAGTTCTTTATCTTCCTTTATACAGATTCAAACAAACAAACAAACAAACAAACAAAAAACCCAAATGCTTCGTTCTGGGATATCTTACTTTCAATAGCTTTCTCCAGGTCTCACAATAAGTAAACGATTGAGTCAGGATCCAACAATGGTCTCAGACCCCAAAGCCGATATTCTAACCCCGGGACAGCAATTTGCCTCCATCCTGCCTGGACCACTAGTGAGGAAAATTGAGAAGAAAGATCTTAAAGCTGCTGGCAAGAATACTGTGGTCTGCTGGCGATGTCTTCTGTAGGTGAGATAATGAGGATTGGTAGCACTACAAAGGCATTGCTGGCTCGGCCAACCCAAGCCTGGACTACCTCTCTGGAGATTGAGAGTCTAGTCTGAGGCTGTCGGTGAGAGGACTTAGTTCTTTCAGAGAGGGGTAATAGCATCTTGGCTTGCTTTATTCTTCTACCCGTGCATCCATCCATCCATCCATCCATCATCAATCCATCCTTCCATCCATCCATCCCTCCCTCTCTCCCTCCCTCCCTCCATTCAACAAACCTTTATTAAAAGTATGCTCTGTGTAAGGCTCTGTGGTTAGGGTATGGACATGTAAGGGTAAGGAGATACATGTCTCCCGGTTTCGTAGAGTTTAGGGAAGGCTTCTCAAAGGACCCTGCTGGCACAATGTTAGGAAAGAGAGTATTGAGGAGATTGGTTTATGCAGAGACAGAGTATGTGGGGAGGCCACGCAAGAGAATCGCCAGTTTGCTCCCTTCACTCCTGCTTCTATGGCTACAGATGAGTGCCCAGCTGGCCACTGGCACAGTCTGCCTCTTTGTGTGAAAACCAGTGGAATCACATATGTGCTGCTCCCAGATGCGTCCTCGGCACCAGCATCTTCCAAGCGGGAGGTTCTGTCATGGTATTGCCTGCCAAATCTTGTCCAGAGGACTGAGGCCACTTGGCTGGCTGAACCAGGCTCTGTGCCTGTGCAGAGAACTGTCTCACCACAAAGAAGATCAGGCTTGGGGGGTGGGCAGTGGCAGGGAAGGGCAAGAGCTGTGTGTATAGTGTGTGTGTGTGTGTGTGTGTGTGTGTGTGTGTGTGTGTGTATATGTGGGTGTCTAAGCTGGATTGAAGCCCTTTCTCGCCACACTCTGTACTTAAGATATTTCACTGGGTGGGAGACAAAGAAGCTTTGTGTGCTCTTCAAAGTGCTCTGTGCTGACTGTGATATACATCCAGGGAAAACCCAGTCCAAAGCCATGACATTGCCCCAGGTTCAAACCCCAAAGGCAATTTGTGGTGGTTAGGAATGACAACGGGTGGGTGGCAGCACCCAGAGGAAAATCCCCTTCCATTCTCAGTGGACCTTACGCAGATGTGAGGGTAACGATTTGATTTCTCAGGTAAGGTCTTTAGGAAAATCTGATCAGATTCTTCATATCTGCACATACGGAAAAAATGGGTAGTCTACATTTTGTCTCTCTGGTAAAGATTAGGTCCACTTTCAGTTTTCTTTGAAGATTACTGTTGTTTCCCCATGTAGAGTGTGTGTCAGGGCAAGGGCCAGAGAAACAGCCCATCAGACGCTTTTCTTTCTTCCTCAAGCCTCACCTGCACTGAAGAGCAACTTGCACTTTGTCAGCTGCAGAATAATGCCTGGGATTCAGGCTGGTGTCTTAGATATCACTGAATTGCTGGAGTGCATTAAACATTGCAGGGTTTTAAGCTGAGAAATAATTTAATGATGTGGCCTTTAGGATTGTTAATTAGCACTGTCTGTATGAACATGTAACAATAACACCACCTACCGTAAAAGCGAATGTTCTACACTCCAGAACACTCATTTCTTTAGGGTTTCCCGCAGAGAAGCAGTCATTAACTCTTTTTTGGACAAACCCTTTTAGATGTGCTCTTTATGGCCATGAATGCATCCTGATTCCTTCCCTACATTTACCTATGAGGCAAGATGGTAGACCGGGAAGCATGGAGGAAATGTGGGCTCAGCCCTCCACGGCAGCACTGAGTCCGTGAGGAGGGGATGGTCTTTCCCTGTGACCCTGAGACGTGGTCACTCCAGAGCCCAGAAAGAGATTCAGGGGAGGAAGGGGGAAACTGGAAGCCTCACACCCCGGTGGTGGGAATGCAAAGTGGTGTAGTTGCTACAGAGGCTCCTCCAGAAGTTAAAAATAGAACGATCGTATGATTCAGCAATTCTATTTCTGGGTACTTACCCAGAAAAATCGCAGTCGGCATCTCAAAGAGATATTTACACTCCCGTGCTCACCGCAGCATGAGTCATAAGAGCCGAGATGCGAAAACAACCAAAGTGTCTGTCCTCGGATGAACAGATGAAACAAACACGGTATATACACGCTGTGGGATATTATTCAGCCTCAAAAAAGAAGGCAGTTCTGCAGTATGTGATAACACAGAGGAACGTTGAAGACAGACATGAGGCTAAGTGAAAAAAGCCAGGCACAGAAAGACAAACACTGCGTGCTCCCACTTACATGAGGTATCTAACAGAGCCAAATTCATGGAGTCAAGGAGTGCCTTTGTGGGGACTGGGGGAGGCAGGAGGAAGAGGGTCACTAATCAGAGGGCACTGAGTTTCAGTTAACGAAGGTGGAAAAGTTCTAGAGATCTGCTACAGGACATCATCTCCACAGTCAGTAATAGTGTATTTTACACTTAGACATTTGTTGAGAGAGTAGATCTCATATTAAGTGTTCTCACCATGATTTAAAAAAAGTCATGGTCTCAGGTCATTGGAGGAGAGGTGGTTGGCTCATGGCTCAGCACCCTGCCCCCACACTCTGTACCACCCCCATCCCCCGCCCTGCTGTAGGAGATGGTCAGTGGCTGATTTCCCTGCAGAGTGCAGATGGGTCAGTGTGAGCCCTGAGTGTAGAGGAGGCCCACACAGGCGTCATGCCCCTGCTTTCTTTGACTCATTCAAAGTCGAGGCTGATGATACAGGAATGAGGCTTTTCCATGCGTTCCTCCATTTCCACTGTAACGGCCAATTTCTCTTTCAGTCATCTATCCTTCTCTTAAGGCACAATGTCTTTTATTTTCTTTTCTCCCCCTGAAGACACTTCTCTTTTCCGGTGAGACAAAAAACAGCAGTGTTCAGGTCTTTGAACTCTATAGACCGTGCCTTATCCTCTATTCAGCCAAACCTTCCCATGGCCAAGGTCTAGGCCCCGAAAGCTCCAAGGAGAATTCTACCTTGGCAACCTCAGGTCCCCATATTTCCTTCTCTGCCCTCCCCTCCCGCCAGCTTTCTGACTCCTTTTCTCTCCCGGCCTCATCTGGCCTCCAGTCTGGAGATGGCGAACACCTGGCATGGGGGCAGTCATCCTTTCTGGGCCCGTGGGGAACGTTTCTGACTGATTATGCACTCTTTCCTATTGAGCACAGAGGTAATTTTGGAATCCTTCTCTGCGTAGGACTCTATCAATTGGAGCTGACACCTGAGATGGAAGCCATCTACCGTTCCTACTCCAATGACTTGACCATTTTCTTTCAGCCCATTTGGCTGGACCCTGTGGTTGATTTGAGGTCTTCCTAACGGCTCTGTTCTGTTGTACATGCACTAGGCATGTCTGTCCAGTGCTGGGTCCCCAGCACTCTTACACCCAGACTACTAAGTACTATTAGAATATTTTGCATTACTATGTGGAATTTATGCCACGTTTGTGGTTTCTACTTTAGAGCTGCCTTTGTCTTGTTCTTTAATAGTATCTTCTTACATTCTCAAAGCAGCTTTACAGAGCATAACCTACCATTCAGTCTCCCTAGACCACGCTACCTCTACCTCTCACCTGATAACCTCCCTTCCCATTTCATGAGGAACACTAGCAGCGGCTCCCTTGGCCTCCTCCCCTGCCTCCCAAACTCACCCTCAACTCCCTCTGCATCTCGCACTTGCGAGTCTTTGTCATGACTCTGCCTGAAGCCCCAGTCCTCTCTCTTCGTTCCCCTGAGATGTTCACTTTTCTTTCTCACCCAGCGACAGCTTGACTACTAGCAAAAAACTTCTTTTGCTAACTGTCTCTCACCACAGGCCGACTTGGAAGTTCCTGCCTCGGATTTCCCACTGCATCGTCTCCCTGCTTGGATTAAGGTGTTTGTCGCAGTGAATTGGCACATCTCTCCTTTCTTTTTTTTTTTTTTTCTTTCAAAGATTTTATTTATTTATTTGACACACAGAGAGAGATCGCAAGTAGGCAGAGAGGCAGGCAGAGAGAGAGGGGGAAGCAGGCTCCCCGCTGAGCAGAGAGCCTGATGTGGGGCTTGATTCCAGGACCCTGGGATCATGACCTGAGCTGAAGCAGAGGCTTAACCCCCTGAGCCACGCAGGCACCTCACATCTTTCCTTTCTAGTCTGATTTTCATTCTAGCCCCAAACAATGTCTGAAATGTGGCAAGAATTCAAGTCCTATTTGTTGAGTAAATGAATGAATGAATTGGGAAACTGAGGCAGAGAATAGATGTTGTCCGTCTCCCAGAGTTAGTCATCCCCTCATCCTTCCTGTTAAAGTTCTTTATCTGAACTTCTCTTTTTCAATGCTGTTTATCGTTTTCTAGCATTGGCTTTAGTTATATCTATATACCTATCTTATCATTCCTCCCATTCTGGGGGCCCCTTGGGGCAGCTATCCAGATCTAAATCCACTATGTATCTCCCAAAATATAATCATAGTTTATCACACGTGTCCTTTTATTAATGTTTGTCGAATGAATAAGTTGTCTTCATGTTGCTTTACTCAGAATAAGAGATCAATATAGGTTTGTTGAATTAACCTGAATTTACTCCTTTGTCCCCAAACTGTCAAAATATCTAAAAAGACCAGAAACCAAACTGGATTATAAAGTCCATGAGGTCAGGGATGGTGTACCTATCTTGTTTTTATTTTTTAAAATTTTTAAAATTATTTATTTATTTTTAAAGATTTTATTTATTTATTTGACAGACAGAGATCACAAGTAGGCAGAGAGACAGGCAGAGAGAGAGAGAGGAAGAAGCAGACTCCCCGTGGAGCAGACAGCCTGATGTGGGGCTCTATCCCAGGGCCCTGAGATCATGACCTGAGCCGAAGGCAGAGGCTTTAACCCACTGAGCCACCCAGGCGCCCCACTATCTTGTCTTTATCCTATCCTTAGCAGAATGATGGACAAGTGATAGGTACTAAATAAATGTTTATTGACTGATTAAGTGATGAACATCTTTTCTCCTACCCTTAGGAAGAAAACAGAACCAAGTGCTGAGGGTAATTCCATTGTCATTTTTTAGGAAGTTCCCCATAGCCCACAGCATTTTTTTTTTCTCTGAATACAATTAACCAACCCCAAGTCAGGAGGGGCCATTGTCATAGCTCTTTACTCCCTTCCCGGGTTTGACAAACGAAATTCTTTTTGATTTCGGCTAGATGTATATTTTTTTAATCCTGAGGCTCTGACATGGTGCTTGGGTTTCCAGAGCCATCCGCTCAGGTTCTCCTTCCTGTTTAAACACTTTTCTTAATAGCTGGAGTCTGGTGCCCTTAAACGCAAATGGGCTCCCACATGGGAGAGTGGCCATACTTCAGCTGCCATGATGGAGGGGGCAGTGCTCTGTCAGATCAATTATGTACAAGACCCATCTTCTCCAGGGTTCCCTCAATTTCTTTTTTCTCCTGACGGTTCACCTTGTGCCCAGCCTTCTGTCTCCTGGAGTCAGACCTGGGGACAATCGCATGTCACCGGCTGGTTTCCCTCCTGAGAACATGACACAAAGGAACACTGCCCTGTCAGATTCTTCACTAGCCTTCAGGTGAATTTTCCCTGATTTCTACAAAGGGCACTTCAACCTGTTGGGGGTAGACAGACCCTCCTCATATTTTCACTTTCACACCATGAGGCATACTACCACTCCAAAGTTGCTTTCAAATATATGAGGTGGCACGTCACGGTGACCTTGGGTCTCTCCTAGTTCACGGCATTTTCTCTTTCTTCTGAACTAACTGCCACATTGACTACAGTGGACAGGACAAGCCGTCACTGGGCCTGGTTTAGAAAAACAAGGAATTCTCTGCCTGTGGGTTTTCTCTTCTGGCTGGGCCACAGTGAGCAGTGGTCAGGGGAGGTGTTTGGCTTGCTGGCAGGCATTGTGTTTTGTGAAACTTCATGAAACCCTCTCCTGGAGTGAGCAGGGAGATGATGGCATCACATTCTGTTAGTTTGGTCAAGTTTTCATTGTCTCATTTGGCAGAAGCCAATCAAAACATAATGAGAGACACTGGCAGGAGGCACCACCCAGGGTGTCAAAAAAGTAGCAGCTCTTATCCTTTAACTTATTTTATTTTTTTAAAAGATTTTATTTATTTATTTGAGGGAGAGAGAGCATGATTGAGGGTGGGGAGGAAAAGAGAGAGGAAGAAGTAGGCTCCCACCGAGCAGGGACCCCCTCCCTCCCCCCACTCATGTGGGGTTTGATCCCAGGACCCCGGGATCATGACCTGAGCTGAAGGCAGACGCTTAACCCACTGAGCCGCCCTGGTGCCCCCTTCTTGTCTTTTTACAAAAGTGTGAGGTGGCAAGTGAGTTCAGGTCTCCCTCAAGGCAGTTTTAGGATGTGTCTACTTCTTTACATCTCCTGCTTGCCCTGAATCCAAGCCAACACCAGGGCTCCAGCTGGACTCCTGCAATGGCCTCCCACTCATCTCGTGACCCATCCAAACAGCAGCCCAAATTATGTTTCTTAAAATGCAAATCATTTTAAATGCTTAAAACATGTTCATATCTGTCCCTCCTACTTAAAGTCCAATTCCTCACAGTGGCATGCCAGGCCCAGGAGACCTGGTACCCCTCCTTTCACACCTTGTCTTGAGCTAGTTCTCCCTCCCTCAGTATATTCTGATCACAGTGGACTCCTCTTCTGTGGGTGCACCAGGGTCCTTCCTGCCTTATATCTCTGCACTTGCCATTTTGCCCACCTAGAATCTTTTCGGCTAGACTCTGGCATGGTTACAACCTTCTTGTCCTCGAAGACTCAGCTTACAAGCAAGTTTCTCAGGTGACATTGCCCTGACCACCCACTGGAAAGTCAATCCTCCCACCATGCCGTTTTATTTTCTGATCGTACGCATGCCTCTCAGGACTTTTCTGGTTTTTCTTGTTTGTCTCTCATTTTTAATAAGCTGCCCCCAAAAGAATGTTATTCATATGATCATCACTGTATCCTTTGAGATGAAGTAGGAGCTCAACAAGTATTGATCGAATATTCGAAGGAATGGAAGTCCTTTCTAGGTCTACTTAGATTGCCCTGCTATACTTTTCATTTATCCTTTTCTTGCAGAAGCATCTAGGTTGTAGTTGATTAGAGCCTGGGATCTGGAATCTGATAATGCTGTGTTCAAGGTCCCACTTTGCCACATGCTACCTGAGTAACTCTCTCCAAGTCTCAGTTAACTCATTTCTAAAATGGGGATAATAATAGTCCAGCAACCTCCTTAGCTGGTTACGAAGACCAAATGTCACGGTATTTTATTGGTATCTGACATAGAGTAATTGCTCCGTTGAAATTAAAATTTGGTCAGTTTATGCAGGGTAGAGCGGACTCTACTCAAAACCTGGAAAGGAAAAATAGATGCCCACCATGTTGTGTTTCCAAGAGAAAAATCTCAAGCACAGAGGCCTTGCTTCCAGAGAGACCTGGGTTCTAATCCTAGCCCCGGCCCTTCTGAGTCCCTTCATGGGGAATTTAGTGTCCTCCACTGTAATGTGGAGAAAATAATTAATCTCTTGTAGGGTTGATGATGGCAGACAGTGCCAAGCTGGTGGCTGGTTTGGGGCTTTCGAAGCGGCAGCCACTTTTCCTGTCTCCCGTCTTCCCTGGTGACCGGGTTTGCAATGTGGAGAGGAAGAGGAGAAGTGAGGCAGACAATCTGGCAATCTGTGGAGAGTCTTTTCTAGCACTTCTGATAAGCACGAGCCCAGAGGCTGTCTCATTTGACTTCCTCTTACTCACTTTCCTGTCTGGCTGGCAGTCACCAGGCTGGAAGCCGTGCTGAGGCCCCTCACGGGTAGGTCAGCGGGTTTTATTTCCCCTTGGTCCTCTCTAATGAAAAGCACTCGCATCCAGTAAATCTTTCCTTTGCTCTTATTAAAGCACTTGATGTTGGTTATTGAGGTCTGTTTGGAGCTAGGTGAGAATCAATAAGGTGATCCACTTAATCACCTCAGCAATCAACGACCCATTTTCTTAGCTTGCACTCTGGCCGGTGCCCACAGAGCCCTCACCACCCACGGAGCAACGTGGAGGCCTCCCCCTCCATTTCCTCTCTCCCCGATGACCTCAGGGAGTCCCAGGCCTGTGCGCCAGCTCTGCTCTCTGCTTGGCTGTATTTGGCAGGATAATGACCGGCTCTAAGCTTCTGGAAAATACTCCTTGACGTTAAGGGCTGTGGACAGTCAGTATCTGATTACAGATGGCCCTGCTTCACCACCGTGTCTCTGTCTGCTCTGTGCAACCGCTTAGAATGAGGGTTACCCTGTCCCTACAGAGCAATGCCTTTCTCCCATCTCAAGATTCAAATTCCACCTTTGCTGGGAAGCCTTCCATCCCTGTATAAACTCAGTCAGTTACCCCCTGCCATATGTTGAACACAGGTCTGCTCCAAGCCATGTTGCTCTATATCTGGTTGCTGCTCTGTTCATTCCAGCCAGTCTGTGGTCTTCTTTAGGACAGAACCTGTGACTTAGACACCTTTGTGTCGGGACCCACCAAAATGCCTGGCTGTAGGAGCACAGCTGTGTTTGTTGGAAGGAAGGAAGGAGGAAGGAAGGAAGGGAAGGAAGGAATTAATTATATAGTCCTAGAAATGAGCACAGGGTCGTGTCCTGGCATGACCAATATTTGCAGGGTGATCTTAGGCAACATCTATAATCAATTTCAGCCTCAATTTCCTTATCTGTCAATGAAGTAGATAATCCCTCAAATTCCTTCCAGCTGAAACATTTGGTAATCTTATGCCTCTAAGCCTAGGTTCTCAACTCTTTCATACCCAAAGCTACTTTGTGTAACAAGTAGTTTGAAATCCCCTTTTTGCCAACATGACATGCAATGCTCCCCTAATACGACCCACCCCCAAACAATTAGAGAAAAACTAATGCTTTGACTGTAATACACAAGGAAATTAATTTATAATAACGTCATATGTGTTCCTTTAGGTAACAGCATGCCTAGGACCCCACTAGAAGACAAAATTGAGGGGTCCGATGCCTGTACATACATCCATGAGACTCTCTGAATGATGTGTTGCCATTGTTGATGAAACTGTTTTTAATGATAAAACTTTCAAACAAGCAGTGCGCAGTGTTTCCGGAACCGACAGAGTAGTTATGTACAAGTCCAGGATGTGTAAAAGAAATAATAAGCTCAGATAATTGTAAACAGGATTTTCACCATGTGACTATCAGGTGGGATATTCAGAAGTTCTCTGGAAAGCAGGAAAATTCTTTGTAGTGCAGGCCTGCCCCTGACATGAGCATCTCGGGAGTCCTGGACGCATGCCTGCTACGTACCAGCAGGGCCTCCACTTATGCCCACCGAGAACCTCCACACCCAGCAGTGTCCAGAATGCTGTCTAGAGGATGGTACCATTCCCACCGAGAACGAGTATCCTAAGCTTTGAAACATGATGTGAAAGTTGGCTTGTCAGGTATGGGGTCTGTGTGTTTACACAGGACCCCTGCTTCTTAGAAGGGCTCTGTGCTTGGTTTAAGATCCTGCTGTCACTGCCTTAAAATCTCTAATGAGCTGTGAGCAAGGGATCCTGCACCAGGCCCCTCAAATTGGAAAGCCAGCCCTGGCTACGTATCCTGATAGGATTCTTGCGTTCCTCAGTATCAGAAAGATGTTTGGTGCTTGAATGATTATCTTGTTTGGCCCTCAAGGGCTTTCTTTTAATTAGATAGGTTATCTCTAATTTTATTTATTGACTGATGATCAATTTTCTCATTAATTAAACCAATACATATTGAACTTCTATGACATTCCACGTAGACTCTGGAGTCGGAAGACCTGAATTCTATTCCCGAAAGACCTCACAGACCCTTGAGCTCTCTTTCTTTAACCCAGTATTGTTAATAACAACTATTGTTACTGCACAGAGTAAGTGTAAAGGCAAAAAGATACGGTACATTCGGAAGTAAATAGTTACTATGATACAAACGTCAATAACTGGTAATTTTGTTCTTGTACCACTCTCCATCTCTGGAGTGAAATTTCCTCCTTTTTTTCCAGTGAGATGTCATGGAACATGACATCTTTTGATGGGGCACCAAATATTAACTTTCCTATGGAAATCAGGAAATGATAGAATAATTGGATTCAGCAAAATCTATCAATTTGAGCTTCACTAAATTGGAATTTATGATAATTTTTAAAAGAATTTCACAAAAAAAGGGACAGTTAGGTGGCTTAGTCAGTTAAGTGTCTGCCTTCGGCCCAGGTCATGATCCCGGGGTCCTGGCATCGGGCCCCCGCATCGGGATCTCTGCTCAGCAGGGAGCCTGCTTCTCCCTCTCCCCCTATCCCTCCCCTGCTCATGCTCTGGCTCCGTTTCCCTGTCTCTCTCAAATGAATAAATAAAAAAAACCTTAAAAACAAAAAGAATTTCACAAAAAAAAAATGCTTTAAATTCAGTTAATCAGAGGATTGTGGGTGTTTTAGGCTGAAATGGACCTCAAAAAATTATCTAGGGCTTCAATCTGCTATAACACCCTGACTGATTATTCAGAGAGCCAGCTTTGGATAGCGCCTGTGACGTGCGCTCTGGAAGCATGTGCTTCCTATGCTAAGAACATTTTAAAAAGCAATTTACCAGGCTTCACATGCTAATTACAAATTAGTCTCATCTACTCATTAAAATAGGGCAGGGCAACATGCCTTCTACTTGGCAACACTTATTTAATCTAGTTGTATTTTATGGTAACAAAACTGCTCAGGGAAGACATAATTTATAATCCATACTTTTCATCCATTTAGCTCAACCCTAAGCAATTAATTTTTTATTAGTAAGGTATTACTGTATTAAGAAGAAATAAAAAATATAAGGACTAACTTTAAAAAGTGTTATGCTTACAATCCATGGGGATACAGTTAATTGGTTCAGAGATGATTCTGCAGTGACAATTTGTGCTTCAGAGAATGATGAAAGCTGGTCTTGCTCTAATATGTGGGAGTTCTGGGCTGAGTCACAGCACGGGCCAGGCAAGGTGTCGTGTCCAGGGTGATCTTCACACTGTCATTTACGGGAAGAGAACAGGCCATTGCATTTGGAGATGGAGTTCGTCAATTTGAGGTGCCTTTATAGAAATAGGATTGACAGAGCCAAATTCTTGTGTGGGTTATTAGCTGAATATAGTTTATAATTGAGAGTTTGGAAATTAAGACTTCTTGATGACATTAAGGAAATGGCAGCTTTTATTTAGATAGATTTCCTTCTTACTTTTTTTTTAAAAGGGCTTTATTTCATGCAGAGAGAGAGCAGCAGAAGGAGAGGGAGAGGCAGACTCCCCACTGTGCAAGGAGCCCAATGCAGGGCTCCATCCCAGCACCCCAGGATCATGACCTGAGCTGAAGGCAGACGTTTAACAGACTGAGGCCCCCAGGTGCCCCTATTTAGATAGATTTTATATGCAAACCTATTTATTTGCACAGGTGTGTGTGTGTGTGTGTGTGTGTGTGTGTGTGTGTGTGTTTTATGAGGCATAAGGAGGTCAAAAATAGTCATGCCCTTGGATAATCCCGGGCGGGCTGGGGTATTACACGGCATTGGAAACACTCGAGCACTTTGCGAGCAGAATGTCACTATTAGTACTCAAAGGGGTGTGAAACCTGCCCCCTGCTGCGGAAGCTCACAGAATGTAGAAGCGATGCAGCTGTGTAGAAATGGCGGGGTGGGGGGGGGGGAGCGGGCAACTGACTCGGGTTAGAGAGACAGGGAGCTGCAGCAAAACACTGCAGGTATTTTCAGAGTGTGTTGGAGGGACTCAGAGTTTTCTTTAGCAAGGAATTATTTAGCCCTTAGGACCTAGTATTCAAAGGCTAGGCTGGAAGGAAGTGTGTGGCCAAGACTAAGGCTTATCCATAACGGGTCTGGAGCAAGAAATGGGCATTCCTGCATGCAGAGGATGGGACTAGGGCATGGGGACCCAGGGTGTGGGGCTGTTCTGGAGCCTCCTTAGCTGCACTAGCTTTTTTTTTTTTTTTTTTTTTTTAAGATTTTATTTATTTATTTGACAGAGAGAGATCACAAGTAGATGGAGAGGCAGGCAGAGAGAGAGAGAGGGAAGCAGGCTCCCTGCTGAGCAGAGAGCCCGATGCGGGCCTCGATCCCAGGACCCTGAGATCATGACCTGAGCCGAAGGCAGCGGCTTAACCCACTGAGCCACCCAGGCGCCCTGCACTAGCTTTTCAAAGCCTGCCAACCACCTGCCCTGGGCTTGCTGCAGAGCTCGCGCTCGTTAAAAATGCTAATTCCTCAGCCCCGCTTCAGGTTTGCTGAATCAGGAATATGTATTTTTAACCCGCTTCCTCAGTGATTCTCAGTCACACCGAAGATGGAGAATCAGGTCTTCTGGGAGGATCTGAGTAAGTACAGGTTTACTATCTGTCTCCTCTCTAGAATACGTGTCCCGTGGGGATGCAGGCCCATGTCTCGTCTGGGCACCTAGTTTAGTCCATCAACCATGAATGAATGAATGAATGAATGAATGAAACTACAAACTGATGCCACAACCCACAATATATTGTTTATAGACCTTTTTCACTTTGGTGGTAGAGCCAACAGATTCCAGTTCTTATTTCAGAAGAGGACTGTGTGTGTGTGTGTGTGTGTACACACATATACATGTGCATATATATATATATATGCATGCACATGCACATATATATAACAGAATATATATAATGTTTTATATATATACATATATACACACACACATATATATATAATATTATACACACACACACACATATTTAAATCTTGCTTTGAAAAACCTTGAAGCATTGTCGTACATGGGTATCTCCGGTAGGCAAATTCTTCCTGATTATTACAGTGAAGATGCTGGCACTCAGAATGGAGAGTGCCAGGTGCGTGTAGCGTCCCTCACAGAATTCTTCCTTAATTAAGTTTGTTTCTGTCTCTGCTGTATTTTACACACCTCGTCGGGGAGGTATTGCAAGGAATCAGGTATGGACTTACAGTTAAAACCCGGAGGAAAGAGTTCAAAGACAGAGCACATCACATTGTGCTGGTCTGAATATCTTTCAACTCCCTCCCTGTTACATAACCTAGGGATACAGTGGGGGCTGCAACCGAACCTCGAGCCCTTCTTCCCCAGACAGAGGTTGTTTCATAAAACCCACTCAGGCCTTTCTTCTCAAGTTCTTCATACACTTTTCACCAGAAAAAAGAAATCATTCATATCTAACAAAGGGTCTTGGATTCTTTAGATAGTTTCCATTATAAGTTTTTGGCACTGCTATTACCCTGGGCTCAAGTTACCTTTCTGATCCCCCTTCTTTCATCTGCTGAAAATGGATTATTTCCTTATTAGCCTGAAACCGTTACTGTTCACCGGGAGCGGCCTATGCTTGAACAATGCTAAGTCTGGACAATTGCTGGGGATCCACAGTTGCTCAGAAACTTTCCTTTAAGAAGCAGGGTTTCCTGAGAGTGGGTTGGCAGTGTGGATTCTGGAAAGGGTTATTATCACGAGGAAACACTCCAGACCTCTGTCTTGAGAAAGCTGAGTCCTGCCGACACGTGTTGGGAAACCTCAGCAAAGGAGCCCTGGGGAGGGGCTGGGATTGGGGAGCCCTGGGATTCTGCAGAGATCCCCCAGGGGCCTGCCCCCCTGGGGATGCTTGGGCCCCTGGGACATGATGAGGAACCCCAGGGGGTGGGTCTCCAAGTTCTCGATACTCCCCTTCAATCAGAGTGCTTCTATGTTGAGTTCTTTCACCAAGGAAATTCTGTTTCTTAGTTTATTTGAAGAAAAGGACCCCATTTCTCAATATTTTGGAAATCGCTTTTATAGATTATCTCAAATTTGAAACATTTTCCGGGGTGTTTACCCAGGGTCTGTGTGTATTACTCAGGGATTTGTGAATCTGAGTGGGAAAAATTACATGTTTATGTTCACTAATCTATAACTGAAATTTGTTATTTTTAGTAATTATGATTATAGGCAAATCATAGTCATATTAGCAAGACCCATGATTATGTCCCTAATAGAAATCACAGCGATTTTCATATGGCATTGCAGTTGCTGAATGTATCTCAAAACATTATTCACATATACTCTTATTTTTAAATTCTGGTAGTCATTAGTTTCTCTGATAGAACTTCCTCTTCTTTTTTTTTTTTTTTTAAGATTTAACTTATTTATTTGAGAGAGAGAACGCGTGAACATGAGTGGTGGGGAGGGGCAGAAGGAGAGAAAAAAGCAGACTCCCTCATGAATGGGGACCCCATTGCCGGGCTTAATCCCCAGGACCTAGCAATCATGATCTGAGCTGAAGTCAGATGCTTAACCAACTGAGGTCCCCAGGTGCCCCTGGAAGTTCCTTCTTGATGCGTTAATAGAGAAGCACTTACATTACCAGAGCACCGGGTTTTAAATATCCTGCTAACTAGGTGTCAGTATTATTAGTGTCTTTGGTAGTTCCCTGGTTTTCTTTTATGCATTCACAAAATTTATTCTGACAAAATTTCATAAGCTTCACCAGATTGTTTTATTGGGTCCACAGCACAAAAAGGTTAAGAACCCCTGAAAGCAAGTCAGGGTCTGCATTCTGTGTTTGTAGTAGCTAATGTGTTATAGTAAGTAGTGAAAAGCATCCTAGACTTGGAATCACAGGGCCCAGGTTTGAGTCCCAGCTCTGACACTTGGCAGAAAAAAAGCAAGGTGTGAGCTCCTTGTCTTTGTAGAAAAATAATAGCTCCCCTTTGTGGTTATCGGGAGGGTTAAGTAAATGGCATAGGGTCCTCCAATCAATGGGCTCCCCAACTCATTTCTTTTATCACAAACATGCATGCATTTTCCTTCTACAATAAAATTCTGATGCTGCTACCCCACCCCAGCCTATAGGATTTCGGCCAGCACCTCGTAAGGGGTCCTAACCCACTTGGCCTCTGCTCCCTACTAGACGGCATTGGCCACAAAGAACTTTTTGCCACTTCTTTGCCTTATCCTGCATTTGCTTCCTTTAGACCTTTGCCCATGTGTTGCTTGTGCCTGTAATGCCTGTTCCATCTTGTCCATCTAGAAACCCCCTATTCAAGTCTTGATGCTTCTCCATAGCCTTCCCCGCTTCTCAAGGCAGACGCCCCTGTGCTCCCAAGGACTTGCTCTATTCCTCTGAAACTGTGAATGAAAACATTCACATGTGTTATATTAATTCATTTGTTCCATGTTGGGTTCTGTCATTCTCCATTATATTATGACTTTTTCCAAGCTTGGGATAGGGGATTGGGTTAGGGAGGAAGCCCATGTACCTTGAAAAAAAAAAACCATGTTGACATTATAATTGCATTGATTTGATTTTAACCGTGAGAATTCTTGTATTTTGAAATTCCTACCAGAGAGGACTTGAGAGTTTCACGTGAATACAAAGGTGGCATTTACAAAAAGTGTAGAGTATTTTTTTTTTTTACTACTCCATTTCCATCAGTAGACAAATAAAGAATGACAATATGTGTGGTGAGAGTTCTGGGGAGGCACAGAGGAGGGAACTTAGCCAGGGATGAAACCACTTCCTTGAGAAGTTCCAGTTTACTTTCACCTCTCGAAAGAAACTTGCAATAAAAACTTTACCTCCCTACTTCCCTTTCAACTCCACAATCTCCAAGGGAAAAATGAACCTGCCAGGCTTAAAAACAAGGTAGCAGAGAATCTTCTCTCCGGCCCTGCTCTTGGTTTCAGGTTCTTGGCTTGCAGAGGTGGTATTCTGGCTGGAGAGGTCAGTGACTGGAGGGCTGCTCCGTCCATCCGCCCAGCTGCGGGTTCTGAAATCCCCACAGCTCAGGGCAGAGGGCCCATGGTGGGGGGTAGGGGGTGCTGGGGTGCAAGCAAGCTGTGTTCCAGGGGCAGAAGGTGGGAGAAGTGACCCACATCTGGTGAGCAGCTATGCATACCTTCTGAAACATAGTGATGAAAGTGTACGTTAGATATTCTTTACATTTTATAATCGGAGGAACCGAAGCTCAAAAAATTACATGATTTGCTCAAATTTCAGTGGTAGTGCTGGGGTTTGAATCCATAATATGGGTTACTATGACTCCACAACCACATTTGGTCTTCTCCAGCGAACTGTGTTATAACTTCCCATCCTTGTTCGCCCTCCAGACCTTGCTGGTCCCAGTGACCCTGATTTCCCACAAGGTTAAAAAAGGATGTTCGTTCACCTTAGCTTTATGTTTTGGGTAAATTAAAAACAATAGGATATATTTATAGTACATTAATATCTTTGTAAAATACTGGTTTATAAAATGCAGTCATGTAATCATCTGCTTGGACGCCATAGCTCCCCTTCCCAGCCCCCAGTTTATAAGCAACGAATTTAGGCACAAAGTGGTTAAGTGACTTGCCCAAGGGGGAGATTTGTTCAATCATAAAGATGGGCCTGAACTTTTTTCTACTTTGCATTCTGACTTGAAAGGCAGAGAACATATGCTCAAGGGGGAGATCTCACTAACTTTCATGTCAGATCGTCCTCTTGCTAATTTAATCCTGTCATTCCTAGTTACATCCCTTTGGAAAACCACCACCAATCCTTTCTCTTTTGATATTTTCATGCTAAAAATATTCCCCTCACAGCCACCTCACTCACAAACAAGCAAGTCAGCACTCTCCGCAGAAGTGTATCGCACACGTCCCACCCGCGCCCCGGTCCCCAGGTTGCCCTAGCTTCCCTTCTAGTTGGATTTATTCAGAACCTCCCCCTAGAGGAGGCAGCCAGGCGGGAGGCCGTCATCTTTGTGGACGTGGGCTCTCCTCGATTCTTTGTCCGTGTGGCCATGTCCCAATTAGAATGGAGGGCTCCCCAAAGCGGGAAGGATTATTTAAGTTTTGTAAACGCTGCCCTCCAAAAACCACTCGACATAAATGTTTCATGGCTAGCCTCTGTGAGGCCGGGGCTGGAACGTTCAGCTGTGAGGGTGTTTATATTTGTGGAGCTCTCTTGAACATTTGCTGCGGGTTTCAAACAGCTGCTATGCCGAAGCTCTGGGGATAGGAAGATCATGAATATTCAGGTGAAGCCACCAGAATGAACAGCCGTTAATAGAATAAATGCCTAAACAGTTGTGTAAGGCTTATTAAGACCTATTGGGGCTGAGATAATAAATTCCCAGTCTGACATGTTGCAACTACTGTCGCTTAAACAGTTTGGACCACCTCTTCTGAACTGAAGGAAAAAATGATGTTAGTTCTCTGTGCGAACACAAAGAAACACCTGGAAGCCTTGGCAAGGGGACGAGATTTGGCAGAGATCTCTCCGTGTACCGGCGCATCCTTGGGAAAACGATGTGCGGTTCATTGTTTGTACTGTCAAGGTTATCTCAATCTGGCTGGAATGGTGCTGCCCTTGGCCTGGAGAAAATCTGTCCTGACTCCAGCCGGCTGCCTGGACATTGGCGGAGAGGCACCAGGAAGCCCTGAGCACTGAGCCTGGCTGCCGGCAGTATCCCCCGACCCGGTCCCTGTGGCCCGGGTGCCCCTCTCTTCTTGGTATTGGAAGAACTGAATATACATTACCATGAGGCTCTTTCCCCCTCTGCTCTACAAAATCCTAGTGGGAACGCAATGCAAAGATTGCAAATGTAAAAGTGACCTTTCCAAGTGGCAACACCTGGTGTGTTAAAAAGTTCACTGCCGCCTGGGTTTGAAATGCACACGCTGTAAACATGGGGACCGTGGGAGAGAGCTGAGAGAAGCTGTTTTCTCCTTCGGACGTTAGCTGTCACATTGCGTTAGATGGACGCAAACTGCTCCGTTCTGGCACCCCGAGTCACAAGGCATTAGCCAAGGGGAAACAGAAGAACCCACTCAGGTTCGCACCTAGAGGCAGACTCTGTAATATTTGAGCAGAAACCTGCTGTCAATTCAGATCAAGGGCATTCGACTTCAAATAAAGGCGACTAACTTAATGAAGGAAGCTCGTGCCCTGGAAGGCCACATTTGTTTCTCCGAAACTGTCAGGGAGAGCTCGTAACACACGGGTCCTGTTCACTTATTTTCCCCACCTCTGAAGACCTGATGGGGTCCTGCTGGAAACTCTGAATCATGAGAAATTTTGGAAAATGCACCGCGCAAAAAAAAAAAAAAGTGTATTTCCCAGTGTGACTTGGTAGGAGCAGATCTGAGCTAGGGTCAGAGCCTGGCTGACCCGAGGCAGGTTACCTCACTTCTCTGACACACAGATGCCCCATCTCTGACACGGGCGTCACTCTAGCTCTTGACGAGCGTATCTGAGTATTAAGAGCACGTAACCTGGTAAAGATACTGGTCTGTTTTAGTTGCTCAATTAGGATTGTTTATTCTTTCATTCCACAAGCCCTTGTGAGTTTGTTTGCACACCTTCCTCCCCATCCCTTCTACAGGTAACTTGAAAAGGGTTAGGGTTAGGAAATCCCCTGGCAAAGCAGAGGCTAGCTTCTTTCTTAGACACTTTTAGATGTCTCTGTGCCTTTAACATACTGTATCGATCAGCACATTGCATAGCATATGGAGGGGGTGGGGAAGCCACGGCTCCTCTCCTTCAGCCCTCCACGCTCTCCTCTTCAGCAATTGTCAGTGACCTGGTCCTCAACACAGGAACCAGATCTGTCCTGGAACCTTTGGTGTCATGGTCCAAGTTCCAGAGAAAGAACAGATGGAATAAATTAATTAGTCCAAGCATGCCTAAACTAGAGGGGCCTTTCTTTTTCAAGAGTGGCCAAAGGGCAGGGGGAACACACAAGAGACAAGGTAGCAGGGCTACCTGAGGGCTAGACTGGGCATCAGTCTGTATTTTGAATAAAGATATGTAGTATTTGTTTCCATTTAGCAAAGAAATTGGGAGGGGATCCGATAGTCATCGTTTTTCCAGAGACAGGTTAGAAAGTGACCCTGCAAATCTGTCCGGATGGCAAAACTCTTGCAGAAGAGAGAGGAGGAAGCCTTTTCCTTTCATGTGTTCTCAGTACAGTTAAGACAGTCATCTATTCGTCCTTGATGATGCCTCCTGACGGGAGTTTGGTTGGGGTTGGTACATGAGTTTAGGAAGCTGCTGGCAAAGGCTGCTTGCCTGGCCAACAGCAGGGGGTTGGCTGCCCTGAGACCAGACCATCGTACCATTTCTCTTTCTCTTGCTTTTCCCTCACCTATCATGGGCTAATCTGCCATCTCATCAGTTCCCTGTCTCCCCTACATGGCACCCCTCAACATTGACCATCACTCCCTGCGTTCTGATCGAAGAGGTCCACTCGACGAGAGAGATCTCTGAGAATTCCGTTTGTTCTTATCATATAACAGGTGTGCTTTCCGGGCAAACATGTGATGAGTAGGAGACTGTCTGGGGCCCTGGACTGTGGATTTGGCTTGTGAACCCTTCCTGCCCTCCTGGGCCAGATCTCCTTGTCACATGAAGCTACTCTACCATTTCTCTTTCCCTCTGAACCTGAACAAACAGTAAACAACACATGCTTTTCATTCTAATTCTGGAAAAGGCGAGCTGTTTCCAGCGAAATCCCATGCCAAGTGAGTCCCTCTTTTTCCAAGAGGTTTTGGGAGTGAGTGATTTTATTTTCATCCAACGAATCAGGGGGAAAATGCAAAATGGAGGTTGCTTCATAGATAATCAATGCAGGACGGGACTGAGAGGTGATTGAGCCCAACCTGCCGGTGCAGGTGAGGAAACCGGGAGCCCAGGGGTTAACAACCGCCCCAGGGTCTGGGAAGTTGCAGGAGAACTGAAGCAGCCCTTGGAACTAACACTAAGGATATATTACGCTTACTGAGGACTTTGTTTTAGGTGCAGGCACGGTCTCATTAATTCCCAACAGCCCTCTCTTACTCTGCTGAGGAAGCAAGGGCTTGGAACGCTTAGGGAGTTCACCCTAAGTCACATGGACAGTGAGTGGCAGACTGGGGACTCGCAGTTGGGTCAGCGTGGTTCCAAAGCTGATGCCTTGACATCTTAGACCACTTCCCACTGCTCCCGCCCCTGTAAGGGGAGTCCCTGAGCTCAGAGGAGACCTGGAGTGTCTATGATCCCCCGTACCAACTGGATCCAACTCCCCACGCGAAGTTGTCTGGCAGAGCCCGTGAAAGTCGAACGAGTGGGGATGCAGATCTGTGCTGAACTTGAGCGAGTAAGCCTAAGCCACTTGGTTCATCTCTTGCTATCTGACTCAAAAATCCTTGTTTTTGCCATTGTGGTTAGAGCTGACTTTAAATATGTTCCAGATGTGACTAGAGGCTGGTGAGCAGGTCTCCGGGCAGGAGGGAGCTGGGCCATGTGTGCATTAGCACCCAAGGCTGGCTCAGGAAGCGGGTCTATCAGCTGAAAAGGTAATAAGCTTCCTTTTGCCTCTGGCCAGAGGAAACACGGGATTGGAGGGGGAGGGCTGCTGCTGGCCTGAGCTGGGCAGCTGGGAAGGAGAGGGCTGGTGGTTGCCAAAGGAAAGCAGCCCGCTATTTCTGTTTTTGTCTAATATGCAGGGGGTGCATGGTTTTTGGAATCAGATAGACCTGGGTCTGTACTTCAGCAGCTGCAGCTGACAAGTGGCGTAATTTCCTTAAGCCTCAATATACTCATCTGTAAAATGGGGATTGATACCTGCCTTACAGGGCTGTTCTGAGACTTGGGGGGGATGTATGCAAAGACTCTGAGACAGAAATTGTTGGATATTGTGTGTTTCTTTGGAGGGAGGAGCAATAATTAAATCAATAGTTTTTAGAATTTTTCTCCAGCTCTGTCTCTTTCCTGCTCAAAATTTCCCAAATTTTTAAAGAGAGTGGATTCCAAGGAATGTTCCCAGGTTTCCTGAACGGGGCTGCTGGATGGAGATGCCAACAGCTCTACAAAGAGAAGAACTATAGGGTGTGGCGGGAGTAGCCTTGGGAAGGGAAGAGTCTAAGAGAAGGTGCGGGGAGAAGGGGGAGGGGTAGCCACAACTACAGGGAAAGGCACTTCTGGGAACAGGGAGATTTCCAAGGATGAATTAGAGGAGGTTTCTGCTCTGTGATATGAAACGTAAACCTCCCACTCCATCTCCAACAGGAAGCCTTTGGTAAAAACCTGTATGTTTGGAGTATGGCTTGTGATACCCATTGATAAGAGGCTCCAAGATAAGTGGCTCAAAGTAGCTCTGTTACATTCAAATTACATTCCAGGCTCTGTACCTGGCAGGGTTACTCTGTATTCTCTGCGTATTGGCCCATGTGATGAACGGAGCAGACCGACGGGAGTGGACATCACCTGGCATACCAGACTGAGTGGCTTTCAGGGGGATGAAATTGGTAATGGTATGGATGGGTAGAGTTTGATCAGGGGGCTCTTAGATCTGAAGCCTTGGAAGCAATTCAAGAAAAGGGCAGCATATTCAAAGTGTCTTTCTCATAGTACATGTAGGGTTGGCGACTATCAAGAAGGAAGAATTCAGGGGGCTCTTTTAGTCCTATAGTATGTGACAGAAGGAAGTCCCAGTTGTCTGACAGTAACAATAATCAATGGACTCTATTCTCTGGGTGTCTTGGAAAGGAGTTCTGCACAGGGTGGAGAGAGGACAGAGAGAGCCCAAGCCAGGACTCCTGGTGCCATGCAGTCTTTCTGCCTCTCAGGTCCCTCTACCCTAGAGGGAAGTCAATAATGGTCAACTACAGGGTCTCAGAAGATCTACTAAGCTCTCACGATGGTGTGTTGTACACCATGAAATGCTGTACAAATATACAGTATGATACAAATAGGACAGAACTCTAGAGTCCATCTTGGCTCTAATGCTTCTTGTCTCAGTGACCTTGGGCACCTCATATGACCTCTATGAGCCTCAGCTTCTCTGGAAGGAAAGTGGGGGCAGCAACAGTAACTCGATTGGATTGTTTTGAGGGTCTGAAATGTAACATTGGCAAGTGTTTCATAAAGGGTACTGTGCTATCATTGTAAAGGCCTATTGTAACTGCTTTTACTGCTTATGCATTTTAGTATTGATCTCATGTAGATTGAAGGAAAAAAATGGAGCCCTTATATTAAACACCACAGAGGGCATAGAGCTTTTTAATGCCCTGTAACACTCATTTCCAGTAAGAGGAAGAATGTAAGCCTTTCTGAAATGAAACACTCTTCCAAACCATTTTATTTGAACTTAATTTTACTATGTGGCTAGCGTGGGCAGGGTTCTGTGGGTAATACATGACTCACCCCTCAAGCTTTTCCAACAACAGTGAAAAGTTACAGCTATTTGATTTCCCCAATAAAGAGTTATTAGCAGTAATAATCCCAGAGAATATTAGGTTAGGTGCTGTGGTCCCTGTGCTCAGGGAGGCTTGAGTACAGTAAATACTTCACGATAACTCACCAGCTAAACAGAACAGATGTAGAGCCCTGGGGCTCCAGGCCCCGACTCTGGCTGCCGCACTGAGTCTACCCACTAGCCTCTGGCTTGGGCTTCTCAGCTTGGGTGCAACAGATATGAATGTATAGAGCCTGCTGGTCAGAAGGCCTTGCAAGTCCCCAAACATAGCATATCCCAAACCAAACGAAGCATCTCTTCCTCAGAACTGCTCCTCCTGGTTGATTACCTGTCTGCTTAGTGACACCACCCTCTCCCTGGTCCCAGAGATTCAAGACACTCGCATCTCAGCTGATGCTACCCTCTCACTGTCCAAGGTCAATCAGGACTGGACCATGGCCAGCCAGGCACATCACCTTGCTGACTTTGGCATTTGTCATGCCTTCTCCATTATGGCACTCACTGTCCTATTTTAGGTCCCTATTCTCAGGCGGTCCATGGAAGTCTTGCTTGTCTTTACTAAGCCCATCTGGATCTGGTTGTTCTGCCCACCATTGCTGTGTCCTTCCCTATGATCCACTCTCCACTCATCTGCCATTCTGATCTTCTGAAAACACAGGTCTGAACATCCCACTACCCCTCTCGTAAGCTTTCTATGGCTCCCTACTGCCTATAGATTCATGTTCAAATTCCTTGGCCTGGCATTCCAGGCCCTCCACTGTCTGGTCTTTCTTGATCATTCCCTGAACGCTGTTCCTCAGCTATGCTCAACTACTTGCTGTTTCGAAGACACACTTTGCTTTCTTTCTTCTGTTTCTTTGTTCATGCAGTTTTCTCCACATGTAGTCCGATCTTTGCCCATCCTCCCAGGAGATCTAAAAGGGGCACCTCTTCCAGGGGTCGTCCCCTCATTGGAGGTAGATGCCTTTTTAACCTGTATGTCTACAGAGCTTGGTGTATCTTGTGTCAGCTCTTACTACATCCGCTCTACCATGGAATACAAGGGTCACAGATAGGGGACAGTGCAAGTGACACTTTGTCAGAGAGGTCACCTCTGAACTCTCCCTTTAAAGTGTATTATCCAAATTTATCCAATCCCTTTCCATAATCGTCAGTTTGTTTCCCAGAGTCAAGAGTCTTTCATGGTTTGTCTCCCTCTCTGATTTCTTCCCATTCAGTTTTCCCTCCCTTCCCCTATAGTCTTCTGCACTATTCCTCATGTTCCTCGTGTGAGTGAAACCGTATGATAATTGTGTTTCTTTGATTGACTTATTTCACTTAGCATAATACCCTCTAATTCCATCCTTGTCGATGTAAATGGTAGGCTTCATCCTTTCTGATGGCTGGGTAATATTCCATTGCACATACAAACCATATCTTCTTTATCCATTCGTCTGTTGAAGGACATCTTGGCTCCTTCCACAGTTTGGCTGTTGTGGACATTGCTGCTATGAACACTGGGGTGCATGTGCTCCTTCTTTTCACTATGTCTGTATCCTTGGGGTAAATACCCAGCGGTGCTATTACTGGGTTATAGTATAGCTCTATTTTTAGCTTCTGTGGAACCTACTACACTCCTTCAGAGAATCTCCTTCTTTTCCTGTATAACATTTCATTTTGTATCATTTTGTGTAACATTACATTTCATATAAGCTCATTGCTTCATATTTGCCTTGCCTATTGCACTGCAAACCCCTTCTGGGTGGGGATCATGGCACTTTGCTATGTCTATCAGCAGGGTTTACCCAACGTGCCCCGCTCAGAGCACATGTTAAATAAACAATAGTTAAGCGAGGAGACAAATGAATGAAATGTCTGCAACCCTGCCTAGATGCTCAACCTCTTGATGATATCTTTGCATTTCACCATTCCATCTATCACAGTCTTGCTGGGAAGTGTCCAATAATAACCAAATTGGATTTTAATTTTAGGTCTTCATTTCTTTCTGTTGATTGAAGAAACTACTGTGGCTGACTTGTTAGCCTTTGGATTTGCCCGTGAAAGAAAAGTGAAGGGAAAGTATGCAATTAGATAGTCTTTGCTTACATTCTAGCAGATTTCCACATAAGAGGCCCCTAATATGCTATCTGATAAAAAAGCCTTCTCATGGTAAAGCATATCAACCAAGTGGATGTGAGCAGCAGAAAGATAATTAACAAATTTCCGACATGAGTCTGTTTATACTGCTACTGTCAAGGATAATCATGTTGGTTTAAAGGAGACCTTTTGCCTTGATTCTAAGAGTTCACACACGACAATGTCGTTAGGCATGGATTCTGGCTGTGAAATGAACATGTGCAGAAATTAATATATGTGTTCAAATTGTGGATGACCTATAGCTTTAATGAGCACAGGGCATAATTTATTTGTGAGCTAATTGATTAGGCAAATTGTCGAACCACTCACCTATTTGTTTTCTATTTTGTTCTTTCATTTCTCATTCACTCATTTGTTTGCTCGCTTGATGAGTATCTGAGCCGTAATTATGGGCTTAGTAGAGTGAGGACTGTAAGCAAAAAGACAACACCTACAGGTACCAGTCCTTGGTTAGAGCTTAGTGTCCCTACAGGGATCACGAAAGGCTTCATGGAGAAGCACATATGAAAAACCTGATTTTTCCCTTTGATGAATAACAGGGAAATGGGATTTTCATTCAGTAATTTTGTGTTGCCCCTCTTTGTTGGGCCCACTTGGTCATTAACCCTATTGTGTGTTTACGTATGTGTATAAGCCATGTACATGAGTATGTGTACATTTCTGTATATGTATGTGTATATGTATATGGTGAACTAGGCAGGCCTAAAATCTGGTTGTGAAGGTGAAATTTCCTAGCCTGGGTCACTCAACCTTCTCCATTCCCCAAAGAGTGTCTAGGGCTTTGAGTAAAACCCACTGGCTTCAGTCATGATCTCTTTTATCTCTTTTCTTTTTCATTTAATTTTCAAAGTTTTATTTACTAGATCCATGGGATCCATGTGATCCAATCATGATCTCTATTATCTTTTCTTTTAATTTTCAAAGTTTTATTTACTAGATCCATGTGATTAATATACCAAGAAGCAATCAACATACAAACTAGCTGTGGCATTGCTTTCTATGCTTACGATCCCCTCAGATACACAAAAATCTACCAGTACCCAAGTGAAGAGAGTTAGCACAGGTTAAAGTCTCTAAACTTGCAAGCAGGGTCTTCTGAAACCTTTGGCCCAGATCACAGCGGTCCTGAACAGACCCTGAATGTGATCATAGATATGTCTGAAATATTTCAGGCCCGTCAAATAGTGTATAAAACGGCGAACTGAACACCTGTGTGCCCACCAAAAGCATGAGAATAAAAGACCATAACCATAACAGAAGGCCTCTGCTTACCCTTTCTTGAACTGCATTCCTCCTGTCCTCTCACCACACCCCCTCTCTCCACCATCCCTTCAGGTAATCCCTCTTCCGGATTTTTGCGATTACCGCCAGCCTGCTATCATTTTCTAAAGGCCATAGGGTGTAATTTGGTTTGTATGAACTTTAGATTCAGTTACTCAGCAAGGAGAATTTCCACTTCTTTCAAATATTCTGCCTTGGATTATCCCCAAGTTCCTTTTTTATTAGTTGATCTGACCCTCTGGAGATAATTTAAACAAGGCTGGGGTATTTAAGTAGGTGGTTTCAGCTTGAGGATGTTGTTCCACAGAGACCATGGTCAAGCTTCCCATTAATTCAGTTCACTTATTGTCAATAGCAATAAAGATAGGAGGAACAGGGGTGATTTAAAAGTTGAAAACTGGGTTATTAATCTTGGGGAAAGGCTAATGAGGAGAAATTTGGGGAGTGTAATTGCCATCCCACTATTTTAGGGACTCATTCTCTTCCATACTCCTGACACCTAATTGGTCATCAAGTGTTCCCGATTCTACTTCTTAAATATCTCTCAACTCTGTGCCTCCCTTTTCAACACATACACAGTGCCTTTGTGTTTTGAGACTCTTATGACTCTGGCCTGTTCCGTCGGAATAAATTCTTCTTGACTCACTTTATGATTCTGCTCTCCCCTCTCTAATTACATTCCTTTCACCAAAACCACAGAGATTTTCCTAAAATACATCAGAGTAGTTTACCCCATTTTGGGGGACACATTTCAGTGGCTCCCCATGGACTTTAGGATAATAATCTAGTCTTCACGGGGCACCTAGGTGGCTCAGTGGGTTAAAGCCTCTGCCTTCGGCGCAGGTCATGATCTCAAGGTCCTGGGATAGAGCTCAGCAGGGAGCCTGCTTCCCCTTCTCTCTCTGCCTGCCTCTCTGCCTACTTGTGATCTCTCTCTCTCTCTCTCTCTCTCTGTCAAATAAATAAATAAAATATTTAAAAAAAATAATCTAGTCTTCACTGTTGGGGTCCCTGCTACCTCTCTGTGCTTCATCCTTCCGTTTGCGTACACCACCCTCTCCCCCTACATTGCTTCAGTCATATTGAGTTCCTTTTAGTCTTCTTTCATGTAGATGTGCCTGTGCCTGCTGTGAACTCCTCCTTGTTCTTCAAGGTTTCAATCTACTGTCATTTCTTCTGAGATCCTCTCCTTGCTTGCCCCTTTCTAAGTTCTTAGAACATCTTCAGACTCTTCCCTCTCTGAGCACAATAAACTGCCTTACAGCGTTTAACTTATCTGTCTCTCACTTTGGACTACAGTCTCCTTGGAAGGGTGGGGGACTAGGGTCTACTTCCACCATGCCTGGTCCAATCCATGTTTGTGAAATGGATGCATATGTGTGTGCACGAAATGAAAGGAGGAGAACTGAGGATCATTTCCCCCCTCCAGTATAAGCTCCTAGCGGGGTTTTGGGCTGTTTTATGCTTTGATGGAGCCTCTGCACTCAGAACCATACATGGCACATAATTGGCATTCAGTAAACAGCTGATGAGAAAATGAACCAAGATAAGACTTTTTTCTGTGTGACTCCAAAAGATGGAAGTTTGACAATGGGTAGAAATTCCAGGGAGATTATATGAGACCCATTGTATCCCTATGACTAACTAGGAGGAACTCAGTCCTGTGCCAGCCTTAAACAGAATTCAGATTTGGCAGCGTGGCTGATATTCCCTTTTCACTGGGTAAATAGTTTTCAACACACAGGCTGTGGACCACCTGGGAAGCCCCTGCGCAAGTCATCCAGTGTGTATAGTAAGTAATATTTCAGGTCACTGGCTGAGTCAGAATTTTGGGGGCAGCTCCAGGAATCTGCATTTTTATCTGTTTTCCACTTCCTGTGGAGTCCAGGAAGGTTCAACAATGGCATGAGCTACTCTAGAAGGACAGTGAAGATTCCATCACTGTGGGAGATCTAGAAGAGGTTGGGTCACCTAGGTTGGGTAACACTAGGCATGTGTCTGACTTTCCCACTATACCCCCTAAATAGTACTGGCAATAGCACACAGTATAGGCACTCAGCACAATTTGCTGAAAAGAAAATGAATGGGTTCAAAGACTTGTTTAAACAGAATTAAATAAGCACATGTAAGTAATGTTTAATGTTCATTCTTTACATACTTAGGAAAGACAGAACAATTTATACAAACCAACAGCTAGATCTGGTTATTTTTTTGGACTTGGGAATGCCTTTTATATTCACAAATAACACCACAGATATGAAGTCATTAAATTTCTCCTCTAACATTTCTTTTTAAATCACATTTTTTTGGGGGGGATTATATTTGCATTACAAGTTTCCAATAAGGAGGAATCTCTTAAAGTTCACTTGAAGTTGACCCGGAAAAAGGAAAATGGGGCTTGAAATTGAGGAACCACAGTTATAACAACCTTAATCAATTGGCAAAACACTGGCCGGCAAAGAGGAAGTAAAGATACATAAACATAGTGCACACAACATAAACAATTTATTTCGTTTGGCAGAAGATACCTTTAGGGAGAGTAACAGAGAGGATTGTTCCTCTCTGTTTGTTATGTTTTATCTTTAGCACTTGCAAAGCATTGACATTTTTAAGGCAATGTTCCGATCACCTTGACAGTTTCTTGCCTGGGATCTTCCTTTCTAATCAATAGGAATATCAGCAGCAGAAAGAATAAAGAAACCCTTGTCAGGCTGGAATGCCTTTTCAAAACAAACTGGGAGAGATTTCTGACTCTCATGTTTGCAATTTTCAGCAGGTGACCATGGATTCCTCCAAGGATATACTTTTTGACCTAGTAAGCCAATAACCATTTTTACCCTTCTGGTTTTAATCCATTTTAATAGCTGTATTTTCTATTGATTTGGATGTGTAAAGGAGGTGATGAAAATGCTGTCCTGGTCATTTGGTCTTCAAGGTTATAGCCTGAGCTGTCACTGAATAGTACCTCCTTGCACCCCATCTCTTTCTCTTAACGGGGAGGACCCTGTGTAGAGCAGGTTGAATGGTGGCCCCTCCAAAATATATATGTGTTTAGAACCTGTGTATGCGATCTTATTCAGGAAAAGAGTCCTTGCAGTTGTAATGAAGTTAAGAATCTCAAGATTAGTTGACCCAGGAAGGCCAGTGACAAGTGTCTGTGGAAGAGGAGGAGACAGACACTGGGGAGAAGGTGAAGTGAAAACAGAAGATTGGAGAGATGTGTCCACCAGCCAAGGAAGATCAGGGTTGCTGGCAGCCAGCAAAAGCTAGGAGAGAGGCACAGGGCTCTTTCTCCCTCAGAGACCCTAGACTTGCAGACACCTTGATTTTTAGACCTCTGGCCTATGACAGAGTACATTTCTGTGGTTTGAAGCAACCCAGTTTGTGGTAATTTGTTATGGCCATCCCAGGAAATGCTATGCTTTAGACCCAGTATCTCTGGCTTATTGCCACCCTAGTCTGCTGTAAGTCTAGACTTCTCTCACAGTGGAAGGGCTCCTGCTACAGTGTTCTGAGGGATCTTAGTCCACGCTCTGTGCTGGGCAACTAGACTGCAAGAACAACAATGAGCATCCCGGGGTGTAGAAAATGGAAAAATAACAGACATTTGTTGGTCATTTATTATTTGTCAGGTGTTGTACTAAGAGATTTACATGGATTTCTTTTTTCAATTTTTTTTTTTTTAAAGATTTTATTTATTTATTTGTCAGAGAGAGAGAGGGAGAGAGAGCAAGCACAGGCAGACAGAGTGGCAGGCAGAGGTAGAGGGAGAAGCAGGCTCCCCGATGAGCAAGGAGCCCGATGTGGGACTCGATCCCAGGACGCTGGGATCATGACCCGAGCCGAAGGCAGCTGCTCAACCAACTGAGCCACCCAGGCGTCCCTCTTTTTTCAATGTTTACAGGAGATCTCTGAAGTCAGTTCTATTATTTTCTTCTGTTTTGTAAATGAGCAAACAGAGGCTCAGAGGATTTACCTAGAACAGGTTCAGACAATCAAAGTGTTGAGAGGAGGGGTGAACTTTGAATCTGGGTCAGCCTCACTCCAAAGTCTTTTCTCCAAATTATTCAGAATTTCAGGGAAAACAGAGTCCTCTGAAGGCCAGGGCCATGCTAAGAAGAGCTTTAATGTTCATGAAAGCATTTCTGGAGATCCGTGTAACTTCTTAGATCTTAGAAATCACTCTACTTGAGAAGGGAGTAGTGGAGTAACTCACTCAGGATGAGTGACTCAAATCTGATTTTAATTAATTAACTAGTTAATTAATTAAGATTTTATTTACTTATTTGAGAGAGAGCGCATAAGCAGGGGGAACATCAGGCAGAGGGAGAAGCAGGGTCCCCACGAGCAAGGAGCCCAATTTGCGACTCAATCCTAGGACCCTCAGATCATGACCTGAGCTGAAAGCAGATGCTTAACTGACTGAGCCACCCAGGTGTCCCTCAAATCTGACTTTTTAAAAATGATTAACTGGGACGCCTGGGTGGCTCAGTTGGTTAAGCAGCTGCCTTCAGCTCAGGTCATGATCCCAGCATCCTGGGATCGAGTCCCACATCAGGCTCCTTGCTTGGCAGGGAGCCTGCTTGTCCCTCTGCCTCTGCCTGCCACTCTGTCTGCCTGTGCTCGCTCTCGCTTCTCTCTCTATGACAAATAAATAAATAAAATCTTTAAAAAAAAATGATTAACTTATTTATTTTAGACACACACACACACACACACACACACACAATGCCTGCAAACAGGGGTAGAGGGTGAGGGAGGGGGGAGAGAGAGAATCTCAAGCAGACTCTACCCTGAGCCTGGAGCCTGGAGCCTGGAGCCTACTAGGGGGCTTGACATAGGTCTTGATCTCACGACTAAGATCATGACCTGAGCTGAAACCAGGAACTAAACGCTTTACCAACTGAGCCACCCAGGCACCCCTCAAATTTGATTTTTATTTAATTCCCCAAACAATGTTGTAAAAAAATCATCATTAACACTGTTTCAAGTTCCTTCAAGTCATGGGATATTGAGATTGCTCATGAGTCGATGAAACCAACAGCATTAAATTTCAGGATCTATTGGGTTTATGAATCACTTTACGTTGAAAAACGTATCCTCACACTACAAAAAAATGCCAGTGAGTGACCCTCTCATCTCTGCGTAGGGAGGATTTTTTTTAAACTTAAAAGGAATGGAAGGAATCAGAAAGGAAAATTTAGATTAAATTTACATAAAAATTAATAACTGTGTGTCAAAAGATACTTTAAACAAAATTAAAGGGCAAACAAATGTCTAGAAAAAAATTGTGGCAAACAGAAAGAGAGACATAACAGCCTAAATATATAAAGATGTGAAGCATATTGAGAAGAGAGACAATATTATTCCCCAATAGACAAATGAAGCAAGGGAAGAGTGAGATAAATTATGCTGTGCCATGTGATAAGACAGTATGTAACCATCTAAATGATGTTTCAAAGGGTATTCGGCAGCAGGAAGATTCTCATTATAAAATGCTAAATCCACAAAGCAAGCTATAAAATATGTTCTGTATAATAATGAAAGATAGCGTTCTTTTGGGATTCCTCATGCACCAAGCACAACACTGAGTACTTCCCATGCCTTATCTCTCGGAGTCCCCAAAACAACCTAAGCAAGTATGTACTACTATCATACCTGGTTTTTTTTTTTTTTTTTTTTTTTTTTTTTTAATTTGAGGACACTATGGCTTAGAGGCTTGGAGAGATTGAGTAACTTGCTCAGTGTCATTCAACAAATTCACAGCGTAGCAAGGATTTACATTCAGGTCTGTCTGTCTCCAAGTTGTAACTCTTTCTGTTTCTTATGGATTACTGAACTGTAAGTCACTTGGTGCTGGGATCATGCCTTTTTATCTTTATACTTCTCATTGAATGTTGCAAATAATTAATTTTGCTACATTGTGTGAAGGAGAGTTACTTACTTATTAGTTAAGAGAATAGTTCTTACCATCACACAGATCTGGGTGGCCCCAGACAATGAAACTGCTCAGTTTCTCCAACACAGTAAAGTAAGTCCTGGTAGGGATTCAGTGAATGTATTCTGAGAGTGGCAAGTGACACTGAACTGAATTGTGTCACACCTCTTTGTATAATAAGGAAAAATACGCATCATCTTAACAGTTGGTAGAACATTTTTCTTAGGGAGGAAACTCTCTTTGCTTGGGAAAATAACCTTGATGATTCACTGAGTATATTTGAGATCAAAGGGTATGAGTGTTGTCATAAGCCCAATACCTCCCTTCCCCAAGAAAAGGGGGACGGTTCAAACAGTTGCATCTAGAAAATTATTATTACTATTATTATTTCCTCCCGAGAAGGAAAAATACAAAGGGGTAGAGAATCATGAAGGAAGAGTTTGAGCTGGTGGGAAGGAAATGAGTGAATTATGAAAAAGCTAAGGGAAGTCCAATGTCGAAATCCTTGACTGGTAGGATGGTCCAACCTTTACATTGAATGCTTCACTGCACCACTCCCTCCTGGGTCTTCCACAAGCCCAGCAATTTCTCCCAAAAACCAACTCACAAAACGCACAGAAGCTTTGCATCAGGCTTTAAATGAGTAGAAATGACTTCTTTCATGACCTGGTGGACATGGGGCTAGGTAGGGAGGACACTTACAAAGGGAGCCTGGGTGACCATGAATACAAACCTCTCAAAGGATTCTCAGAAATCTTTGGACTTCAACAGAGTTGCTGGGATCCACAATGATACGGCTGACTCTTGAACAACAGGATGGTTTGGTGTCAAGCCCCAGGTGGTCAGAAATCTACACATCACTTTCAACTTCCCCCAGACTTAAGTACTCACAGCTCACTGTGAACTGGAAATCTCACCAATAATAGAAATGGTCACTTAGCACATATTTTGGGTGCTATGTGTATTATACACTGTATTCTTACAATAAAATAAACTGGAGAAAAGAAACTGTTACTAAGATGTTCATAAGAGAAAAAACATTTGCAGTACTATAATGTTAAAAAAAAATGTGTATGACCTGCACATGCAGACCTGCGCAGTTCAAGTCCACTTTGTTCAAGGGTAAACTTGTGTGGCAATATACAGGGGGGACCCCCCACTGATATTCTGCTTACTCCTGTTGCCTTGCTGGGTTTTGTATATGATAAATCCTCAGCAGACATCTGTTGAATGACTAAGGAGAGTCTGGGTGGCTCAGACTCTAATTACACAGGAATTAACAGAAGGGAGAGACCCATGAGTCAGGAGAAAGTGAGGAAACTTTGTTCAGAAGCTGTTACTTTGGACACCTTGGAAAGCCGACCAACAGTGAGCTTTGCTGTGGTCACTGGATTGGAAGAAGCACATGAATGGGGAATAGTGATGCAGCCAGCCCACTCTGTGTCCCCTTAGAATCTAGGAGTGTGCTTATGGGCGCCTGTGGAGGATACCTGTGTATCACTGGAGTGTGGTCAGAAAAGGATCATGCCATTGCCATCCCTGAGGAAAGAGAATCACGGTGTTCATTCTGGTGGGGAGCAGATGTGGGTGGTCTGAGCACCAACGGGTAGGAGGGGGATCGCTGAGAGCCTGCATGTATAGAGAAGGTGGGATTCAGCCCCAGAATGGTCAACTTGCCCGTTGCCTGGGAAAGGTCACCTTGGACGCCTCTCAGTTGGAAGATATTATCTCCAGATGGAGTCCTCTGCCTGCTGGCAAAGTCACCAGCATTATTTGGTAATATTTTGATGTGCTATTTATGTGGAAAGGGGTTTCATTGACATATCTTTCACATCATGCACAAACACTTCTAGCTTTTCCTTCTGAAAGGGGCTATAGCAATGAAGATGGCAAATCTTGGAAAGGCATTTAGGAAGAAAAGAATGGGCTGGGCCTGGGCTTGTGCCCAACACCATAGGTCCTGGCTGGAGGGTCCCGGCTGAGGTCTGATTTGCATTCAGGCCGCATCCCTGGTTGGTGAAACTGGCCTCGCCTGTCGTCCTGATGAATCTGGCAAAAGTGCCAGATGAAGTGTGACAATGAGTGGGACAGCACTGCGGAGAGCAGGGCTGGGGGTGGGGGTGGGGGGCTTGGGGGAATTACCCCGGGGGCTCATGCCATGCGTTTGCCTGTTAATCATCTCCGTTTGGGAAACAACAACTTCAGAAAAGCAAGCAAAAGAGGTTCACATTATGTTAGTGACCCCTGAAAAAACTTGCATGTCTCTGCTGGGAAATGTGTGTCTTTCCTCTGTGCTGCGTTTATTTTAAGCATTTAGCTTCCCCACACAGTGGCAAGCTCATTTACCCATTTTCTTTTTTTTTTCTTTCTCTCTCTCTCCCACTCTCTCTTTTGCTCTCTCTCTCATGAAATCACTTTAGTCAGCACAAATTTGGAGGCAGAACCAAACCCAGTAATAGCATATCTCATGCTGCTATCAATTTTCCGCCAGAAGAACATTTTGGGACACAAAGTCCTTTGTCTATTTCCAGAAGCTCGATTCAATGACATTACATGAATGACTACAACACTATAGCATGTTCTGCACCGTTTCAAATTGTAACCTAAAAAAAAAAAAAAAAAAAGGAAGAACTTGGATCGTAGCCAGAGTGTAATGATTTCAGTTCTTAAGAAAATCCAGCAACCATTACACCACATTCAATATTTTCTTGCTGTGGAAATTTAAGAATCGACTCTAATCAAATAGCAACCCCACCCCCCCATCCTCCATTTTGCTAGGGTTCCTGTTACTAGTAGGCCTCCCACGTCTGTTTTGGCTTAAAAAAATAAATAAGTTTACAATATGTTTTTAAAAAATTGGGCTGAATCAGACAATTGTATATTTTGGAAAATGAATGCAAAATGTAAAACAGACTAATCATGATTCTAAATTCAACCTACAGGGCCCTAATTGATCCCATCCCAAAGGTAACATTCTATCTTAATTGACATGCGAGATGGTTACAATTATGTAAAATAAAACTGGGCCTGGTGGAAACTCCATGTATTCTTATTGAACAGGGATGGCCAGCTTTTATAATAACTGATTGCAAAAGGATGCAACCACTTTGCTCATATTTCCTATTTTGGCTTGGCCCTTGTATGTGTGCAGTGAGGTCCCCCTCCCTTTCAATGAAGTGTGGATATCAAGGGGAACCGGACACCATTCTATTTTCCTTGGGGTTGGGGGAGGCACTCTATAAAGAGTCAATATTTTCAACGTCCATTTAGTAAGTCAGTTAAAAAGAGAGAAAAAGAGGGAGAGGGTGAAATGGAGCATTTTCATGTTTGTTGGCAGAGTGATTTTTCTGGGCGTTTGTGACCACACGCACGAGCCCGTGCTCAGCATCGATGGGAAGCAGATGGTAGCGGGCGGGTGCTCACACGGAGCTGGGCCCACGGGAGGGACCACCAGCCCCTCCGGGACTTGGTAGAGTCTGAATCACAATGCCCATAAGGAGCCCTCACCCTCTCTTGGACCCCTGCACCCCTTCTGCCTCTCTGCCTCGAGCACCCTGGACTGGAGGCCAGGTCTCCCCGGGGATGCTGGATGTGGAGGAGGCAGGAAGGCAGGAGGCCTGTTTATGCAATCAGGAGAGGCAGAGGCCGCCTTGGAACACCTGTGCCTCTTGGCATCTTGCCTTCCTGGATAGGTGAACCAAGCGGAGCCTCGAGCCTGGTGATTAGTACTAATCAGTCTCCTGCCCAGCAATGCCGGCCACAGGGGTGCTTCCCTGTCGCATCTCCCCTCGATCGCTCTCTACTTCCCAGGAGTGTTGGGCTGTCCACGTCCCCTGGACTTTATTCAGGGCCTCATCAAGTCTCTCCTGGGTTGTCACAGTGGATTTTCTAACTGGTCTCTGCCTCCCGTCTTGCAGTCTGTGACTCCCATAGAGGCGGGCATCGTGCTAATCTGACTGTGCGACTTCCCTGCCTAAAGCCTCTGAGGCGCCCCAAGAGACTCAATGAATGGAACATGACTTCCTTACATAGTTACTTGCCAGGCACTATGTGCAGGGCCTTGGTAACTTTATTTTATTTATTTTTTTTAAAGATTTTTTATTTACTTATTTGACAGAGAGAGATCACAAGCAGGCAGAGAGGCAGGCAGAGAGAGGAGGAAGCAGGCTTTCCGCCGAGCAGAGAGCCCGATGTGGGGCTCGATCCCAGGACCCTGAGATCATGACCTGAGCCGAAGGCAGCGGCTTAACCCGCTGAGCCACCCAGGCGCCCCTGGGGCCTTGGTAACTTTATGTTGACTAAATCAAAATGTCTTCTGGGGCACCTGGGTGGCTCAGTCGGTTAAGTGTCTGCCTTCAGGTCAGATCATGATCCCAGGGTCCTGGGATCAAGCCCTGCATGGGGCTTCCTGCTCAGCAGGAAGTCTGCTTCCCCCTTTCTCTCCCTCAGCCCCTAGGTCCCCACTGCTCATTCTCTCTCTCTCTCTCAAATAAATAAATAAAATCTTTGAGGAAAAAAAGAAAGAAAGAAAATGTCTTTCTTGAGCACCTAGGCAGGCTCCCCTTCCCACAGGGCATTATACAAGTGTTCTCCCAGAGTTTGCCCTTAGCAAACTATCAAGGCTTTAGCCCATGGGTACCTGGGCCCATATAGATAAATGACACAGCGAAAGAAGGGCTTTTGGGGTGAACCCTGCAGCCTGGAAATACTAAGCTCCCCAGGAAGGAATTCAGACAATAATGGTGTGGTAAATGAAAGGCATATTTTGCTGTTGCTTTTTGTAGGTCCTCAGGACCTTAGATCACCTTGTTCCATAGACTACCTTTCTGGAAGAGGAAACAGAAGTCTGACAACTATGTGACTTCTTAGATGGAGAGTACTAGTTATGGGCCAGGCTGAGATGAGAACCAGGGCTCCCAGCCTGAAGATCTTGTACTACGTTGGACAGGATCCCCAAGTTATTTGGGAAATAACGCCATGGCACCTCCTTTAATTCCATTTCACTTTTACCGCCCGTCTCTTCCACCCTCTATTCCTATTTTTATGTTACTTGTGCTCAAGGCCCCCCATGGAGAGCCCTGTTCAGGAGAAGCAGCCTGGGACAAAGCAAGGAGAGTCAACCCCAGAGTCAGAAAGACCTGGGCTCAACTCCAAGCTCTACAATTTTTCTCCATCAACATGAGCAACTGACTTATTTCCACTGATGTGAAGACCTACTGTGTGCCAAGCACTCTTGTAGATAATAAGGTTACAGCAGTGATGAGCAAATGAAAGTTCCTTCTTCCGAGAAGCTTTCATTCTAGTAGGGAGATAATGACAGACAGACAAAACAGGTACAAAGAACAAGAGGCATGTTTGGGGAACAACATATAATTCAGTGTGGCTAGAACCTAGAGTCCAAAGGGGTAGGGAGAAGCAAGGAGAGGGTGGCTTGGAGGAAGATAGGACCGAGGATAAATTATCCCCTGAGGACAGTAGGCAGCCACTGAAGAGTTTTAAGCAAGAGAGTGACGTTTCCACTTTATTTTATTATTTTATTTTATTTTAGTTTTTTACAAAATTTTATTTAAATTCAATTTAGTTAACATATGGTGTATTATTAGTTTCAGGGGTAGAAGTTAGAGATTCATCAGTTGCATATAACACCCATCAAGTCCTTCCTTAATGCCCATCACCTAGTTAGACCATCCCCTCATCCACCTCCCTTCCAGCAACCCTCAGTTTGTCTCCTGAGGCAAACCATAAGAGATTCTTAACTATAGATGACATTTCCTTTTTAGAGAAATAACTCTACTCACAGATATGAAAGATCATTTCGGCTACAGGAATGAAAATGAATTGGAAGGAAGAAAACTGTGTGACTTTGGGAAAATTATTTAACCTCTCTGAGCCTTAGTCTAATTATCAGTAAAATGGGCATACTGCCCACCTAGTAAGATTGCTGTGACATTAAATATGGCAAAATAAATCAAATGGCTTTAGCATTACCTGGCCCTGTGTACTCTTCATGTTTCAAGATAATTGGTTTTTAAGAATCCCAGGTGCCAAGTGGATTTCAGGGAGCCACTGGAGGAGAAGGTGGTAGGTGGGACTGGACTTGGTCGGGTTATGACTGAGGTCAGGACCATAGACCTTCAACCCCTGACTTAGAATAGGGCTAACAATAATGGTTGCTGGGTATCTAAGGATTATTGCTGGAGTAGAAGTGCGGTGGTGGGATGGAGGGAGAAAATTGCTACTTTGAGACAAACTTGATCCTTGTCACAGAGAGACAAGCCTCTGTCTCTGACACACTTTTATGGGTGTGTTGGATCATAAGGAGCCTCTGTGGCCCAGCCGGGGAGAGCTGTTGGGAGGAAGTGAAGAGAAATCTGAATGGATACGAAAGAGACATGAGTGTGCAGGGTTGGGAGCAGACAGAGAAGGACAACATGAGAGGAATCTAGGGAGGGAGTAGAAGCAAATAGTAACAGGAGGCCAGAGATTCTGAGGAGAAGGTAAGGGAGCAAACCACTCCCTCCTGCAGGGATGGCTTTGAGATTAGAGGAGCAGGTCCGTCGGATGGCATGATGGCCTTGTGGTGACTCTTACTACGCCACCTGCTGTGTGGTTCTCTTGTGCCACGGCCTGTCCATGTTCTATATTCTCAGCAACTGTATAGGAGCGGTGCCTGGGGTAAATTAAGGGAAAAGGTGGAACTGTGATTCTGAGTCAGAACAGAAAGATGAGGATAGACATCGTGCTTTCTAGATGTAGCTGGAACAGAGAATCTGCATAACAAGTTCGAGAACATATAAATCCTAGAATCCACAGCGATCTTGGGGAGACTGTGAGATTTGATGAGGAATGGTGCGGAGGTAGTGTCTCAGCAATGTTAATAGATGCTCAAAGGACAGAGTGATCCTAGCGCATGCTGGAGTTGGTATGGCATTTGTCCTAACCATCCCACGAAGCACAAAGACTTTGAGAAACTATGTGTGGCCTTTGGGGGAAAACACCAAGCCAGGGCCCAAGTTAGAACCTTGCCCACTTTATCCATATTTCCAAAATGTTGTGTTTTCACCTACCCACTCGTCCATCCACTCATCCATCCATCCATTTGTCCTTCCTTTGGTCTGGCCCCCACTCGTCCAGCATTCCACCATTTCTTTCTCCCTCTTGTGGCTCTCTGGTTCCCATTGTTTCCCATGACTGAGATTTGCATCTGTGTTCCTCTCTTTTTTCTAGGTGCCCAGACTGAGAAAGTAAAACAAAACCAAAAAACCCCCCCCCAAAAAACCCCAAAACAAAACAGAAAATCCTCTTTCATCCTTTAGATTTTTCATGGAAAAAGTAAAACTTTATACCCTTTTGGCCTCTTTCCAATGCTTTACTGAAGAGTTTCCTCCCAGGACCCTTACCACCAAGATCATTCTGAACCAATGTGATCAGTTTCTCCCGTCACAATTTTATCTAGATATGGATTTGGGACTTTCAGATCTAATTAGAATATATTTCCCCCCATTTTGGGAAGCTATTGAATAATATAAACTACATCTCAAATCCTCTTAGCTTGACCTGAATCTTTTGTATTTTTTTTTCCTTAACTATTCTGATAGGTATAGAGACTTGAGAGATTTTTAACTTCAGCCATTAAAAGAAAACAAACAGGTTTTTTTTTTCTTCTTGAAAGAATCCCAATTATATTTATTGCTTATCTTCATTTTATCCCCAAACTATTGGATATGTAGTTTTTACATTATTAGTCACTGAAGCTCCCAGACTGGCTTTGGGTATATTGTGGTGAAGAGATCTTTGGATTACAACTCCATGAGTCTGATGGCAGAATGGAAACTCTAGGGCACTAATGATTTTGAAAGTAGGTTGAAGTCATTTTTCTGGAATGGTGATCTGAAGGTAGAAATCCATGGTTGGTGTGTGGGGGGAGGTCTGAGGTTGTATCATAAAGACAGAGGCAAACCAGAGCAAGGCCAGTGGAGAGAAGCACCTGGAAGCCTTAATGATCAGCTCGGCTTCCTGTCCCTGCAGTCCTCTAATCCTCCAGGTGCAGCCGCTTAATCTACACCTGTGGGCTCAGCCGTGCCTCTGAATCTGGATTCAATCCTCTCCCCATTTAAGGGGAGTTTAAGGAACTCTGGGCTGTTAGTTCAATCAGCCCAATGTCTGGTTCCCAGTGACCGAGATTTGCATCTCAGTTCCTCTGTTTTTTCTTGGGTTTACCCCATTGTGACCTCCTGGTACTATGTCTGAGGTTCAGTTTCCTGGGAATCTGTTCTCCAACCCCCCACCCCCATACAGACCACCCACATGTCTGGATATTGCCAATGCTGTTGAGACACTACTAAAACCAGGATGTCACTTAGAGCTGAAGCTTCCAAATGTCAGTTGCTCCCCTGCCTACATTTTCTTCCTATTTCATGCATCTCCTCCCTTTGTCCCCCTTTCCCTGGGGTTTGCCTGACCTCTGGATGCCGGTCCATTTTTGTCTCTTTATTTGGAAACGTCTATGAATCAGGCACTACACGAATCCTGTGAGTACAAAGAAGAATAAGCTACTATTCTCGTCCTGTGGGAGTTCCCAGCCTGGCAGAGAAGACAGGAATGGAAGCAAATCCTCCCAGTCAGTGGATGAAGTCTATGCAGAATGCCAGGAAAAAGCAAGGAAGGGTGTCCTGCTCCTGGAGGGTTCAGAGACAGCTCCCCTGCGGAGGAAATTTGAGCCTTAGAAAATGGGTAGGAACCGACTGTGTAGGTAAGTTAGCTGAGCATTGCAGTGAGAGAGCAATGATAAGCACATGTGTGTTTGGGGGCATTTCAGGCAACCTGGGAAGACTGAAGTGTGGGATGGGTGGGAACTGAGGCTAGTGAACTGGGCAGGGGCCAGACCAATGATGACCTTGTGTAAGATAACAGCAGTGACTCTGGCAGCGGTAAGAGAAGGATGTTTGTTGTCGATAACACCAGATCCAGTGTTCCTTTTTAGTACATTAACGTAATATGAATAACTTAAACAATAACAATAACTGCCATTTATGTCCCCATGTGAGCTTTTTAGGATGTTTCTGAGTGTTTCCAACACCCATGGTCAGAGGTTTGGGGATGGCTGGGTAAAAGTGAGTTCAGCGGATTTCTCAGAGCCTTTGATGGGTTAATGTGCTTTGTGACGGGAATGTGGCCAGAAGCCTTTCTCACATGTATTTCACTGCCACCTTCCCTCTCCTCCAACACTGCAAAGGACTCTAGTTTTGAGCAACACGCTTTGGGAACAGACCTGGATGCTCTTCGTGTCCTGCCCAGTTCAGAGCATTTATGAGCTCTAAACGTGGGGTTAAGAAGACACCAGCTGCAGGAGCCTTGTAAAAGCATAACGTTGCTCACTGTACAACCTGCTCTGTTCTATCGTTCATAGCCTGCCCGAGATGTAGGGCTAATCTCTTCGACAATGCACAGGGCGAAGGCTGCCAAGAGCTTACAATTTCTGAAAGGGAAACATGGGGAAGAGAATCAAAGTGAAAGGGTGAACTATGGGGGTTGGGGTGGGGAAGTACTAATAGCGGAAGAAGTGAGATGGGAGAAGGAACTTTAGAATGAGTAAGAAACCCTCACTGAAAATCAGCCATGGAGCCCATTCCTAAGTTATGTTCTTGGTTTAGAGATTTTAGATCTGAGCTTAAAACATGTGAGTAAAAATTACCAGTAAGTCTGTGCTTCCCAAGCCCCAGAAAGGCAAGACCCTACCTTACTAGTTTTGTAAACCCATAACGGCCTCTGGCGTAAGTTGGGTGCTCAGTCATTGTGTTAAATGAAATTTAGGTTTTTCTCTGCAGAGCTCAGTTCTCTTTGAGGGGGCTTGCTGTTTTCTTTTGATATTAAAAATTACATTCCTTTGAAAATAGTGGTGATCTTTGGGAGGAAGGATATGGACTGATTTAAATTGTGTTCTTTCTTTTGATCTGTAATAAACATTTTTTTTGTTGTTGTCATAAAGATATTACTCTTATAATAAGGAAACAGCAATAAATTTTTAAAAAGTCCATCCCTATTTCTCCCTCCATTTAATTTCTATATATAAGAATGGAGCATTGAGGGGATACACTTCCCTGGCGACTCAAATTCATCAACCCCAATTTGGCAGGGAAGGATAGAGAGAAAGATGAAGCGTTTGAATCTTCTATCTCCAAATACTGAGGCCAGCATAGCTCCGGGCATGCAGTAAATGTCTAGTAAATATCTGTTGAATGAAGAAATATCAGGGAGGTCGGGGAAACCTAGGATTCCCCTCATTCGTTTCCCCTTCTGAAGAGTTTTCCAGTTAGAGAATTCCCGCTGGGGCATCCGCGTGATGGATGGCTGAGTCAGGAACAAGGTGTACACCATCTGAATGACCTGTCCAACTCACTCCATAGGTTGGGAGACCGGTTAGCAGAGCCAGAGCTAAATCCAGAGCCTTGGGTTCATCGTGGGTCCCAGCTGTCCAGGGCCTGCACAGTCCGTGGCCAGTCAGGGTGCTGCCCTGCCTCAGATCTGCACACATGTTGCTCCGCTCACACGGTGGAGGTGTTTGGAGCTAAAGGGTGCCTTGAACAGATCTTAACTACATGGAACAAAAGTAACTTTGAAAAAAAAAAATTCCTCACACACTAGCACCCTTCCTGCCGGCCCTGTTGTGATTTTGCACTGAGAGTGCATTTTAATTGATGAAATGTGCGACACAGCCCAACCAAATTGAAAAGTAACAACCTTCACTTACCATTTGGAGATGTGACGGAAGTGCCAGAAGTTAAACTCTGAGGACTAAATGAAATAACAGAAGCTCCCTATCCTCTCTTGAAGAAGCTCATTAGTTTTTGCTTTCTCACATTCTGTTTGCTGTGGCCTGCAGCCAAAAATGGCGGCGGTGGAGATAATAAGTGAGAGTTAAAAATATGCACAGAGTGGCTGGGTTGTGTGTGGCACCCCCCCACCCCCCCAACCAGGCAGAGGGGCTCAGGTAGGGGCAGGATGGGAGGGCCGGGGGAGGGGCAGGCGGAGGGGGAAGGAGGGCAGAGACAGGCTGAGAGAGACAGAGAGAGAGAGAGAGAGACACCCGCACACAGAGACACAGGTCGTGGGGAGATGGCCGGAGAGAGAAATGGAAAGAGACAGAAACACAAGGGTGTATGAGAGACAGTGCACACACACTCAGAGACAGAAACACACACACTGAGGTGACAGTCGGAGGGGTGGGGAGACAGAGAGAGAGACACACACACACACAAACAGAGACAGAGACAGAGAGACATGGAAGATGGAACATACTCTGAACAAATACTTATACCAATTGGGGTGGCTTCAAAGGTCAAGGCCATGCTGTGGGGAAGGGCCAGGCAGGGTCAATCACATCTTATTGCTTCCTCTGCATGCTCTACCCACAGCAACAAGTAGGCACAAGGGAAATTCGACTTAATGTGAATTTTGAGGATAGTCACCAGAATGACAAGCAGGGGAGAGGATGTCTCAAATGTGGCGGCCTGGCAACAGGCCGGTGCCCTAGTCCGTGATTCCAGTTACAAGGAGCAAACCTTCCCATGTTAGCCCCCACTTATTAGGTAAATTGAGGGGGCCCCCGGGGCTCACCCATTTATCACTTAATCCCTGCATTTGCAGGCCTCGCCTCGGACCTGGACAGAACAGGATCTTGCATCCTGTTTCCTAGGTAAGTGCTGGTTGTTGTCACACATAGTGGTACCACCTCCTCCCAGCTGCCTTTTTTTTTTTTAAAGAGTTTATTTATTTATTTATTTATTTGTCAGAGAGAGCGAGAGCGAGCGAGCACAAGCAGGAGGAGTTGCAGGCAGAGGGACAAGCCAGCTCTCCGTTGAGCAGGGAGCCTGATGCGGGACTCGATCCCAGGACCCCGGGATCATGACCTGAGCTGAAGGCAGACACTTAGCCAACTGAGCCACACAAGGGTCCCTCTTCCTGCTGCTTCTTGATGTCACACAGTTCACCCCTCTATTCAGTTAGTGCCTGAGCATCTACCACGCGCCAGTTTCTGGGGAAATGGGCACAGTCCCCTTCCCCAAAGAACTTCCATTTCACTGGGAAAGAAGGTCTAACGCACCAGTACCTCCACTCTGAGCAGAGCAGGGGGTCCCAGTGAGCTGTAGCTTGGGCAAGCTTGTTATATGTACAAGTCTTTGACAAATGCCACAGTGTGCAAGCAGACTTGGGTCTGAAAAGAAATGTCAGAGAGCAAAAAAAGGAAAGGAAGAGAAAGGAGAAAGAAGCTAGCTAGCATTTACTCTTGTACCAGGCGCTGTCACATATGTCACTTCATTGAATCTACAGAGTCACCCTGGCAGGTGGTTATTTTTATCTAGGGATCTAGGGTTTTTTTTTTTAGACAAGGAAATGGAAGATCAGAGAGGTTAAGGAACCAGTCCAAGGTACCTCAGCTAGTCAGTGACAGAGCCTGAGTCTGTCTTCATTGTCCCCGATTCCTCCTGAGGCCTTGTGAGAGTCCTCATCCGCCGAGGAGACAAAGGCCCACCGTGGACAATCAGGCAGCCCCAGAGCAGAGCCAGGCTCTGGCTGCCGCCCACCCCTCCATAAGTATATTTTTCAACAATGAGGTTTTCTCTGCAAGTTAGTGATTTTATGGCTCTCAGCAAAAATCTGTGACACCAGATGTTAAATGCAGCAGGAGAAAGTTATTTTCATCATCGGTGAAATCTTGCACAGTGCACTGAGTCTGGTCACATATCTGACTTCAGGCAACATGTGATCTGATTTCTGTTCACAGAAAGAGGCTCAGTGAGGGCTGACAGAGACATGAACGGCTGTTTGGGCCTCTGGGTATTTAGGGAGAGGGGGCAGCTCCGTCTGGGACTTAGCTTGTGACTTGACTGGTAAACAACAGCTGGCTTATCTGTGGGACAGACCTCTTGGCCAGAGACCCTGCAATCGCTTGCTGGGGGCCCGACAACCGTAGTTTTGGACCTTAGCCACACTGAGGCCATCGTTCCCTTGAGTCCTAGCTGGTTGTGCCATCCTGACCCCTCCTCCGGTTTGCTTCTAGCCTCTCGGTTCCCTTCCGCCAACATGCTCGTCCTGAGGAGACTCCTAGGCCAGCGCTCATGGAGACGGCCATTATGGACTGAGCCACAGGAAGTTGCCATTGCTTTTTGGTAGGTAAAAAACAGCCAGACATGGGCAGTTGTATCCAGAGCACTTTCTTCACAGTGAATCGGGGTGTTGTCGGTGCCTGGATCACAGGGTTCTTGGGAGATTTCACTAGAAAATGTTTATAAAGACACCAACGAGGGCACCTAGGTGGCTCAGTGGGTTAAAGCCTCTGCCTTCGGCTCAGGTCATGATCTCAGGGTCCTGGGATCGAGCCCCACATTGGGCTCTCTGCTCAGCAGGGAGCCTGCTTCCCTCTCTCTTTCTCTCTGTCTGCCTCTCTGTCTACTCGTGATCGCTCTCTGTCAAATAAATAAAATCTTCAAAAAAATAAAATAAAATAAAATAAAGACACCAATGACATTGCTTGGAACATGGTCCGTGCTCAACAAAAGGGAACCAGGATGAGAATGGGATTGCCATCGTCCCAGGCTCCTTACTCCATCTGCCTGCAAATGGAATCTTACTCCTACGTCTTAGTCCTAATGCTGATTGTGCCCCTCCGCACAACCTGAGTCTGCCTGCAACACCGGTCCAACCGCCAGGTTCCCACCACCGAAGACTGTCTCCAGCCCCGTGTGACCCCCCTGCCAGGGTTCAGGTCGTGCCTTTACTGCCGGATTGCCCCAGTGTAGCCCGCTGCGGGGCACTGTCAGGTCTCTTAGCCTGTGTTCACTGAGCTCCGCGAGTCCCAGGTTTGCTTCTCATTGTATCTAGAGGACATGAGAAAGCAGGGTCATCTGGGGAGGGGCTGGGGCAGGGCACCCCTGACCGCTCAGACTGGGCAGTTCTGTCAACTTGTTCCTAGACCCATAAAGGAGCCGAGGTCAGGACAGAGTCCCACGAGTCTGGCTCTCAAGGAGGCAGGGCCTGATCAGGGCCAATATGGTCCTTTGCAATGAGAAATGGAGCTGCCAAAAGGAAAGGAATGCTGGGGTCCATCCATGGCCTCCCTCTGGGAAATCCGCAGGGAAAGTTTATGGGTTGTTGGCTGAAGAGTGAATCTGAGAAAAGGAGGCCAAGCATCATGAGGGATGATGAGGCCTCATGAGTCCACTGCTCCGGCCGAGTGGCCTATCTGGAGGCCAGCTGGAGTCAGGGGTTGGTTCACTGACTTTCTTCTCTTGAGCAGGGCCAGGTGAAAACAACCCATTCCTCCCATTAAATATGATAATTGTTTTTCCTATTCCACTATGACCTCTGCCCTTGGGTGAACACCGTTGTCCCTCACGTATGCTGATACTATTTGACTCTATGAACCATCTACTAGCTTCCTGAAATGCATTTCATCTGTTTGCCTTCCTGAGATAATCCAAGTCATAGATAGTTTAATTCAACTCAGTAAGACAGATGTTTACTGTGTACCTACTATGTGCTAGGCCTGCCCAAGGTTTTCCAGGTCCTATTAAATTCAGTCTCTTCAATGAAGCTTAATCTGACCAGTATTCAGTGAGTGAGGCCCTCTCCTAGATTCCAGGGCTGCAGTGGTAGACAGTAAACATAGACTATTTACCCCATAATCTAGTTAGGGGAACTAGACAGGTGAGTAAGCAATTACAAAATGGTGTAGAAGGGTTAAGATAGGGAGGTATGAAGCACCACTGGGGAGTTGTAAGAAAGGCATCTCACCTACATTTCTAGAGGGCTTCCTGGAAGAAGTGATGTCTGCTCTGGGGCCTGAAGGATCAATAGGAGTAGGGGAAGGGGTGCACATGTATTTATGTGTGTTTGTGAATGCACATGCATGCATGTGTGTTGGACATCTGTGTGTGTGTTCGTGTGTGTGCTTCTGGGGGTATGTGTGGGGAGCATGATGGAGACAGGATTAGAAGGCTGCAGGGGTTAGGCTGGGAAAGTGAGCAGGAGAGGAAAACCTCAAGGTCTCCTGGCCCTGTTACGGAGTTAAGACTTTGTCCTTGTAACAAGGGGAAGCTATTGAAAAGTTTTAAGCAGGTAGTGAAGTAATCCTATCTGTGGTTTAGGAAGATCGCTCTGGAGCGAAGGCTTTGGGGGATTTCCAGTATCCTGTACTAATACTTTTATAGGTACATGTCTCAATGTCTGCTTACATGACTACATTTTCCCCATGAATTATGGATTATCTAGTTTATTTCATCCATTGTTTCCAAGTTTCTGATGGGTTGGGGTAGGTTGGGGAACACTCTTCGTCACCCCACGAAGTCTGTTCCCTCTCTTTTCCTGCCTGGTGTTGATAGAAATGCACCATAAATGCCTCACCCCGGAGCCTAGTAATAAAACACTGGAATAATGCCACACAGAAAAAGAGGTATTTTCATTAGCATTAAAATACTTTTTTGGAGGGAGCAAAATGGCCATAAAGATGGCTTTAAAAGCAAGAATTATTAACTCTGCATTTGGTTGTTTAGGTTACTAAATGGTTTCTGCCTTTCGAAGGAGTTGGATGTGTGAGTGACGGAGACATCATTGATCACTTCATTAATGGAAAAGGCTCTGGGGAAGGACAGAGATAATCCTGTTAGGGAAATCAGCATGTTCTAATTGACTTAGAGAAAGTGGGGGCAGAGGGCTCCATTTCTTCTCCTTCACTTGCTGTCATCGGATTGAGAGCGAGCAAAGTTCTGCAGTTCTCGCCTGAGACTAGGTTTTCCTTCACCCCGGGAGAAAGAGGTCCCTGGTGCTGGCCTCTTGGGTCGCCATGACCTGTCTATCAGGGCCTTCTCTGGTGAGGTTTGGTTAAAGAGCAAAATGGAACTTCTTGATACTTACAGAGTCACTCTTCACTTGGGTCTGGGTTTAACACGGGGAGGAATGCTTTGCTCAGATTTTTCCATCTTTTGTCACTTACTAGCTATTACAAAGAGCCTGTGTTGTGTGCGTGATATATGTGGATAACAAAGGACACAGCCCCTGATAGGGCTAGATCCTGACAACTCTGGAAAACAAGCTCAGTTTGCCCTTGTGACTCCTCAACCTCCTGGGCTGGGTGAGTCTCCATCTGTGGGCTTCTCTTCCTCCTATTGCTTTCATGGGATTCCCTTCCTCCCTCCCTCCCTCCCTCCCTCCCTCCCTTCTTCCTTCCTTCCTTCCTACCTTCCTTCCTTCCTTCCTTCCTTTCTTCCCTCCTTCCAGGAAGGGTTAGTAACTTGCCAATTAAACCCATTCCATAAACACGTCTAGAGTGCCAGTGGGAGCTAAAAAATAAGGGAGATCCTGTACCTTCAAAGGCAAGCCCTACATAGTGATTCTATGACATGGAAAGTTCTGAGGGTTCTAAGGTAGCAGGAGAAAGTGCTTGAATTCACTGAGCAACTACCAGTGGCTAGCTACTTGCTGTATATTATTTCTTTTAACCCTTATGAAAACTTTCTGAGTTAGGAATTAAAACAATTTTTTAAAGATTTTATTTATTTGGCAGACAGACAGCACAAGTAGGCAGAGAGGCAGGCAGAGAGAGAGGAGGAAGCAGGCTCCCTGCTGAGCAGAGAGCCCAGTGTGGGACTTGATCCCAGGGACCTGGGATCATGACCTGAGCTGAAGGCAGAGGCTTTAACCCACTGAGCCACCCAGGTGCCCCTGAGTTAGGAATTTTAGTCCCCATTGTATTTGTGAGGAGATGATGTTCAGGGGACATAAATAACTTGTTCAGTGTCACAAAGTTCAGCTATGGCCACAGGTCCATTTGATCTGATACATTTATTTTACTAGTTTCAAAGTACAGAGAGAATAATATATGCAGATTTTGCTGGGGGAAACAGACTATGGGCAAAGGCTTCATAAAGGAGTAATATTGGAGATAGACACTGAAGAGTAGGATACTATTTTAAGGTTTGAAAATTGGGATTTCATAGTGAGATAAACTTTTAAATCAGAGAGAGGAGAAACATACAAGGAAACTTTTCACATGCATGCTAAGTGAGAGAAAGTTTCAAGTAGAGACTTCTGTTTTCTGAATTAGGTTTTTGGACGTAACAAGATGTGTTGGAGGGTGAAATAAAAACAGGTTTTGAAGCCCGGCTTCAAGCCCTAGTGCCACCATTCTTTGACTTTCTCATGTGATCTTTGGCAAAAATAACCACTCAGAGGCTCAGTTTCCGCATCTGTAAAATGGGAATAGTGATACCTTTAGTAATAGCTATGAAGATTGAAGGAACAGATGTTTATGAGCTGCCTGGCACATGGCAGGCCCTCAGTCAATATTAGCAGTTCTTAAGATAAACAGCTCCCCTTTGGGGTCCAAGTCCCTGGGGCCATTCAGGAGAAAGAAGTGAGGGAATTCCCAGACTCACCGTGGGTTTGGGGGATGGTTCTTGGAAGCAAGCGTGGCTCCCTCTAATGATACCCCACTCGGCCATGTCTCGGAGTGTAACTGTTTCCACCTTTTATTGTATAGTCAGTAAAGCTTTTATAGGCTTCCGTTTCCTAGGAAGGCAATTTCTGAAGTGTTTATTATTTCTGGTTCTTACTCTGGTGCTCGCTTTTCTTCGCACCGTGGGATGATGGGGAATGTTAGAACATTTTGGTCCACTGTGGCCAATTTGGTGTGTGTGGCAGAAGGCCTGTGATGTTCATGAGCCAAGAAGTCTGAGGAAATGTCTCTGTGGACAGAGGAAGATGCGGCCTCATGAGAATCCTGTATCGGCGACCCGAGCCCTGGGTCTCGGGGCCACAGAGTCAGTGGAGCAGAAGGTGAGGCAAGCATTCCATGTACAAACTGCAGACAGGAAATGTTCCTGGGAAGATCCCTTTCTTTACCCCAATGCCAGAACGTACAGGAGAACAATTCTTTGCCGTCCTGCAGAGCCAGGCCACATGCCTCCTCTAACCCTCCAGCTGAAGCTGTGGCTTGAGTACATGGTCTTCCCCCTCCTCACTCTCTTATCCGACCTCATCTCCTACTCTTCTCCAGCCACAGGCATCGCTCTGTTTTTCTAGAACATTCCAGTCCTGCCCCTGCCCTGGGGCCTTTGCTCTGGCTTTTCCTTCTGCCCAGAATGTTCTTTCCTTACTGCCCTGTTTAATAACGCTCCCTCATACCCCGGCACTCCTATCTTCCTTACCTGCTTCATTTTTCCAGAGCACTTATTTCCAGGTGATAATGTTAGTACCTAACTTAGTTATCATTCTAAGTTAGAACATTATTCTAGCATTGTTATGGATTGAATTTACCTCCCTCCCCCAAATTCATATGTTGACATCCTCACCCCAGGACCTCAATATATGACCTTATGTAGAGGTAGGGTCTTTACAGAGGTAGTCTAGGTCAAATGAGGTCATTAGGGTGGGCCCTAGCCCAACATGACTGGTGTCCTTACTAAAGCAGGAAATATAAGAAGTAAACACAGAGATACACACAGAAGGAAGACAGTGGGAAGACACACAGAGAGAAGACTGCCATCTACAAGCCAAGGGGCCTGGAACAGACCCTTCCCTCAGAGCCCTCCGAAGGAACCAACCCTGCTGACCCTGGATCTCAGACTTCCAGCCTCTAGGCGAGACAGCACATTTCTGTCATCTAACCCATCAGATTTGTGGTACTTCAGCCCTGGCAAACTAATACACATTCGCTGTCATTTCCTTTCCCAGAGTTAAACTTCTTCTCAATCTCTCCCTGATAGAACACAAACTTCACAAGGCAGAAATCATTTTCTGTTTTGTTCACTGATACAATCCCAGTACCAGAACCTGCCTGGTATGCCTGCCATATAGTTGCTGTTCAATAAAATATTTGCCAAATAAATCTGTCAGAAGACAGAGCATTCATACATTTACTGTCCGAGTGCCTATCTCAGGAACGAGACTGGGAAGAGCAGGTCTCTGCCATCGTTTGCTTGGTTCTTTTGCGTTGGAGTCAGGACCCTGGCGCTGTGGGCACTATCTTCACTTCCAGGCTTCCAGAAACCTGAGCCACTCCTCAGAAGACCTTTAAGGCTGAGGAGGGAGCAGCCCTCATCTGTGCTCAGAGAGAGTAGCTCCAGATGGAGCATTTAGCACAAGGCTCCGGATCCAGTTACACTCGACCGCGCTGCCACGAGCACTAATAAGGCCCGATGGCCTAATAGGCTGTCCTGCAGTGAGGGTGTGTTGGGAAGAGGTTACCAATAACCAGATTATTCTCTTGATGGTTAGCTTGGTGGGGGCAGCAGTGCTGGAAGTAGAGTCCGATCAAGGTGTGCTAGGCAGAGGCTCAGGTGGAAATTCTGGGCTCCCGAGCCAGAATTTTTGGCCGGCTTCCCTTTTGGCTGGCTGCAGCCAGCATTGAACAGTTTTCTGGAGACACAAGAGGTCCTCTCTCTTTTCTTTGTTTCTTCTCTCACACTGGCCCAAGCAAACTGAGGGCATTAGCATAGGAGAACAGGTTTTATTGAGCACCTACTTATGTGGCCGGTGCTGTTCTCCCAGGAGGAGACAAAGAGGTTAGAGCCACATCAGAGGGGTAGCATGAGAATGGAATTAAGTGAAATTAAATTAAATGATAAGGAATGTAACGGTCTGGCTTCGAGTGAGCATTGGAGGGTGCTGAATTCCTTTCTTTGGCTTCCTGTGAGGGTAGTGACCTGGGGTGGGAGGCAGAGCATACTGGAAAAAGGCAAGTTGATTTTTAGTTTCTCATGGTGGTAAAAGCTCTTATGTGTTACAGGTTTCAGAGGAGGCCAGTGTCATTTGGCTAGACTGGTCAAGGGGACAAGAGTGGGCCCAGAGGCTGGGGGACATTTGGGTAAGGGAAGATGGCTGGAGGTGTTTGGATTCACGCTGAAATCCGTGTATTTTGAGGGGACAAAGACAGCACTGTGGGTAGAAGTGTGAGCATTTGGGAGGTCCCTCAGATAAAGCCTGGGCCAAGGAAAGTGGGGGGGCGGGGGGCAGGCTCTATGCATGTATTTTTTCCTTAAAAATTGCTTGCCTCTATGGACTACGTTCAATTATCATCTCCTTTTTCTAGCTGAGGAGATAGAGGCCCAGAGGGGGAAGTAACCTGACCAAGGTCTCACAGACTGTAGGAGACAGAGTCTTGGCCCACTTCATTCTAAAGCTCATACCTTTTCCCACAAACCAGACTGTCTCCATTCTTTCTCTTGTCAGCTGCTAGCTCCTTTCTAGCCCATGTCCTCCCAGGCTGTGGGAGGACAGTCCCTTTGTCTGGCAATGGAATTCCTGCTCGGGAGCACAGAGCACTTTTCTAGGTGCTGTGTCCCGTCCCCTCCTGTGGTCTGTGTGATGGATGGTTATACCTTGGCTGAGATTAAACCAGTGTCCAGGAGGATGTTTAAGGATCTTGGGGCCACTGTAACAAGTACCACAAGTTAGGTGGCTTAAAACACTAAAATTTATTGTCTCACACTTCTGGAATCATGGTGTGGGCTCACTATGCTACCTGTTGGTGAGAATCCTGCTTTGAGTCCTCCTAGCTTCTGGTCTTGTTCACATTCCTCTCTTGCAACAGCCCCACTCCAGTCTCAGCCTCTGTCTTCACAGGTGTGTCTCTTCTTACAAGGACTCCGATCATATTGAATTAGGGCCAACCCCAATGACCTCATCTTAACTTGATTTAACATCTGCAAAGACCCTATGTCCATATAAAGTCGCATTCACAGGTACTGGGGGGTGGGGACTTCAACAGACCCTTTTAGGGAATACAACTCAACCCATAGCCTTAGCCAAAATCCTACTACTGGCTGGAAACTCAAATTAGATTAAACTTTGAATTTTAAAAATTTCAGCACTTTCTCAGTAGTTAACTCTTTGCTTCTCCCCCAACCCCAAATTCTCAATACTCTTTCTCACCTCCTTGCTTTGTTTATGTAACTCATAATTGGGATTATCCTCTTCCTTCATTTGTGCCGGAAGGTTTCTCCTTTACACCCAGCTACCTCTGCAAATTGTCCTCTTCGACCTGAGCTCTACTGGCAGCTTCTTTCTCCAAACCCCATAACCATTAGAATCCTACAATACTTAAGGTTGACTATCTTACAGTTTACTAATTCCTACTTATCACTTGACTAAGTTATAAGTTTCTTATTTTTTTTAAGATTTTATTTATTTATTTGACAGACAAAGATCACAAGTAGGCAGAGAGGCAGGCAGAGAGAGAGAGAGGGGGAAGCAGGCTCCCTGCCAAGCACAGAGCCCGATGCAGGGCTCGATCCCAGGACCCTGAGACCGTGACCTGAGCCAAAGGCAGAGGCTTTAACCCACTGAGCCACCCAGGTGCCCCAAGTAATAAGTTTCTGATTCTCAGCAATAGAGGCTAATCAAGACTCTTGCTCTAGGGGTTAGCATAGGGTGAGTACATGGCAAGTCTCCCCGGAGCCTTGCGGGGGGAATTGTGTTCATTTCTCTCAGATTCTAATTTTCCATAAGGGTTCCTTGGAGTAACACAACCACCTAGCCCAGTGATAGGGAGAGCTGAGCAGTGATCTGGTAAGGCTGATGCTTGCAGGAACCAAGCCTCGCCAGGCCCTGAATTCAGTATTTTTTCTCCTTTTGCAAGATTTGGATCATCTGGGTAATTGTCTTAACTTTCCACCTGACTTAGCCAAAATCACTAGAAGTCTGACTAATCTCAGGACTGGTAGACTGGAAGCTAAACCCATTACAGGCCTAAGCAGGCCCAACCGGAAAATCTAAGGGCCCCTTTGTTCCAGGTGTCCTCAGAGTGGCTCCGCCTCTCAGGGATCACGTTGCAGGCTCGCTCCTGGGGAGCAAGATGCTTCTCTTTCCTCCCCAAAGGCTGGCAGGAGCCACGGAACAGTCTCTCTGCCCTGCCGGCTTTGACCTTACTGACAGTACATCCTCTGTGGGGCCCTGAGGCTTCCTCTTTGTTCTTAAGCACCTCTCCTGAGACTTTACAGGGATGGCAGGGGGGCAGGACTGCACAGAGCGCGTGTTCCCTTTTTTTAGTTTCCAGAAGTGACAGTCCCAATATCCATGACACCCAAGGAAGTTAGCAAGAAATGGAGACTCTGAGTACTTTAGGCTGGATGATTTTGCCCAAATACATCTTATTTGAGGAGAGGAAAACGGAGGCCTCCAGGAATGAAGCTGTGTGCTGACGACCTTCTTTACAAAGATTAGGTGACAAATATGAGATTAGGACCCAGGTCTTCTCCCATCCAGACCAGGCCTGGTCTGCTATCCTAGGATGCCTTGGCCATCACGGAGCCAGGGACCCAGGCACGGACTCTGTCCCATACAAGGATTATGGGGGGTGGTATTCTTCTGCATGTAGGAATCATCCCACTGGAGCTAGTCTCTGCTCACCTCTCCAGCCTGAGCTTGCCCTTTCTTCCCCTTGTTAACAAAACTGTAGCCATCCTGGCCTCATTCCCACCTCCCCACCTCCAAGGCTTCATTCACTGATCTCAAAGTCTGGAGTGATTATTTTGCCCACAATTCACCTGTATAATACCAACTTATTCTTTAATTATCAGCTTAAATGTCACTGCGTCAGAACAATCTTCCAAGATCTCTATCATCTAAATAATACTTAGCATTAATTGCTTTCTTTTCTCTCCTTTTTTCTTTCTTTCTTTCTTTCTTTTTTTTTTCCTCAGAAAGAGGGAGATTCTCTCCCTCCCTCTCCCTCAATCCCTACCCACCCTCTCCCTCAGGGGCAGAGGAAGAAGGTGAAAGAAAATCTTAAGCGGACTCCACTCCAGGCTCAATCTCACAACCCTGAGATCATGACCAGAACCACAACCAAGAGTCAAACTTTTAACCACCTGAGCCACCCAGGTGCCTCTGCCTTAATTGCTTTCTTAGGTCTGTGCATTTTCTTTCATAGACTTGTCTGTTTATTTGAAGTCTGTGCTCTCCTACCTCACCTAGTCTGCAAGGCTCATGAAGACAGGGACCATGGCTGCCTTGCTAACTACTGTATAATCTGGATGAGGCACATGGTAGGTACTCTGTAGATATTTGCCAAATAAATAAACGAACGAATAAAATAAAAGCCCAGCTTCTTGGATATGAGAGGGGCTGACCTGTCCACTTCCTGGAGGAGCTTTGTTATGGCTATCATGTTTTAGAGAACCTACTAAGTCACTGCTTAAGCAGGTTTGTGATATGGGCCTTATTATACTCAAGCTTTTATATAAGGCAACTAAGGCTCAGAGAGGACAAGTAGCTTGCCTACGGTCCCCCACATTGCAAATGGCCATCCCTAGGTTAGAATGCAAGTTTGCCTGAAATTTTGTTCATTATACTATTATTATTATTATTATTTTGAGAGAGAGAGAGAGAGAACACATGAGCAGGGGAGTGGAGGGAGAGAAAGAGGGAGACAGGGAATCTTTTTTTTTTTTTTTTTTTTTTTTTTTGGAGACAGGGAATCTTAAGTAGGCTCTCCACCCAGTGTGGAGCCCAACTCAGGGCTCGATCTCACAACCCTGAGATCATGACCTGAGCTGAATCCAAGAGTCGGATGCTTAACCGACTGAGCCACCCAGGTGCCCCTGTTCATTATTTTATGGGGCTTCCACTGTATATCAGAAACTTTCTCTATCAGAAATGTCACCGTGCCCTTGCGTGTGTCAGATAATTCAGGCTTTGGCTTTCCAAAGACTACACACCTTCTCAGTGGAAGAGCCAGCTCTTGATAAAACTTTGCTGACTCTTAAGTCAGAGCTTTGCATTCCAGCTTCATCCTTGGACACCCCTTGGCTATGCACTCTGCACTCTTTGGGGTTACAAGGCTCCTGGGCATGCACCGGCAGAACTCTGGGCCATAAGGGGTAAAAGAGAAGTCATTACAACACCCATGCACCACGATTCCTGTTTTTTATTTTATTCCTCGTAACTGAGAACAAAGCTCATTTCACCAAAATGTTCTGGTGCCAGGGGCCCCATGAAACTCCCGTTTTCAATCACTCGCACATAGTGAAGTGGAGACAGTTAGAGCACTCTAATTACTGAGCCGGTGGGTCCTGCTGACACCTGTAAGACATTTGGAGCAGTGCAGGAAGTAAGGCTTCCTTTCCAGTTTACATCACCATTTAATCTAATTATTCCTTCCAGTTTAGCTTTCACATATTCCATCAAAGAAGAGATTGCTCATTTCCTTGTGAAACTGTATACATTCACTGTAATGCGATTTTTTTTTTTGCCTTTCATAAGTAATCTGAGATTTCCTAACCTTCTCCCCCTACTGTATTCTCTGGTTAATGTATAAACTTGGGAGAAGTTTCTTGACAGAGAAGTCAAGAGGGTCTCACCTGGGGGAATAGCATTTACATTTCAGAGAATTTGAGAGCTCAAAGGGGCCTTTCATGTCTTCAGCTGCATTAAGTCTTCGTCTTCTAACTAAGGAAACTGAGGCCCCAACAAGCCAATCCCTTGTCGGACCCTTCCTGAACTCCCTCTGCGTGTGAGACTCCAGGAAAAAGTAGCCCACCCATTTCCCTGGCCCAAACCCCTGCCCTCAAGGAGCTTGTGTCCAGCCAGAGGAGAAGAGAGAAATGACTGTCATTGAAAATGATTAATGAATCTCAAATGCACAAAGTAATGTGTAAAAGAAGTACAGTTTTTTTTTTTCAATTAAATTAAAAAAAAATTTATGGCAAATCCCTGAGTGATGCTTAAAATGAATTGTAAAGAGTGAAAAAGCTTTCACTATGTAAAGAGCAGAGAAAGAGGATTCTAGGTAGAAGGAATAAGCAAATGGTTAGGGCAATGGAGACGTGTCTGAAACATGTGGAGTAGGCAGATGAAGAGAGAATTCAGTCAAAGAAGAAGTGAGAGTCAGGGGAGGGTCAGTCTCTGGTGGAGACTGTTAAGAATATCTTCTTGAGGTCATGCGTGGATACACTGTTTGCCCTTCTAAATCTGTTCTCCACCCTTGTGTCCCATGCTTTGGGTCCTAGGGGGCTGATCTCTCCTTGCCCTCTGACTTTTGTTTGGGTTTCCCCTATAGGTGGCACCAGGGGAGATGGGTGCATGTGAGGAAAGAGGTCGGGGTGTTCATTCCCTGGACTGCTTCTTGGATGGGTGGTAGGCTAGCAAGATGTGCTATGGAAGGCCACAGTGAGGTGGTCATCTCCTATAGGTTTCCTTTCACATGGCCCTTTAGGATTAGCGATGGCAACATACTCTGCTTTTTCCAGTTTCAAGTCACTCCTGGTCTCTTGATAGTCTTGCCCTCTCCTGCCCTTTCCATGATGAACAGTCCCTTCATTAAACTCCCTTCAGTGACTCTACTGGAGTTTTCCATCTGTTTCCTTCAGGGTCCTTTAAGAAGGCTCCCACTCCAAAGGGCAGCCTGCAATGGAGAAGGCTTTCAAAGTGAGGACATCAGTGATGTGCATCAGTAGCTATAGCTACTGAGGGTCAGATAGAGGGAGAGGTAGCTGGGGCCTAGCGGAAGACCCTCTGAAACCCCACAAAAGTACACATGACAAGTAAGTCATTTCTTAACACCTGACAGGCCTGGAGATCTCAAAGCTGTTTTATGAAGGTTCCTATCAAGGAGTAACTTTCCTACACATTCCCTCCATCCCAATTCCCCAGCCCTGTGCCCCCACCACAGAGGGGCCAGATGTCACAATAAGCAAGCCCAGGGAGGAGACGGAGGGGGACAAACTCAGGGACACCCATTGTGTGGAGGCATGCTACCCGCCTCCTGTAGCCGACCCAGAAGTTTGAAGTATTGATTGATATATCGGCATCTCAAAAGTTGAGTTGTTGTATGAGTTGTCAGAAAAGCCATAGAATTGTTTGAGTTTTCCACCAGGTGCAGGGGAATGACTTCGACTCCTACCAAACAAATTTATAGGGATTATTGGAAATCACATGCCCACAAGTGCTTTCAGGTTTACTCTCCATGTAATCTCCATGTATGTCTTCAACATACTGGTTTTATGATTTTAGGAAATGCCACAAACTAAAATTCTACTGTGAATTGACAAGTTATCTATTTCACTGTGTTGGGCTTGCTGGACCGTGAAACTCTTTTTGAGTAACTCTTAGGTAACTGATGTTCTTTGCAATGTGCTTTGGAAAATATTACTTCTGATTCCAAACACATAAGTAAGTAAGTAAAAAAGAAATTTTTTTTTTTCCTTCCTAGGGAGGACATTGGAGTAGCTGGTTCAGGTTGTTATGATGAAGCAGTCTACCCCATGGAATGATTTGATCCTAACAATATAGTTGTAAATAAAAAATCGATGCTCAGGCCAGAGAGTTATAAAAAAAATCATCAGAGAACATTTTGCATACCTGCCATGTTATAGAAATAGTTAAGTTACACTAATAATGTGGATGCTTTGTATTCCTTTAATGAGCTCTGAGACCCCACAGCTCCCAGAGAGTCCTGGGACGGGCCTCCTCGGCATTAAAGGGAGGGCATTAAAAGAATAATGAGTATTTGTCTACCATGTAGTAGTCATCCACATGAACTACTGTGGACTTTGCATTATAAAGTCATGTCATAATATTGCAACTGATTTAAAATACTTGCTAGAATCATGGAAAGAAAGCAATAAATGAAAGCTAGGAAGAAAAAAGTATGAAGTATAAACTTCCCTAGAGAGGCCTTGATATTCACCCTTTTAGTTACTTTTTTGTTTCAAGTTTTAAAAATTCTAGTTTGGGGGCGCCTGGGTGGCTCAGTGGGTTAAGCCACTGCCTTCGGCTCAGGTCATGATCTCAGGGTCCTGGGATTGAGCCCCGCATTGGGCTCTCTGCTCAGCAGGGAGTCTGCTTCCCCCTACCTCTCTCTGCCTGCACCTCTGCCTACTTGTGATCTCTCTCTCTCTGTCAAATAAATAAATAAAATCTTTAAAAAAATGTTTAAAAAAATTCTAGTTAGTTAACACATATGGTAAAATTGGTTTTAGGTGTAGAACTTAGTGATTCATCACTTACCTAAAACACCCAGTGCTTATCACAACAAGTGGCCCCCTTAATACCCATCAGCCATCTAACCCATATCTTGCCCACCTTCTGACCTCCCTCCATGAACCCTCAGTTTGTGCTCTATAGTTAAGAATCTCTTGTGATTTGCTTCCTTCTCTCTCTCTTTTCTCCCTTCCTCTATGTTCTTTCACCTGTTTCCTTCTTCCTTCTTTCCGTCCATCTGTCCTTCCTTCCTTCCATTTTTTTTAAAGAATTTATCTATCTATCTATTTATTTATTTATTCAGAGAGCGCACTCAAGAGGGAGCAGGGGCAGAGGCAGAGGGAGAGAGAATCTCAAGCAGACTCTGTGCTGAGCACAGAGCCCAACGTGGGGCTTGACCCAAGGACACCAAGATCATGACCCGAGCTGAAACCAAGAATTGGAGGCTCAACCGAGCCACCCAGGCATATCTTCCTGTTTTGTTTCTTAAATTCCACATCCGGGTAAAATCATATGGTATTTATCTTTCTCTGACTGCCTTATTTCATGAAATTCCCCTTTGTATGAGTAATGGCAGGCTGACAAGCAGACCTTTGTAGACCCTTCATGGAGTCCCTCAGACTTTCATTGTTTACTCTTTTTCCTATCAAAGAGTCAAATGTTGAAGGTGTGGGTGCTAGTGCAGCAACTACCACAGGGAAGGTGTTCACAACCCATTTGTTGAATGAATGATTCAGCCAGCACCTTCCTCTTACAGATAGGACAAGGGCACTAGCATGCCATTTCCATCCTTTCTCTGCTTGGTGTCACACTGGGAACTCTATAGACTTTAAGTTTAAACTTCACAAAATCTCCGTGAGGCAGGAGTTAGGACTCCTACTGTGGGGAAAAGAAGACTGAGGCCCAGAGAAGTCACACAGCTGGACTTAGCCTCTGCCAACATAAAAGAAAAATGCAGAATAACATCCCTGTTTGTGGGTTTGTTGGACTGTTGCCCATTTAGTCTAAGACAGGGACCATAAAGCGTATTGGAGAATGTGAGAGTTTTGGGCCCAGTGTTCTTACCACTTTAGGAAACCAAGTATAATACTTGATGGGCATTTCCCAGGTTGTGAAGTTACAAGATGCTGGGAAGGAAGCCTTAGAATTGAGAGAACAAAGTAAAGAGAGAATGATACATGCTTCAGTATTTGACAGCATTATGAAATAGGGGGGGTTTGCCTTTGGTGCCCGCCCTCCCCCATCGCTATTTATTGCCTTCTGAATCCAAAAAGTAGACATTTAATGGCAGGATTCTGGGCACAGCAGTAGGTAATAGAAGCACTGTTTAGGGTGTTCAGTCTGCTTCTTTCTTATGAGCATAGCTTTTGGCATTCCTGTGGGGCTACCAAGTTCACCTTCCCATTCAGTAAAAAACTCAGTTTTTGTGGTTTTAGTCTTATTTTACAAAAGCACATCTGAAGGCTTAGAGAACCAAGCCGAGCCAAGGTAGGGGCCAACTGCATTGTCCTGTGACCTTCAGGTTATGCATTCCTGATTCTTTTTTTTTTTTTTTTTCTCTTTTAAAGATATTATTTATTTGAGAGAGAGTGAGAGCCAGAGAGATCACAGAGGGAGAGGGAGAGAGAGAGGGAGAGGGAGCAGACTTGCTGCTGAGCGGAGAGCCCTTCGTGGGGCTCAATCCCAGGAGCCTGAGATCATGACCTGAGCCCAAGGCGAGTGCTTAACTGACGGAGCACTCCCATGCATTCTTCATTCTTGGGGAATGCCTCACTCATATTTTGTTCCTTTATTCCAGGTACACTGGGAATGTTTCTTTCTTTTATTTCTGGGGGAATATTTCTTTAAGTGAAGCTTATTTAAACAGATCATGTTTACAATCAGTCCCCCCTCCATTACCAGTTCTGACCTCATCTCATGCTATCTTCTCCCCATTCACTCTGTTCCAGCCACCTGGCCTCTTTGATGTCCCTTGTGTGCACTAAGCAGGCTTTACCTTAGCCTTTACGCTGGCTATTCCCTCTCTTCCCCAAGACACCTGCACCGCTTATCACTTATGTCCCACAGCATCTGACTCAAAAGTCAGCTCTTCAGACTCAACTTGCCTGATCACCCCATTTAACGTTGGACCCTTTCCTCACCTACTACTCCTTTCTCCCGCTATCCTCAGAACAATGCCTGATGCAGAGAAGGTACTCAAAAATTTTGAATAAATTAATGAAGTCAAGCAGCCTCAGGTTTTTGTTTCTGTTTGTTTGTTTGTTTAGCAGCCTCAGTTTTAATTAGATTTTCAGCAACCATTCAAAATTCTGAAATGCCTGAGCCTTGGTGGCACTGTTCCTGCTGCTCAAACACTTCCCATCCTTATTCAGCTCCTTGCTGCTGGCCAGCTTGCGGTCAAGGCCTCTGGCTAACAGGGCCAAAGAGGAAGATGGCCTTCATCGACTGTAGTGAAAACGCTAGGAATGGCTGTGCATCTTGAATCAATTCTTTTCTACTTTTTTTTTTTTTTAAAGATTTATTTACTTATTTGAGAGCGAGAGAACATAAGTAGGGAGGAGGGACAGAGGGAGAGGGAGAAGCAGACCCCTCCGCTGCACAGGGAACCCTATGTGGGGTTCAATCACAGGATCCTGGAATCATGACCTGAGCTGAAGGCAGACGCTTAGCTGACTGATCCACCCAGGAGCCCCAATACTTTTCTATTTTAAATACTCTTCCTAAATCCCCTCTTAGTCCGACTGAAAAGAACCAACAGCTCACAGTTGAATTTGGTCTTCAATGTTGAGTCAAAATTTAAGTCAACCTTCATTTTTATTAATCTTTATTTTATGGTCAAGGGAGGGAGTTATGAAGCAAGAACCTTTGGGTCTAAATCCTTGTTCTGTCGTATATTAGCAGGCTCTTGGAGAAACTACTTCACCTCTCAGTCCTCAGTCCCTCTTGGTGAAGGGAGGACGGTAATAGCTACATCATGGGGTTATGGTGAACATTAACCTGGTTAATGTGTGTGAAGCGCTTAGAAGCGTACGTGTTCCGCAAGTGTTAGCGAGCTTCCAAGTCATCAGAGGAGAACACTGCCATCTTCCTGTTGAGCAGACGTGGAGGCAATGCAGCCCCTCCCCACCCCCGGCCCTTCTTCCCTTAGCTATCCACATCAGCTACAGGCCTCAGCTCTGGTGGGAGTAATGATTTCCGGGGTCCTTTATCAGTGTAGTGGAAGGAGGCTAGGAGACAGACATGCCCAATAAAAGCAGGTCACTGAAAACAACCCTCTGGCCAGCCTGGCTGGGTCCCCAGCAGTCATGCCTGCCTAGGGGCATCCCTACCCCTTGGTAGCCACTGCCTGTGGACTCCCCATGCCTGCTGGCTGGAGAAAAGTCTGTACTCAGTGCTCTTGCCAAGTGAGGGGAGAGAGGCAGGCTGGTGCGTGGCCCAGCCCCGGGACACAGGAGCCTGTTGCCCCAACTGAGATAATTTTCTTGTCACAGGGCCTGATAGCCTCACTCGAAGTCATCTTCAAACTGGTGTTCTGAAACAGGGCCAAGTCCCCAAGCCTGAATTTCCAGGCTGGGGAGCTGGTGTTCCCTAAAATGCACCTTTCTAAGAAAACGGAAAAAACTTAATATAGCTGTACAGTTTGCCAGGGAGAATGAAGTGTCAGTATCTTTTTTTTTTCTTTTTTTTTTTTTTTTTTTTTTGAATTGGCTATTTGGATGTAGACAGGGAGCTTCAGAGTCTTTTGCAAAAACAGGAAGAAAAAAAAAAAAAGGAAAAAGAAATCCCCTACCTCCCTGGGGAGACATTTGAGGGATCGTCCAGCCTGAGGGAAGTTTGAATGCCAAGAAAGCCGTGTTCTGAGCTAGTCAGAATGTGGGCACGGTGGGCAGGATCTGGGCAGCTGCGCCGCTACTGATCAGCTTTCTATTCAAACCCACTCTGGCAGAGGGGAAATGTTCTTTCTTTTTTCTTTCATCACTTTCTTTTAAAGGAAAGGGGAAGAAAAAAAAAAACCCAAAAAACCAAGAAACAAACCCCACCGTGAGAGATCCAGAGACCTCCCGATGTCACTCGAGAGGGGAGACCTAGGTCATAATCAAAAGTTGGTTTCTGGGGACCCTCCCCACCCCTGCCTCCTCTCCCTCCTCCCCCACCTCCAACCTACAATAAAAGCTTTGCTCTAAAAGGCAGCTCAGACAATGGATCAGATGCCAAACCATGTGAAGTGCCCAGAGGCAACTCCAAAACACCCGGCCCACCAGCGGGTAGAGGCTGCCAAGGAGCCAGATGCTGTAGCTTTAAAAATATCTTCAGCTGCTTGGCATGTACAGTTGCAGGCTGGTGCCTGGGAGAAGGAGCAGGCCAGGGCTGGGACAGCCGGCGGCAGCAACCCGCCTATATGTAATGGAGAGCGCCTCTAGCCACGGGGCTGCTCATTTGGCCTTGTTAAATCACCCCCAGCATATGGTGAGAGACATCTGCCCAGGATTTGGACCTCACAGACTGGAAGAGGAGGGCTCCACACAGACACTTTGAGGCTGGAGAGGGTGGAGGCAGCTGGGGAGGCGATTCTAGGGCAAGGGCCTCACTTCTCCGAAGAGCCGGGATTCTGAGAAAGAAGGGACTGGCTCAAGGTCATGCAGTGGCCTACGGTTAGATCTGTAGGGGACAATTCATTTCGGTTCTTCGAGCCTCTGTTTATTTATCTGTGAAGTGGGGTGGACATATAACTTACGGCCTGGATGTGAGGGTTTGATGAGATCATTTAAGGGAATGGGCCCTGCTCAGTGCATTTTAGTCGAACGTATTTCTCGGTGTTCAGGGTGTAAGGGTCAAAGGCAGCCACTGACAGTGTTACGTTTTCAAGAGGCTTCAGAAAAGATCCAATACCTTCCCAAATCCTGCTCCCGCTTCTTAGGGCTGGAGGGAACTGCATCCTTCTGGCTACTGTTTGAGTCCAATTACAATGCAGCCTCACTTGCAATGGATAAAAATGTGAACCGTGGAAGGCTGACTTCTAGGTAAGTTTCCTTTTTGAGGGGCAGTGGTGAGTTTCAGTGCAAGCTTTGTGGGAAGCCTTAGAAACTAGGAAAACTAGGAGGGGAGCCAACACCTTCCCTGGAAAGTCACCCTTAGCCTCTCAGAGCCATTTAACTTCCCTCTACCTCAAACCTCAACTTCAAAATGGAAATTATGGTTTTGTTTTTTCTTTTTGGCGATTATCTTTGCACCGCTACCCTCCCATTAAAAAAAGCCACCAGGAAATAAATTCTTAAGGAGGGCAATGGCCCAGGCTGGAATGTAGTGGGAAAATATACTCCCAAAGTGGCATTAAACTAGGAAAAATTCACACAAAAACCCTTGTGGACTTTGGCTCTGTGTGAACACTCAAGGTATTATGAGGTACAACACTCTTCCCCGCCCTTGCATACAAACACTTCATAAATACCTCTGGAGAATATGACCTACCCCTGGAAGTATCCAGAATCCCTCCCAGATCAAATCTAAAGACTTTCCAATATAGTGACATTATTATTCTTTCTTCACAACTGGGAATATTTGTAAGATAAAGGCTTACCAGTCTTTATCTTCACCTGTCTCCAATCCCAACAGCTTCTAATTTCCCATTAGAGAGACCAGTGTTTCCAGGTTCCATTGTAGATGAGGGACATATGGTAAATTTTGTTTAAGGATGGGCCATAAGACCTACATGGATCCAGAGGGACCCTTTGGTTTTTTTGGTTTGGCTTTATTTTGCTTTTTTTCCTTGGGGGGTGGATTCTGGGACTCTTCCTTGTTCTGTATGAATGGTGAAGTAACTCAGAAATATCCCTGCCTTAGGATTCTGAGAAAGGCAAAATGGAGAAACTGGGCCACTCCGTGTTGCTGGATCAAGCCATAACTGAAGACAGTGCTACCTTTGGACTTTTTACTTGTAAGAGCATTTTATAATTTACATATATTTCATTTATATGTATAATATGCATATTATATTTGTAATTTAATCCCGTTGGAGTCGTGTTTTCCATAATGAGCATGTGAAAATATCCAGATGTGCTCAGGAAGCCCTAAGAGGTTATTGACATTCAGCCCTGGCTTATCTTTAGATTGTCAATTAAGACTTAAAGTCTTGTTGGTTTGTCACATATGTTACATGGCAAAGCCATTAGAGCTACTGGCTGAGTGTGCAGATCTTCCTCTTGTAGTATGAATAAGATAGTCTTCTTAGATTGGGAATGAGGATAAATGGGGGCAAGTCCTCATCTGCCACCAAAAATGATCTTCTGGTCCTTCATTTCTCCACTTGGACTGACAAGTGGGTTGTATTACATTAGGATTTGGCAAACTCCAGTCATTTATCTATTATTGTTACAATTTTTTTTATATTCTCCTGTGTTACTATTTACTTCATATTTTTCTTTAAATTAATCCATTTCCTTCATTTTATAAATCATTTAGGCGTAAGATAAAATGTGTATTATTAAAAAATGGAAAAGCCAATGTTTAATACATGTATACATAAGTACATAGTTTTAACAAAAAATGCTTGTGTACTACTTAAAATTACCTTGCATCTGATCCACTGGGAAAGTCTAGGAGTCAATCGATATTTTTCTAACTGTGTTTTTATGGGCTAGCTTATTTAAGTTTAAATTATTGCAGTGTTACATGCAAATTTAATTTTGTAACACATTTTTAACTATTTTGAAAATTGAGATAAAAATCCATGATCTACTTAAGTCTATGTGTATACATATTATATTTATTTATTTATTTAAAAAAAAACCTTATTTATTTGAGAGAGAGAGAGAGAGAACATGAGCAGCAGGGGGAGAAGGAGTAGCAGACTCCTTGCTGAGCAGGGAGTCCTATGTGGGGCTTAATCTCAGGAACCTAAGATCATGACCTGAGCTTAAGTCTTAAGCTTAACTAACTGAGCCACCCAGGTGCCCCTATATATTACATTTAGAGACCACTGTCATAATTATTTGTGCTGATAGGTTACTAATTTTTGTTTGAACTCAGAAGAAAACTTAAACAATATCTATGGATATATATTAATTTTATTTCAAAAATAATTCTCATCAAAATTTTAATACAGAAGACCAGTCACAATAGGGTAACAATCCCAATACCCACAGAATCTCTTTGATGTTAAAAAAGTAATAATACGTGTCTGTATATACATTCTAAATTCTTTTTTTTTTTTTAAGAATTTATTTATTTATTTGATAGAGATCACAAGCAGGCAGAGAAGCAGGCAGAGAAGCAGGCAGAGAGAGAGGAGGAAGCAGGCTCCCCGCTGAGCAGAGAGCCCGATGCGGCTTTAACCTGCTGAGCCACCCAGGTGCCCCTACATTCTAAATTCTTATAAATATGTCACTGATTAGGACTACTGTAGTTCTGCAGGGGTCTTTCTGGAATTCGGATTTTTAACCTGAAATTGTATAAGTGAGTCACAGGTACCCCAGATAAATGTCAAGTTAACATCAGATCAGTTGTTTTGGCCAGTCCTTTTACCAAACTGTAACATTCTAATGGAGAAACTTCAGACATGCTGATCTTCATGATTCACATTATGGACCACTTTAGAGTTAGTGTAAATTTTGGGCTCCTCCTGTCTGATTTTCATATTTATGTCAAAGAATACAGAGAACCATCGTTAAGTGTTGTTACTGATTCAACTCTGAAACTGAAATGTCTCGCTATCCTGCCTTGAAGCTTCTGGCCCAGATTAAATGAAGAGTATCTTGAGATTGTGAGTCAAGCTGTTAACAAAAAACAAACAAACAAAAAGCCCACAGATGTTACCACTTTCGCTACTTATCAGTGCAATCAGAATTTTCGTAAGGCCACGTCTGCAAAACAAAACACGGAAAGAAAGATGATACTGGGGCTGTGACTGCAAACATCACCTATCACTCCAGTATTAAATGTTGGGGGTGAATCTGAAGAAACTCATTGCTCTTTATGGTGGAACTTGAAGAAGTAAATGTTATCAGTTTGAAATTATAAAACAACATTTTCTCAGTATGATACCAGTATATATATGTCCACACACATAAACCCACATCCACACATCCACACTCAACTATTCTGAAAGCCACGTGATCTTTAAGATGTTTCCTCTTGGGCCGAGAAACCTCAAAACTGCGGCTGGGAAAAAGAATACAAAAATGTCAGGTAACATTTATACAGTGCTTTTCTGAGGCACAAAGTGCTTTCACTCCAAGGACGACTACGAATCCTAACCTTGAACCTTAGTCTTACTTTTTCTGCAAAGCTTCCCCTCCTTGTCCCCCAAGGCAGCATTGCATGACACGGCATTTTGGAATTGTTACTTTGCATGGTTGTCTCTGCCCCGGGACTGTGAATGCCTCATAGGAACAGACATTGCTGTGTTTTCTGTGCCTAGTCTTGTGTGGAGTATCTGCTTAAGAAATGTTCCAAAGTTTCAATGAATGAATGGTTTTATGGGATCCAATAGAAAAACCGAGCCCTGGATGATTAAGTTCTATTTTTTTTTTTTTTCTCATCAGCTCAGCACATGTCTTCCCCATCAGGAATATTTATTAAGTAACAGCATATGTTGTCCTCATGAAGGAATATTTATTAAGCAACAAATTTGCACATAAAATTTGGCAATGTACCACTCGTTCTGACATTCATCCTCTCCTCTCAGTCCTGACTATCCAAGTTCATGTCCTTAAAAGCTTTCCTCGGTTTATTTCATTGAACTCTTATCAGTACACATCTGGCCCATCCCTACCTCTGTGCCTCTGTGCGTGTGTTTCTCTCCACCTGGAACACCCTCTGTGCCTCTGTGCGTGTTTCTCTCCACCTGGAACACCTTTCCTTATCATTTCTGGACAGTCATTATTATCTGCACTCGAATCCTTTCTCATGGTGTCTTCTGGCCCAGCCTATGCTGGAGGTTATGGAATTCAGATATGCCATTTCCTGAAGCTCTCCAAGGGAACAGATCACTCTATTACCATGTAATAGTTACTTAGAAACAGTCCTTTCCTCTTCTGGATTTTGCTCTCCGTGGGGGAAGAATTTGCACCAAATTATTTTTGTGTTTATCAGAACACCCAAAGCCTATAGTGGATGCTGGAAAAATATTTGGTGGAAGAATAATGTATCTGGTCCCTGTGGTTCATTCTGCCTCTCTCTGAAACAACTGATAAGACTGTCACCGTCAGACTTACACTAGAATCCTGGAATCTTGAATCACGTGTACTCACTCCCACGAAGAACACAAAAGGAAATTATTCCTGATTTTCGCTGATTCTTACGTGTTACTGGCTGCCTACCCCTGTGGGGGTTACTCAGTTTTTCTAATTCCCTAGCTTTTCTTCCATAATCATGGCTCATAGCATATAGCTGAAGAATGAAATGAACTCCTATATGTAAAGGGCCTGGCACATGGCAAAGCTTGACTAATATTACTATTATTATTACTATTACTATTATTATCCTCTATTATTACAACCATGGTTGTTATTATTGCCAAAAGACGCTATAGAAAAAATCTGGGAAAATTGGAAATTACAAGGCACGTGACTAGAGAGAGGAATCCTCTTTGTAGCTGACAGAACCAGTCTCTTCCAATGGAGGCCTCCCTGAGGGTAGGTTCTGCGTCTTTTCTGTCTCGGCATCCCTAGCACTTACCAGAACGCTTTGTATAAAAAAGGGATGTATTAGAAGCTTTCTGATGGGACCATATGCATCTTTTGATTATGTGAACAATAACTTTGGTATAGTGAACGTTCGCGGGGTGACAGGCAGTGGTCCAGATTCTTTACAAACTGTCTCGTGTGTTCCACGCAACCCTCCTGCTGGAATGAGCTACACTACTACTTTGTGGCAGAGGCCACAGAACTTGTCTGTGTTTGCACCGTGAGTCGGTGGCAGGGCCCTGAGGAAGATGCAGGTCTATCTGATTGTAAAGCCCAATGCCCAACCCACAGCGATGCCCACTGCAAGGTTGCCCCACAGTATTAGAAGGTTCATGGAATATTCCAGACCCCGAGCAAAGGAGGTGACAGTCTGGGTGATGGGAGACAGAGAAGGAAGCTGCAGTCCATTGCCTTTAGGGACTGATTCCTTGGAGAGGGACCTGAGGGGGTGGGGCGGGCAGAGAAAAACTGGAGATCACAAAGAGAATTCCCCATCCAGGCCAGCTCGGGAGCCAGGCTGCTCTGTTTCTTGCACAGCGCACTTCCCCCAAACCAGGTCCCTCCCACCCCCCCCCACCCCAGTTTCCCTCAGAGATTTCCTGACAGGCCCTGATCAAGGTCAGCAGTGGCCCACTGCAAGGCAGGCCCAGGCACACGCGCTTGGTAACAGCAGTGCTAATGGGAACTTGGCCCTGCCCCAGGCGGGTATGGAAAGCGGCTGTTGGCTCTTGTAAAAAAATCCTTGGTCCAGGCTGGTTTTTCCACAAAGAGAAATTCACCGCCCTGAAGAAATGCTATCGCCTGTTCCTGGTGCCAAACTCGAGGAAAATCAAGTCGTGAGACTCTCTCTTCTGCCTGGCTGAAATGACAGATAGCGAAAGAGCTTTCAGTTTCCTCTCCCCCAAAAAAGTCTGCCAGAGATATAAATATTTAAAAACAGGAGCTAGACTGAGAGGGTTAGCTTTCCCCGTGTCTTCTTTGGCAAGCGTTCTATCCACCCACCAGATATCATTTTATTCTGTGTAATGGAATGGCAGTTCTGGGTCGCACAGCCCAACTTCTGACACACTGCGTGGAAAAAAAAAAAAAAAAAGACTGTGACCCTTGTAAACTATTTTTGTCGTTGGAAACAGATACAGACCCAGGTTGTGAATGCCAGATTGAACATAGCTATGAGCGGTTTCAGTGGTGGGTTTTTTTTTTTTTTTTTCCTGCTGTTCCTTATTTTTATCTCCTGCTAAGAGGTCCCCTCTCTCATTTTTGTCCAGTAGGATAACGCCTCTTTCCCCAGTACCCAGGATTTATTTATTTATTTACGTAGCTGTTCTCATCTCAAATTGGTTAAACAAAGTGCAGGTCTGTAATAACAGTGTTCTCTGAATTTCTTTGTTTCTCTCACATGGCCGTGCCTGAAACTCTGACAGATACAGGAGACAATTCAAAGTTATTCATTCTCTTTTTCCTGTAGAGACATGGGTGCAAATCTCCATGATATTAAAGAGGTTTAAATCATCGCCGATGACCTTCACAAATCTTGGTCTTTATACTTTTAGGTGGATTAGAGGAAACTAATGAGGATTTTGAAACAAGCTTTGGACTAAAACTCTCATCATGCAAATCCATTGAAAAACCCCATAACTTGCAAGCACAATTAACCCGATCCCCAGCTCTCACTGCGCCGTATCTGATCCATTGTATTTCCTCTTATTTTACTTTCTTCATAAAACGATAATAACAACCAGTGCCATGGGTATGTTTCTCCGTCATCAGATTCCATGGTCGTGTTCTTTCTTTTTCTTCTTTTTTCTTTTGGTTCTAAATTGCTCTGTCCTCAGAGTCCTTTTTAATATGGTTTAGGACTCACAAGAGTTAATAGGCAAGGGTGGGGGGAGGAACCCACTTGTTTTAAGCCTGGAGCCTGTCACCTTTTCTTGGCAATTACACTGCTAATGGCTGGATCCCAAGCAAAGTGGCAAAGAATATCTCTTCTCACGTTCCCAACTCACAGTGCATTCCCAAATACCAGATGGTGTTTTTGGAATCCATTTCACTATGTTTGATATGACAATACTTTTGTATAATGTTAAATTATATATAACTATTGCAAATAGCTGAGATCAGAACAACCAAGAAGCGGAAAATTAGACACAAGAAGGAAAGATAGAAACTAAAGACTGTGGACTTTCATCTGCCCCCATTGTGTCCTGTTTCCCTTAGATTTTCTTTTAATCTGAAGAGGATTGGCAGGCGGAGGCTGGGTGCGGGGCGACAAGGGGGGGGTGCTGGAGAAGCGTGGGGGATGGGGAGGAGCAAAAAGTAAAGCCTCTGTGTTGTTGCAGGGAAATTACATCAAATTGGGATCCTCTCGCTGCTAGAGTTTGGTACACATCATGAAAAACTTGCCAGACATTTCGAGAGCAGCGTCATCTCATTTCAATGGCCAAAAACCTCAAAATAAGCCAAAGAAGACTGATAAGGCCTCACGCTCAACCCCTTTTGGAAGCTGTGTGGTGTTTTTATTCTGCTGGGAGGGACAAGCAAATGAATTACCAGATCTTAAAACCTCAGTCACTGCCTTAGGAACCATTAGAAGGACAGGGAGAGAGAAAACAAACACGGACTCAAGACGGTACAAAGGAATTCGACACAAACAGTTGGGAGGCTTTTCCGAATTTGGGGGCACACGGGTATATGGATGTGATTTCTAAAGCGGTGGCTAGAACTGGACCCTAGCAATTAAAAAAAAAAATCTCAAAGAATCCACCCTTGAAAAACCTGGGTAACACCAATGGAGCCGTATTGCCACCCCAGATGGCCAAATGGGGTAAACATATCACTTTAATTTAAATTTTCTGGCTATTTGACAATAGGCAACCTCTGGTCCTTTTTCCCAACCTTCAAACACTGCTTATCTCCCCATTGCAGGACGTATTGATTTTAGCCCAGAGCGAATGCATTACAGCCAAGTGATAAATTGCTTAAAATTATTCTTCAATGAAAACGCTGGAAACCTCTGATGTGGCTTTTTGAATGGAGGGTGGGCAGGACAATTTCCAAACTGTCCGGATCAGAGATGCTTTCAGCCGATTGATTCCTTCTTCAGCAGCTATGTTGCTAACCTGCAGAGCCCATCGTCCGCACCCAGCACTGAGGGCTTACCCAATTCATGCTGCTAGAGAAGGGTTTTTCCCTACCGCCAGTCCTTGCTCCGGGCTACCCTTCTCTCAACAACCACCCCCTCCCCCACTTCCTCCCCCCCTCGCCCTCCCCCTCACCATATAGCCAAATCGTGCTCCCTCCCCGGAAAGCTCCTACAGCTCCAGTGACTACTACATAATTAACAATAACTTGTAGTAATGCAATTTAAGAGTCCTTTTAATGGGCAGCGATGGTAGAATGTATAGCCCATCTTTCTTTGTCATCTGAGAAAAGCGGCCCCATGCAGAGCTGCTGGTTGCTGAGTGAGGCTTTGTTGTCTGCACCAGACACAGTACCAGCTGCACTGGCAGGTAGCCGAAGTGCAAGCAGATAGCTGCCAAACTATGCTATACAAAGGGAGCCGTGCCAGAGAGAAAGGGACCTTTGCAGGCGATGACCTTTGACCCCCAAGCCAGCATGGATCCCATATTCATCCCTTCCAGACAATTGCATCTTTCATTCCACCACAAACTATGATTAGAAAGGGACCATTTGTGATGGGGAGGGGGTCGGTTAGCTTATAAGTTCCCAGCAATGGGGTTATTGCTTTTTTCTTCTGTTTTAATGGTGACAATATTTTCCTTAAAACAGGGTAGGAGGAGATGAGCAATTAAACTAGGGAAAATTATAAAAGCAAAACAGTCACCCAGCCAATGGCGTGGGGCAAGGACTCAAAGAAAGTGAAAAGCGTGGAGACAATGACCATATGGCATTTAAAAAGTCAAACGGAAATTGAACTCTCACCTGATCACGGGGAAGCTTCCCACAAGCGGACCGCTGGAAGGGCACGTTTTTAGGGAAATTGCTAGCTTACTCAACACTGCTATATAATACTTCTTTCATCCCACCAGGAACGCTTTTGTTTGGTCAACTTAGATTAATGAGAAACTAACAGCTTGTATTTGAATATGTCCTAGCAAGTCCATTTTGTTCTTCTTTGAAAAACACCAGTGATCTCTGGAAAATGGCTTTTATTTTGTGTTTTAAAGCCATTCTACATCAGGACTTATGAAAAGAAGCCCAAAGCCTCAAGTGAGGACCCACCTCAAAGTCAAGGCAGACTTTCGGACCCTACCTCAGAGCCATTCTGTCTGGTGGGCAGAGAAATCAGTTGTCAGCCTTACACAGCCTGCGTGTGCCTAGGAAACGTTCTTAAAACTGCTGGAACGTAATGAACCGGAGTTTCAAATTCTACATCTTTCCATAAAAGGAAAAAAAAGAAAAAAAAAAAAAAGAAGCCTGTGATGTGCATTGGGGGTCCACTCTGAGAGCTTTCTCAGTGGCAGAGAAGTTTCTGGAACAGGCCCCATTTGATCTGTCTTCCCACTGAAGGCATGGATCCTTGGAGGCAGGGAAACCACTGATACCTGCGGGCCAGCCTGAGGAGCCGCACCTGACTTCAGGCTCCTACGTGAAGCCGTCTGTTCTTTATTTTCCCTCTGTATGAAGCTAATGGAATTTGCAGTTGATTAACCCCAAACCTGGAGAAGGGATCCAGTCTGGGATTGCAGCCCGCAGGGCTAAGGGGACGGCGACTTGTACTTCTTAAGTGACTCAGACAGCAACAAGTTTTCTCCCACCAAAGCAGAGGCCCAGAGGAATGGGTATGCAAGGGAGAGTCCCGTGGGTCCAAACAGCCAGCAGGCATGGAGGCAGATTGTGGTTGGGATCTGGGCTCCCAAAATAAAGGGCTGGCGTCTAGATGACAAATTAACCCGGGAACCTGAATCTTTTTTCTTTCTTTTTTTTTTTTTTAAAGGTTTCATTTATTTATTTGAGAGAGAGAGAAAGAGAGAGAATGAGCAGTGGGGAGGAGCAGTGGGAGGGAGAGAGAGAAGCAGACTCCCCACTGAGCAGGGAGCCTGCCCAATGTGGGGCTTGATCCCAGGAGCCTGGGATCATGCTCTGAGTTGAAGGCAGATGCTTAACTGAATGAGCTACCCAAGAGCCCCCTGAATCTTCTTTAAAAAAAAAAAAAAGTCCGGAACACATGGAGGCTTTACTGTGCGGAGAGGCAGCAGTGTGGTGGATAAAGCATGGACGTCAGAGCTAGATTGCCTGCCTTCGGATCCTGGCTCTGCTACTTATCAGCTGGTTGACTTTGAGTAAATTACTGAACTTCTCTGGGCCTTAGTCTCCTCATCTGTCAACTGGAATTGTTGACTGCAATGAAGACTAATGAATTAATATTTATAAGGTACTTAAGAATCATGCCCAGCTCATCGTAAGCTTGTATGTAAAGATACGTGGATTTTTTTTTTCTCCAGGAAAATGTTCCCACACCTATTTTTTCTGTCAGTCATACTCTGATTCAAGAGAAATGCAGTATGACTTCACTAGCTTCTAAAGACAAAAGACAATAGCGTAGTGTATCCTGATACTCGGCTCAGCTAAAAAAATTTTTTTTTTTACAAAACTAACTCTCATGTTAAAATAGTTGTGAGAGAAAGTAAATGACATAGGGTTAAAATTTTAAAAGAAGGTGCTGGGTACTTTCTTACTGTTCTGCATCAGACAGTAAAGGTTGCTGCTGAATTTTCCGAGGGGAAGCTTCCACATATGGTATATTTAGTGCATGAAATGTGGCAGTTGGATTCCTGTGTGTGTTTTTTTTTTAAATTGTCATATAAACAAATAATTCCAAACATATTTCTTCTTCGTGGATTTGTTTCTATTTTGCAAATTGTTTCAGGCATCAATAAACAGGATTACACAAATGTGCATACAACTGTAAAACTCATTTAGTTTAGCAAGTGCTTCTCACATATTCATTTACTCAACAATGCTACTTTCAAGTCATGTCAACATTACTCCATTGCTGCCTCATGACTAATACAGTGTTACTTAAACCCATTTCACATCTTCCATCCCAGGAACACCACCAACCTTTTTGGTCTGGATCACCTGGTTTCTAGTTAAAAAAATCCAACTGAGAAAGAGGTCCCCTGCTGGGTGTAGATTCTTCCCCAGCACACTTGTGGGTCCCCGGCAAGGCTTTAAAATATAAGATCACTAACGTGGAAGCTCATTATAGGAGGAAAGCAAAAACTGAAAAGCACATTAGACCAATTAAGAGGCTGCGAGCGAGAGGCATATGGGTATCGGATAGTGCGATGGTTTCATTGTCCGCTTTTTATCAAGGAGGGTGAAAAGAATTTTTCACTCGTAACCGAATACTTTGCCAATTTCAGAATGTTCAGAATAGATCAGCAATATCCACGGATGCTAGAAATGCAACTGAAGCTCCACACCCTGAGCCTCATAACAGGGTAATCTGCTATTTTGTGTGTCAGAGAATTCGAAACGTGCAGCCACTCTAACCACGGCAAACAGGAAAACAATACCCGTTATTCACTCAATTTTCTTGAGCTAAAAAAGGCGAATGATAACAACATATGCTCTAAATGTGACCCATGCAGTTTAGCTTAAAGGCAAAATAAGATAAAAGTCAGCATTGCACACAGAGTTTAAACAGAAACATACGTATCTATACACTTCCTTTCCCTCTCCATATGTTACCCTGTGGTGGAGATTATAATACTGTGCATCACACCTTTCACTCAAGGATCTCAAGACCCTCTCAGAAATGAACACAAACCCGTACGCCAGCCCCAGGAAGCAGGTGGTGAGTATTATTATTACCATTTTACAAATGGAGACACTCAGTGTTCTCGACTCCTAGTTGATTGAACTCAAGGCAGGCACTCTCTGGGTGTGTGTGTGTGGGGGAGTGTTCTCTCTCTCTCTTTTAAAAATTTTATTTTAGGGGCGCCTGGGTGTCTCACTGGGTTAAGCCTCTGCTCTCGGTTCAGGTCATGATCTCAGGGTCCTGGGATCAAGCCCAGCATCAGGCTCTCTGCTCAGCGGGGAGCCTGCTTCCCTGTCTCCCTCTGCCTGCCTCTCTGCCTACTTGTGATCTCTCTCTGTCAAATAAATAAATAAATAATCTTAAAAATTTTATTTTAGCATCAATACAGTGAACTGTACTCCTTAGAAGTGCTAAGAGTTCAATGATGTAAAAGGATTTGCTTCCTTGCCATTGACTTCTCTTCATCCCTGAAACTGTCAGATGTAACTGCTGCGAAGAATAATGATCTCAAACTTTCTTCTAGGTATCCCTGTTGGAAGAGTTGGGAACACTAACATACGAAAGTCACGAACAAGAGAAGGGAGTTCTTGAATTGGATGTTTCTATTACCAGGAGTAAAGCCCAGGCACAGCTTAGAATGGAAACTGGCAAGTCACACCCTACGTGATCCAAACTCCTGGGCTGTAGTTAGGGAAGTCGTTTTGGACAGCTTTCCGAGGCAGCCCAAATGTAAATCTAAGGCAGATAGATGTGCTTCACAGCAGTTACCCAAGACGAGGTTTTCATTTTAAATTCTCAGATGTTAGATTTTAACCCAAGTACAACTCCTTGGGAACCTGAGGTCTAAGTCAGCATACACACAGAGAGGTCTACAACACAGGCTTCCCAGTGAAAATGAACCTTTACAATTAGTGAGCTCGTCCCAGCTTGGGGATTTCCTTAAGAATCATTAACTTCCTGGGGCGCCTGGGTGGCTCAGTGGGTTAAAGCCTCTCATCGGGCTCTCTGCTCAGCGGGGAGCCTGCTTCCCTTCCTCTCTCTCTACCTGCCTCTCTGCCTGCTTGTGATCTCTGTCTGTCAAACAAATAAAAAAAAAAAAAAAGAATCATTAACTTCTTGCCAGGTTCCTGCCCTCTGAAGTAGGGCTTCAATTTGCTGTCGCTGGTCCTGGGTAAGTGAGAACCTTTCTGAATTTGACCCAGTGGACTTTTGGGGAAAAATATTCTTAGAAATTATAAGAATCACTTTGCTTTTTAGGTCCAGAAGGAGAAATACTCACTTTGCCAAAATCAACTTTATAAAAATATCTATCTATGAGACAAACCATTCTTATAGTCTCAGTGAGACCTGGCACAGTGTGAAATACATAGAAATACCGGATGGGGGCTCAGAAAGTCCTTTGTTTTTTTATTTTTAGGAAGATCATATATAGCCATAGGAGGAAAAAAAGCAGCATGAATCAGAGCTCTCTCCTCCCTTCTCTGTAAAAAACAAAAACAAAAAACCTTAAAACAAAATAAGAGGATATATTTATCTAATGATAATAATAGCTAAAAAATAACAATAGTTAACACTTTTGAGTTTTTTTTATGCACCAGGCACTGTGCTGAGCATTTTATAAGCCTGCACTGCTTTTAAAAATTCTGAGAAAACAGAGGTTAAGAGAGGTTAAGTAACTTCTTCATGGTCACACAGGAAGTGCTTTTGGATGCTGGGTCTGTTTGTCTCTAGAGTGCACGCTCTTTACTTTTGCTTATACTGCCCCAGAACAAAATATTATTTATGTGGATTATTACGGCCTAATTAAGATAGGATAAAAGGAGGTAGGAAATAAAAGAGTTGCTTGTAAAATTATTTCTTTATGGAGAACTGCTGTGCGGGGCAATTATGCACCACACCCAGGAGTCCTAGGTTACCTTTGTTCCTCTGCACTGATCTCACTTCCCCCAGCTTTCACCAAGCCCTCCCAAAGTCTAAGGGACTATATCATAGTTGCCTTTGTCTTCTTTGGAGCTCGGACCGCGCTGCTCATAAGCACATGCTCAAAAAAAGTCTACTGATTGAATGAATGAAGGAAATGACTCTAGGTTCTCTGAAAACACATTGATCCGTCGATGAATTATTGGTGGCAACTTCTAAAATAGTGGCCAGTCTTCCCAGGTGTTGAGCTGGGCTCCCCTTCCCCTCTGGTCTGTGTGAGCTCAGGGCATGCAAACACACTCATGTTAGCCTAGTAAACTCTGATTAGGTTGGGAGAAGTGAGAACTGACACTGAGAAAGGCATATTATGGGCAGCTAGAAGAGGAACTCATAAGAGATTTGCCACTTGTTTAGAAGAGGTGGCAGTGAGGGAAATTCTGGGAAAGAGGCAAAGTGCTGATTTAAAATTTATTCTCAATAAGCATAAGAAAAATGCTTAACATCACAAATCATTAGGAAAATGCAAATTAAGCCACAGTGAGATATACTTCATATTCTTTAAGTATCATAATAGAGTGAGTCAATCTCATTATCCAGAAACCAAACCAAACCAAGCCAAACCAAACCCAGAAAATAATAAGTGTTGGTGAGAGCATGAAGAGACAGGAGCTCTTGTGTACTGCTGCTGGGAATGTAAAATGGGGCAGCCACGGTAGAAAGCAATATGGTCATTTATCAAGAAAAAAAAAATGGAATTACCATAATGATCCAGCAGTTCCTCTTCTAGGTATATAAATACCCCAAAGCATTGACAACAGGTACTTCCATAGGTACTTATACCTATGTTCACGGCAACATTATTCACAATGGCCAAAAGGAGCAAGCAACCTAAATGTCCACCAGCAGATAAATAGATACACAAACGTAGTATATACATACAACGGAATACTATTCAGCCTCAAAAAGAAAGAAAATGCTGGGGTAGGCTACGAAAAGGATGAATCTTGGCAACGTTATGCTCAGTGAAATAAGCCAGAGATGAACAGGAAAATATTATATGGTTTCACTTGCATGAGATACCTAGAATAGTCCAGTTTATCGAGACAGAAAGGTCAGTGGTGGTTACCAGGGGTTGGGGAGAGGGAGGAATGGGGAGCTATTATTTCTGGGAATGGAGTTTTTGATGAAGGGGTTTTGCAGATGGATGGCAGTGATAGTGGGACAATGGTGTAAATACATTCAATACCGGTGAATTATACACTCAGAAAAAGTTAAGGTGAGTCATTTTATGTTACGTATATTTTACCACTTCTGCCATATTTATGCTATGAATTTTTAATTTTAAAAACCTATCCTCCTGGTCAGCAGGCAATGGCTAGAAGCATGTAAATGATTGGAAACTTGGGATAGGCTTAAATTTTCATGACACTTTAACAAATTCCCAGCGCCCACCATCATAGTAAAAGCATGCTTGGGGAGGGTGCTGTTGGCCCCTTGGCAAGCTCCCAGGGATGGGGAAGTGGATGGCAGGTGCAGAGCCCCAAGGGTGTGGTGTTTCCTGTGCCTGTTGGTAGGTTCCACCATCTGGCACACAGGGCTGAGAGTTCCCAATCTCTGCTTTGAACACCTTTTGAATTTGTGTGGGTCTGGGGATGTTGAGCAGAAAGTGTTTGGGTTAGAGAGCTGCTTCCCTTTTAACATTGCCTTGGGCTTTTAACATGATTGCCACACCAGACAGAGCAATATTTTTTGTTCCAGGTTGACTTAAAGGACATTGCCTTTAGGGGACTTCCCAGTTACAATGAGGACATTAATACAGAACATCAGAATCAGATGCCTAATGATTTTTTGAAGATGTAGACTAATTCCTTTCATGGTATGTAGTACTCAGTATGACTCTTTGGGAATCAAGAGAATTTAGGAATTTAGAGCCAAGGCACAGAACTGAATTTTGGTTACTTCATCCCTAAAGTATTAGGACTTTAAATTACATGGATGATGATACCAATCTCTTTCTGTTTGTATTGTTTTCAGTCTTTTATAGCATTGCTTTCATATCTGCTACTGACACTAAGACCCCCTCACACCAAACCTGTGAAGGAGGCAAGGCAGGAATTTGGTCTAGCCTGCACATGAGGAAATTGCTAGAAGTTCCTTAAGGCCAGAGCCTGTGTCTTGTTTCCCTTTGCATCCTCAGTACGGGGCCTTTCACTCCAGCTTGGAACATAATAGGTTTTCCCTAAGTTCTTGCTGAATGACTCAATGAGTGTATGGAAAACTTCCAGTTCACTGCTTAAGGCTCTCGAGTAAGCAGAGCTGGGCCTGGAATGCCCTCTGATTTCTTTTTCTATAAGGACATCTTGATGTAAACAGCCATTTTTCCTGAGCCAAATTTCTTCTGGAGAATCTGTCCACCAGCAGAGGTTAAATACATCTTAGCCAACCAGCCACAAGCTTGGTGGGCTGAATGCCTCAGTGGTTTCCCCTTAAGTAAAAGATGTACATCTTGATTGGAAGCTGGCAAGGTAACAGGGCTCCTATCGGATCCCTCCACACCACCCTGCACCTCGCAGCCCCTCCCCCTGTACAGAGCTCTCTGGTTGCCTGGCTTCTCTCACCCTTTTCTGTCCACATCAGGTGATTCCTTGCTTTGCCTGCCTTCTAGACTAGCTGCTGCAGGCCAGACTCCCTTTATGCGAGGTTTTCTGTCGCTATCTTATCAAGCGATCCCGCTCCACTCCTGTTCCATCCTTCCAGGCCGCCCTGCTGGGTTCTGAGCCTTTGGTAGCTGTATACTACCACCCCCCTGCCCCCTCTCCCTGCAGGGTGAGCTGCTTCTCTTATTCCCCTTCTCTCTCACAGTCTGCTCTGGTTCCCATTAGGGGAGCGTGCATTTTAAATGTCTCAACAGCGTCTGTCTCTGCAGCCACAGTTCCTCTGCTTTCCCATCCCCCAACACCCTTCCCAAGACAGACACTAGAGTAGGGGGCATCAATTTATAGTTTCTGGCCAGGTACCAGATGTGCTGGGTGGAAGCAAATTGTCATAGAAATGTTTGTAATTTCAGATAAAGATCAATGCTAAAGTGGTAAGGAGGGTAAGGAACAAAGAGAGCTAAATTTGTATTGTTATCACAACTGATAACAGTCCCCAGCAGTCTCTTTCTGTCTCTGTCTCTTTCTCTCCTTCTCTTGCTCTCACTCTCAGCCAGTTGGAAGTGATTTAAAGTTTCTCTAGGACACAGGCTCCATCCTGTCCTGATGCATCACAGTCACACAGGGAGCTGAGAAGAGATTTTTATGGGATAATGGTGAAAAGTGTTAAATAATATTTCCAGGAGAAACTTTTGTTTCCATGAAAAGGTGTCATAGCCTCTTAGGGATGGAAGATGGAAGGTACCACTGAAATGATCTAGTTTCACCTCCTAATTTTGGAACCTCATCAAAAATAAAGGAACTCGCCCAAGGCCACACAAGTTTGAACAATGTTGCTTATTTTAACATTGCCCTTGGAAAATCACAAAGCACAACAGCATATTAAAGACACTGAAATTCAGCAGTCAATAGATATATTTATTTACCCGTCTGGTCAAGCATAATCCTAACCTATTGAATCACATAATTCTACCCCCTCCCCCCAGGAATCAGGAATTAGTGTCCAACAATATACTTTCACAAAACCTGGCTTAATAAAATAAAGACCAGCACTATCCCAATCATTTAGGTCTTAAATGGTGTATTTACACCCAAACAAAGATGCTTCTAAAGTAACTGGAATTATTCTTGAAACAATTTCAGGGGGCTTGTAGGGAACGACTATGCCATCTGTCTCTGCTCTTTGGAGATAGTTGCTGGAGACATGAAACGCTCACATTGGGTGACCCATGTTGATTTCATCTCCAAAGGGAGAAAACACTTCTCATTGTGGCACCTCCAATGAAGGCTGCCTTCCAAAGTTAGAGTGGAAGCTCTGACGAAAACATTTCAAATGACAATTTGGTGAAATAAAAAACACCAGACTTAGCATGCACAAAGTTTGAAAGGTTCTGGCTCCTTGTCTATGCACACATACCAGGGACTTGGGGACAAGAACAATATTCTGTGATATCAAATGTGCTTTATAGGTTGCTAAGTGAAATAAGTCAGAGAAAGACAAATATCATATGATTTCACTCATATGTGGAACTTAAGAAACAAAACAAATGAACAAAAAAAAAAAGAAGAGACAAACAAAAAACCCCGACTGTTAAATATCAGAACACCAGAAGGAACTGGTGGTTGTCAGAGAGGAGGTGGAGGGGGGTTGGGATGAAATAGATAAAAAGGGAATAAGAGTACAATTATCTTGATGAGCACTGAGAAATATAATACCATTGTTGAATCATTATACCGTACACCTGAAACTAATATAGCACTTTATGTTAATTATACTTTAATTTAAAAAAATAATTTCAAAAAGTGCTTTTGAGGTAAGATAATAGAATCAACAGGTGGGTCTCTGAGAAGTGAAGTGGTTGATCTAGATACCTATGCCTCTGTTTTCTAATTGCTTCTTCCTTTTCCTTTTAGTCTTCTCTCTCTTTTCCAGGTGGGTACATGCAGGTGAGGGAACCAACTGAAACACTCACATTTGCTCATTTGGCCTTTGGACTCTCCTGGAACCCAAGAAGGAAGACTGATGGTCTGTTGAATGAATTCACTTGTAAGGTGAGGACCATGCTGTGCCCACAGATGGCATGTCAGCCACGTGATAGTTTGCATTAGAAAGAATTTGGAGCCCTCACCTCAGATGATAGTGTGTAGGTGACTGCCTCCCCCATCTATGCATGATGATTGAGAAAATAACATGAACAACATAAAATGGCAAATTATTTAGCTTCCACTGCCATGGACTCAAAGGGAAAGAGCTGTGTAGGCAAGTAGATCCAATAGAATAATTGTCCCCATTTTCAGGAGGGGAAGTATCTCCTCAGAACTCTGATCTACAGGAGAGGCGTGGCATAAGTCCCTGGAGACAACGGTAAAGGGAAGGGACAGATTATTCTGAACTAAGTTGAGTGGATTTTTCTCTTACTTTCTAATTATTATAATAGGACAATAGACAACTGTAAGGACAGAATTTGAAATCAGAATTTTTCTCAAAATGTTACCTGGTATATTAAAATTACCTAAGAAGTCATTTCCTGCTTGCTCCCCTCCCTATCTGAATCTGGGCTTCAAGGTATGTGTTGAGGGAAATCCTCGACTCCTCAGGGAACTGATAATGCCCTGTTTTAGAGCCACTTTTAGAGGGTTTGTTTATGGCTTAGGTTCAAATGAAGGACCATGGGATTTGGGGTCACCTTGGGGTAGTTTTATGACATGAGCAAATTTATGAACTCTTTGAAGTCTCAGTTCTTTTATCTGGAAAATGAGGATAACAATACCTACATTTGAAAGAGTGTAGCTCAAATTGTTTAAAAATGTTGGAGCAGTGACTGGCACATGGTATAGTGCTCAGTAAATGTGAAAGTCCTTCTGTTTCTAAACTTAAAGCCACGAACTTATGCTCAGAAAAAAGACTGTGAGCACAGCAAATCCTCAGGCATTAATAAAATTTCAGCATAATGCCCTGTTGAGGCAGAGAAGTAAGCTACTATATTTTACAAGGAATCTTAGCCTCTAGAGTGAAAATCAAAAGGGTCTTTGGTTAACTCTCAGCTAATTAGAAAGTAAAATTAAGTGGACCAACTCTTCTCCAAAAATACCCATTGAGATATTTTTGTAGATACTGACAAGTGCCCAGAGGATCAACCAATGGGAATGATTTTTCCTCAGGACAGGCAAGAGATCTATAAATAATGTTTAAGTTCTCCAGATTTGATTCTTCCCAAGCATAGAGTATGCTCTCCTTTTTTGCAAAGGTCAACTCTTTAAGGGCTGAACTTTCGTAGGAAATCAATTTCTGAGTGGGAACAGTATGTGGGAAAAGCTGTTTACTTAAAGATTTATTTATTTATTTGAGAGAGTGAAATAGAGAGAGCATGAGTGTGTGAGAGAGAGTGGGGAGGGGCAGAGAGCATCATAAGCAGATTCCATGCTGAGCGTGGAGACTGATGTGCTCGATTTCATGACCCTGAGGTCATGACCCTGAGATCCCAACCTGAGCCAAAGCCGAGAGTCGGAGACACTTGACTGCACTACACAGGTGCCTCAAGAATGTTTACTTAAAAAAAAAAAAAATCCAACAGTGTCTTTTCATAGCAGACCTTATAATTGGCTGATTGGTTTAAAGACTTTGAGTGGTACAAGTGTCTTTTCATAGCAGGACTTACAATTGGCTAGTTGGTTTAAAGACTTTGAGAGGTACAAGTGGATGGAACATGAAAGCTGACGATGAACTACTACTAATTAAATACTAATTGAAAACGGAGAGCAGTTCCTTGAAATTCATCTTCTACCTACCCCAGCAGCTCATCTCTTGCCTGGTCCTGGAGTTCTTGCTCTAATCACATTGGATGAATCATACTGGATGCTCTTTCCACTCCTGTTTCATTTCGTCCTTTTATAGGTTCTGCTTACTTTTCTGAGATGTTCCCACTTCTGTCTGGTGAATTTCTACTTGGTCTTCAAAACGTGGCTCAGATCCCTCTCTTCTTAAAGTGTTCTATGTTAGTCCCCAGACTGGGGTTTTGTTTCTTTTTCAGCATCCTGTGCAAATCTCTTTCATTCCAGTTACCGCATTGAGCTGTAATTATCTGCTTCCTTGTCTCTGTCTCCTCCTATAAGGTACCTGATGTATCATAGCCATTCAATAAATAGATACAAAATTTATTTATTTGACTACTATTTATTAAACATGTACGATGTTCCAGTTACTTCTATAGATATAGGAGACATGGCCATGAGGGAGACTATGGCCTGGACTTCCTAAAACTTCTATTTCAGTAGGGATAGGCAAACAAATAAATGGTGAAAAATACAAGGGAGAAAAAATAAAATTGGTAAGAAGGAAAGAAAGGGTGTTTGTGTATGTGTGGTAGCTAATCTAGCTAGGGTGGTTAGGAAAGGCATCCATCAGATGAGATTTGAGCAGAGATTTCAAAGAGTTAAGGAGCACATTCTGTGGCTATCTGGAGGAAAAGCGTTCCAGGAAAAGGGAGTGCAAAGTCCCTGAGGCAAGTGTGTACTCATCCCAACGGTAAAACATCAAGGAGGCAATGTAGAGGAATGACTGAGAAATCACAGATATGAGGTAGGTCAGACAGGATATGTGACATGCCCTGGTGGCTTCTGTGCCCACAGTCTCACTTCCTTTCCACTCATCCTACGCACAGTGGCCCAAGCAATTGTTTAAAATGTGAATCTTATCCTATTACTTTCCTGTTTAAAATTCTAAAATGATTCCTCAGCACTTCCAGAACTACCTTCAGATGGCTGCCAATGCACTTCTCCCAGGACCATCTCGCCCCCGGCATGCTTCATCCTGCTCATGTTGAATGAATATCTCTCCTGTTACAACAATTTGTTTCCCTCAATTCTGTGTGTTGCTTTTCTCTGAGTAGTTGCCTCTACCCCCAAGGCAAATCTTCATATAACTCAAGCAACATTCCAAATTGAGCAATAATTGTCACTTGTTCTGAAAAAATGTTTCCAGACACTGAACTTTTTTTTAGCTCTCTGCCCGTCCTTATAATTACCCCTAAACCTAACCCTAAAACTAAGTTCAACCCAAACCTTAGTCCTGTCTCAAATCCTACCTAATCCAGCTCCAACTGCAATGCTAAGTGCAATTCTAACTTCAACCTAATCCTTAATCCAGCTTGAACTCCAGCCCAGACTTGACCCCTTTCCCAACCTTGACTCTATGTTAGCTAGCTAAGGATCCATTTAGTGTGACATGTGTGACTTTTGAAAAGACAGAGCATGAAGTCCACCATTCCAGTACTGACCTTCCTTGCAGTGAGGAATGCTGCTGCAAAGGGCTGTAGGGGCTTCTCTACCACGGGCAACTGCTAACCCATTAGCAGGGTCTGTAGCTTCTCTAGTCTGAGAGAAATCCATCTGAACCTCTGATTTGTTATCTGCATACATTCATTAAGTTACTAAATCTCTTCGTGTCTCAGTAGAGTCATTGATAAAATGGAGGAGATTATGTTTATTTCACAGATTTCCAGTGAATACGACATAATCCAACGGTAGGCCATTGGAAGGTTGGCTGAGTTGTGCCGTCTGTATGATGCTGGGTCTCTAGGAGGTCTTGGGCTTTTCCTATACCTCAGAAGGATCCCTACCCTCAGTAAGCAAAGTGTTTTCCATATTAGAAACCTAATACATCTTATCGGATAATAATAGTATTTTTTGAAACTTGGTATAATAATACTTCATTCTAATGAAGAGGATAGTAATCTTCATCTCTTATATGTATGTAGAATTTTGAAATAAAACTGTTTAGGCTCTGCTATGTAAATTCCAATAACCTTATCAAAGCAACAAACAAAAGCAAACAAACTACAATACTGTATTAGGATTTTGACCTGAATGGCTTTGAACCTATGAATTAATTTGGGAGAAAACTATTATAGCTACAATGTTTATGACATACCATGTTTGAGCCCTACAGTGGGGATGGACTTATTAAAATCTTCTCAGTAACGATTTCTGGTTTATTCATTTAAGTTTTGTACCTGACTTGTTGGAGTTTCTTCTAGGTCCATTATGATTTTGTTTTTGTTACTATTGGGGAATGGAGTCTTTTCCCATAATGTCTTTTATTGACCATTGTTGTATATAATTAATTTGTGGCCATCACTTTACTAATCTTTTTTAAAATTGAAGTATAGTTGACATATAAAGTTATATTAGTTTTAGTAATCTATTCTATTAATTGCAACAGCTTTTCATTTGGCTCTTTTGGATTTTCTGAGTATTTAATGAGGTCACTTGAAAATAACACTACTTTTGTCTTCCTTCAATAATTGTACCTTGTATTTCTGTGTTGTATCTTTTGAGTTGGTCAGAGCTTCCAGGATAACATTAAGCGATAATGGTAATTTGGGGCATCCTTACATTGTTACCGATTTTAATGGGAATGCTTCTTGTTTTGCCATTAAGTATGATGTGGACTCTTTTTTGTCATTATATTCTAGCTTCATTGCATGTGGCTAGACAAGAAAGCCTGTGCAATTTCCACTTTGGGAATTGGTTGACGTGGTGTATGTGTGCACATGTCCATGCCGTTGCATGACATCATTAATTTTTGTAGAGGCTTCATGAATGCTTTTGTTTTTTATTATTATTATCATTTTTTTAGATTTTATTTATTTATTTGACAGAGAGAGAGAGATCACAAGTAGGCAGAGAGGCAGGCAGAGAGAGAGGGGGGAAGCAGGCTCCCTGCCGAGCAGAGATCCCGATGCGGGGCTCTATCCCAGGACCCTGAGATCACGACCTGAGCTAAAGGCAGAGGCCAACCCACTGAGCCACCCAGGTGCTCCTCATGAATGCTTTTAAAGGTGACATATTCTATGTTTGTAGGGGTCAACATTGTTTAGTGGCCTTTATATTATTAATTATATTTATTTAAATTTTCCATGTCACTAATTCTGGCTGGTCTAATTGAACTAGAAAAAGTGGATAAATCTGTGTTAAAATTACATGTATAAATTGTGTTCTTGTCAGTTTCTCTTTACTTTTCTAGCCAGTTTTGCATTATATCATTTTATTAGGTTAACTAGGGCATAAAGTCATTAATTACTACTTCTGCTTTATCATGCTATTCTCCAGTTTATAAATGAAAATAATATAAATAATCTATTTTCTCTATTAATTACTTTTGCTTTGAAGCCTACCTTGCCAGAAATTAATCTTGTCTTTCCTATTTTAAATTTTATTCTATTTAATAATTCTATTTTCAATATGGATACTTTTGTTTTAGGTATGTCACTTAGAGGCAGTGGATATGTGAATTTAATTTTTTACTACAATATGAGAATCTTTGTTTCCTAATATTGGAATTTAACCACTTACATTTATTGACATATAGATGGCTTTGTTACATTCTGTCATTCTGTTCTACATGACTTAGTTCTTTTTTCATTTTTTGCTATTTCTTTTGCTTTGGGGGTTTGTTTGCATATATGGAATGTTGTGCGTGTTTTTGTTTCCTTAGTGATTGAGAAGATGTGTATCCTCTTTTCAACTTAAAGTTTCCAAAATCCAAGCTTTGTTTTATATTTTTCTAATTTTCAGAGTCAACAATTACATAGAGTTTTAGAATCTGTTCTATGTGAGGTAAGGCATTTGGTGAATTTTTATTTCTCTTCTATCCAATTTTGTAGAATCCTTTTACTCCCTTCTGAAGGCCAGGCTGAGCTAGGTGTTGATCTCTCACAGAACTTTGCCTGGAATGCAGTAAACTTGGCTCAGTCTATAAATGTCTTATGACATCTCTTTACCTTTCAGGATCAGAAAGGGTTTTTTTTGTTGTTGTTTTTTTTCCTGTTATGTCTTTGACTATTACTTCCTGTCCAGTTGTTCTATTTTCTTTGGAAACACCTGTGTAATCTCTGAATTGTATCTTCAGTTTCTGGGATAGGTGTCATTCTCTGTCATATGAATTTCACACTTTGTGTAATTTGTGTGTATCTGGGAAAGTTACTGAAAGTATAACTTGGGGTCACCTGGCTAGCTCAGTTGGTACAGCATGGGACTCTCGATCTCAGGGTTGTAAGTTCAAGCCCCACATTGGGTATAGAGATTATTAAAAAAAAAAAAAGAAAGTATGACTTTGCAGTTACTGGGTCAGTTTGCATAGTGTTAATTCTGCTCTATGGTAGACCTAGTACTGTTAATTTTCTGGATTTACTGCTTTAGTCAATCTCATTTAAAATTTCATCGTCTGGTTTTTATTTCATCATGTATCTTCTTTCCAATGGCATTCTACTCTTGTTTCAGAGAATAGGAAATTTTCTATTTCTTTTCTGTTTCTATACTTAATGGTTTTCAGAAGATTTCTTCCTCCAAGTCTTTCTTTACTCTTGTTCATAACATTTAATGCTTTCTATTTTTGTATGTTCTTTTTATTTATGCAGATTCAAATGAGGGAGAGAATTATATGGACCTATTTTTCTCTTACAGATAAGGTAAGTGGATTGCTGCTGACCCCCCTTGCTCTCCAACCGGATTCTGGTGAAATCCTCTTCCCGGATCTCTAACTGTGTATCAGATTGATGTCCCGGCCTGATTTCCAATGTATCAACATCTTCCTGCTATCCTGCTGGTCTGTCATAAGAATATCTTCTTATCTCAAGGCCTGACTCCTTAATGTTCAGAGAAGATGGAATATATAAAACGACAACTCCCAGCATATGAGGACACTTTGGCTTTTCCCATTGTTCCCCCTGCTTTTTGTGTCTTATGAATGGAACTACACTCCAGAGGGTGCCTAGTGTTATCACCAGCTTCCCTGCCACCACTCCTCAGTTGTTCTGTGGTAGTTGCATTATCTAAATGAACATAGAAACATTAGTGGCAAAAGAATGGTTAAGTGTTGTAGACTTGTGTTTTTAAAGATTTTTTGTGTATTTCACAGAGAGAGAGAGATCACAAGTAGGCAGAGAGGCAGGCAGAGAGAGAGGAGGAAGCAGGCTCCCTGCTGAGCAGACAGCCCGATGTGGGGCTCGATCCCAGGACCCTGGGATCATGATCTGAGCTGAAGGCAGAGGCTTTAATCTACTGAGCCACCCAGGTGCCCCTAGACTTGTGTTTTTAAACCAATAGAAAGACAGCATGGAAGTGACCAAAGATCTTCCTACCTATTATCATATGCTTGTGGATCTTTTATTCTTGGAGCATAGCAGTCATGGGCCATGAATCATACATTTCTACTTAATATCACAGACGTGTAGTTAGCGGAACTTCCTACCAGAATGATTAGTGGGTTAATTCTTAGAACCAGCTGTCAGTATTTTTAAGAAGTCTTTTCTTCGTTGGTAGCTTAAGTATTGGAACATTGGAAAGAGACTCCTAGTTAGAAGCCCTTTTAAACCAAAGATCCCCAGTTCTTTCCATTGAATCAGCTCTGAAAGGGTGCCCAAGGGGCTTACATATTACACTTTGCAGGTGTTTAGTGATGTTGCCACGAGCCCTGGATCCTAATGATAGCTTTGTGATTATTATTCTCCATGTGAAATAATATTCATGATATGATTAATAGCTAACAAATTTTAAACTGCAAACCTTAATACAGCAACACATTGAATTAGGCGAGATAGGTAGTGGAGAACATGAATTTGGATCAGGTTCAAATCCTGGATTAGTTACTTGTTGGCTTTTTGAACCAACCTTAGGTAACTTACTTGACAGTGCAGCTTCTAATCTGGACAAAGGGAATATTTCACAGGGCCTTGTATTGCCCAAACTGAGTTGACACAGTAAGTTAATCAAACATGTTAAGGGGTATTTTTTTTTTTTTCTTAAAATCAAATATGTCATCTTGTAAGAATGAATCTGTTTGGTATTCTTTAACTGCATGGCTATCTTGCTAGGCCTCTGAACATCGATCTCCTATTAAGTAATAACCAACATGATGATGATGATGATGATGATGATGAGGAGGAGGAAGATGGCAAGAAAACAATAATCTTAGTAATGGTTGACCCTTAGTATGTATATAACATATGCACTGATCTCAGGGATTTATGCAGATCACATAATTTAATTCTTACAACAACCTATGAGGCAGGTACTATCATCTGTCCCACTTTACAGGTGAACAGATGAAGCGGTTTGCCTGAGGTCTCATTGCTGGGAAATTGTGGAGAAAGATTCCATACAGGCATTCTCATTCTAAAATGTGTGTTTTTAGACTATCCTCTATTAACTTCTCTCTCCCTCTCTCTCTCCCTCCACTTACACTCAAGCACATGATTTCAGTTAGTAACTACTTGAAGTCGTTGTTGAGTAAATGTATTGAACCACGCTTTCTTTCCCACGTGGTCTGTCATGAAGAGAAGATAAAAGGAAAGACCATGAGAATTTTTTATTTTAGGTGTCTGACTCTTTCTTTAAAATTTAACTTCAATGAGGCAGCTTATAGTACATCATTAGTTTTAGATGTAGTGTTCAATAATTTATCAGTTGCATAGAACACCCAGTGCTCATCACATCACATGCCTTCCTTAATGCCTGTCACCCAATTACCCCATTCCCTAATTTTTGATTGACTGTGTTTGTTTGGAGCCTGTGTTTCTTCAGGTTGACCCTAGCAGTGTCTTAAGTATCTATCATACTTTATAATTTTCAGAGAAACTTTCCACCTGCTTATTAACCTGATCCCCCAAACAGGTCTGGGAATCATGTGAGGATGATGTTATTTACTTTAAAGATGATGAAGCTGGCAACCTTAGAGGGCAAGGGCCTTTTTAAAGGCCATACAGATTAATTAGAGAAAGATTTGGGATCATCTATATTAAGGAGAATAACAATAAACCATTTACTAAATATTGACTGTAAGCCAAACACCATGTGAATCACGTCAACGGCATTAACTCTTTCAAGCCTCAACAACCAAAGATGTGAAATCACGTGGCCTAGGTTCACTCTTAGTATGTGACAAATCCAGGGTTCAGTCCCAGGTAGGGGGCACTCAGCTCTTAATGTAAGTTTCTACTTCTCTAAGTTCTCCTACTAGAGAATTTTCTTTAAACAACATAGAAATGACGCTTAAACCACTTTTAAGCACCTTTCTCTATGTGGGAAATATTAATTATGCTAATAATAATTAACACTACCTAGTGTTAGCTATTGCAGGCACCATACCATCCATTTGCTCATTGAATTAATAAATATTGAATTACCACTGACTACATGTCAGGCACCGTTCTGGGTACAAGAAAAACACATATGAACATGACAGTATCTTTCATGGAATTTACAGTCTTTTTGGAGAAACAGAAAGTAGCTAAATCATCACACACCACTGTAACTCTAAATAGTGCTAAGTACCGTGCAGGGAAGTCTGGAGTGCTCCGAGGGTTAGTCAGTAGACTTCTTTGACATGTCTGAGGACAGGGAGGGCTTCCTGACTAGGCCATTTTTGTAATGAGAAGGGAAGGTGGAGAAATGTTAATTATGGGAGAAGAATGTGCTCTGGGGAAAGGAGAAGAACATGGATCAGATCTGGGGTTTGGGGGATTTTGAGGAACTAAGAGATTAACCAACTGGCTGGGGTATGTTTAGGAAGAAGAATGGCCCTAGGTAGGCCGGGAGAGGCAAAACCATGCAGGCCTTGTTAAGGATTTTCTCTTTAAGAGACAGGGTAATTCATTGAAGTGACGGATTACTTGTGTTTGAAAAGATCCTTTGGCCTTGGCAGGGGCAAAGAAAGATGCAGGGGGGTTAGTTAGGAGGCTGCTGTGTGAATGTGGGCTGGATAAGATGGTAGCTTGGACTGGGCAAGGGTGGCAGAGATGGGGAAAAATGGATGAACTTAGGAATTATTTAGAAGACATTTCCACAGGATTTACTTTGAGTTAGATATGTGGAGTGAGCATGAGGGTGGTAGGATGTCTCCCAGATTTCCAGCTTGTGCAGTGTGCATTGTTTCATTGGGTTCTCACAAGAGCACCATAATGAGGATACTTCCAAGTCTCAGGAACCACATTCAGAATAGTTTCCAGTCACTGTCCATGGTCATACAGCTTATCCATGGCAGAGCCAGGATTCATTCAGGTCTGCCTGAATCTGAAATCTGGGCTTTGGATGGCTGTTACACTGGGGAATGGGAATGTTAACAACAGCAGTGAAATGCAGGATTTAGTGAAAGAAATGGGCATCACTCAACTTCAAAAAATACGCTCATCCTCAGTGCACAAGCTCTTATGACATCCGTGTATGTTTGCATGTGGTGCTATGGCTATCCCTACGAGCTCAATAAGAATAAGACTAATATCTTCAGTGAGTATGACTTTGTTAAATATCACTCATAAATAAATAACACGTGATCATTGCAGAAATATGAACAAATACAGAAAAGCAGCAATAAAGACAGTGAAAATCTCCTGTAATCCTCAGAGTGGGGAAAATGCTTGATTGTTTTTAATTAAACAATGCCATACTCTATGATTTACCACCATGGGTATTTAGTAGAAAGACCACTGGAGACCCCAGTTCTAGACCCAGACTTCCTGATGATTTTCATTTCGGGACAGGGTGGTGGGAGGTGGAGGTGGAGTTAACCTCTGGGACTCTAGCTTTCTCCTTTGTAAAATGGAGGGAAACTTTGCCCCCATTTAATTATCCCGGAACTTTTTGGAGCCTGAGTTAGCATGTGACAGTGCTGGGCATACTGGTGTCCTTATAGCGAAGGAGTGAAAAGCACAGCTTTAGAGTCTCTCAAACTACTGTGTGGTCTCTTCACCCCTACTTGGTTTCCTTAGTGGGGAGGTAGAGGTAATGATACTGAATTCACGGCGATGTTTCGCTCACATGTGTGCGGACCACTTGGTGGCTCGGTGGCTACACAGAGCAAACAGCCAGCACGGGGTAGTCAGAAATGTCCACAGATACCTGGCAGGGCAACCGTTTGCCCAGTGATCTCCTGTAGCCCAGACACTCACTCTGGGATGTGGTAGAGGGGGTGAGGGGAGGAGGGGAGCAGAGTCCTGGAAGGCCCACCAGCCTTAACTGCTCTCACTTCTCTAAGCTCTCCTGTTGAGCTGCATGGAAACCACTCTTTTTTTTTGGGTACTTGCCATGGGTCAGACATTGGCTAGACACAGAAAGAAGTGTACTATTTAGACCTTATTCTTCAGGAAGAAGAAACATCGTGGGGCTGGATAGTAAACAGGAAAACCCCAAAATAACATAATCAGTGTTGTTGTAGTACTATGAACAAAGGGCTGTGAGGCAGGGGGGTTGGGGTGGGGGAGTGACTCATTTTGCCTCAGGGAACCTGGGGAAGCTTCAGGGAGAAGGCCTGAGCCTGGCAGGGGAGGGTAGAGTTTGCTGGCTGGAAAAAATTGAACAGGCATCAGCCTGTGTGCTCTTGAAGAAACCTCTTCTGAAACTCTCAGACCAGGAGACCCTCGAGATGCCAAAGCCACTTGGAGACATCTGGTGCCAAAGTAGAGGGACTTGGGGTGGGCAGGTGAGGCTCAGCGAGGCAGGCCTCTGAAACCATCAGGCTCCCCACTCTGCATTCTGTCCCTGTCCTCCACTGTCTCCCAGGTCCCCTTCCTGCTGACCACTTTCTCGCTTGAGGGCCCCTTTCTCCCTATTAGGTCTTCTGTTACTTACATGGTCTTCTGCCTCCTTTCTCCCACCCACGAAAGTCTGCCAGGAGAAATGGATCAGATGTGAATGGGGGAAACTGCGGTGTAGTTTGTATGGTTTACGTGTCCGTGATCCCCCTTTTAGGGATATTGGCATTTGAGTTCTTTGATTTTGGGGGAGTGAAACACTTTGGTGCTGGAATCCCATGCTACCTTCTGATCTGTGGTGTACTCTCCCTAGCTTTAGGCCCTGGGTAGCAGGTGTTTTTTTTTTTTTTTTAAAGATTTTTTTTTATTTATTTATTTGACAGAGACAGAGATCACAAGCAGGCAGAGAGGCAGGCAGAGAGAGAGAGAGGAGGAAGCAGGCTCTCCGCTGAGCAGAGAGCCCGATGCGGGGCTCGATCCCAGAACCCTGAGATCATGACCTGAGCCGAAGGCAGCGGCTTAACCCGCTGAGCCACCCAGGCGCCCCATCAGGTGTGTTTTGTTTGGTTGTTACAGTTTTGTTGTTACTGTTGGTCAGTGGTAATTCAGTATCACTCTCCCATTTGTCACCAACCCCACCATTCCCCATTAGATCAATTGTAGCCTCCTTGTCTGACCCTGAGCTCACCTGCCTGGTCTGAAGATGTTAGTGTACGTGGCCCCCTGTGTTAGACTTTGTTGTTTCTTGACTTCTCAGTTGAGAATTTTATCAGTCCCTCCTCTAGTAATCTTCTCCCTCAGATTTTTATATTTATCCCTTTCTTATGCAATTCTACCGACAACACTGGGTAATCAGTGCTGGGCAATGTACTACAAGCATTCAGGGACTCCCTCCTATTTACTAGGATGGAGTCCAGACCACAGCACCTGTTACCAGGTTATTTCTCCCATGTTCATAAAAATGAGAATTGAGGTGGCCGTTTCTCTTAAAATAAAACACAACAAAGAAATTTATCATGATTTTAATTGATTCTTAAATGAATAGATGACATGAATTATTTAGCCCACAGTGTTTACCTTTGCAACATTTGAAGGGAGCTTATCAAATCCAGCTGCTGGGACATTTCATCAGCAGGACGACAGGTTGTGCATTTGGGAGGGAGAGGTTGGATGAGGACTTTTGGGGTCGTGGGGAGGAAGATGAAGCCATCCCGGGAACATACCCTAGATGGGTCTAGACTTTGTCTATACCTCGGTTACGTGGGGAGACGGTGCATATAATGTGGTATCTCCTGGGGTGAGAAGGGTCAGCCACATGGAGTGAACATCTGAGTCAGCTGCCTGTGTCGCAGCCCTCCCCTGGGAGCCTGTCAGGCTCGCCGATTTGGTGGAGGGCTGCTCTGCCCAGGATTCAGCATCCCCGTGTCTGAACTGTCATTATTCCCAATCATCATCCATTTCAAACAGTCAGCAAGGCAATATCATGAGTGCACCAAGGTAAAGAAAAGGAACTTGGATTATGAGGAATAAAAAATCTGTCTCACACGTGGCACCATTAAATAGCTCTGGCGGAGACATACTGTTTATAGCCAGCAGTTGTCTGGAAAATAGATGTTTACTTGTAGTGAGTGTATTAAGATCTTTGCCATTAGGTAATATATATCCTGCATTGTGTCTTCCCTTACAGAAAACTATGTTGGAATAAACCTTCAATTAACAATTCTTGTGGCAATGAAAAATATTAAACAGCAATAATGTTCTATATTGGCATTTCTGTTTATTAGAGAGAGGGAGAGAGTGATTGAAACGCCAGGAGTCTTTCTTTGGAAGGTTGGCCTTTTTAAAATGGTATATTCCATTTAAAACTGCAAGTGAAAGATCTGCTAAATAAAGATTAAATTGCTCACAGAAAAAAAATGTCCCTAATATTCAGCAAGGACATCAACACACCGAATTTCCCTGAACCATCCATCTTCTGATGAAAAGGTGTATTTTAATACAACCACATGCATCAGACTCTCCTGTCTCTCCGAGCTTCTGTAACCAGGGATGATACAAGATATTTCTGTTACAAAATAGGAACTCGTTTCCCACAGCTCTTCTAGAACAGGGCCTGGGTCTTATCTGGCTTTTGACACATTGTCATTTCTCTGCCTCCATTTCCTTAGCGAACAGACTTGTGTCCCCACAATCCCAACATAGGAATGGATGGTGCTAATCCTGTCAAATCCTGAATTCTGTTACATTCTAGCACTTAAAAGAATCCACTGGTTTCTGACAAGTCCCAGATGAAGCCAGGGGACTCTTGCAGTCTGAGCAGCTCATTCTAGGTGTGCATTTCTTTGGGGTGGGGGAGTGAGTGACCTATTTGGAATCTTGGTTCCTTGTATGTAAAGTGAAACAATATGCTCACTTCAGAGGTTTATGGTTAGGATTAATTTAAAAAAACAAAACAAAACAGGAATTCGAAACCTAAAACAGATTCTGGCAGATAGTTTTTGTTCAATCAATTCTGTTAATATGAAATCTTCAGCTAGGGCAAGGATGGTTCCCTGGTCCTTTTGAAGCTTGAATGATGGCTGCTGGCAGGAGCAGCAGCTGATTCTCTACCTCCCCCCTGGCCCTTAGTAGGGGCTCAATGCATAGTTGGTAAATAAATGAAAGATTGCTGGAACAAGCTCCAGAGTTTTCACTTCCAGATCTACCAGTGGTTACACCAACCCATTTTGCCGGACCACACATCCCAATTTTCTTTGTCTTCTATTTCTCTCAGTGGACTCACCATTTCAATTAGTAGCGGTGGGGGGAGAACTGTTGCATCTTATCCTAGAGCTCTCTTAAACCCTATCAACAAATACTTAACTGAGGGCGAGACAGGTGAGCAGAATGAGGTCAGGAAAAAGAACTCAGCGTAGTTTCTAGAACACCGCTCTGCAAATATATATAGTGCGGCAAAAATCTAGGACAATGGTTTGTCTTTATTATTTCTTTTCCATTTTAAAACGATCTAATGAAGTAAAATGAATCCTTACCCTCTGGTTCTGATTTGTTATTCCCTGCCAAGCACCCGTTTCACAATATAGGCTCACCTGAAACACTCAGAACTGCTGTCACAGTAAGCAAGATTTCCTTTCTCTGTAGGTGCCAAGGAGATCTCAACAGGGGTTGGAAACTTCTTAGATTAACTCCTTCGCTCCTTTGGGACACCTTCTGTACTCAATAGTATGGGTATTTGGAATTCTGAGCAGAACCGAGGAGAGATGGACGGCATAACGGCCACAACTATCTGTTTTTTATTTCCAAGCTAGTGAATCTTGCTTTCTCCCTTATAGTATTTCCTTCTTTGCTTGGTTTCACGGAAATGTTTTAATAAGAAAGTTTTGAGAATATCCTGGGATTAGAGTCTTGGAATGAACTTTCCTGCTCATACGATCAGCCTCTTTAGTTTAAAACTATTCCACTTAAAAACATCTACTTATAACTACCAGCTGCTGGTTCTTTTCTCTTCATGCTCACAGATGCACACAAAGACACATAGAGTCTGCACATGTACACACACACGTGCACACACTCCCTTCACATGCACTGTATATATGTAAACATCCAGAAGGAACAATGCGTTGTAAAATTGTCCTGTTGAGTTTGTAATCCAGTGTGAGTTACTGAGTGCTGATAAGTAAAGGAAGTTCAACCAGACAGTTTAATCCCCCAATTTCCTGTCTTCTAATCAGCCCCTGATTCTTTTGGTTTTAAATTAGAAACATTCCTGACAATATTCAGGACAGGTGAAGAAAATCAACTAGAAAATAAGTAAGGACAAAGCATTTATTTTACAGTCTAAAGTTCACAGGAGAAATATGAGCGTAATAACAGGAAATCAAGATTTTTAAAAAGATAGTGCAAGAACATAGGCTGGCTTGAGTAACCAATCACATTTCTGAATGGAGTGCATTTGGATCATAATTTGATTTAGAGGAAAAAAAAATAGGAACATAAAGTATTTGCGTCTCCCTAAGCTTAGCAAATGCTACTTTAAAAGATGTTGTACAAGACTAACCTAGAGAAAGTGATAAGGACAATTTCTTAATATATGTGAGAGAAAAAGATAAAACGGTACTTTATTCAGATTTTGCTTGCAATCAATCATTGCTAATACTGTGAGAAAATAATAGTGCATGGAAATCTTTGAAGTAAATGCAGATTCTTGGAAATTAATATAGTCACACATATTTATAATGGTAGATAAAAATAAGACAAGTGTGCATTTAAAAATAAGCGTAGGCAGAGTGTGCAAATGCTTGAAATAGAATGTGTATAAATATGTTTATCACGGACACTTTCTTTTGAAAATATACTGGGTACCGAGAATGATATGATTTATTATTTACTGAATCTCCTCATTTTGATTCTTTTCATTTATAGCCATTGTAGCAATTTCCAAGTTATTTTAATCATCATCCCGAAAGAGCTAGAGCAAAAGCATAGAGAAATCTTCATTAGGCAATGTCTTCAAAAGAATATAGAAGGCAATCACGAACAACAGTAGCTCAATTGAGAATTAACCATTTAAAAATTGAAATGATAAATACAACTGAAGTTGTGAATCCAAGCAAATAACCACAACAAAAGGTTGCATGAGATATGAGTTCTTAGTTTTGCATCTGCAGCGGCTAGGGCTGTCAATCATTCGAGAAGTAGGCTGGAGTTGAGAGTTTTTTTGAATTGTTGAACACAGTAAGACAGTATTTCACAGACGTACCTTGCTTGGTAAACATATATATCTACTTTTAAAAAAGGCATTTAAATTCTAAGGCATAGCATAGCCTTTCTACCCAAGTATTTTCCTGGCATACAAAGTCTGAGTTGTAAAAATTTGAATTAAGTGATGGATAATTCTTGACCGAAAAATTACACGGTGATTTCTAAAAAGAATGCTTCCAAAATAAGTTCTTGGGAACCTAGCATGGGGAGAGAGGGGTGGCAGGATGATTTAATAGTCTTCATTTCATAGTAACGATGAGTTTTTAAATTGGATTGAAGAAACAAGACAAATGTATTTTGGAATTCAGATAAATATCATCCCATAGTATCTTATCGGTAAATCACTAAGAAGAGGAGGCTGTTCATTCTGCCTTCGTTTGAACACCATGTGGGTAGAATGGAGGTAATTCTACTGGACAGAATTATATTTTGAAGCATATGCATGCTTCCAAGGTGCTTCTACTCCATTTGGAGTGGAGAAAGATTTCATGAGGGTTTTCTTTGGTTGTGTGTCGAAGGTTTCAAATAGAGATGTCACAACAGAGCTAGATGCAGTTGATATGCAATATCTATTTCTTGATTTGCATGATTAAAGCATTACAGAAGTGGCTCAGATATCAAAAGATTGCTCATAAATGACAGCGCCAAAGGTGATTACTGTTAAAATGTACATGCTCGAACCCTGGTCGCTTGTTAACTTCTAAGTTGTGTTTACAACTCTTTGGGTTGGAGTAAAAGTTCTCATTTGAGTTTTCCACGTCAAGACCTCTCTCCCACTCCATTTTGATACCAAAAGAGTATTTAACATTTCTTATATCCTACATCTGTCGAGACGGTGTCAGCTTTAACCCAAAAAAACAATAAAATGTAAAGAAGGCCCTTCTTATTATTTCCCATTTTAAAATAATTGTTTCTTGAACAAAAGTAGCCTTTTGAAGACAAAGCTAAAATTTGTACTTAAAAAAAAAAAAAAAACCAAACAGCCCAATTATCAGTCACCAACCTTCAGTTTGTTATCAAAAAGTGCAGTTAAACCCTACTGTAAGCTGGGTGCATTATGATAGGGGGGTGGGGATAAAGAGGGAAAGAGGAGAGGGGTTGTTATTCTCAGCCTTTTATTAACCAGTTTCTTTCATTCTAGGGGTCTTTATATTTAGAAAAATAAAAATGGTCTGGAGCTCTATCTATTCTCACCTAAAATTTTGGAGTAGGTCATGGCTGTCTACAACTGGTCCAACATATGCCCCCAAACTAAAACAAACAAACTCATTTGCCATACAAATTGTTTACGATTCATTAAAAAGCAAAATTGCATATCCCGGTGCTGGCAGCTGAGGCCGAGCCTCCACGGGCGGAGGGGGCATTCACTGAGTTGCCTTTGTATGCTGGGAGGACCAAGCGGAGGTTCCCACTATGCAGCCCGGAGTCTGTGCAACCAGATGACGCATGAGGTAATTTTAAAGCTTTATTTGCCTTTAGTGTGAAACTCGGATCTTGTACTGTCCTTTGCTTAAAGAGCCGTATCAGCAAGGAGCAAGTCTATTTTTTTTTTTTTTTTAAAGTTGGGGAAAATTGTTTGGGGTAGTTAGGTGACGGTCTGGAGGGAGAGGGAATGAATTCTATTCAAGTAAAGAGAAGAGCTAAGAGAAAATGTGAAATGTCTCTTATTTTAATTAATCCTTTCCCCCCTTCGTCAAAGTCCTCAATTTCCCATCAGTAGTGGGAAATTTACATTAGAATTATTTGTAACTGGCAAATATAAAATGCTGTGGTATGTGGCCACCTTTGAGGGAAATAAAAAATTGATTTATTCTCTATGGTAAGTTCTACAACTTCTTTAAAGAGCACTCTGATCTCTCGCCCTTTTTCAAAGCAAAGATCTAGAAGCATTGAAGTTGAGAGAAACTTCCTGTCGTATGCAGCCTAAACAGCAGCATGTGAGCTTACAGCATTGTTTATTTTTAGTCAACTGCATTGCTAAATGTTTCCACCACTTTTATATTTTATATTCCCGGCGGTAAAACATCTGTAAAACAATTTTAAATGAAAAGCAACTTCCAAGTAAACTTTACAAAAAACGAATGACAGTTTTCCAAGTTAAAAAAAAGAGGAGCATTTGGTGATCTTTGCAAGAAAATAAAAGATAACACAATTTGCCCTAAAAGTAACAGTCTATAAAATCTATGAGCTCTTGAAATACAAGGAAGGAGAATGTCACCCAGAATATGACATCAGCATGCAGGGTTGTGTTTTTTTTTTTTTTTTTTTTTTTTTTTTTAAGACTTACAACTTAGCTTAGAAAATAATAGCTAAACCAATCAGTATATTCTTTTCTGGTATTTAACAAGCTGCACAAGGCGAAGCAATAGGCAACATCATGGCATACAAGTAAACCTTGTTCTTGCTGGCAGAAACTCTAATGGGAAAATAAGTGCCCTGAATAGTTCAGGATCTGAGTGGATAGTCTACTGCTAGTCTAATTAATCAAAAAGTGCAAGTAACATTGTCCTGAAATCATTGGCAAAGTTTCTATTGTCTAGTTAAGAAATCACAAGTTAAAATACAATGTACACACATACCCACAACCACCTTTACTCAAGGGTCCTTAGGATGGACACACAGCACCCCAAGAGCAGCCGAATAGAATCCTGCGGTAGCTCACTTTTAATAGTCTCTCAGTCCTCAGAATTCCTAAAACTTGCCCAAATGATACCACCATTGGTCCAGGAAGGGGAAAGGAGAACTCTTTCCGCAGATCATGCAATGAAACCGACCATGTCCTGTCTTGTAATTCCATTCGTCAGTCTCCCCCTTCAAACCACACACTCTCTCTCTCTCACTCTTCTCTCTCTCTCTCTTTTCTTAAACTGATATCTATGTGAAATGAGCTGAAGTTCACGGTCCACTTAGGAACGGATAATACATTCATTGTCCTGGCAGCAAACTTTTTTTTCACTCCCTGGAAGAATTCACGCTTGCCACAAGAATAATAATTACGGAAAACTGGAAATGCTCTGCTAACGAAGTAATCCTTAACGGACACCACCCTAACGAGGGCAGTGATGATGTGAGGACTCTCTTCCTCACAGGACGCGCATCTCCCGTGACAATAAGCTATTGTGCGCCCTCCCAACTCACTCTACCTCTTATAGATCCAAGATGTCAAAGGTTGTCTGGCCTGGTTGACCATGACATGTGAGTTAACTCATTCTGTGGCCGCGTGGTAGAACTTTATTAAAACTTTATTTGCACCCAGAATAACTAAAAGATAGAGCGTGTGGGTCTTTTCCCACTCAGAGCTGGAGTTCCTCAGAGATTTAAGACCTGCTCTGAGATAAACAAATGGGGAAAAGTTAGATGAGAGCTATGGGTCCCCGGATGGAAAACAGGGAGTGGGGACCCAGAGTTCTCCCACAGGTGACTTCAAGCACTCCAATTAATGGGGCAGGATGGAAATTCACCCAAGGCTTGTCTGTCCCCAGCTCTAACACACGTCCTCAGAAAATACCACAGCCAAGGAAAAAAACCAAGCACACCATAGTCCCTGAAAACAAAAGTAAAGGGGGGCTGCAAAGCTAGAGAGAGGGAGCAAAACCTGAGGGCCCGGACAAGCATTTCATTTTTTTTTTTTTTTTTAACCCTAAGACCGACTTGGCTAAAACACCCACCTCCACCTTAAAACTTCTGCTACTTAAAAAATAAATAAATAAATAAAAATAAATAAATAAAAATAAAAAATTAAAAAAAAATCACAAAACCAAAAACAAACAACAACTCTCAAATACTGTCCCATGGAAAACCAGGGCAAGCATTGCTGGGAACTCAGTCGCAGAGTGGCAAAGAGAGAGGATGGCAAGAGGAAGCAGTGTGAGGCTGCTTCACTGAAGAGTGTGAAAAAAATCAAATGTGAATTTGATGAATGTGAGGTCTGGGACATTTTGTCAAAGAGGGAGGGAAAGTAGAAAAGGGAAAAAAAAAAAAAAAAAGCAGCCCCGGCTGCCAACTCACCATCCACCAAGTTCTGGCCGAGATGTCGTAGCAGAGCTGCCATTTGATGGAGCCGTCGGAAGCTTTCCCTGCCATTACGCTGTCAGCAAGCTTCATCTGATGCTAACTCACGGGAGATAAGACACCTAATTGAGAAAACATTTGCAGTGGCATGTGGGGCAACATGTAGTCCGGTCCATACCATATGGAATCATGGGTAAAAAAAAAAATCTCCTTGACAATGAACCAATCTCTCACAGACCCAGTGGCAAGGTGAAGTGGAGATGAAAAGTCTTCTGCTCCTAGCACTGTCTTCTCTCTCCTTTTTAAAAAACAAGGACCCACTGCTACACATCAAAGAGAGGCGGTTAAAATTAGGGCTTCATCACTCAGATGATTTTGGTCTGCAAGGTTTTTCCTTTCCTCCCAACAACCAATCCCCCCTCTTTTTTCTTTCTTTCTTTCTTTATTTCTTTCTTCCTTTCTTTCTTTCTCTCTTTCTCTTTCTTTTAAGGAGAATAAAGAGATTTAATAGGACAAAGGCAGGTAGTGGACTGCGGAGGGAGATCGCCACAGGCTATTAGCCTAAAATTTCTGCTTGACAGATGGAACTGCTTAGAGACTATCATGCGATGTTTTGGGTTTTTTTTTTCCTGCCCTCCCCCCCCCCCCCCCCACCCCGACTTTAGGTCTGATTCAGTATCTGTTTTTCACAGTCACTTCTTTCAAGAACATGAGCTGTGCATTTAAAAAATGTTTAGTTCAGTTTTCCTGTCTTACACATCTCATTGGAAGCAAAGCAAAAAGTCTAAAACTAAATCTGGGAACCGCTGAACAGGTTTTCCAAGGAGTAAAAAAAAAAAAAAAAAAAAAAAACAAAAACTAGGGAAAAATTTTTCTTTTTCTTTACCTTATTTTTAAAAAATTAATTCATTAGTTAATTTGGTCATGAAGGAGCATAAACATGAGATGACAGTGGTTGAATCCCTTGATTTTTGGTTCGCCTGACATTGTATTTAGGTGTGTGTTTTTATGTGAGGAAATACAGTACTGACATTTCACAAGTTCTAACCTAGGCTAGGCTATGTGCCATCTCTATTTTTTTGTGTTCTAATTTTTTTTTAATTAATTCTGAGCTTTTTGATTCTCTGTGAATAAGGTGATCAGTCATTATCAATTCTGTTTAACACAATTCAGACTAAACTTGACATGAGTAGTTCCTTATTCAGGGAAAATCACATCTGATTTCCTTACTGTAACCAAGCCATCTTCTTCACAGGGGTTTTTAACCACACATCCTCTCTTTAGAGGAAAAAATAAACCACAGCATGGACCTACCAATAAGAGTGACTGTAAAAATGATTTTTTTTTTTCCTTAAGTGAGAAGTCCAGGCAACTGCTGAATTTCAAGTCATTTTACTCGAGGACTAAGAGGGGAGAAGAAGTAGAGAGAATACCATGTATTTGTTATATTTGATTCTTTCAAACTGTGTCAGATTAGGAACGGCAGAAATACCTTTATAAGAGCCGTGTACCAGACACATCTTCTTTCTTTCTTTATTTTTCTGCATATAAGCAGTTTCTTGATCTCCAAGAACCTCTCAGTGATATTACAGTTCTCTACACTACAGGTCTTCTGTATAGGCACTCCTGAGCCTGGGGGAATTTATCTACAGCATTTTTCAGGGCGATTGAACTGTGATTATTTAAGAACTTGTGCGTTTACAGCCCAACTATCCAGTGGATTTTTTTTCTAGTCACATTTTCAACTGTATAATATTTACATGAACTTATTTAGGACCCATTTTAAGTTCCAGAAAGGTTAAGTTTGGTAGCCTTCCCCCACCTCCCTTCTAACCTCTTTCTTAGTAGGTGTTATTTTAACTCTTTAGCATAAAGTAAATAGCTGTTTTGACAAAATAATTTCAGTAAAGTAAATTTTATCCAGTTGCATCTGAAATGTTCTATAATTTAAAACACGATGCCCAGACTGTTTCTACAGAATGAGCCACAAATGTAACAAATAAGATATTTTTTCCTCTCCCACCCCTCATTGTAATGGGATTTTTTCCCCCTAATAATATAGGAGTGGAAGGTGGTATCTGGAATTATTATGAAATATGGATATTGTCATCACTCTTAGAAGCATCTTTACAGTTTTTATTGCTCTGGAATTACCTTTCAGAAAAAGAATCTGCAGCAACAGAGGAAATGTTAAGTTGCCTTCCGTGTCCACAAGCAAATGGACCTTCTGTCAGGATCTTGCCCTGAGCTTGCCAGCCAAAACATTTGTTGTCTTGTGTAACTGCAATGTCATTAAAATGACCTGGTCTTTGTGCAGTTCATCATTTTGAGAAAGAAAAGGAAAAACGCTGGAAATTCTACATAGAACATAAAATAGCATAAACCAGGGGGGGAAAAAGGGAAAAGGGAATAAGAAAAGAAATGAAGCGGCATTCTGCATTTGAATGAACCTATTTCATCTTTTCCTACTTGCCTCTGAAAAGCAGACAAAACCAAAGTTTCTTCGCTTTAGGGTCTTCTCAGCATTCTCCAGGGCAAGGAGGTACCTGGGCATTTTGGATTCCTGGGCCCACAGGCTTCACAATTTCTAAGTTTGTCCTGGAGCAGCTTCTGAAGTTGGAGGTGTCTCTTATCGGAGCTGCTGCATTTCTGCAACTCGCAACACCCCGTCCAGGCCCATTATTTATGAATGAATGGGGCAGAAGGTGAACTGGAGTCCAGATTTTACTTTGTGAATGATGGAATACCCGGGAAGATCACGAGAGATGACACAGTAGTTTTGAACAAAGAAATGAGAAATATTATTGGATAATAGTGTTTTAAATCCAGAACAATTAGGTGCATTTAACTTTATCATTGTTCTCTAAGAGGCTGGTGGATGCTGTCCTTTCTCATACAGCAATCAGTCTTTTCACAGTGTGGCCCGTTGTTAATAGCCTTAAAACAAGATTAAATAAAACTTGTTAAATATTGCAATTATTGTGGGAAATAAAATTATTTGGTGAGCATAATGGGGAGCAATTCAAGCATTTAACATGATCCAGGAAATGCTACTCCAAACAATTGCATTTGCTTTATGCATTTTTCCCCTTTGATTGCTGACAGATGCCTTTTTGGAAACAAACATCTAAATGGTTTGCTTTCAGTCAGAAAAAAAAAATATAACAGAAAGTGGCTACATGTTTTGAATTTAACTCTTGTCATTTGAATACTTCTTTCCACTGCACGTGAATGAATCAGAGGCAAAAATAGGACCCTCATCAAGAAATAACCCCATCAGGATTTGGACTTTCTGACTTCCTTTGAACATGTTTTAGAAGAAGTGGGAATCCTCCAGCTATGGAGTCAAGTGGTGGGTTAAACCGCTGGGCAGTCTGCATGGTATGAGGAATACAGTCCAGTGACTGTGGGGGCGCATTAGAAAGGGAATTGTTTTCTCATAGCATGAGGCCTCTGGCAAAGAGCAAATTACTTTCCAGACTCTTTCTGGTTCTTGTGGCCAGAGCACCCCAAATCAACTATCCCCTTTTGATGAATGGGAAGAATCTGGGAGAGCTGGGGGGGAGGGGGTATTCCCATCTGTATCTTTGCTGCAATGCTCTTGGATAAAGGCTTCAAAGACTCCCCTGCCAACAGGTGTGCAATACCAAGGAGTGGGTTGGGTTTGTCATATGTTGCTAAAACATGAAATGGAATATTAATGATTTTCAGAGGCTGGAGAGTAAGAAGAGTGGTTGCAAACACTTTTTCTGAAGTTTAAGCGTCCATATCCTGTCCTGGCTGGTTACTTACTGTGTGACCACTCCCAGCTTACTTAACCTCTCTGATTCTCTGTGTCCTAAATGGGAAAATGAAGATAATTACTTGAGTGGATAGATAGATATGGTTATTTAGCAAAAATATGTATGAAGTTAGTAGCTCCTGATATGTAATGTGTGCTCAAGCTATGTTGTTGCTTTGGTATTGATGTTTTGTTATTATTATTCCTCTGTTGAGTTAAATCTCCTCTCCTTCCCTTCTGATCCTGTCTGGTGAAGCTGAGTTAGGTCCCTTTTCTTTGATTTAAGAGTCTAATAATCTAATAATCTTCTAATAATCTGTACCTTGTCCCGTTGCAGCTCTTAACATGGTCTATGCATTCTTCTCATATTTGCACAGCATTTTCTTTTACCTTGGCTCAGACTGTTGCTTCTCCTAGTGCATCACCAGCATTTGCAAGTCAACTTCTGTTCTTGAGACCCCAGTCCTCAGTGATCTCTAACACTTTTGAATTTCTGTTGCCTTTCTTATCTGTATGATTCATTGGTGCTTCACATAAATTCACTACATTGTCATTTATCTTTAATGAATATATGCCATTCATTCACTCACTCATTCACTCATTTAACAGCAACTCCTGCAATGTAGGCAAGTAAAATTTTTTTTTCTCCTTTTTTTTAAGCTTTGTTTCTAGAGCCATTGGAAAATTGGAACTCTAGGAGAAGAGTAACTTGATTTTGAACACCCCATATAATAACAGCTAACATGTATTTAGTACTTCCCTTTAAAGCCAGGGGCTGTTCTGAGATCTTTTTATTTTCAGCTAGGTCCTTAGGATATAAGATCTAATATTAACCCCATTTACAAATTAAAAAAAAAAAAAAACAAACCCCAGGCCCCAAGAGTTGAAGCAACTTATTTAGGGTCCAGGAGTTAGAGATGGAAGGATTCAAGCCTAGGAATTACAACTCTGGAGCTTCTCCACTCTGATGTTGCCTCTTGAACCATGAAAGAGGGGAAATAACAGGACTTAGCACCTGCTGTGTGCCAGAGAGTTTCTAAGGTGCTTTGGGGTATGAGAAGTCATTTAACCTTCACAAAATCCCGAGGCAGTTCATATTATTATCTTAAATATTGCAGGTCAGTGTCAAAAAGGGAGAGGCTTGCCTAATGGCACATACTAATCAAGAAGAGCAGAGTCCACCTTATGTCTATTTATCTAAATGTTTTCTCAGAACGACTCTAATTAGGTAGCTCTCAGAAGATTTTTAAAAATTTCTTTTGTAGGGTGGGATGCTGGGCTTAACAAATATTTCTGGCTTTGGATCTCTAGGCTCTTGGAAATCAGAAATTAGAAATGTATACTTTTTCTTACACTGTAGAGAAGTTTGGTTTAGGGCAATAGGTACTTAAGACTTCTTTTTCAAAGCCTGTATTGAAGAGGGATTATCTACTATTAATACCTAGGTCTTTTCTCTAACCTTAATCAGGTGGAAAATCCTAAAATGGTGTTCAGGACATCAGTGTCTAACCTTGAAAATGAGTGTGTACTCACATGGAAGCTTTGGAATAAGAAGAAGAATTTACACAAAAGGAAAGGCAGTCTAGTTCTTCCAATGTCCAGAGAAATGCCAACGTCTTTGGTGGCAGATTAACTCTTCTTGATGAAAGTAGCCAAGTCTTCTGAACAGGTACACATCATGACTGGACATGAGCGTGGTGACTGAAAAAAACAAAAAAACAGTGTCCCAAGTCACCTGGCATGGTTTTCTCACCGTATGGCAGAAGCAAATGCTACAAAACTGAAAAGGGCAGAATTGAAGAAAATGCCAGGGGGTCCAGACAGCCCCGTCCGCTTTAATGATATGCCCAGAGATTGCCCAGATTTTTGAATTAGGATATATATATATATATTTTTTTTTTCTTCAAGAAAAATATTGATGATTTTTTTCAGCAGAGACTCACCCTCCATACCCTGCAGAAAATTCGTTTCCTTCCTAGTGGCAGTTCTGGGACCTCATTTCCATTTAGAAATTCTTTGACTTTTACTTTCTCTGCATTTTCTGTTAACCAGCTGCCACCCAAGATTGGACTAAACCCTCTGCCCCCTGTTAAAAAAGAAAAGAAGGAACACCGCATACAACACAACCCTCTAATAAGTACATTCGCAACTTCTATGCAAGGCGCCTAAGAAAACTCAAAGGTTAATATATTCTAACTAGATGTTGGGTATAGAATGTCAGATCTGTCAAATTTCATTATAACTTGCTGCTCATTGAAAAAGATTTGATTTCTTTTGCCACTGTCCTACTATGTTCAAGGCACAGACTGCCAGCAGCAGCCCACTGAAGACCACAGGCTGGCAGTGAGCGGGCTCGGGTGGGAAACCAGCCGCAAGGACCATCTGCTTCCGATTTCTAGCTGAGCCAAGATGTGCAGTGAAGTGCATTCCATTCACCAGGCCAGCTTCTCCCCTGCTCAAGTTATTAGTGTTACAAGTGAAATGATCTTTTCCAAACAGCAGGGGAGCTATAATCCTTATGGAACAGGACCTTAAAACACACACATGCACCCACAAAACACATACCCACATACACATACACGCACAACATTCAGACATCATTTGCTAAAGTTGTGTGCAAGGCGGCTTGTAAATTTAATTACAGCCTTCATGGGGTTTATAAAGTATGTTTTATTAAGCATGATAACCTCTGAGGCAGCAGCTTATACATTGGCCTCATTTAGTCTAATTGAATGATCGAATATCTTTAGGATGCTTTTTGCGGGCATGGTTGAAAATGACAAGGCGGATGTATTTAAGCCATCTTAAAGTGTAACGGCTTTCAGAAGCGTAATGGGTTTTTAGGAATAATCAATGGGAGCCCTTGCTTGGTGGGCCCATGTGAGCCAATCTGGTGCAAGTAGACAGTGCGGTGTCTAGTTAGCCTGTTATTACATCCCAAAGGGGCCAAATGACTGGTTGTCGCTGTGTATGTTGGGAGAATGTACGTCTTTGTTATTTGGGGTTGATTTTCTGTCTTTCTCAAGGTTGGGCGTTTTTAAAAAAAATATGGAGATGAATTAGCAAGGCTGATTGTGTGATAATGTAATAGAAGAGCACGAGGAGAAGTCAGGAGGTTTTAATTAATTAATGTGGTCAACGTGCATCTAGTAACTCATGCTTGCCACTGGCTTAGGTTCTCAGGATACAAATAAGAAAGACTTGGGACCTGCCCTTGAGGACATGTGATGGAACCGTGGTGGTGGTCTTGCCTTGGTTCTTCCACATTCGGTGTTTGCCTCTGGATTGTCACATGCCCTCTACAGGTCTATAAAATAGAGATGGCAATGGCAGACTATCAGGGACTGTTGTCAGAATTAAATGAACTAAGGTACGTAAAAGGACAAAAGTCAATGATAAGAAGTTAGAAGGTGTTCAGTATATGTTAGTTTCTAATCCCCTGTAGTTCAAGGACCTGTAAATTTGTAGAGTGACCTTCCGGCAGATTTCTCCTGCATGGATCCAGGGAGGCTGCCTTGGCTGTGGTTCTAAGCTGGTGTCTGCTAAGCCCCAGAGCAGGGCAGGGCCTGCAGAGGGCGCCATACAGAGTCATGAATAATGAGGCACCTAATGTCTGCTTTTGGTTCTGGGTGAATGAGAGAATGATTGAGACTGATTTCTCAAAAAATGAACTTTGTTTTCCTTTCAAAGCAAAGATCACATAAATTAATTTAACATGAGGAGAGGGAAGGAGGATGACAAAGTTTCTTATTTCATAGACCCAACAGAGACAATTACCTGACATTACGCAGCTAGTTCTGAGCTCTCCAATGCAGAGATCCAAATATTCAGTGTCTCTATTGCTGCTGTATCACCTGTTTCCCAGCGTTTGAAGAGCTACGTCCTGAATTCTGTAATCAGTTGGATTCAGATGCCATAGCTGCCTCTGCTGATTATATTATACACCTGCCAGTGCATCCTTGTGCTTTACTCATGTTTACAGAGAGAAATGGAGGCATCTAGCAAAGCCCACTTATTGGATCAGTGGGAAAGCTTATGACCAGTGTCCCAGGTAGGGTTCCCCCCCACTTTGATTCTTGTGTGAGACTTGTGAAGATTTGTGTGCAAGAATTTTTTTTTTTTTAAAGATTTTATTTATTTGACACAGAGAGAGATCAGAAGTAGGCAGAGAGGCAGGCAGAGAGAGAGGAGGAAGCAGGCTCCCTGAGGACCAGAGAGCCTGATGCGGGGCTCGATCCCAGGACCCTGGGATCATGACCTGAGCCGAAGGCAGAGGCTTTAACCCACTGAGCCACCCAGGCGCCCCTGTGTGCAAGAATTTTATTGGGGTGATGTCAGAATCAATACCTACAGAGAAGTAAAAGGAGGAGCTATTAATCCATGCAGTCCCCACAGAGGTCTAGGTAATCCTACATGGAATCCAGAAGCTGAAATGGCCCTGCAGACCTGTTCCAAACTGGGCAAGAGGGCCAAGACTTTGGACTTGGAATGACTGGCTGGTAGTTGAATGTGAGCCATCTCAGGCAAAAAGAAGAGACTTTTGACTAGATGGACCTTTCAGCCAAAGACAAAATCCAGAGGGGTTTTCAGCTGAGAGCTGTCAGGCTCTAATGTTCCTGCTAGTTGGAGGGCATCTAGATGGTGTGCCAGAGGACCTGTTGGTACCCAAAGAAATCAAATAGCTTGTGTAAGGACACCTACCAAGTTAGTGGCAGACTTGGGCCTGGAATTAATGGGTCCCAGTCCATAGTTCTATTAGTTTCCCAAATGAGCAGGCGAAGGCTTGATGTCCTATTTGAGCAGAATCTACACAGCATATCCAGGAGCACCCTTTTTCACTGAGACATCATAAGGGACAGGGAAAGAAAGCCAAGACATTTTCTGGCCCTTTCTCCAGTTGTCCAGTGGTGGGTACCTTCTTTGGCACATATGAGAGGTCAGGGAATGAATGAAAGAGAAATTTGTAGTCTAACTCTGAACCCATGCAATCAAGTTTCTGTTTGAACCTTCAAACAGTGTCTTGGTAGAAGCATGTGTTGGCAGCTCCCTAGGGCACTGTTTCTTCCAGTGGAGAGGAGGATTTGGGTGAGAGAAGGTGGAAGAAAAGAGTAGCAATGGAGTGAAAAACTGGTGTTTCTTAGTCCATATACTTTCATCTCAAAGAAGCTCTCCCATAGGGCACCTATTCAAGAAAAGAAAAAAAAAAAAAGAAAACCCAAATATGAAGCATTTATGGTGTGAGGTGATTACATTCTTTGTTTCAAAGGAGAGCTTTGGAGAATAAATCCAAGCTCAGATAATCTTTTAAAAAGAGCAAATTTGCCAATGACTAGATTTCATTCTTTTTGATGGCTGAGTAATATTCCATTATATATATAATATATGTCTCTATATATTATATATATTATATATATCTATTATAGTATATATCTATATATATCTAGATATGTCTGTATCTAGATATATATATATATATATAAAATATAACATATATATATATTTTCCATTTGCAACGATGTGAGTAGAACTAGAGGGTATTATGCTAAGTGAAGTAAGTCAGTCAGAGAAAGACTATGAGGAATTTAAGAAACACGAACATAGGGGAAGGAAAGGAAAAATAAAATAAGACAAAAACAGAGAGGGAGGAAAACCATAGGAGACTCTTAACTATAGGGAATAAACTGAGGGTTGCTTGAGGAGAGGTAGGTGAGGGGATGCGGTAACTGGGTGATGGGCATTAAGGAGGGCACTTGATGTAATGAACACTGGGTATTGTATGCAACTGATGAATCACTAAATTCTATCTCTGAAGATAATAATATACTATATGTTAACTAAATTTAATTTATATTAAAAATAACACCCCCCCAAAATCCCCAAATAAAATGAAGTACAAATGCAATCCACCAGAAAAAAATAAAATAAAAAGAGTAAATTTGTTTAGAGCTGAAAGAAGGCTTTTAGTTATCTTCTATCCCATGTAATCCCTACTCTTTAATGTCTATTTCCTTTATGCCTTCAATTGGATGTTTTATTTGCTATAATGTTTCAAAGTATATATAAGAATGTAACATGTTTAGAAGAAGGCATCTTGATTTTTGGGACATTGTCCTTTCTATGTTCTACTGGCAGAGAACAAGATGTAAATGACTTGAGAATCCACAGGGTACCAAAAATCTCTAAGCTGGTACCTTTTCTCTGGATCTTGATGGGACAAATCCAATAGACATATTTCTGTCTTGTTCTTCCCTGATCCAACAAAATGGCCAATCATTTCTATAGAGGATCATGGACTGCCCCCCATGAGAGGCAGAAATAGGATTTCCACATGCACTTTGGGCATTTTTCCTACCACATCTCTCCTAATGGTTTGGTGGATGCTCTTTCCTTACTCTCCTGCCTTTGCATATCCCATCACAGAACCTGTATTTATAGTTGAGAACTTCTTTCATTTGTCTCTCTTCCCTTCCTCTTTTCCTCCCTTCTACTTGTCTTTCCTTCCAACATTTATTGAGCTCCTCTTATGTTCCAAACACTGTGCTAGTTACTTAGCAGGTTCAGTTATAATGAAGACAGGAAACTGCTTTCAAAACACTTGACCTCAGTACAGGTAAGCAAGCCACCCCAATCCAGTGTGATAGCCACTATTATGGGAACCTACCGAGTGCTCAGGGAGGACAGAAAAAGGGCAGCGAACTCACTATAGGGTTGGTGGTAGGGGTGGGTTGGTTGCATTTCCTGCAGGAAGTGACAGTGACACTTTGCTTAAAGAATGAAAAAGCATTGCAGACAAAGGCAGATGTTGAGAAGGAGGGTGGTGGTGGGAGTTTTGTGCTACAAAAGAATAATACAGCAAAGGTCTGAGGGAGAGCCTGGTAACTGAAAATAGCTTAGTGTGCCTGGAGAGTCTTACATTACCTGATCTTCACATTCTCTCTGTAGATGGATCTGCAACTCACCATCTGTTTTTATATGACCCACAAGCTAAGTATAGTTCTTTTTAAATGTTTGGAAAAAAGTGAAAAGAAGACTAATATAGTATAACATATGAAAATGACATGAAATTGAAATTTCAAAGTCCATAATAAAGTTATTGTTTTTTTAAATTTAATTTTATTTTTTCAGTGTTCCAACATTCATTGTTTATGTACCACACCCAGTGTGGGAGAGGGGTGGGGGAATGGGTGAGCCTGGTGTTCTCCTTAATACTGACAACCAGGCTCACCCATTCCCCCACCCCTCTCCCTTTTAAAACCCTCAGTTTGTTTCTCAGAGTCCATAGTCTCTCATGGTTCATCACCCCTTCTGATGCCCCCCAATTCACTTTTTCTTTACTTCTCCTAATATCCTCTATGTTATTCCTTATATTCCACAAATAAGTGAACTCATATGATAATTGACTCTCTCTGCTTGACTTATTTCACTCAGCATAATCTCCTCCAGTCCTGTCCATGTTGACACACAAGTTGGGTGTTCATCCTTTCTGATGGCCATGTAATATTTCATTGTATATATGGACCACGTCTTTTTTTTTTTTTTATTTTCAGCGTAACAGTATTCATTGTTTTTGCACCACACCCAGTGCTCCATGCAATCCATGCCCTCTCCAATACCCACCACCTGGTTCCCCCAACCTCCCACCCCCCGCCCCTTCAAACCCCTCAGATTGTTTTTCAGAGTTCATAGTCTCTCATGGTTCACCTGCCCTTCCAATTTCCTTCAACTCCCTTCTCCTCTCTAACTCCCCTTGTCCTCCATGCTATTTGTTATGCTCCACAAATAAGTGAAACCATATGATAATTGACTCTCTCTGCTTGACTTATTTCACTCAGCATAATCTCTTCCAGTCCCGTCCATATTGCTACAAAAGTTGGGTATTCATCCTTTCTGATGGAAGCATAATACTCCATAGTGTATATGGACCACATCTTTCTTATCCATTCGTCCGTTGAAGGGCATCTTGGTTCTTTCCACAGTTTGGCGACAGTGGCCATTGCTGCTATAAACATTGGGAGTACAGATGGCCCTTCTTTTCACTACATCTGTATCTTTAGGGTAAATATCCAGTAGTGCAATTGCAGGGTCATAGGGAAGCTCTATTTTTAATTTCTTGAGGAATCTCCACACTGTTCTCCAAAGTGGCTGCACCAACTTGCATTCCCACCAACAGTGTAAGAGGGTTCCCCTTTCTCCACATCCCCTCCAACACATGTTGTTTCCTGTCTTGCTAATTTTGGCCATTCTAACTGGTGTAAGGTGGTATCTCAATGTGGTTTTAATTTGAATCTCCCTGATGGCTAATGATGATGAACATTTTTTCATGTGTCTGATAGCCATTTGTATGTCTTCATTGGAGAAGTGTCAGTTCATATCTTCGGCCCATTTTTTTATATGATTGTTTTGTGTGTGTTGAGTTTGAGGAGTTCTTTATAGATCCTGGATATCAACCTTTTGTCTGTACTGTCATTTGCAAATATCTTCTCCCATTCCGTGGGTCGCCTCTTTGTTTTCTTGACTGTTTCCTTTGCTGTGCAGAAGCTTTTGATTTTGATGAAGTCCCAAAAGTTCATTTTCACTTTTGTTTCCTTTGCCTTTGGAGACATATCTTGAAAGAAGTTGCTGTGGCTGATATCGAAGAGGTTACTGCCTATGTTCTCCTCTAGGATTCTGATGGATTCCTGTCTCACATTGAGGCCTTTTATCCATTTTGAGTTTATCTTTGTGTATGGTGTAAGAGAATTGGACCACGTTTTCTTTATCCATTCTTCTGTTGAAGGGCATCTTGGCTCTTTCCATAGCTTGGTGATTGTGGACATTGCTGCTATGAACGTTGGGGTATAGATGGCCCTTCTTTACACTACATCTGTATCTTTGGGGCAAATAATCAGTAGAGCAATTGCAGGGTCATAGGGTAGCTCTATTTCTTTTAACTTAATTTAATTTATTTTTTTATTAACATATAATGTATTATTTGCTTCAGGGGTACAGGTCTGTGAATTGTTAGGCTTACACACTTCACAGCGCTCACCATAGCACATATCCTCTCCAATGTCCATAACCCAACCACACTCTCCATACCCCCGTCTCCTGGCAACCCTCAGTTTGTTTTGTGAGATTAAGAGTCTCCTATGGTTTGTTTCCCTCCCAATCCCATTTTGTTTCATTTTTTCCTTCCCTACCTCCTAAACACTCCACTTTGCCTCTCAAATTCCTCATATCAGGGAGACCATATGATAATTGTCTTTCTCTGATTGACTTATTTCGCTCAGCATAATACCTTCTAGTTCCATCCACATCATTGTAAATGGCAAGATTTCATTTCTTTTGATGGCTGCATAGTATTCCATTGTGTGTGTGTGTGTGTGTGTGTGTGTGTGTGTGTGTGTGTGTGTGTGTAAAATGCATCTTGGTTATCCATTCATCTGTTGATGGACATCTAGCTTCTTTCCATAGTTTAGCTATTGTGGACATTGCTGCTATAAACATTCAGGTGCATGTGCCCCTTCGGATCACTACATTTGTATCTTTAGGGTAAATACCCAGTTGTGTGATTACTGGGTCATAGGGTAGCTCTATTTTCACCCTTTTGAAGAACCTCCATACTGTTTTCCAGAGTGGTTACACCAGCTTGCATTCCCAACAATAGTGTAGGAGGGTTCCCTTTTCTCCACATCCTTGCCAGCATCTGCCATTTCCTGATTTGTTAATTTTAGACATTCTGACTGCTGTGAGGTGGTATCTCATTGTGGTTTTGATTTGTATTTCCCTGATGCAGAGTGATGTTGAGCACTTTTTCATGTGTCTGTTGGCCATCTGGATGTCTTTGCAGAAATGTCTGCTCAATCCTCTGCCTATTTCTTGTTTGGATTATTTGTTCTTTGGGTGTTGAATTTGATAAGTTCTTTAAAGATTTTGGATACCAGCCCTTATCTGATATGTCATTTGCAAATATCTTCTCCCATTCTGTCAGTTGTCTTTTGGTTTTGTCAACTGTTTCCTTTGCTGTGCAAAAGCTTCTGATCTTGATGAAGTCCCAATAGTTCATTTTTGCCCTTGCTTCCCTTGCCATTTGGCGATGTTTCCAGGAAGAAGTTGCTGCGGCTGAGGTCGAAGAGGTTGCTGCCCGTGTTCTCCTCGAGGATTGTGATGGATTCCTTTCTCACATTGAGGTCCTTCATCCATTTTGAGTCTATTTTCGTGTGTGGTGTAAGGAAATGGTCCAATTTCATTTTTCTGCATGTGGCTGTCCAATTTTCCCAACACCATTTGTTGAAGAGGCTGTCCTTTTTCCATTGGACATTCTTTCCTGCTTTGTCAAAGATTAGTTGACCATAGAGGTGAGGGACCATATCTGGGCTCTCTATTCTGTTCCATTGATCTATGTGTCTGTTTTTGTGCCAGTACCATACTGCCTTGATGATGACAGCTTTGTAATAGAGCTTGAAGTCCGGAATTGTGATGTCACCAACTTTGGTTTTCTTTTTCAACATACCTTTGGCTATTTGGGGTCTTTTCTGCTTCCATATAAATTTTAGGATTATTTGTTCCATTTCTTTGAAAAAAATTGATGGTATTTTGATAGGGATTGCATTGAACATGTAGATTATTTTAGGTGGCATAGACATTTTCACAATATTTGTTCTTCCAATCCAGGAGCATGGAATGTTTTTCCATTTCTTTGTGTCTTCCTCAATTTCTTTCATGAGTACTTTATCATTTTCTGAGTACAGATTCTTAGCCTCTTTGGTTAGGTTTATTCCTAGGTATCTTATGGTTTTGGGTGCAATTGTAAATGGGATCAACTCCTTAATTTCTCTTTCTTCTGTCTTGCTGTTGATGTATAGGAATGCAACGGATTTCTGTGCATAGATTTTATATCCTGACACTTTACTGAATTCCTGTGCAAGTTCTAGCAGTTTAGGAGTGGAGTCTTTGGGTTTTTCAATAAAGTATCATATCATCTGCAAAGAGTGAGAGTTTGACTCCTTTTTTGGCAATTTGGATGCCTTTTTTGTTGTTGTTGTTGTCTGATTGCCAAGGCTAGGACTTCTAGTACAATGATGAATGGAGATAATGGACATCCCTGCCGTGTTCCTTACCTTAGGGGAAAAGCTCTCAGTATTTCCCCATTGAGAATGGTATTCGCTGTGGATTTTTCATAGATGGGTTTGATGATATTGAGGTATATGCCCTCTATCCCTACACTTTGAAGAGTTTTGATCAAGAAAGGATGCTGTACTTTGTCAAATGCTTTTTCAGCATCTATTGAGAGTATCATATGGTTCTTGTTCTTTCGTTTATTAATGTATTGTATCACATTGATTGATACAATTGGTTCAAGGATGTTGAACCAACCTTGCAGCCCAGGAATAAATTCCAGTTGGTCGTGGTGAATAATCCTTTTAATGTACTGTTGGATCCTATTGCCTAGTATTTTGGTGAGAATTTTTTGCATCTGTTTTCATCAAGGAAATTGGTCTGTAATTCTGTTTTTTGATGGGGTCTTTGTCTGGTTTTAGGATCAAGGTCATGCTGGCCTCGTAAAATGAGTTTTGAAGTTTTCGTTCCATTTGTGTGTTTTGGAACAGTTTCAGGAGAATAGGTATTAATTCTTCTTTAAATGTTTGGTAGAATTCCCAGGGAAGCCGTCTGGCCCTGGACTCTTGTTTGTTGGGAGGTTTTTGATGACTGTTTCAATCTCCTTACTGGTTATGGGTCTGTTCAGGTTTTCTATTTCTTCCTGGTTCAGTTTTGGTAGGTTATACATCTCTAGGAATGCATCCATTTCTTCCAGATTGTCAAATTTGCTGGTGTATAGTTGCTCATAACATGTTCTTATAGTTGTTTGTATTTCTTTGGTGTTGGTTGTGATCTCTCCTATTTCATTCGTGATTTTACTAATTTGGGTCCTTTCTCTTTTCTTTTTAATAAGTCTGGCCAGGGGTTTATCAATCTTATTAATTCTTTCAAAGAACCAGCTCTTAGTTTTGTTGATTTGTTCTACTGTTCTTTTGGTTTCTATTTCATTGATTTCTGCTCTGATCTTTATTATTTCTGTTCTCCTGTTGGGTTTAGGCTTTCTTTGCTGTTCTTTCTCCAGTTCTTTTAGGTGTAGGGCTAGGTTGTGTAGTTCAGACCTTTCTTGTTTCTTGAGAAAGTATTGTATTGCTATATACCTCTCATGACGGCCTTTGCTGTGTCCCACAGATTTTGAACAGTTGTGTTTTCATTTCATTTGTTTCCATGAATTTTTTCAGTTCTTCTTTAATTTCCTGGTTGGCCCATTCATTCTTTAGTAGGATGCTGTTTAGTCTCCATTTATTTGGGTTCTTTCCAAATTTCCTCTTGTGATTGAGTTCTAGCTTCAGAGCATTGTGGTCTGAAAATATGCAGGGAATGATCCCAATCTTTTTGTACCAGTTGAGAACTGATTTGTGACCCAGGATGTGATCCATTCTGGAGAGTGTTCCATGTGCACTAGAGAAGAATGTGTATTCTGTTGCTTTGGAATGGAATGTTCTGAATATATCTGTGATGTCCATCTGGTCCAGTGTGTCATTTAAGGCCTTTATTTCCTTGTTGATCTTTTGATTGGATGATATGTCCATTTCAGTGAGTGGGGTGTTAAAGTCCCCTACTGTTATTGTATTATTATTGATGTATTTCTTTGATTTTCTTATTATTGGTTTAAATAGTTGTTATTATTGGTTTATATAGTTGGCTGCTCCCATTTTAGGAGCATAGATATTTAAAATTGTTTGATCTTCTTGTTGGACAGACCATTTGAGTATGATATAGTGTCCTTCCTCATCTCTTATTATAGTCTTTGGCTTAAAATCTAATTTGTCTTATATAAGGATTGCCACCCCAGCTTTCTTTTGATGTCCATTAGCATGGTAAATTGTTTTCCACCCCCTCACTTTAAATCTGGAGGTGACTTTGGGTCTAAAATGAGTTTCTTGTAGACAGCATATCGATGTGTTGTTTTTATATCCATTCTGATACCCTGTGTCTTTTGATTGGGGTATTTAGCCCATTTACATTCAAGGTAACTATTGAAAGATATGAATTTAGTGCCATGGTATTGCCTATAAGGTGACTGTTATTGTATATTGTCTCTGTTCCTTTCTCATCTACTACTTTTAGGCTCTCTCTTTGCTTAGAGGACCCCTTTCAATATTTCCTGTAGGGCTGGTTTGGTGTTTACAAATTCTTTCAGTTTTTGTTTGTCCCGGAAGTTTTTTTAATCTTTCCTTCTATTTTCAATGATAGCCTGGCTGGATATAGTATTCTTGGCTCCATGTTTTTCTCATTTAGTGCTCTGAATATATCATGCCAGTTCTTTCTGTCCTGCTAGGTCTCTGTGGATAGTTCTGCTGCCAGGCTGATATTTTTACCATTGTATGTTACAGACTTCTTGTACCAGGTTATTTTCAGATTTCTCTTTGTCACTGATACTTGTAGGTTTTACTATTAGATGATGGGGTATGGACCTATTTTTATTGATCCTGAGGGGGTTCTCTGTGCCGCCTGGATTTTGATGCTTGTTCCCTTTGCCATATTAGGGAAATTCTCTACAGTAATTCTCTCCAATATACCTTCAGCCCCCCTCTCTCTTTCTTCTTCTTCTAGAATCCCAATATTCTAATATTGTTTCTTCTTATGGTATCACTTATCTCTCAAACTCTCCCCTCGTGGTCCAGTAGTTGTTTGTCTCTCTTTTGCCCAGCTTCTTTATTTTCTATTATTTGGTCTTCTATATCACTAATTCTCTCTTCTGCTTCATTTATCCTAGCAGAAAGAAACTCCATTTTTTATTGTGCCTCATTAATAGCTTTTTTGATATCAGCTTGTTTAGATTTTAGTTCTTTTATTTCTCCAGAAAGGGATTTTATTTCTCCACTCAGGGTTTCTCTAATATCTTCCATGCCTTTTTTGTGCCCAGCTGGCACCTTGAAAATCATCATTTTGAACTCTTGATCTAAGATATTACCAATGTCCATATTGATTAGGTCCCTAGCCTTCAGTACTGCCTTTTTTTTTTTTTTTTTTTTTTTTGTGGTGAGTTTTTCTGCCTTGTCATTTTATCCAGATAAGAATATATGAACAAGAGAATAAAATACTAAAAGGGTGGGCAAAGACCTCAGATAGATGTACACTAGCCAAATCAGAAGAGACCCCAAATTGGGGGGAAAAGACAGGGGGCAAAAAGAAATAAAAAAAAAAAATATATATATATATATATATATATATATATATATATATTAGACTGATGAATAGAATAGAGCCACCCACTTGATTTTGGGTGTATTTTGGTCTTAGAAGAAACTTCTAAAAGTTTGGATTTTGTGCTTTGCTGCTCCACTGCTTGCTGGGAGCTGGCCCCTCCCCCCACAGTCTATCTTCCCATCACTTCGGATTCACTTCTCCGCACTTCTTACCTTTCAGAAAGTGATTGCTCTTCTGTTTCTAGAATTGCTGCTCTCTTCTCTTCGATTTCCTGTTGGGTTTGTAGGTGTTCAGAATGGTTTGATAACTCTCTAGCTGAACTCCTACGACCTGATATTGCCCCAGTCTGCTACCCCTTCACCATCTTGACTTCTACCCCAGGTAGCTTTATTTTTAATTTTTTGAGGGATCTCCACACTGTTTTCCAAAGTGGCTGCACCAACTTGCATTCCCACCAACAGTGTGAGAGGGTTTCCCTTTCTCCACATCCTCTCCAACATTTGTTGTTTCCTGTCTTGTTCATCTTTTTTCTAACTGGTGTAAGGTGGTATCTCAATGTGGTTTTGATTTGAATTTCCCTGATGGCTAATGATGATGAACATTTTTTCATGTGTCTGCTAGCTATTTGTATGTCTTCTTTGGAGAAGTGTCTGTTCATGTCTTCTACCTATTTTTTGACATGATTATCTGTTTTTTGGGTGTTGAGTTTGAATTTGAGAAGTTCTTTATAGATCTTGGGTATCAGCCCTTTGTCTGTAGTGTCATTTGTGAATATCTTCTTCTATTCCATCGGTTGCATCAGACCTGTCCACAGAAACCTGGCAAGCCAGAAAGGCTGGCAGGACATATTCAGGCACTAAATGAGAAGAACATGCAGCCAAGAATACTTTATCCAGCAAGGCTGACATTAAGAATGGATGGAGAGATACCTTCCAAGACCAGCAAGGTTTAAAAGATTATGTGGCCACCAAGCTGGCACTACAAGAAATATTAAGGCATGGGGGGGTCTATAAAAGAAGAAAGAACCCAAGAATGACATAGAACAGAAATTTACAGAGATAATCTATAGAAACAAGGACTTCACAGGCAACATGATGTCAATAAAAACTTATCTTTCCATAATAAAGTTTTATTGGACATAGGAACATTCATTTGGTTGCATGTTGCTTATTGCTGCTTTCACACTGCAATTGTAGAGTAGTTATGAGGTAGACCATATGGCCCCCAAAGCCCTAAAATATTTACTATCTGGCCCTTACAGAAAAAGTTTTGCTGACTCCTGGCCTAGTGGCTGGGGTTAGGGTTTGCGGTCCAGTGGGCTTAGATTCAGACCCTGAGTCTTCAACTTTTAGTGATGTAACTTTAAGCAAATTTCTTAAATTGTCTATATGTCAGTTTGCTCACTTGAAAACTGGTAATAATGATACTTCACAGGCTTGTGAAAGTTGAAGGAGATATTGCTGTGTAAAATTCCTGAGAATAGGAAATGATAGAAAATAATTGTTTATTAAAAATAGTTAATGGGGCACCTGGGTGGCTCAGTGGGTTAAAGCCTCTGCCTTCGACTCAGGTCATGGTCCCAGAGTCCTGGGATCGAGCCCCGCGTCTGACCCTCTGCTCGGCAGGGAGCCTGCTTCCTCCTCTCTCTCTCTCTGCCTGCCTCTCTGCCTGCTTGTGATCTCTGTCAAATAAATAAATAAATAAAATCTTTAAAAAAAATAGTTAATGACAATTTCAACCACTTTAAGTTATCAATAACATTTGTGATAAGATAAATATGATACCATTGTGAACTGCTATATTCATTGCCAGAATGATTACTTTGGGAATTATCAGTAAAAAAAAAAAAAATGTTTTCTGTTAGTAGTTAAATGGGAAAAGAGAAAGTCATATTTGTGAATGAGAAGAGAAAGCTGTGAGTTTTCAGAACTCCTCAAATTGTTACAGGTAAAATTGATTGAGAACCTGCTATGACATGTTCCTAAGTACTTTACATGCATTGTCTCATCTGATCATCATTTCAGACATATGAGGTAGCAACTCATGTGACTCAGTTTTGCTGATGAGAAGACAAAGGCTTAGAGTTTAACATGTAAGTTAATCCAAGTCATGCAGCCCATAGGAAGTAGAGTCTTGACTTGAACCTGAAGTAGTCTGATGTCAAAGTTTCTGTCTTAACCACTGGGCTTTTGGACAAATCTGATGAGAACCAGTGACCTACATTCCAGGGCCCAGAGATGTGCCTGTGGCTGGCATGTTGGAGCGTCATTCTGGGCTGAGCTCTGCAGAGTGTTAATTGCCTTTGCTATTGCCTATGGTTCATTCTAAGGGTCAGTTTCCAGACTTCTCATGAGAACTATAATCAAGATTACTCATTGAGGATTGTCCTAATAGGAGTGATCCTGCATATAATCTGTTACTTGGGCATGGGAATATTGGTATGGCTGTACTTGGCATAGACAAACAAGAGTGAGTTTGGCTGTGTGATGGGAATAAAATGTTATAATTAGCAAAGAAACTCTATTTGGTCTTCAAGTATTATTTATTGACATGGGAATACACTTACAAACCCTTCTACCAAAAACCAAACACATACAATTGTCTCAGTTTGGTAATAATGTGTATGTATATATGTATTTTCAAAAAGATAAGGAAGGAATATGCCAGGATAATTAATAATTTCTCCCCGTGGGTCAAGAGAATAATCGTGAATATTATTATTATTATTATTATTGTCTATACTTTCCTTTTGTGGAATTCTAAAACAACATCTGTATAATTGTGCATAAAACACGTATGTTATAAATTATTTGGAACTACTTACAAAAAACTTAAAAATCTTAAAATTATTTTTTAAAAAAATCTTTAAATTCTTTAATGCTAAATTTTACTTTGGTACATTACCCTAAACACAGACCAACATATATATATATATATATATATATATATATATATATACACACACACACACACAGATATATGTTCATTTTAGCATTATTTGAAATAGTGAAAAGAAAATTTAAAAATCTACTTGACACAGCTACTTCAAAGAATATTATGTAGCCATGAAAAAAAAGTTTGTAAATGGTAAATGCTTATACTATTATATTATAAATAAAGCAGGGTACAAAATTGAGCATACAGTATGAGCACAGTTCAGTGAAACCTCAATGATCTCTTCATTAAAAGACAGAAAGAAAACACATACAAGTATTAGCAGTGGTGTATATAATTGGTGGGATTATAAATTTTTCTCCCTTTCCTACTTCTCTGCAATTTCAAAATCTCCTTTAATAAATGGATATTATTTCCATAATGAAAACAAATAGACATTAAAAAACTGTTGAGATTGGAAATCTGTTGACTGGTGCTTAGTCTTAAAAATGTCCCCCCTTCCTCCATGGCCCACTACTTGACCCTTTATCCTTGGATATTTTCCAGGTTAGTCTCAAGAGGCTTAATGAGAATGCAAAGAAAATCAAGTTAGAAACGAGGAAGTGTGGATTCTTGCCAGGGTCATGACACTAACTCACTGCATACTTTGGGGTGAGTCCTTTTTCCTTTCAGGGTTGCAGGTTCTTCTTCCATAAAATAAGGAGAGCTTAGATTGTATCAGGAGTTCCTGAGGGATTGGGCTGAGAGGGAGGTCTCAGTGACAGTGTGTGCTGTCTGAAATCTGGATCCCTCTCTTCCAACCCAATCAGTACAAGTGGTTCTACTTTTATAGTGTCCTTACTGAATTTGCTGGAAAAGTTAAAGTGAAGAATTATTCCAATGTTCATTGAAGTTTCAAAACCATTGTACTGGACAATCTCAATTGTTGATATCTAGATCATTACTTGCTTACAGAGCAGAATTGTTCATTTCTGTCTTTTAATTTTAAATTTTTTTTATTGTGGTAAAAAACATATGACATGAAATCTATATTATCAGCAGATTTTTACGTGTACAGTACAGTATTGTGAACTACATGCATATTGTTTTACAGCAGGTCTCTAGAACTTTTTCATCTTGCATGACTGAAACTCTATGCTCATTAAATAACAACTTTCCATTTCCCCCTTCCCACAGCCCCTGGCAACCACCAGTTTACTTTCTGCTTCTAAGAGTTTGACGACTTTTGATATTTCACATAAGTGGATCATGCAATATGTATCTTTCTGTGACTGGTTTAGCATAATGACCCAAGTTTCATCCATGCTGTAGCAAATGACAAGATTTCTTTCTTTTAAAGTGTTGAATAATATTTCATTTTATGTATATATTTTCTTTATCTTTCTATTGATGGGCATTGAGGTTCTTTATACTTCTTGGCTATTATTAATATTGCTACCACGAACATGGGAGTGCAAATATCTCTTCAAGATCCTGATTTCAATTCTTTTGGATAAATATTCAGAAGTAGGATTGCTGGATCATATGGTAGTCCTATTTTTAATTTTGTGGGGGTAACTCCATTCTGCTTTCTGCAGTAACTGTGTCATGTTACATTCCTCTCAACAGGGCACAAGTGTTGCAGTTTCTCCCTATCTGCACCGGCACTTGTTATTTTCTGTTTTTTTTTTTTTTTTTTTTCTTTTCTTTTCTTCTTTCTTTGTTCTTAATTTTTTAAAAAAGATTTTATTTATTTATTTGACAGAGAGAGAGAGATCACAAGTAGGCAGAGAGGCAGGCAGAGAGAGAGGAGGAAGCAGGCTCCCTGCCGAGCAGAAAGCCCGATGCGGGTCTCGATCCCAGGATCCTGGGATCATGACCTGAGCTGAAGGCAGAGGCCTTAACCCACTGAGCCACCCAGGCGCCCTCTTTGTTCTTAATTTTAATGTGTTTTTTTTTTTAAAGGATGGCCATCCTAACAAGTGTGAAGTGATATTTAATTGTGGTTTTGATTTTCATTTGCCTTATGATGAGTGATGTTGAACATATTTTCATATTCCCGTTTGTCATTCATATGTCTTTATTTATTCAAGTTCTTTGACCTTATTTTAATCAGGTTACTTGTTTTTTGTTATTATGTTGCATAATATAATTGAATCTATTTTGGATATTAATCTCCTATAGGATATATGGCTTGCAAATATTTTCTCCTACTCTGTAAATTGCCTTTTCACTCGGTTGCTTGTTTCCTTTGCTGCACAAAAAGCTTTTTGGTTTGATGTAGTCCCAAGGGTCTATTTCTGCTTTGGTTGCTTGTGCTTTCATATCATATCTAAGGAATCATTACCAAGACCACTGTTATGAAGCTTTCCCCGAAGTTTCCTTTTAGGAGTTTTATAGTGTCAGGTCATACATTTAAATCTTCAATCCAATTTGAGTTGATTTTTGTATATAGTGTAAGGTAAGAGGCCATTTCTATTCTTTTGCATGTAGATGTCCAGTTACCCCAACACCATTTGTTGAAGAGACTATCATTTCCCCATTGTGTACTTTTGATATTTTTGTCAAAGACCATTTGACCATATTTGCAAGAATTGGTTCCTGGTTCTCTGCTCTGTTCCATTGATCTATTTGTCTGTCCTTATGCAAGTACCATGTGTTTTGATTACTATAGTTTTGTAATATGTTTTGAAGTGAAAACATGTGAAGCCTCAAGATTTGTTCTGCTTTCTCAAGAATATTTTGGCTAATAGGATTCAACAGTACATTAAAAGGATTATTCACCATGACCAACTGGGATTTATTCCAGGGCTACAAGGTTGGTTCAACATCCACAAATCAATCAATGTGATACAACACATTAATAAACGAAAGAACAAGAAACATATGATACTCTCCATAGATGCTGAAAAAGCATTTGACAAAGTACAGCATCCCTTCCTGATCAAAACTCTTCAAAGTGTAGGAATAGAGGACACATACCTCAATATTATCAAAGCCATCTATGAAAAACCCACCGCAAATATCATTCTCAATGGAGAAAAACTGAAAGCTTTTCCGCTAAGGTCAGGAACACGGCTGGGATGTCTGTTATCACCACTGCTATTCAACATAGTACTAGAGGTCCTAGCCTCAGCAATCAGACAACAAAAGGAAATTAAAGGCATCCAAATCGACAAAGAAGAAGTCAAACTATCACTCTTCGCAGATGATATGATACTATATGTGGAAAACCCGAAAGACTCCACTCCAAAACTGCTAGAACTTGCACAGGAATTCAGTAAAGTGTCAGGATATAAAATCAATGCACAGAAATCAGTTGCATTTCTCTACACCAACAACAAGACAGAAGAAAGAGAAATTAAGGAGTCAATCCCAATTACAATTGCACCCAAAACCATAAGATACCTAGGAATAAACCTAACCAAAGAGACTAAGAATCTATACACAGAAAACTATAAAGTACTCATGAAAGAAATTGAGGAAGACACAAAGAAATGGAAAAATGTTCCATGCTCCTGGATTGGAAGAACAAATATTGTGAAAATGTCTATGCTACCTAAAGCAATCTACACATTTAATGCAATTCCTGTCAAAGTACCATCCATTTTTTTCAAAGAAATGGAACAAATAATCCTAAAATTTACATGGAACCAGAAAAGACCTCGAATAGCCAAAGGAATATTAAAAAAAAAAAAAAAAAGCCAAAGTTGGTGGCATCACAATTCCAGACTTCAAGCTCTATGACAAAGCTGTCATCATCAAGACAGCATGGTACTGGCACAAAAACAGACACATAGATCAATGGAACAGAATAGAGAGCCCAGAAATAGACCCTCAACTCTATGGTCAACTAATCTTCGACAAAGCAGGAAAGAATGTCCAATGGAAAAAAGACAGCCTCTTCAATAAATGGTGTTGGGAAAATTGGACAGCCACATGCAGAAAAATGAAATTGGACCATTTCCTTACACCACACACGAAAATAGACTCAAAATGGATGAAGGACCTCAATGTGAGAAAGGAATCCATCACAATCCTTGAGGAGAACACGGGCAGCAACCTCTTCAACCTCAGCCGCAGCAACTTCTTCCTAGGAACATCGCCAAAGGCAAGGGAAGCAAAGGCAAAAATGAACTATTGGGATTTCAAGCTTTTGCACAGCAAAGGAAACAGTTGACAAAACCAAAAGACAACTGACAGAATGGGAGAAGATATTTGCAAATGACATATCAGATAAAGAGCTAGTGTCCAAAATCTATAAAGAACTTAGCAAACTCAACACCCAAAGAACAAATAATCCAATCAAGAAATGGGCAGAAGACATGAACAGACATTTCTGCAAAGAAGACATCCAGATGGCCAACAGACACGTGAAAAAGTGCTCCATATCAATTTGGCATCAGGGAAATACAAATCAAAACCACAATGAGATATCACCTCACACCAGTCAGAATGGCTAAAATTAACAAATCAGGAAATGACAGATGCTGGCGAGGATGCGGAGAAAGGGGAACCCTCCTACACTGTTGGTGGGAATGCAAGCTGGTGCAACCACTCTGGAAAACAGCATGGAGGTTCCTCAAAAGGTTGAGAATAGAACTACCCTATGACCCAGCAATTGCACTGCTGGGTATTTACCCTGAAGATACAAACGTAGTGATCCGAAGGGGCACGTGCACCCAAATGTTTATAGCAGCAATGTCTACAATAGCCAAACTATGGAAAGAACCTAGATGTCCATCAACAGATGAATGGATAAAGAAGATGTGGTATATATACACAATGGAATACTATGCAGCCATCAAAAGAAATGAAATCTTGCCATTTGCGACGACATGGATGGAACTAGAGGGTATCATGCTTAGCGAAATAAGTCAATCGGAGAAAGACAACTATCATATGATCTCCCTGATATGAGGGAGAGGAGATGCAACATGGGGGGTTAAGGGGGTAGGAGAAGAGTAAATGAAACAAGATGGGATTGGGAGGGAGACAAACCATAAGTGACTCTTAATCTCACAAAACAAACTGAGGGTTGCTGGGGGGAGGGCGTTTGGGAGAGGGGGTTTTGGACATTGGGGAGGGTATGTGCTATGGTGCGTGCTGTGAAGTGTGTAGACCTGGCGATTCGCAGACCTGGACTCCTGGGGATAAAAATACATTATATGTTTATAAAAAATAATAATAAATAAATTTTTAAAATATTGCTAAAATATCCATATTACCCAAAGCATTCTGTAGATTCAACCCAAGCCCTATGAAAATCCAAATGGTATTTTTTTTTTTCAAAAATAGGAAAAAATAATCCTAGAATTTATATGGAAACAGAAAAGATCCTAAGTAGCCAAAATATTCTTTTTATTATTTTATTTTATTTTTTATAAACATATAGTATATTTTTATCCCCAGGGGTACAGGTCTGTGAAACCTTTCGTTCCCTGGGCGCTTTCCGTAGAGTTCCGGAGGACGGGAATGAAGATGGCGGCCTCCAATCTCTGGCCCAGAGGAGCCGAGAGCTTGGAGCCCCACTCCTCAGTGCACCCTCAGAGAATAGCGCCCAATCACCGTCTCCCTGGCCTCTGGTCACGCTCCGAGCTCACCCAGCCTGCGACCGGTTCAAGGTAACCCCGAGCTGAGAGCTCACTCTTTGGCTCTGTCTCTGTAGCCAGCTTTCCCATTCTAATACCTGCAAGCTCTGCGACACTCAGACACCCCCGGTCCTTCGGTGACCCTGCGGGACTTGGGGCCACGCTGACCCTGTGTGGGCTTCACCCCAGTTAAGCCTCTGGAGTGATGTCCCTCAGCAGAACAGACTTTTAAAACTCCTGATTTTGTGCTCCGTTGCTCTGCCACTTGCCAGGAGCTGGCCCCTCCCCCTGCGGTCTATCTTCCCGTCGCTTTGGATTCACTTCTCTGCCAGTCCTACCTTTCAAAAAGTGGTTGATTTTCTGCTTCTAGAATTGCTGTTCTTCTTCTCTTTGATCTCCTGTTGGATTTGTAGGTGTTTGCAATCTTTAGATAAGCTATCTAGCTGATCTCCTGCTACCTGATGTAGTCTCAGCCTGCTACTTTTCTGCCATCTTGACTCCCACCTATTTTAGCAATATTAAGCCTCCAATTTATGAACTTGGTATCTCTTTCCACTTATTTATGTATTCTTCAATTTCTTTCAGCAATATTTTGTGGTTTTTAGAGCATAAATTTTTTTCACCTCCTTAAATTTATTACTAAGTATTTTATTCTTATTAATGCTATTGTAAAAGGGATTGTTTATTTAATTTCCTTTTTAGGTTGTTTGTTGTTAGTACATAAGCACACAACAAATTTTTGTATGTTGATTTTGCATCCTGAAACTTTGATGAATTTATTACTTTAACAGTTTGTGTGTGTGTGTGCGCACGCAATTTTTAGGGCTTTCTACATATAAGATTATGTCATCTGCAAACAGAGACAATTTTACTTCTTCCTTCCTAATTTGGATGTCTTTTATTTCTATTTCTTGTCTAATTGCTCTGGCTAGGATTTCTAGTACTATGTCAAATAGAATTGGTGAGATTGGGTGTTCTTGTCTTGTTCCTGACCTTAGATTAAAATTTGTTTTTTTTTTTTTTTCCCACTGTTGAATTTTTCATTATAGGTTTTTCATATATGGACTTTATTATGTTGAGGCAATTTGTTTCTGTTTTTAGATTGTTGGCTTTTTAAAAAATCATAACAGATGTTGAAGTTTGTCAAATGCTTTTTCTTCACCTATTGAGATGATCATGTGATTTTTATCCTCATTATATTGATGTGTTGTGTCATGTTGGTTGATTTTTGTATGTTGAATCATCCTTCTGTGCCAGGCATAAATCCCATTTGGTTGTGGAGCATTATTCTTTTAATATACTGTTCAATTTTAGGGGCACCTGGGTGGCTCAGTCAGTTAAATGTCTGCCTTTGGCTTAGGTCATGATCACAGGGTCCTGGAATCAAGTCCCACATCCGACTCTCTTCTTAGCATGGCACCTGCTTCTCAATCTACTTCTGCCTGCTGCTCTACCTACTTGTTCTCTCTCTCTCTCTCTGGCAATAAATAAATAAAATCTTAAAATAAATAAATTTTATTTGTAATATTTTATAGAGGATTTTTGCATCTATATTCAACAGGGATATTGGCTTATAGTTTTCTTTTTTTGTAATGTCTGTTTGTCTTCACTATCAACTTAATGCTGACCTCATTAACTGAGTTTGGGAGTGTTCTCTCTTCTTCAAGTTTTTGGAAGAGCTTGAGGAGGGTTATTGGTCCCCAGGTATCCAAGGTATGCAAGTTCCATAAACACTAAGTCAGGGAAAACAGAAACCAATCCTTCCAAAAACCCCATGGAAAACTGGAATGTTGGATGCATATTTTACTCTTTTCTTTCCCTCTCAAGGGGAATCCTGCAAGAGTGCCTACTTCTGATCATGGTGAACTGTTCTTGTTTCTTTCTGTTGTATTACAAGTTCCAGGGAGTTCCATAAACTGCTAAGCTCTCTTTTGTTCTCTGTGGCCCCAGACATCCAAGGTGTGCTGGTTCTCCATCAGCATTCCACAGTCCCTCAGGCAGCCCTGTGAAAAGCTAACACATCGGACATGCATTCCACTCTTATTTTTCCTTTCTAAAGGTGAAGCTGTGAGTTGGACTTTTCATCTTAATTGCAAACTGTGCTGGCCTGGGGAGGGGCAGATGTGGTTGCAATGAAATGGCTTTACATACCCACTTCAGTGTAACTGTTCTCAGCTTTGAGATAGCCTGGGAGTATTGTGATTTCCTAACTGATTTCTGGAGCTCTCATAAAGGATTTTTGGCTCATATATATTATTGTTAAGTCAAAAAATGAGGTCTGGGGCTTTCTATTCTGCCATCTTGCTAATGTTGCTTTCTCATGTGAGAAGTGAATGCTCACACTACACTTATATGTACAAAGACACACAACTCCTACACTCTGATTTTCCTACCTCTAGCCCCCTTCTCATTTCTACAATCCTTCCACCAAAGTATGCTTTCCCCCAATTTTTCCTAGCCAGTTACCTCTGAGGATTCATGAATAGATTTTAGTGCTACCTGCAGACACAAGTTATAGGGTCCTCCTCTCTGAGTTTTGCTTTGGAAGGCTATGTATATCACAAACACAAAAGACAGATTTATTCTAGAACACATTAGGCACCCCTGTAGCTCAGGATATGTTGTTGAAGGCTGACACCTACAACTTTTAATTCTATAAATCTGCCCCCATAACTAATACTTTTCAGACCTCAAAGAAAAACTCCTTTACATCTCTTGCTATATGTCCTCTTTAGAGACTTGTGGTTTGTGCCATTGCAATATGTCAGATAATGTCCACTTCAGAATGTGGGGAATATTTTTTCCCAGTTTTCTTGAGATATAATTGACACATAACACGGTGAAGTTTAAGGTATGTAACATAATGATTTGATATATGTGTATATTGGGAAAAATTACTACAATAAGTTCAGTTAACATCCATCACCTCACATAATAATAGAGTATTTTTTTCTTTGTGGTAAGAACTTTTAAGATCTATTGTCTTAATTGCACCTAAAACTATAAGACATCAAGGAAGAAACATAACCAAAGAAGTAAAGGATCTGTATTCAGAAAACTATAGAACACTCATGAAATTAATTGAGGAAGACACAAAGAAATGGAAAAACATTTCATGTTCATGGATTGGAGAACAAATATGGTTGAAATGTCTGCACTACTTAGAGCAGTCTACACATTCAATGCAATCCTTATCAAATACCATCAACTTTTTTTCACAGAGCTGGAACAAAGAATCCTAAAATTTGTATGAAACCAGAGAAGACCTTGAATAGCCAAAGAATGTTGAAAGAGAAAACTAAATCTGGTGGCATCACAATTCTGGATGTTAAGCTATATTACAAAAGTGTAATCATCAAGATCATATGGTACTGGAACAAAAACAGTCACATAGATCAATGGAACAGAATAGAGACCCCAGAAATGGACCCTCAATCCTACCATCAACTAATCTTTGACAAGGCAGGAAAGAATATCCAGTGGAAAAAAGACAGTCTCTTCAACAAATGGTGTTGGGACAATTGGACATCTATGTGCAGAAGAATGAAATGGGCCATTTTCTTATACCATACTAAAAAATGGACACAAAATGGATGAAAGACCTCTATATGAGATAGGAATCCATCAAAATCCTAAGGGAGAACACAGGCAGCAACTTCTGTGACCTCAGCCACAACAACTTCTTGCTAGACACATCTCCAAAGGCAAGGGAAACAAAGGCAAAATGAATTATTGGGGATTTTTTTCAAGATGAAATTTTTAATCAAGATCAAAAGCTTTTGCACAGCAAAGGAAACAGTTGACAAAACCAAAAGACAACTGACAGAATGGAAGATATTTGCAAATGTCTTATCAGATAAAGGGCTAATAGCCAAAATCTATAAAGAACTTATCAAACTCAATACTCAAAGAACAGATAATCCAATCAAGAATTGGGCAGAAGACATGAACAGACATTTCTCCAAAGAAGACATCCAAATGGTCAACAGACACGTGAGAAAGTGCTCAACATCACTCAGTATCAGGAAATACAAATCAAAACCACAGTGAGATACCACCACACACCAGTCAGAATGGCTAAAATTAACAAGTCAGGAAATGACAGATGCTGGGAAGGATGGTGCAGCCACTCTGGACAACAATACAGAGGTTCCTCAAAAAATTTAAAAAAAAATTGAAAGTAGAGCTACCCTATGACCCAGCAATTGTACTACTGTACCCCACAGCAATGTCCACAATAGCCGAACTATGGAAAGAGTCCAGATGTCCATTGACGGATGAATGGATAAAGCTATATATATATATACATATATATATATATATATATATATAGCCACACACACACACACACACACACAAACATACATACATACATACATACATACATACATACATACATACATACAATGGAATACTATTCAGCCATCAGAAAAAAAGAAGTCTTACCATTTGCAGCAATGTAGATGGAACAAGAGGGTATTATGTTGAGCAAAATATGTTAATCAGAGAAAGACAATTATCATATGATCTCACTCATGTGAAATTTAAAAAACGAAACAGGAACATAGGGGAAGGGAGCGAAAATTAAAGCAAGATGAAATCAGAGAGTGAGACAAACAATAGGAGACTCTTAATCATAGGAAACAAACAGGGTTGCTGGAGTGGGGGGTGGAGGGATGGGGTAACTGAGTGATGGACATTGAGGAGAGCATGAGATGTAATGAGAACTGGGTATTATATGAGACTGATAAATCACTGATCTGTAACTCTGAAGCTAATAATACATTAGATGTTAATTAATTGAATTTAAATTAAAAAATTTAAAAAATCTATTGTCTTACCAACTTTCAAATATACAATACAATATTATTAACTATAATCAACAAACTGTACATTATATTCCCAGAACTTATTCATGTTATAATTGGATGTTTGTACCTTTGACCATATTTACCAATTTCTCCTACCACCACCACCTGCATTGAGAAACCACCAATTTTCTATTTCTATGAGTTTTTTTGTTTGTTTGTTTTTGTTTTTTAGATTCCACATCTAGATGGGATCATATAGTGCTTGTCTTTCTCTGTCTGACTTATTTCATTTAGCATAATGCTCTCAATGTCCACCCATGTTGTTACAAGTGGCAGGATTTCCTTCTTTTTATGGCTCAATAGTATTCCACTGTGTCTGTCTATCTATCTATCTATCTATCTATCTTATATCTTCATTATCCATTCATCTCTTGATAGATACTTCCATGTCTTCACTATTGTAAAAATGCTGGAATGGACATGAGGGTTCAGATATCTCTTTGGGATAGTGATTTTATTTTCTTTAGGTATATAACCAGAAGTGAATTTGATGGATCATATGGTAGTTCTATTTTTAATTTTTTTTAAGGAACTTTCATACTCTTTTCTATAGTGGCTGTACCAATTCATAATCCCAACAACAATGCACAAGGGTTACCTTTTCTCAACATTCTCACCAGCATTTGTTACCTCTTGTCTTTTGACAGTAGCAATCCTAACAGGTGTGAGGTGATATCTCATTGTGGTTTTGATTTGCATTTCCCTAAAGATTAGTAACATTGAGTACCTGTTTATATACTTTTTGCCATATGAATGTCTTCTTTGGGAAATTGTCTATTCAGATCCTCTGCCCATTTTTTAATTGGACAGGTGGTGACTAAATTTATCATGATGAACACTGAGTAATGTATAGAATTGTCAAATCACTATATTGTACACCTGAAGTGACTATAACACTGTTTGTCAATTATACTTCAATAATAAAAAATACAATTAAATAAAATGGTGAAAATGATGTGATAATTTACATAATGAAATTAAAAGTTTGTAAGGTTTTCTTTGATATTTTATCATATTAATACCATTACCATGTTTGAATATGATACCTAAAATTCACAAATCTTTGTAAATCTAAGTATTGCTTTAATAATTTTGTTGAAAATTCCAGTTGCTACTGCCTCTAAAGAGTGAGGATTCTCTGAATTGAAATAAAAAAATAATAATGTGGGAATTGCAGTGACCCATGAATGAGTGCATCACTTGGCATTGCTATTAAAGAATGAAAGTTATGTGACAATCTTAATCATGGTGTAACTAAAGATTTTACCAAAAGAAAAAAAGAAGAGTAAACTTTGAGGAATTGGTAGCAATTTAGCAATTTATAGTAGATTTATATAGAATTTATAGTAGAATACAGCAATTTATAAATTATGTATGCTTTTGCTTTAATCCTCAACAAACCTCAACCCTTTATTAGTGATTCAATTCCTTTTTCTTTGATCTCTTGCTTATTTCCAGTTATATAAAAGCCACAGTTTCACAAATATTTTTAGATTTTTGTGTTTATCAAAATATATTTGTTAAGGCTGGGAAACAGAATACATTTTATTTAACACTTTACTGTCTTGATTATGAATTTCAAATATTGAAATTAATGTATTGTATCATACTGATTGATTTGTGGATGTTGAACCAACCTTGCAGCCCAGGAATAAATTCCAGTTGGTCGTGGTGAATAATCCTTTTAATGTACTGTTGGATCCTATTGCCTTGTATTTTGGTGAGAATTTTTGCATCTGTGTTCATCAAGGATATTGGTCTGTAATTCTGTTTTTTGATGGGGTCTTTGTCTGGTTTTGGGATCAAGGTCATGCTGGCCTCATAAAATGAGTTTGGAAGTTTTCATTCCATTTGTGTGTTTTGGAACAGTTTCAGGAGAATAGGTATTAATTCTTCTTTAAATGTTTGGTAGAATTCCCCAGGGAAGCTGTCTGGCCCTTTAAAAAAAAAAAGAAACTCAATGTTCTATTTGTTCTGAGGTAGATCTGAATGTTAGAGTGGCAGGCAGAACTTAGAAAATTCAGATGGTTGAGCTTCACTTCAGACCATTGAGTCATAATATCTGGACCATGGGATCAGGACACCATATATTTTCAAATGTCTGAGGTGTTATTGTGCCCTCTCCTTGCATCTGACGATAAGCCTCATTGCTGTATGTGAAGACTGTATGTGAAGAATTGAATCACGTTGGTTTGAGGCTTACAAAATATTATCTGATTACATCCAGTGATTTGTGACTTCGGTTGAAAACATGTAATGGCATTGAAAGCCATTTGTATAATACTGGTGGTCTAAAGAGTGGTTTTCAACCCAGGTTATACATTAAAACCACCTAGAAAGCTTAAAAAGGAAAAAAAAAAAAAAAGAATGAAACAACCATGACTTGGCCTTACCGCAGACCAAATTAAATCAGAATCTCCAGGGGTCAGGCCCCTTTACTGTCTTTTTTCCCCCCTTAAGTTTCTTACATTATTTTAATGAAAAACTAAAATAGAGAATAATTGGCTTAAAGAAAAAGTGCAGTATTTGTTTTCCAATTACTGTCCTTTGTCTGTTTCTTGAGTCACACTGATCTACTTAGTGTCCATTGTCCATACCCATTTATAACTCTGTCTGTGGTTCTCATTAACTGCACGATTACCCATTTGGTCTTCTTTCATAAGCCCTCTCATTTTTTTGTACCCAGCAAATGATTTACTTTGTCTGCAGAGCCTCCCTCATTATTCCAACTTCCAGTGACTGCTTCTTCTATAATTTCCTCTAATTTCAACATACACCTATCAGTGATAGCGAGAATAATGCTGTACCCATCTTTGTGTCCCAGTGCAACCAGTGTCTATTTAGAGCAATATTTTAAGAAATATGACTATGCTCCCCTTAGAGAAGGTGGACAGATTCCACTTTGTGAATATAGTAAAGAGCTGAAGGAACTCAAACTCTTCATCTCTATTTTCTCTCTTTCCATTTGAAGTGTCTTTAGAATGAAGGTGTGAGTCCAGTCCACTGGAGAAGAATCCTATATTGGCACCCTTACTCCACCCTTATCCCACTTCCATGCCATGGGTAGAAGATATTAGATCAGGTGCAATGTTCGTTATAATGATAAACAGCTTATGCTAGATATCACTGCCCTGGTGAGGATTGTAATAGACCATAGCTTGGAAATACACCTCTTGATCTTAGATTTCCTTTGGCATCTTCTAAACTTATCTTGATGTTCTCTTACTTGGAATTGGAATCTTACGTTTACCCCAAAGCTCATGTGAACCATTTTGATCTTCATCCATCACTTCTTCATAACTCATTTGTTGAGTACCTTGTGGGCCAAGCCTTACATCAGGCCCCATGAAACCTTTGTAGGGCAACTAATTAAGTACCTACAGCTTTCAGAGCTGGGATTTAAAGACTAACAGAATAGCAATTCCTTACAAAGTTCCCCCCCACTCATTCTATTTTAATTAATTACTTACTTAATTAATTAACTTGACAGAGAGAGAAAGTGCGCACAAGCAGGGAGAGTGGCTGGCACAGGGGGAGGGAGAAGCAGTCTCCCTGCAGAGCAGGGGGAGCCCACTGTAGGACTCGATCCCAGGACCCTGGGATCATGACTTGAGCTGAAGGCAGATGCTTAACCCTTACCCAATAGAGCCACCCAGGTGCCCCCCTCATTCTATTTTAAACTCATTTTAATTTATTAGTGAAACACTGTAGCTAAATTATCCAAGCTAAGCATATTTAGAAAAATGAAACTTGTACCTGAAATAAAAGATGTAATCTTTGCAAATGTTTATGAATGAAAGGTGAATAGATTCCTATGCATGCAAACAGAGAACTATAACTATAAGGCACATGCATATATGATATGGGCTGCTAATGCATATGCAGACCCTTGTAACATGTCCATTTCAACACTAAATATTTAAATTCTCCTTAAAGATGTCAGCAAGTTTCCAATTCATGATAATTTCATTCCACTCTAAAACCTTATAACAGTTCCAAGTATAACTGGTTCATAATTTCCAGTGCTGATATTGAAGCCCCAAGTTAGGAATTGGATAATTACTGTGTAATTACATGGTTTTGGTACCTATACACACTGAGAGTGGCTGAAAAGACATCTTGGTTCATTTTGCACATTTAAGCAGAGTAGCGCAGCGGAAGCGTACTGGGCCCATTTTGCACATTTATAAATTATTAACCTTTTCTACTGGAGTTCTTGAATTTGCATTCATATATTCAAGTAATATTTCATTTTATAAACACTTGCCCATGGCTAAAAAATAATAGTCTAATGAAAACAAAACCAAGTCATTGGTCTTTGCTTTACAATGTTTCTGGGAAGTGAATCTCATTTTAGAATTGCCATTTCTAATCTCTAGATCTTTTGGTGAACTAACCAATTTATTTGAATTTTGGAAGTTGAGTTTTTTGTTTTTGTTTTGTTTTGATTTTAAGATTCTGGGACTGTGACTTAGTCACTACATGGATAATTCCAAGAAAACTTTAAAAAGAATTTACATAGAGCTCTATTAGAAAAATAAGCAAAGCAAATTACAACCAGTTTTGATGCTACTATAGGCTTGTATAAAGGCTATCAGTAGTTTCTGCTTACTGGTTATCCTTTCTACCTTTGAGGACCTATTCTTCTTCCATGGTGTATTGGCCTGGTGGAAATGCCGATAAGGTGCTCTGCCACCCCCCGGCCAGAAGATAAGGCAGGTCCCACTAATCCAATTGCAATGTTACACCTGGGAGTTTGAATACTGAGTGGGATTGTGAGAAAATGAAAACTAGGTTTGAAGCATTGTGTAGAGACCACCCTAATGTTTACATTCCCCCAAAGGCTATGATTACTGTTGTTTCTGAAGTTTTTTCTTAATGTTTTCCTTCGACTGGATGACTTTTCACATCCTTTCAATACATGACTTTTTTCTAGGGAGTAAAGTCTTATGTTACACTGAATTTTTCTATAATATTTATAATCAAAGCACCTTAAAACAACTCGGAATTTCTGAGATAATCATAGATTTATAGAGATTTTATATCTAGAATATAGCCAAGAGGTCATTCAATCCAACCATCTCATTTTGCAGATAAAGAAATAAAAGCCCAGAAAAGATAGCTGACTTATCCAAGGTCACATGGATATTTGGTGGCAGAACAAGAAATAGAATTAAATTTGTTCAGTTGTACCAGTGTACATTGCTGGTGTTAGATCCATAGATTTTAAAGATATAAGAAAACTTAAAGGAGAGCCTGGGTCCATTTATCTAATATAGACAATGTATTGGCACCATCTTATAGGTGAGCTGAGACTCTGAACATCGGCAACTTGCCTGGATTTGTAGATACCAAATGCTCCTTTAAAGTCCATACCCATTCAGATTTTCTTCTGGGGAACTCCCCAAATCTCAATCCATTGGTTCCAATCAGACTGATCCTACTTCTAGGAATAGATACATGAACCAGGTCTGGCTAATCAAAACACTTCATTTCTCTGGTTATAGTTATTGGTGATCATAGGACTAAAGCTATATATGACATGGAAGTCAGGGAGCTTTACCCCTGAGGCTTTTGCTACAACTATTGAGAAGGTGGAGTTCTCCTTTCAGTGGTCTGGTCTATAATTGAGTGTCCCAACAAGAAAGGAACAACACATTTTAAGTTAGATGATTCAAGGAAGGTCTATTTACAAAGGCACTTTTAACAAGAGTACTATAAGAGAAACTGCCAGTATCCTGAGGCTATTAAGAGTGGAAGAGCTGTCTCCCTCAGGCAAAGGGATGATGGGAAGAGTAGTTAATAAGTAATCAGACAGGAACAGTCATGTAAAATAGATCACTTTGGTCATGGGATATAGACAATCCAACCTGACCTTTTAGGAAGGGAGCCAGATGAATGAATATGTTGCCCTCATTCTCTTCCCTCTTTCTTCCTGCCATGGCTTACTATTGGTCAAATTTAGCCAATGCACAGGAGTTTTTTGATGTCCTTGACACAAGACAGCCTTCCAGGGCACAGAGCAAGGTAGATAAGGGTGGAAGAGGACAGGTATAAAGGGGCAGATGAGAAACTATCCAGTGTAATTAGAGAAACTAAGCTGAGAAAATGATTTTTTTTTTGTCTTTCTTCCTTCCTTCCTTTCTTTCTTTATTTTGAGGAATTTTCTCAGATTTTTTCCCCCTCAGGTCTCTTGACATGTAATAGACAAATTAAATGGAAGATATTTAAAGTATACAATGTAATGATTTGATATACATACACAATGTGAAAGAACTCCCCTCCCCCCTCCACTGAGTTCATGAACACATCCATCCCCTTACATATTCATTCTTTTTTCTCTCTTTTGGTGAGAACATTTAAGTAGTACTCTCTCAGCAAATTTCAATTATGTAATTATGTAATACAGTGTTATTGGCTATAATCACATGGTATCCATTAGATCTTCAGACCTTATTTTCTAAGTGGAAGTTTGTACCTTCTTACAAAACTCTCCCTATTTCCCCTACTCTGATAAGCCCCTGATAATCAGTTTTCTACTCTTTGATTCTATGAATATGACTTTTAAAAAAAAAATTCAACATGTAAGCAATACTATACAGTATTTGTCTTTCTCTGTTGGTTTTATTTCATTATCATAGTGCTACATTTATCCATATTGTCACAAATGACTTTCTTAAGATTGGCTAATATTCCTCTGTGTGTGTGTGTGTGTGTGTGTATGAAAATAGATTCTCTACCTTGATGTAGGAACTTCCAAGAGTTTTAGCCATTTTATTTTTTCCAACTGCATAGTCCCTTCCCCCATTTTGATTATACATACATCAATTTAGTGTAGCTGTAGCTCACGTTTCCCAACTCCAGGTGCAATTGTAGAGAATTGTAAGGCTTGAAAGAGCCTCAGAGATGCTCTAGTATAATCTTTGGATTTTACATGTAAGGAAACTGCAGACCAGCATGACACAGTAACTCTGTAAAATAGGTATTATTAGTTCATTTTACGCGTGAGGAAAAACAGAATCATAAAAGTCAAACAAATTTCCCTGAACCACATAGCCAGTTGGTGGTAGGGCTGGGCTGAAACCTGTCTGTGTCTGCTTCAAGTGGTCTTTTAATTAAATCACGTCAGTTGAACTCCTGAGATACCATTTCAACTCCTGACATGGAAGAGTTGTGTTTTGTGCTGTGCAAAGGATCAGGCCATGAACCCTAACATTCGGGATGGCAAGAGTAACGATGAGCAGTTCAGGAGTGTTTACTTTCCGCCCTGTTAGAGCCCTTCTTCTTCTTAGCAACTTCTGAATAGTCAACCCTATAATGGCTGACATGAATTCCATCTTGGCCACTGAATTATTGTCACCTATGGTCCTCCTGTTCTAGCTGTCCTTTGATTATGTTGGATGGTATCCTTACTCCTTCATAACTTTTTTTTGCCTATATTAGATTGTTTATTTTAGGTCTCTCGGAGGCCACTTTGATTTGAGGTTAGTAATTCCCTCAGAAAATTTTTCTGGAGTTTGAAAATTCCAGTTTGAAATTACTATGCATTTTGTGAACATAACACATCTCATCTTTTCCTGTGATGATTCAATTAGTTCCCTGTCTATAGACTATGAATGCCTTTATGGTAGAGTTTCTGTTTTATGTCTTTGCTTCCCAGGATTAAGACAACACTTGCCCCTAAATGTGTGTTCATAGGTATTTATAAATGTGACTGGACATAAAGGACACACCCAGTTGGAGTCAGTCGGGTAGATATAATAAAGTGTAGTAGCGTGTTCACTCTCAGGGCTCATACACTGTTAGAAACTCCTCATTCTACAGATGAGGTAACTGAGAAAGCTGCTGAAATGAACTACACAATGTCACAGAGCTATACTTTAGCAGATCAGGGAATAGAATTTAGGAGGGATCCTTCCTTGTCTTGTGGGACCTTTCTACAGCAACTGTGGTTAGCAAACACCTTTTTAGCTATACAAGTCTTTATTGAAATAAAATGGGATTCAGCACACTACACCAGATTATTAGAAGTAGAACTGTTTCGTTTTTATAATTTTTTAAATAAACATATAATGTATTTTTAGCCCCAGGGGTACAGGTCTGTGAATCGCCAGGTTTACACACTTCACAGCACTCACCATAGCACACACACCCCAACAATGTCCATAACCCCACCCACCTCTCCCTCTTCCCCACCCCCAGCAACCCTCAGTTTGTTCTGCGAGATTAAGAGTCTCTTATGGTTTGTCTCCCTCCCAATACCATCTTGTTTCATTTATTCTTTTCCTACCCAACCCCGCTACATTGCATCTCCAAGAAGTAGAACTGTTTTGATTGCTATTGTTGGTAGTGTTGGCAGAGGGAGCAGGGGCCAGATAGAAGACTTGGTGCTCTGCCTGCTGCTCCCACCCACCCTACCCTCTACATCTAGGCCTTGGAAGGGTTCCATGGAATACAGTTTGAAAAACTCTGTGCTACCCTCTGCCCCTTTGGTTTTTGATTTAGCTCTATAAATAGCTAAACAAATTCACAAAGGAACAAAACAAAATCCTGCATACATCCACTGCCCACCACTACTCTTCTAAACAGGAAGTTTTGCCCAGTTGGTAACCCCAATGGGGATCAGAGGAGCAAGTAGTCATTTTCAGCCCAGCAAGTACAAAATGCCCATTCTTGCACTTTGAGCAAAGGCTGCGCAGCCGGGCGGGGCTCCCGTGGCCCATCTGCAGGGCTGTATCTCACAGGAAGTGGTGTAACTCTTCAGAGATAAGTTTCACTGGAGAACAAAGAGGGATTTTGTTCACTGGCTCAAGAATGATGCATTGACCCTGGACTCAGCTTTTCAATTCATGTAGCTGGAAACAGGGCAAAAATGACCCAATGTGCTCATTTTTTCTCCTTCCTGAGTCAGGCTGAGTGGTAACCCCCTTTTGTCTTCCAAAGAGACTCAGAGGTCACTGTCTCTCTTCTATACTAGTCATTTCCACTAACCCACCACATTCCCTAAAATTAAGCTTGAATGTTTTGTAATTGTGCTTATTTTACACATTTTTTTTTTTATCCCCTTCTGGGAATCTCGGCAACTGAGCATGTTGACAGGAAGATTGCTATGAATGGTGGAAGCTATTGCTAAGAGGTTTTGAACTTAATAGTCCCAGCAAAGTGTCACAGAACCATAGTGTTAGAACTTTTCCATGTCTCGAGAAACATGCTTCTTTTGTTATTTTTTATTTTTATTTTATTTTATTTTATTTTTTCAGTGTTCTGAGATTCATTGTTTATGCACCACACTCAGTGCTCCATGCAATACATGCCCTCCTTTATACCCACAACCAGGCTCACCCAACTCCCCACATGCTTCTGAATGAAAAGGGACAGGCCTGGGTTTGAACTCAAGTTTCCATCAGCTAGACCTTGAGCAGTTTTCTGACTTGTCTGTGCATGACCTTTCTCATTGGCAAAATTGGAATAATGGTTACGCTGCTCCCATTTCGAAGATGAAAAACTGAATCCCAGAAGAGAGGTAGGTTCTGTGGAACACCTGCAGCAAGTAAGTGCCCAAGGTGCATGGGCAGGGCTCCTTGTGTGTGCTCAGAAGCTGGCCAGCTCAGAAGCTGGCGAATACCTGACTCTCCACTTGGTGTCTCCATTCTAGCTTTGGGGGCACAGGGCTGACCACATCTGACTTCCAGAAGCTGTACATTTCCTGGGAGATAATGAGGTGTGGTATGGAGGCAGACAGGATTTATATGGCAGTTAAATGTAGTTTGGTATAAAAAATATGATTGCATTATTCACTGTGGCATAGCAAAGATCACCTCTGCCCTCTTGCTTCTGGCTGGATCAGCAGATATAGACCACGATTAAGGAAACACTGTCAAATATTTCTTTATAGTTTAATTTCCCTCTTACTCTCCACTGCCTGCAATGCCCTTGCCTTTGGGAAAAGTGGCAGAATAAACATGTTTTTTTTTTTTTTTTTTAAATCAGTTTGTCCTTCTTGCTTTTAGGGGATGTTTTAAGGATACCCATTGGCTCTGGTGGTGGAATGTAATCTTCGGCATGTTGCACGTGGGATGGGATGGCAAAGTAGGGACCGAGAATCTCCATCCAAAGCAAACTAAGGACCTTTTGGCAGGTAAGAAAGTCTTGAGATGGGGAGAACATTGCCTCCTGAAGCAGCCCATTTCATTTCTGAAATGCTGCCTTTGTCGGAAGCACACACTTTCTAACAATCAGAGAAGTTGGGTGATGGATTGGGTCAAATGTGGAGTATGAGCTGTTAGTCCCAAGAAGTGGTTAAACATAAACTGAATGTTAACCTTTTCAGGGAAGCTGTCAAAGGGATTTCTCCCTGGAGATCAGGCAGTCCTGGGCTTAAGTATTAATTATGCCACTTTATTCTCTAAGTTCCGAGCCTCAGTTTTTTCATACGTAAAAGGGGCTAATAATGCTTACCCACTGTTTGTTCTGGGGATAAATTATGATGATCTATATAAAATGCCCAACATATGATAGGTCATCAATCAATGTAGTTTTCTACTTGCTTACTTCCTTAGAGACATAGGCATTGGATCTTGGGAAGAGTAAATATCTTTATCAGTGGAAAAAATTTGTAATGGAAGATTTCAGGCACTGTGGGAAATGGGTGGGGAAATCTTTTTGAGAATGGTAATATGAGTGCATTTGTGTGAGGTCAAGTTTCTATATTAGAGAATAATTCATCTCAGTGTTCTAGGTCAATGTGGGGTCATGTGAAGCACAAGAGAGCATCAGTGGTCCAGACAGTCAAAATCTATATTGAAGGATTGGGGTATTTATATTAGCAGGGATACCATGGACATGGATTAGATTGGATTGAGGGGAAGATATGAAGTGGTAAGAGGCAAGGGTCTGGGATTTTTTGAACTTAGTAAAGTCTTCTGCATTTGAGAGAGAACATCAATCTTTGGTGTTCTTGCATTATTACACTCTATATATTGACCCGTGTCTTCTTTACTAATCTGTGAACTCCATGGAGGTGGGAACAGCACCTTATTTACCCTTGTACTTCTAGCCTTTATCACAGTGATTGATCCATAGACACTTGAGGAAATTGTTGTTCAAGTGCTCTGCAGGTTAAGAGAATGAGTTGGAGTGTTGAACTGTCTGTGTTTGCATCCTATACCTCCCACTTACTATGTAACTGTGAGTAGTTTAGTCACTTAACTTCTTCAGACCATAATTTCCTCATCTCTAAACTGGGGATAATAATTATAGCTATAGTGTTTGAGGACACAAGGTGATTAAATAATAGGTATAAGACATCTAAAATAACCTGGAAAATAATGAGAGCTTAGTAAGATTAGTGATAATGTTGCTGTAATGATAAAACTCCAGAGGGCAGAACTGCGACCAGAGGTTAGCAGCAACATGAGATGTCTTTCAGCACAAGAAAAGAAGTAATTTTCTGATGAAGGAAGGGGCGTATCTAAAGGCTGAATAGGCTGACTTAAAAAGTTGTGAGTTATAATGAGAACAGCATGGTAGTGGCCTAAGGATAAACACATGAAGAATAGAATAGAATAGAATAGAATAGAATGCAGAAGAGTCTAGATATAAACCCGTATACATATGGTCAATTGATTTTTGACAATGATACCTGACCATTTAATGGGGGAAAAGATAATCTCTTCAACCAATGGTGTAAACACTGTATACCTGTATACAAAAGAATGAAGTTGGACCCCTACCTCATGTCACATATAAAATCAGCTCAAAATAGCTCAAAACCTAAATACAAGAGTTAAAACTATAAAAAAATGAAAAGGAAACATATGATTAATCTTCATGACTTTGGCTTTGGCAATAACTTCTTAGACATGACTCTGCAATTATAAGCAACATAAGAAAAAATAAAGAAATTGGACTTCATCAAAAGCAAAAACTTTATTTCATCAAAGGACACTATCGAAAGAGTGAAAAGACAGCATGAGAAAAAATACTGGCAAATCATATACCTGATAAGTGTCTAGTATCCATAATATGTATAGGATTCTTACAACTCAACCACAAAACGATGAACAGTTCAGTTAAAAAGTGGATGAAAGACTCAAATAGACATTTATCCAGGAAGATAAACAAATGGTCATAACAGGCACATAGAAAATGCTCAATGTCATTAGTTATTAGAGATATGTAATCAAAAACATAATAAATTAGCACTTCATACCCATTAGGATAGCTTTAATTAAAAACAACAGAAAGTAGCAGGTGTTGACAAAGATGTGAAGAAGTTGGAACCTTCATATATTGCTGGTGGGAATGTAAAATGGTGCATCTATTGTGGAAAAAAAGTTTGAGGGCTCCTTAATAAGTTAAATAGAATTATCATACGAACCAGTAATTCCACTCCTATGTATATATCTTAGTTAATTGAAAATAAGTGTTTGAAAAATGTCTGTAAGAATATTCACAGTACCACTATTCATAATCGCCTCAAAATAGAAATAACAGAAAAGGCCATCAACCAACAGATAAATAAGATGTGGAAAATCTGTATTTTGAAATACCATTCAGCTATAAAAAGGAACGAAGTATTGATATAGGCTAGTACATGGATGAACCCTGAAAACATACTGAGTAAAAGAAGCCAGACACAAAGACCCCATATGGTGTGATTTCATTCATATGTATTGTCCAGAACAGGCAGATCATAAAGACAGAAAGCTGATTAGTGGCTGTGGGGAAGAGGGAATGAGTGACTACTTATTGGTTATGGGGTTTCCTTGTCGGGAGATAAAAATTTTCTGCAACTAAATTGTTGTAATTGTTGTCCAATCTTGTGAATGTACGAAATGCCACAGAACTGTATGTTTTAAGATGGTTAAGATGGCAAATTTTATGTTGCATGTACTTAACTACAGTTAAAAAAAAAAAAAAGGAAGTAGTGAGATTCCTTTTGTAGCTGATATTCAAATAGAGACTGAAAAGGCGTCCACTGGGGATGATGTCCAGGGAACTCCACAGGGTGATGAAGGCTGGACAAGATGACCGTGAAGGACTCAGTGACCTGTGAATGATCCTTGACAAGAGCGGTCCTTGTTGGGAAGCTGGGATGCCACATCCAGGCTCTGTGACCCTGGGTGCTACTTACCCTGTCTCATGTGTAATGCGAGGACAGTAATTACAGGGTTGCTGGAAGGGTATATGGTGAATGCACAATGCCTGACACATGTTAAGTGCTATGTAAAGGCCAATCCCTTTTCTGGTTTTGGGATTCTATAATTCCTTAAAGGAACCTCCTAGTAATCAAAATACATTTTCAAGATAATCAAGAAGTGCTTGGGCCACTATGGAAGACCCACAGAAATCAGGCAAAGGTGAACACAGTCCCTTCTTTTCCTGAGAAAACCACTGCCACCAGACCCATTTCCCAGGCCTTGAAGGGTTTTGTTCCTCATCTCTGTCTTTGCTCTATTTTCTTCGGCTTCCATCGCTGAGTAGGAAGGAAAACTGGACCAAGCCCCTGTCAAGCCCGTGAGAACACCTTCTTAGTTCTTTCCTAATTGGTTTCTGGAAAATGTTTCCATGTCCAGCTTGCTTTGTGGGTCCCAGCCCTCCCTGTGTTTTGGCTTCATAGTTTCTGTAATGCTTTAGTTTGTTAGGATTCTGACTGTAAATGGTCAGTCACCTTCACTTTCTCTGAGTAATTACATCCACAAGGATTTCTAAGGCTGAGGTCAGCACTTCCACAGGCCTGTAGTATTTTCAGAGCTCATAATCATGGATTTGCCAGAAGGCTATGATGGAAATTAAAAACAAAGGCATTCCTGACCTCAGAATATCTAATTTACAAAGGTCAAAACTCCATGAGAGTGTGGCCCATGCCAGGCAGGGAGCTGGGGCAGATTCCCCTTCCTGTCGGTCCTGGAAAGGGAGAAATTTCAACTCACCCATCTTGCCTCCTTACCATGAATGCAGTGGCCAGGGGATCAGGGAAGGGGACTGAGATGGCGGAGGCAAGGGTGGGGGGGGCAGGGAGATGTGTCCTTGAGAACTCTACATCTTCACAGATGGTGTGTCATGGTCATATATTCCAGAGTCTGGAATCAAGGAATCAGAACTGGATTATAAATCTGGCTCTAATTTAGTTTCTTTATCTATTAAGTGGAAGATAAGTATATTTATCTCGAGGGGTTATAGCAAAAATTAAATACAATGAAATATACAGCACAGTGCCAATAATAGCTGGTATTTACTGAGCACTTACTACATGCTTAGATCTGTTCTGTGTGTTTTGAAGTAGTAACTTATTTAATCACAACAACGCTTAGAATGTAGGCATACTTTAGAGGTATTGCGTGTTTGGTCCAGGCCACCACAATAAAGAGAATACACCAATAAAGAAAGCCAAATGAAATTTTTTGTTTCCCAGTATACATAAAACTTATGGTTACACTGTAGTGTAGTCTAATAAGTGTGCAGTAGCTTTATGTCCGAAGAAAGTACATATCATAATTCAAAAATATTGCTAAAAAATCCCAACTACCGACTGAGCTTTCAGCGAGTCACTGATCACAGATCACCATAACACATATAATTATAATGAAAAATTCTGAAACTTTGAGGGAATTGCCAGTATGTGGCACAGAGAAACAAAGTGAGCAAATGGTGTTGGAAAAATGGCACCAAAGATTTGCTCGATGCAGGGTGGCTATATAAACCTTCAATTCATTAAAAAAATGCATTATCTGTGAAGCATAATGAAGTGAAACACAACAAAGGGGGATATCCCTGCATTGTTTCAATTCCCACTGTATATATGTGGAAACTGAGTCACAGAATAAAGGAAGTACCTTGTCCAATGTTCAGATCTAGTTAGCGTTTGGAATCAAACCTAGGTAATCTGTTCCTAGTGCTTATGCTGTTAAATATTAAGCTATATTGTCTATCCTATTTTCTTGATATAGAGGCTGAATTCCTGCTATGATGTGGCTTTCAAAATAGTTATTCCCAGGAAAGAGGGAGATGAAATGCGTTTCTGAGATTCCTAGGATCTTGCCTCAGTGCTAAATAAAGCACCACTGTACGTCACCTTCATGGTCTGACTTGGGTTTTGAGGGTCCTACTGGGAATCTAATTTTTGTTCACAATACTGTTGCTGTGGAAAAATTCATTCAACATTTTAGAAGATCGATTTACACAAGTACTTATAGTACTTATAGTACTTGCTAGTACTTATAGTAGTGGAAGTGGTGTGGTAGTAATTTTCCTCACCCTTAAAGACAGCCAGTGTGCTTATCATCTCTTTTTGTATTCTTAAAATGTTTAGCATGAGATGGAGAGGGGAATTGGAAAATTGGTTGGGTTTTCTTTTTTGAAAGCAGAAAACAATGTAATTAGTGGGAAATTTACCCGTAATCTTGATCTTCAAACTCTTCCGCCCTTTCATTCCATTAAGATTGCTTTTTTTTTTTTTAAAGGAAGGAAAAAAAATGCATAAATAGCTAGGCTACTAAATTCTCTTTAATGACTGAAGCTAATAAGAAATGGCTCTGGTATTTCATCCAGCCTCTCAAATAATGGCTCTGTTGTTTTGATCTCAGAAGTGTAAGGGAAGCTTTAATTTCAGAGATGGGCGTCCCTGTCTCAAGCACCTGAGAGAGTGCATTATATATTTGAAAACCATTTTACAATGTCCCTTCCCAGAGTGTGAGGCCATTGATGCTTTGATGTGGTTAGGTAATTTCGTACAATCATGTAATAGATTAAATTAGATTTCAGCTTCCTTGACATTTCTGAAGAATGCACACGAAATGAGTGCATCCATAATCTTGCAGCATTTCTCATTTTTCTGCTTTTATTTTTCCACAGTAAAATGCCAGTAGAACAAGCAGCAGAGTCCCTTCCCTTAATCTTGAGCAGAAGTGAAAGAGAAATTGCTGAATTTTGTTCTGACGTATCCATGCCTGAGTGGGAGAAGAAATGATGGGGGAAGACAGAGGGAGACATTTTTTCCTAAGATACCAAAGAAGAAGCTGCTTTTTTTTTTTTCCTATTAACTATGGGGTATATATTAGTGATGGTGGAGGGAAGAACAAAAATTTTCCAAGAGATTTATAAATAGGCAGATCTGAGTTTTAATCTTGATTCTGTGATTTCCTTGTTTTGTTACTTAATCTTCCCGAGCATGTTCTCTAATCTGTAAAATTGGAATCACAATATTAAAGCTGAACCGTTAATGTGGGATTAAATGAGATGATGCAGATAAAATGTCAGTCAGAATACCTGGCAGAGTCAATGCTCAAAAAATGATTGTTACTGTCCTCTGATTCCAAGTTGGTCGGTTAACAAATATGTATTGAGTTTTCATTTTGAAACATACACTGTATGGGGTCCTGGATACTGCTCTGACTAAAACCTATACTATCCACTTGACATCTCTAGTCAGAGAATTTAGCGTCACTCAAACTTAAATGTTCCGAAATTAACTCGTGATCTTCCCTTCTGTCAGCATCCCTGAGCTCAGCACAGGGCACCCTCTTCGCCTGGCTGTCCGCAAAAAGAAAACTAGGAATCACTCATGAAATCTGCCTCTCCTTCAGTCCTGACAACCAATTAATCACCAAGTCTTGTCAGTTTTCTTCTAAAATATTTTCAGATCCTTTCATTTCAGAGAAACATCTCCAACATCAGTCTTGTTAGCCTTGCCCGAACAATCTTTACCTTTCTCCCAAGTCAGATGAACACTCCTCTCCTCTTCTCCCTGCATTCACCATAGAACTTCTCAATCCTGTCCTTTATGGAGAGTGCTTTTATGAATGCGAGCCTTATAATGTTACTTCCCTGATCAAACACCTCGTTATTGCTTTTATGAAAAAAGACAAAATCCGTTTTGTTCATCATCTACCACGAATGCATAATCTTTTAAAAACAATTTGTAAATTTAAATTTAATTAATGTATAGTGTATTAGTAGTTGCAGAGGTAGAGTTTAGCAATTCATCAGTTGCGTATAACACCCAGTGTTCTTTACATCAAGTGCCCTCCTTTATGCCCATCACTCAGTTACCCCATCCTTCCTACTCTCTTCCCCTCCAGCAACTCAGTTTGTTTCCTAGAGTTAAAAGTTTCTTATGGTTTGCATAAGAGACTCTTAATCTCAGGAAACAAACTAAGGGCTGCTGGAGGGGAAGTGGGTGGGAGGGATGGGGTGGTTGGGTGATGGACATTGGGGAGGGTATGTGCTATGCTGAGTGCTGTTAACTGTGTAAGACTAATGAATCACAGACCTGTACCCCTGAAACAAATAATACATTATATGAAGAAAAGGTTTCTTATGGTTTGTCTCCCTCTCTGATTTTGTCTGATTTTATTCTTAACTCAGTAAACATTTTTGAATAAGTGATTTTTTTTAACAGTACAGTCTGGTTGCTCTTTGTAGGATGAAGTGGAGGAAATAAGAGGGCAATCACTTGAAGATACTAGACTAAGGACATGAAGGCATGAAGAGTTGAGGACATTCCAGGAAGGGGGAACATCATGGGCAAAGGATGGTGTATGGGTAACAGAGATAAGCAAAATGGAAGAAAAAAATTTGAAGAAATAGTGTAGGACTCTGAAAATTACACTGGGGCTGATTTACAAATAGCTTTTTGAGCATCTTTAGAGAGATGACTCTCAATGTCTTAGTTGTGTAAATATTTCAACTTATTGACTGTCCAAGATTTTAATGGTAATAAACAATCTGAGAGGAATGTACAAAAATAAGTTATTATTTAACTTCTAGTGGGAAATATGAACTTGTATGCATGCTATAAAATTATAGCACAATGTCCAGTGACCTCAAGATAATTCAATACATAAATTAGGTTAAGCTTTTTTAGTTGTTTTCTATTTGTTCCCTCTGATAGTTTTTTCCTCTGTTCCTTTTTTCTTAGTTTCTTTTGGATTCTTTGACTATTATTTTTAGAATTCAATTTTAATTTATCTCAGTGTCTAGCACATGGCAGGTGCTCAGTACATATTTGATAATTGAATCAAGGAGTAAATAGTATCTGAAACATAAAATTCATAATAAATGGAAGCTTCTTCCCCTTCCAACAAATGGGTGATATGGTAGGAAGGATGGAGTTTGGGCAGTCACTGGTAGGATTCACTTGACAGCTGTGAGAAGAACCTGGCTATCATTCAAAACTCAGGGTGGGAAGCAGCTGGCAATTGATATTTGGAGGGAAGAAGGCAGATCTAGGACTATGGGGCTGGCCTCAGGCAATATTGTGATAAATGCTCATCATTATTATTTTTATAGCACCTTGCATAAGTATGTTTCACATCTTTCAAAGCACTTTTTATACCTATGATTTTGCTTGTTTTTAGGACAGTTCTGAAAGAAAGGCTGCTGGTATTTCATGGATGCTAATTACGTGTCAGGCACCATATGTACATGTGTATGTATACATGTGTAAATTATGTATCATATACAAATTATATATATAGTACCTGATGTAATTTACTTGTATTAGCTACCAGTCCTGAGGAGTATGCACAGGATTAAAATCAGAGAGCCTCAAGTTGTTTTGCGCTTAATAACTTTGAGTAACTCATTTGGTGTTTATGGGAATGTTTCCTTATTCTGAATTCTGATTTTCACTACTGAGTATAAAATCTTGGAAAAGATACTTAACTACCCTGTGTCTCTATTTCCTTATATGTAAAATATAGATAATAGAATATAGCTCATAAAGTCACTCATTCACTATCAGATATTTATTAAGTGCTTGTATCCGAGGCTATATTCTAGGATTTTGCAGCACATTGATAAAAAAAGAAATGGAGACTATTATAAAGTTGAATGAAAGGAGTTAACACACGCAAAACAGTGCCTGTCATAAAAAGAACAATCAGGGTGTTATCTTAAAAATGAACAAATAGTATTTTCTGTAGTCTAGGCAGCCTGAATTTTGTTATGTGTAAAGAGCACTGTTGTAATTCAGATTTTTTTTCTTCTCTTAAATCCTGGCTTTTAAGACTATGGATTTACCAAGGATTCAAGAGAGTCAGTTTTAAGTTGACAAAAGATCCATGTTTTTGTACATTGTTTGCTCTTTCCTGGGTTGATCTTTCTCAGTTGGGCTTAAATGTGGAAGGTTGTCAGAGACGTGATTTCCAGGCCAAAGTAATAGTAAATGTTTAATATTTATTTAAATGTTCAGTATTCATGATTATTATCTTAGGGATTCCTAAAAATTCCTAATTAAAGAGCTTAAGTCCAGCAAATGACTGGTCAGTGTCAGGATCCTTTGGCAACGTAACAATGTAGATGGAAATCATTAAGGGTAAGTAAATATTCATAGGAAACCATGAAACATATACTATAAAGGCCAACAGTCTAAGTAAAATCAGGCTGTCTTTGGAAATGGTGCACCCAAAAGATTGACCAGGTGTGTTTAGAGAGAGAAATTTCACAGGTTTGGTGATTATTAAGAAACTGATTTACCCTTCCATTTCTCCAGGCATTTTTGCAAAGCAGAGTTGAAGTCATTATTTTGGGATTCTTAGTCAACAGAAATAAGAACATTCCTGAATAATTTAATATCCAAATGTAGAAAGATACCTTTGAGTGTTTTCAACAATGGGGATTTAGGGATATAATTTAGGATGTACAGTGATGATGAGTTTCAATGTATTTTTCAAACACGTGGCTGGTTATCTGTACAGTGGAAACATTTATGATCTATACCTTTTATTGGAAAGCCATTAATTTTTTTAAATGCTTCTCTCTTAGGCTGAGGGACTAGAGTTGGCCTGGTTGGTAGGCCTACTACTATAGAAGGAAGTTTCTTAGCAAAGCTGGAAATCTTGGCAGCTGAACACATATAAGGTAGATTTGAGCAGGTAGTTGAGTATAATAAGTAAAAGAAGTTGCTGTGTACTTGGAAACTGGAATATGATTCCAAGATTGGGAGAACTGCAGAGATCAATGAAGACCAGCAGGTTGAGAACATGTAAGGGATTATTATAGATAGTTCTGTGGAGCAGACACTAGACTCTTTGTTGGTCTTCATGGATCTACTTGAGCTTGGTACCTGGGAAGGCAGGTTACATTTAATGGTCTAGGCATGAAATGGATACAATAGCCGTTATACTTATTTAGAGACTGTCCATTCCACTATTCTTTACCATCGCTAAAAACGAAATCGCAATCTGTAAGCCCCATTGTGCCTCTTTCTTTTCATTTTTCCTTCATGCTGAAATTAACGTATTTGCATTTAAAAACTTTGCTATCACCTATGCATGGTATTTATTTAAAAACAAGCGAACAAAAAAACAAGGATCAGCCTCAAATCCCAACTGGCTTTGGAAAGCAAAATCATTATGAATGCTTGTGTACAATGAAAGCCTCTAACTGGAATATTAGATGGCAAAATCCTTCTACTCTTGTAGGAAAACAAGTCCAGTGTGGGATGGCTTTGAATTACTTAATGCAAATTAGCTACTGAAATCAGAGTGGGTGGTACCACAGTTTGCAGCATAGATAGAACAACAGTTCCCAAACCTGGTTAAGCATCAGAATCACCAGTGAACTTATTAAAATGAAGATGTCAGACAAATTCACTGAAGTAGTGTCTCCCGAAGTGAATGGCTCCTAAATTTGTAGTTTGAATTTTCTTCATATGTTTTATTTTATTTTAGTTTTTTATTTTTTAAGTAGACTCCATGCTGAGCATGACTTCAGTGTGGGTCTTGAACTCAATGACCCCAAGATCAACACCTGAATTTAGATCAAGAGTTAGATGCGCAACTCACTGAGCCACCCAGGTACCCCCAAATTTTCTTCACAATTTAATCTAAAGCACAGAAAAGTTTAGGAGCTATTGGGATAGTGCACTGGAATGATTTCTCTCTATCAGAGTCTATCCACATGTGGCCTGTAGTCCAGTTGCCTCTGAGTCTTGGTGTGGTAGGGTGAGAGTAAAAGTAAGGAAAGAATACACATTAAAATACAGATTCCTGGGCTTCACTGAAATTTGTTGAATGTTCATTTCTAGCGAATGCCTCAGGTGATTTTTTTTTCTTTAAGACATTATTTTTAGAGAAGTTTTAAGTTTACAGAAAAATTGAGATGAAGGTAGAGAGATTTCCTGTGTATCTCCTTCCCATATACATGTACAGCTTCTCTAATTATCAACATCCCCCACTAGAGTGGTACATTTGTTACATGAATGAATCTATACTGATACATCATTATCACCTGAAGTTCATAATTAACCTTAGAGTTCACTCAGTGTTGTACATTCTAAGGGTTTGGACAAATATATAATGACATGTATCCACCATTAGGGTATCATCAAAAATATTTTCACTGCCCTAAAATCTTCTGTGCTATATCTTTTCATCTGTCCCCACTCTCCCAAACCCTGGTATTCACTCAACTTTTTATGTCTCCATTGTTTTGCCCTTTCTAGAATGTTATATAGTTGGAATCATGTAATATGTAGCCTTTTCAGATTGGCTTGCTTCACTTCGTGATATACAATTAAGTTTCTGCTATGTCTTTTCGTAGCTTGATAGGTTATTTCTTCTTAATACTGAATTTCTTTTTAGTACTGAATTTAGTACTGAATTGGCCCTAACAATCAAGGTGGTGGGAAATGTTTGAAAGAAATGGGGAAGGAAACTAGTTATACTGGGAACCTACTGAATCCTAGGCAGGACACTTGGCAATTTATTAATATAATCTGATTTTTTTTCTCTTGATAAGTATGTTATGAAACAAGTATTAGGACACATAATTAAAGAGGGCCTTATTTGAGGTTCCACAGTTAAAAGGAGTAGGAACAAGATAGAAATTTGGGCCAAGTCAACATTTAAGCCTTATGTTTGACTATACCTGCACCAAATTGCCAATAAATCTATACTAAATTATGTGTAAGTCAGGAGAACTAAACTTTTTTTTTTTTTTTTTTTTTTTTTTTTGGTCAGGGAGAGAGAGAGAGCAAGAGCGAGAGTGAGTACAAGCAGATAGAGTGGCAGGCAGAGGCAGAGGGAGAAGCAGGCTCCCTGCTGAGCAAGGAGCCCGATGTGGGACTCGATCCCAGGATCTGGGATCATGACCTGAGCCGAAGGCAGCGGCTTAACCCACTGAGCCACCCAGGCGTCCCAGGAGAACTAAACTTTAATTCCCACTCTGGTAGTATCTATCTCTGTGGTATCAGCTATGTTTCTGGTCCTGTTTCCTCATTCTTCATGGCTTACGTGTCATGTAGAGATGCCTGTATTTTCTCTAGTGGTGTTCCTTCTTAAATATCTAGTAATAGACACTGGACCACAGAAAGAATGTCCATAGGAACAAAGCCTGGTATCTGAGGGTGGTATATTCTCTTTTCCTCTAAGTAACTGCCTGAAGTCAATATTTAAATGCTTTGAAAAAAATAATTCTTAAGAAAGAATTCTATTTTTTTCATATGTGCAGGCAGCCTGAGATAGAAATCCAGTGTGTTGAAGATGTATTGGCATTATTTATTTACTTATATAATTTAGAATGCTCCCAGGCACCTGCCCTCGAAGTAGGGCCATATATATTAACACCAGCAGAATCTCAAGAGACTTATTCAGCGAAACTAGAAAAATAAAAAATGGTCTCACATTTGCTATGGCTATTTGGCTTCTACATTCCTCGATAAATGATGTCTAACTTCTGGGACCCTCTGTGTACCAGTAAAGGTTAAGGGCCTTTTTTTCTAGGTGGCTGTTCTATTTATAATGCAGACTGCCTCATTCTGGAACTAAATTCTGTGGCAAACATTAGCAGTGGCATCGAGGCAGCAAGGAGATTTCTGGTGGCTCCTTAAGTCACCCATACCTGTGCCCACACTATCTTCCCAGGCCAGTGGGCAAGCTATGACATGAGACGCATGCTTGCATGTCCTTCTATGTGACTAGATTTCCTGTGGCCCCAACTCATGTTGCATCAGAATGAGTTCTGTGGCCCCTCTAGACTTAGCAATCATACCCCAGGTTTTCTCCAGGTCTTTGGCTTGACTTACGCTTTCATCTCCTTTTATCCAGTTGCCTTTGCAGTGGCTCCACAGGATGCTGTCCATGGCCAGCATTCAGTACTCAGCACGTATGTGGTGACTGGCTTTGTAAGTACCCCCACTTCTCCACAGTTCCTTGACCACAGCAGGGTAAAATGAACAAGGACTTTAATGAAGATTAGAATGACCACACATTGGTTAATTTCCTTTGTCCAGTATAATTATTAATCATTTTCTCTGTCACTTACAAAGTGGCCCAGGTTTGAATGATTCAAGTATCACTGCATGTATAATATTCTCTAGCCTATGGAAGTGGTTCTGTAGTGTCACACCCAAAAGACAGAATTATACCAAATAAAAGCTGCTTTTGATGAATTTTCATGTATTATGGAGTTTTTCAAAACAGAGCTGCTCCTAGCAAAGTCCCTGGTGCACCATATGCATAAATAAATGGAAGTTTCATATTATCAGTTCTCATCACTTGTCACATTCCCTGGTTAGTGTGGATAGTAAATGCACAGAGAATCAGCCCAGCAAAGCATCTGCACTCCTCACAGGACATGTCAACCTCTATGTTAAAGGGGGTCTCAGGACATACTTTCCACTTTGAACCAAAGATCTAAACTTCACTGTTTTTGTTTTCTGTTTTCTATTGCCTGATTGCCAGATCTGTGACTCATTTTTAGATAAAGAGAGGTGTTAAAATGATGGAAGATGATGTTGCAGAAAAGAAAGAACCGAGAGGTCTGGATTTAATAAGTGTTTGTAGCTGAAGCAATTCAAGGTAAAGGAGAAAAGATAGCACATGAGGAACAAGGTCTTTTACAAGTGACAGGTATTTTACAAGTGGCTATGATTTTTTTTTTTTTTTTCAAAAAGAAGGGGGATTTGGGGTCAGAGGATGGGAAAGATTGGATAGGGGGCTCTAAAAGTCCTTTTTAATTATGATTTGTTTTACCATGTCTGGTCACAGTAAAGGCCTCTGTGTTTCAGATGATGTTGGAAAAGTGCTCTCCCCTCTGGGCTCGAAGGAAGCATGTACTCTCTAAGGCAGCCAGATTCCAGGCCTTGGAATGAATGGTAAGCCTTGGAGCAATCACATGTCCTCTGCTAGGAATGCATTCCTGGGGATTTGTGGTCTCTCCATCTGGGCTGCAGGTGATGGAGTGGCATTAGATCAGGGAGGGGGAAAGGCTCAAGAGGGGATCTGAGACCCTGGGCTCCACAGGAGCTTTAGCTGGATTAACACGAAGGCTGTAGTCATGGCCAGGCAGAAGGATTTTCAATTCCCAAAAGCAGCATACTTGAGTATGGTGCTGGGGCTAGTGCAGGGGCAGGGGGATGGGGATGTTAATTGATCATAGAGGAGCACCTGAGTTTGGAAGTGAAGGAGAGCCGGGAACTTCTTAAGGAGCAAAGGTTAGAGGAGACAACTACATAGATAAGAGCAAGGATGAAGGACAAGGAGTTGATCATAAATAAAGGGATCTCTTCTGGCATGAAACTAGCTACTAAGCACTGGAGGAAAGATCCCAGTCTGTAACCCTGTTAATACATGAAACAACTTGTAAATGAAGGCCCAGGTTTCTAAATAGAAGTAGTGTGTTCTATATCTTGACTCAAGAGTAGGTGATGGAGAGAAGGCTGTACTTAAAAAAGAGTGGGTTCAAGTCCTAGGTCTACCCTTAAACTTCTCATATGTGATTGGACATGTTCTATTTTGCCTCCATTTCTTCGCTTAAAAAAATTGGACTCAATATCTGTGCTAATATGGTAGCTATATACGATGACTTAAATTAAAACTAATAAAACAAAAAAATATTAGTTCTTCAGTTACACTAGTCACGTTTCCAGTAGTCAACAGCTACATATGGTGAGTAGCTACCATTTTGGACAGGGCTGATATGGGATATTTTCATTACTGCAGAGAGTTCTTTTGAAAATGTTTACCAGGATGATCTCCGAGACACCTTCTAGCCTGGATTTTCTCTGAGTCAGTTTGGAAACTGTAAAGAATGTCATTGTGTGTCAGGAATGATATGAGATGCCATTTCTGCCCATCCCAGGATTCTCTGTGAACAGTCTTTGCAATGAAGCTCCTCAGGGCTGGTGGAAACTTTCTCAGAGTTGAACCGCGCTCTGAGGTTCTTTCTTCCCAATCCTCTGTCTACCCCTCTCCTTCCACAGGGACCAGATCTGCATCACTGCTTGTCTACTGCTTCTCCTTCTCCCTTTATCTTTTGCAGCCATTGTCCTCAATGAATACTTGCATTTATTTTTCTTTTCGTTCCTTTTCTTTCTTTCTTTTTTTACTGTTCTATTTTTGCTTTGGCAGTTTTCATTTAAATTTCAGTTAGTTAACATTCAGTGTAACATTAGTTTCAGGTACAGAATTTAGTGATTCAATACTTATATACAACACCTGCTCCTCATCAGAACAAGTGCTCTCCTTAATACCCATTACCTATTTCACCTTCAACCCCCTCCCCTCTGGTAGCCATTAGTTTTTTCTCTATAGTTAAGAGTCTGTTTCTTGGTTTTCCTCTTTCTATCCCCCTATGTTCATTTGTTTTGGTTTTGAAATTTCACATATGAATGAACTCATATGGCATTTGCCTTCCTCTGACTTTTTTCATGTAGCATAATACTCTAGCTCCATTCACATCTTTGCAAATGGCAAGATTTCATTCTTTTTTATGGTTGAGTAATATTCCATTATATATATATATACTGCATCTTCTTTATCCATTCATCATTTGATGGACATGTGGGCTCTTTCCATAATTTAGTTATTGTTGATAATGCTGCTATAAACATTGGGGTGCATGCATCCCTTCAAATCAGTGTTTTGTATCTTTTGGGTAAATACCTAGTAGGGCAATTGCTGGATCATAGAGTGGTTCTACTTTTAACTTTCTGAGGAAATTTCATACTGTTTTCCAGAGTGGCTGCTCTAGTTTGCATTTTCACCAACAGTGTAAGAGGACTCTCCTTTCTTCATATTCTCACCTATGCCTGTTGTTTCTTGAAATCACTTACATTTCTAATCTCCTCTTGGCATCTGCATTTTGGAGGGCCAGAACTGACCTATGATGGAAGGTTCTTCATGATAGACAATTAAGATCACCAAAGGATATAAGTGCAAGTCCTGGTCCGAGCAGGCAGTAAGGCCTGATTTATCTGAGAGATCTTCCTATCTTTCCCCTCAGCCATAAGCTTCCTAGAGACATTCCATAAAATATTTCTTGTCCTGCACCTTTCTAGTCTCTGCCTTCTGGGTTCTCTAACTATCTCCTGCCTATTCTGTTTGAACAAACCCTATAGTTCAGAGCTTGTATAGGTCAGATCTCTGATCACCGTCTCAAGCTTCGTATGTTTAACCATACTTTTATTTAAGTCCCACTCTTGCTCAGAATAGAGATCTTGATTCTCCTTTCCCCTGTACCCCATGGCTTTGGCCATCTAACTTATCCCCAGCCTTGGATTTTTGAATTCCAGCCTAGGGAAGTCAGTAGGCACCTTCTTGCCTGGAAGGTAAGGTGGATAAGACAGCAAATGAAATGATGCAAGAAAGTGGGATATTCCAAGAGGTCAGATGTGCCATGCCTGGGAGTGTACTAGAGTTGCAGTAGGGTATCCAGAAAGGTATAGGACAGCCAATAGGATTCCTTGACAGTTTTTTGGTCTTTGGAGTAGAAACTTGGAAAATAGGAAAGGCTCCTAAGAGGGCAATGGTAGAATATATTATATCATTCATTTACCTTTTTTTTCCTTTTAATATTCAACAAGTATTTGTGCTAACCCAGGTCCTGAGCTAGCTGAGAATGAAAATATGAATTATAGTCCCCACCCAGAGTGTTCATGGTCTAAACTGTAAACATGAAATAGGGAATCTGGAACACTATCTGAGGCATATAACCAGCCACAGAACTGGAAGAAAACATCCTAGTCAGACTATGGGCAAGAGAGTACTGAAGCTGAATCCTCAGAGATGGCTCTGGGGCTTCTCATACTCTCCTACCTCTCAAATAGCCCTGGGGTTTGGACTCAAGCAGATCATGATGGGAGGAGAAAAGAACAGTAGAGTGTAGGACCCAGGAAGAGTCCAATACTGGCCTCCCTAGATAGACACTTTATAGATTTCAGGCTTCTCCGCCCTCTGAGCAACATGCAAACCATTGGATGACTCACAGAAGTGCTCACTGTTAGACTTCTGATTATATTTCATCATTCCATGACAGCTTGTTTGTAGATGTCTTCTGTTTGACATATTTGTCAATTGAAATATACAGAACTCATCCAGACAAATCACTTGCCCTATAGATAAGTGTAAAAGGATGTAGATATGGCTGCATATAGTGGAGACCCAAGATAATAGAGGCATATGTGAGACAGACACATTTAATTCTGTCACATAAATGTGCTGCTCCTAGGGTGGCTCTGCTTTATGAATTCATGAAGGAAGTGCCCAGACCTCTTCTCTCTGGTTGCTGTGACATTGTTAGATGATGCTATCAATCACGTGGTGCAAGATTGCTTACTACCATGCCTGGATTCCATCCAGAAGGAAGGGGGATGGGGAAAGGGGTGAACATGCCTTTTCTTTAAAGGCAGATCCTGGACATCACACTTACACTCATATCCCACGGGCTAAAATTTACTCCTAGGCTCCCTAGAAGAGGCCATGTGCCAAGGCAAAGACAATGGACACTAGGCTATAATTTCCATCAATCCCACTTAATGTACAGAGCATGGACCATTTCTAGCATTGCCCAGGTGGGGTTTCTAAACCTTCTTTTCACCAGCATCATCTCTCAGAATTACCGCTATTAATATATTTTTTTTTCCGCTGTGGATTCTAACTCAGTGTTTATTTGTATCTGGAAGCTTCTTGCCAAGCAAAAACTATTCATATCTGTTATGTGCCAAGCTTGGCACAAAGTAGATGCCCCAAACACTGGAAGTCTGGCTCAGCAAATGCTTGGTGAATGGATGGAATCCTTTAGAAATGAAATATTACTTAATTCTGCATGAAAACAGACATTCACCTATGGGCACTTTTTTCCTCCCACAAGGACAGGCCAGGTTTGTACATTTTTTTTTGTTTGTCTGTTTGCTTTTTAGTTTACAATTTTTTGAGATTAATTAAAAAAATCTACTCACATCAGGCATGATTTACTGAAGAAAGGACTAAACAGGTATAGAAGTTACAGATTTAACATTCACAGATGCAAAAGTCACTGTGCATTTCAGCCCCTGGCCTCTCCAAGCCAGTAGCTCTCTCCACTTCTCTGTGGATAAGAACTGGACAACCTTTTCTGGCTTGGTTATACCAAGTGGAAGTAACATCCTTTCCCACCCCCTGCCACATCAAAGGGGCCCTGGGAGCAGTGAGGAGTGTTATTGTGGCTTTTCACTTCAGGAAGCAAGCATAATGATGCTATTCATTGCATTAACTGCAAAAATCTATCATTAAGTCTTTGAATGTCTTATAATCATGGGGAAGGGAACTAATACTTTGGAGCTTCAAATATGCCAGGCGCTTAGTGACCACCCTCTCTTTTAATCTTCTCAATATTTTATGAGAAAGGTAATTTGAATCCCCATTTTACAGATGGGAATCATCTCAGAGAGATAAAATAATGTGCCCGATGTGATGTCGGGTTGAAACTAGGATCTGTCTGTCTGAAAGCCTCTACTCTTCCTATGATGCCAAATGGCTGTCCCTTATGTTCATAGACTACTTTGTAATGCATAAAGCACCTTCATAACAGATAACACCAATTGTCTTCACCTTGACAATTACCGTGTGAGGTGTGGGAAGCAGTGGTTTTTGGTCCCCATTTTGCAGATGATGAATAGAGGTTTATAGATTAGATGACTTGCCACATGTCACAGTGCTATTAAATGACAGCCAGAGCTAGGTCCTCTAGTCTAGGGCACTTTTGCCCTGCCCCACTCACTCTATGCAGAAGTTGTGTAGTTAGCAGGAGAAGAGAAAAGGAGTTGATTTCTTAAAAGATATCAAATGTTGTCATGATGGAGTTGTGAAAATTAATGAAGGGAACCTGTGTTAGGATGGAGTTGGGAGGTTTGGCAGCCAGAGCTCTCTGGTCCTACCACTTATAGGCAATTGCAGACACATGGGAAGAGAGGAACTTTGCATGTGGAGGCTACTACCCCAGCAGGAGGAAGAAAGGTTTTCCTCGAATTCTGGGAACAGCCAACCAATGAGAGACAGTCGCAACTCAGCCAATGAAAAACTAGTTCTCAGTCTAATCCAATGGACTTTTTGTTTATAACAGCCCCTCCCAACTTCCTGCTTTCTTCCATAAAAGAGAATCCCTCTTTGGTGCTGGCAGATTTGCTTATGGTTTTGCTGTATCTTGCTTCTCTTGAATTGCCATTCACTGTTATTCCCAAATAAGCCCATTTTTTGGCTGGTGAAATGACTGGCAGTTTTGTTTTTAAGGTTCACAGAATCCAAGAGAGGTAACTGACTTGTCTTGATTTCCCAAGGACTTTTTGGTTTAAGTACAGAGAGTCCTATATCTTGGGAATACCCTTGGCCTTGGGCAGACTGGGATTGTTGGTTCCCTGACCAGGTAGGTTTTCTTGAATTTCATAAAAATCAATAATTTTCTTTGACAATATCATGCCAAGAAAATAGCATCATCATAATAGTAGATACGTGAATAAAAATACAATCATCATTGGCTCGAAATCATTTATTAAAAGAGTTAGTTCTAGTGGGGAATTCCAGGATCTTGGAGTTCAAGATGCTACCTATATGTATTTAGCTGGAAGTGGTTTTCAAAGTTTATGATACATAGGATCACATGGGGGAACATGTTAAAGCACCAATTACCCCAGCTCCAGCAATTCTGATTCAGGAGGTGTGGGCTGGTGCTGTGAGCTTGTATTGCTAACAGGATGCCAGGTGATGTTGATGTAGCCTGTTTGTGGATCACACCTTGAGCTGCACCTGGTGAGTTCAATGTTCCCTAAAGTGAGGATGCAGCCCACTGGGGTGCAGGAAATAAAACTGAACATTTACATATATGTTTATGAAATAAAAAAAAATTGTGATTGTTAAAAAGTAGATAAAATAAGGTGTGATTAGTACAGTAGTAAAAATAAATAATCTATATGTAAATAAATATGCATAATTAGGGGTGACTGTCAGAGAAGATCTTGACAGAATCGACCAATTGGCTTTTCTCCAGTAGGAGGTACACCCTGCTTTACATCAGAATGACCTCTATGCTTCTGAACCTGCATTCCCGGAGGAGGTGGGAACTGCATTTTTAACAGGCTACCTAGGTGATTCTTGCACACTTACCACTGGAAGACCTGACCTAAATTCTGGGGCTCATTCTCTGAGCCCATGGTTCTCAAGGTGTGGTTCTGAAACATTAGCATCATCTGGAAACTTGTAAATTACTAGGAAACTTGTAAATTACTAAACTCTGTAAATTACTAGGCCCCACCCCAGACACACTAAACTGAATACTCTGGGGGTTGAGCCAGCAATTTGTGGTTGAACAAGCCCTCTAGGAGATTCTGATGCCTGACAAAGCTCAAGAAACACTTTTCTCCACAGGAGACCTTGAAGAAGACGGAGCTCGTGACTTAGTAATGGGTTACTCTCAGAATCCTACTGTTTCTGACTTTTTAAACTGCAGACAAATCTCTCTCTAGCAGCCTGAGTTCCCTGAGAAAATGAATTCCTTCTTCGTTTCTTCTTTCATGGACTCAGAGATAAACAAACCAGGTCATAGCCTAAGCCTCACAGAATCTCAGTTTTTTGATCTGTAAAATGGGCAAATCCTAATGACAAATTGACTGTAGAAAGCCAGTAGGACAACAGGTGAAAAAGGCGTTTTGCTGATTGTAAAGAACTATGAAAATAGCATTTTAAATTTTGAGCTCTGTTTGAATTTGTTTCACAAGGTTTGTTCATCCCTCTCGTCTTGTGCATATCTAATCCCTTCGCACTTGCATTTTCTTCTAGCCAGCCCACCTGCTACCATTTACAGAGTGCCTGCTGTATGCCAGGCACTTTCTTCCTGCTTTACACACTATATTTCTAATCTTTATAGACCACATAGTTATTCTTATTTTATAGATAAAGAAACTGACATCCAAAGAGTTTACGTAATTTTCCTAATAAATAGCAGAGCTTGGATTTAACTCAAGGCTGTCGGACTACAAAACCCACACTTCTTGAATCCCAGCACATTAAATCCTCATTCTGGTCTCCTTATTAGAATTGACCTTTGTTTGTTCCTTTTGGGTCCCATCCTCCCGTAAGATAGCTTATCTCCCCTGGCCCTGAGCCCTGGTTTGGACACTGCTGCAAGGGGCTATATCCCAGTGGAGTCAGCTGATGCCAGTGGCACATAAGAGTCTGTAAATATCACCACATCACCCGAAAGCAGTTGCATTTCTGGTTCTGCCTCAAACATCTGAAAACTCTAGCTTTTAAATACTATGCTTTTTGGGCACCTGGGTGGCTCAGTTGGTTAAGCAACTGCCTTCAGCTCAGGCTACAATCCCAGAGTCCCTGGATCAGGTCCCACATCAGGCTCCCAGCTCCACGGGCAGTCTGCTTTTCTCTCTGACCTTCTCGCCTCTCATGCTCTCTCTCACTGTCTCTCTCAAATAAATAAATAAACTCTTAAAAAAAAATACTATGCTTTTCTATTTTCAGCATACACACTTATGCAGGCTCCCTTAGGAGCCGGTCCTGTCTGCTCCCTCAGTATCTCGGGCTTACTTGTCTTACGTTCCTTAAAGTGCTGAGTTGTGTGCTATAGGTGCTGGTGTATTGTTCGCTGAACAGCTGTTCTCCTTCTTGTTGCAAGACTTTGATTTGCTCAGCTGCCTACTTTTCCATGTGACTCAGGAGAAGCAGCCTATCCACCGCTCCTTATTCTAGGAGTAAGTCATGCTCATCTATTCAAGGCAGCCCTATTCCTCTTTTCAGTCATTGGTTTAGGGATGGGCGTTATCACACAGTAATGGCCAAAGGCTAGGAGAAGTTTCTTAAGGGCTCTGGGAAAAGGTTCTTTACTGACAAAGAGATATATAAGATATATAAGAAGCCATGCCCCTGCTTCCTCTGCTCTACATTGCTCTACATGTGGGTTCTTAAAACTATGGCAGCCATGTTGTATCTAGAAAAACAGCTAGCTTGTGGCAATGTCAATGTGCTAGGAATGGAAAGGAGTGAAGTTCTTACAACAGTATTGAGACAGTATATAAAACATTCCTGAAGGAATTCTACTGTGTCTGGGCTATTATAACAAAATGCCACAGACTGGGCAAGTTATAAACAACAGAAAATTTATTGCTCTCAGCTTTGGAGACTAAGAAGTCCCAGAATGGGTTGTGTTTGGAGAAGACTTCTTTCCTGCTTCATAGTCAGTACCTTCTTGCTCTGTCCTCACATGGTGGGAGGAGCTCAGTTCTTTCTGGAGCCTCTTTTATAAGGCACTAATCCCATTCATGAGGGCTCCACCTTCATTACTTAAACAATTTCCAAAGCTCCCCTTCCCATCACCTATGGGGGTTAGGATTTCAACATATGAATTTTGGGGGGACACAAACATTCAGAACATAGCACCTGCCTTGAACTTCTTGTTGCGTGAGATAATGAAGCCTCCATAGATGTAACTTCATGTTTTGAACTGGGGTTTATATGTCCATTATTTGTAGCTGACAAAACTAACTGATACTGTAACTGACCTTGAAACTATTTGCTTTTGTTTCTACACTGGAAAGTGGGGATTTTTTTTTTTTTCCTGTTTAAAGTTATATCCTTAGCTATTACTGACACACAGCAGGTGCTCATCTTACTGGCTGAATGAATAAGAGCTCTGTCAAGGAAACTCCCTGAAAAGTAGAAATGCAATGTTCTTGCCTAGGAGGCAGTTTGAAATAAAAACGAGGTGACATTGTGTATGGACCAGGAAAAATTTCTGCTGGATAATACCCACTCAGTGTTAGACAGAATCCTTGAATATCAGAGCAGAAAGGGGTGTTGGACACAGCTCTCCCAAACTTTTTTTTTTTTTTTTAAAGATGAAAAAAAGAAGCCAAAAGAAGGCAAGCAATTTATCCAAGGCATCTTTTATGGACCAAATGTTTGTGTTCCCTCAAAATTCAGAAGTTGAGCTCTAGTCCCCAAAGTGACTATATTTGGAGAGAGGGTAAGGTTAAATGAGGTCCTAAGGGGATGGGCAGTACAGTAGGATTAGTGTTAAGAAGAGAGCTCAGAGACAACCCACCACCCCCACCCCCAATATGAAGACACAGTGGGGAAAATGGCTGTCTAGAAACCAGAAGAAGAGCCCTCACTAGAAATCTAATTGGCCAGCCTCTGATCTTGGACTTTCCAGTCTCCAGATCTGTGCAAAATAAATCCCTGTTGTTGAAGTCAGCCAGGCTGTGGTATTTTGTTATAGTAGCACGTGTATATTTCTTGTCTCTGTTCCTTTCTGCCAGCTAGACCCTATTGCTGTACTACTTGCTATAGGACTGTGGCACCTAACACCTACTCTCTGAGCCTCTTTCTAGCATAGTAGCAAAGGGGTAATGACTCACTCCTTCCTAGGTTCATGGTAAAGATAGATGCTCTGATAGAACTGGACAAGTTTTATAAATCATGTGATTCAAAGCAAACTTATTTTGCTTTTATACTAGGTATGAAGTGAGAGAAAGAGCTATAACTCGGGTGCTAACAGGCCTTGGTGGTGAGTTCATAGGGAACACATAGACACAAGGGTTCAAATAGAAAAGGAGGGGATTGCAAAGATGTTGAAATGCAAAATTGCTAGTTTTCAAGAACTGGTTTGTGTCAGGCACTGTACTAGACACATGCATCCATTATTTTGTATGGTCCTCACATTAAACCCTGAAAAGGTGGTTTGGTTTTTACCAGTGAAGAAACTGAGGCTGTGAGAGGTTCACTGGGTTCTTGCGCTAATGAGTGGTCAAGCAAAATTTGTGTCTAAATCACCTGGCTCAGCATCCATGCTCTCTGCGACACCATGGACCCACTCCAGAAACTTGAAGGCATCTGTCTGGATGACCCAGTTTGATGTCCTTCTGCTTCTAGCATACCAGTACTCCCATTTTCCCATAGGTCCTGCCCTGAGTGAGTAGTGGAATTATGCCAGTAAGGTGACTTAGATGGTGAAGGTTCAGAGGTCATCATGCAGACAATCATGGTGACCAGCCACAGCAACCTCCTCCTGCTCTATCAGCATAGTCCAAAAAAGACAGGAAATACAATGGACAATCCTTCACTTTTATTTTGTGTGTAGGCCATATAATTTGTCTTTTCTTCATTTGTGTTTGATCTACAAATCTGAGCTCTGGGATGAGGGCAACAAGAACTAGTAATGTGTGTGACTCCCAGTCAGGCCTGGGTTCAAAGCCCAGTTACACCACTGCTTACCTGTTGGCCCAGTGCAAGTTTCTTCAGGGTCTCAGTTTATTTAACTGTGACATGGGGATAACACCTTACTTGTAGGATTATTGTATATAGTGATGCTGAATGTAGTTTTTCTATGTAGTAGATGCTTAAAATATTATAGCCATTCCTTAAATTCATTTATAGAAGAAAGAGAAGAAATGAACTTTTCTTTCTCCCTATTAGTATTCCAGATCATTCAAGTCCAGTTACTATCTTTTTTCTTTCTCTATACCTTTCTTGTTTGTTCTCAAATTAGCCTTTGTTTCCTACAGTTATATTTCTGATAGGTCCTACTCTACATTTTTTTTTTTTCTGGTTTGCCCTCCTAGCTCTGTTCCTCTCTCCAAATGGATTCTTTTGTTCTCTGACTCTCTCTCTTCTCTCTCCCTTTCGCCTTCCCTCTGTCCACTTTGCATACCAGACTTGCTATAGGTAGTAGTATAGAAGGCTGTGTTTGCCCTGAGTTTGTTTCCAGCTCCATTCACTATCTGTCTTGCTCCAGGAATTTTTGAGGCCAAACCATTTGGCTGTGGAAGTGACTCCCTATGGCCCCCATTGAGGTGCATCTGGATTCTGCAGTTAGCAGCCTTTGAAGCCCTATAGTGCATCTGGTAGAAAATGTTTTTGGCCAACAAGGAGCTCAGTTATCTATGCGCTTTCCCCAAACTCTCTTTCAATCTGTTAAAAACATCCAGATTTCTTGGGTTCCATTTAGAATGGAAAACTATAACCACTTGGGAACTCTGATAGTAAAAACCTTTGCTGGCTCCCCTTTGCCTATGGAATGAATGCTGAAGCACTCTGCCGGCAATCAAGGCCCTCACAGTCCAGCCTCACATACAGCCTTTAATCAGGGGTTCTTAATCTGGGGTTTGGGAAGCCCTTGAAGTTCCAAGCAGAATTGTTTGTATGTACTACTTCCTCCCTTCTGGATAGAAAGTCCAAAGCTTTCATTAAGTTTCTCACAGAGTTCCCCAAATCAAAATGATTAAGTACCCATCAATCCATGAAGCTTGCTCTTGAATCAAATAACTGGCACATCACACTATCATTTTCATAACCTTCGTTCAGACCATCTTGCCCTTTTGTGCCCCTACCTACTGCTTTCTAGCCCACATGTTACATCTCCTCTCACTTTCTTACTTATTGGCCTCTCTACCCTGGTTTCTTTCTATAGCATTGTCCTGATCCTCAAAGCAAACCATTGGTTTTATTTTCCTGATGATGACTTGGTTTGTCTTTCATGATCATTTTTCTGATAATGTCTTAGTTTGGCTTCCCCTCAGAAAAAGACTCTGACACTAAGTCAGATGTAAATGGGATATTTTGAGGGTGGATCCTAGGAAACCTCAGTAAGAAAGTGAAAAAAGTTAAGACAGGGTAGAAAAAGAAGCTGACAGAGAATTATTATCGAAAAAGTTAAAAACGTGGGCAGCTGGAGCCCAATTCTACAGGGCAACACACGTTTCAGGGTTTTCCTACTTGAGTTAAGTGAAGAGAAGCATTTATTCACCATTAAGCCTTGCTTGGGGAAGGGGGAGAGCAGACATCAATTCTCTAGCACTCTGGGCTGACTTGCATGCCAGCAGAGAGGGCTGTAGTAGCTAGAGAGTCATAGTGATAGTAATGGAAGTTGGGCTGGCTTGTACAGAAATGGTGCATGATGAAGGGATACAGATGGGGTCCCAACAGTGTTGCTGCATGACCTCAGCTCAACTTAATTTTACCTGCTTCTTCCGACTACCTAGGCTTTTTGTAGCTCCTCATCTAACCCAGTCTTTGGGCCACCTCTTTTTACAGGAGGCACTTCTTTTGTGTTTGCTGCATCAGACCTCTGGAATTCCCAGGTTATCTTGCTGTTGTCTTACTTCTGTCTGATTTCTCATTTTGTTTCTTTTGTCTATGATGTCCCTGTCTTGTGCTGAAGACTTAATCATAATTCAAGGCTAAGATAAAATGTTCTTTTTTACAGGTCCACCTAAGTTAGAATCAAACACTCCCTCTCACTTAGTCCCTTAATATTTCATGTTTGCTTCTATGAAATTGGCAAAACATTATGGGTGGATGTGCTGTCTCCTTTCCTAAGAACTGGAGATGTGGGTGCCTGGGTGGCTCAGTGGGTTAAGAACTGGAGATGAAGATCAGATATTGGTTTACTAATCTTTGCATCACAGAGATTAATCAAATGCTTGGCATGTGATAGGCATTTGAAAAAGTTTTGCTGAGATGAAGTTCACAGTATCTAAGAATACAGTTACTGACTATATCATGCCATTGGACACGGACTGTTTTGTTCAGTCTCTAAAATCTAACACTATTAGGTGGTTTCTTTGAGGGATAGTCTTTTTTTCTTACATCAATATACTGTGATATCCTCATCTTAGTTACTTTTCTGGAAATCAGTGCTTTAGGATTGCCCTAAGCTTATCCTATAGAGGGGCAGCTCTATAGGATATGTGGATCAGTTGGTTAAGTGTCTGCCTTTGGCTCAGGTCATGATCCTGGTGTCCTGGGATTAGCCCCACATCAAGCTCCCTGCTCACTGGAGAGCCTGCTTCTCCCTCTCCCTTAGCAACTCCCCCACCCAACTCATGCTATCTCTCTTGCTCTCTCTCTATCTCAAATAAATAAAAAAAACTTTTAAAAAATTATAGAGAAAGGTATTAATTAACACAACAAATATTTACTGAGCATTAACTATATTTTAAGTACCAGAAATACTCACCTAAAGGAACTCTCAGTTTTTTTCCACCACTTCCTGGTCATGTGTGCTTGGACAAGGAGGTTTTTCATCAGCTGCCTCAGTTTTCTCTGAGAGGATTAGATTCATTAACTTTAGAGGGGCCTATACTTCTAATTCTGTGGTGCTTATAGACATTATGAATGCTAATGATGAAGATATTTTTTGACCCTTTCGGATCCTGCTGCTTCTCCTGTATTAACACTAAATTAGGACTAATGTACTTGGAACCACAACATCTAGCCTGTATTTACAATCTTGGAGCGATGCCTATATCTGTTCTGTATGTATACAGAACTCCTCTCTGTGACCAGATTGTAAAGTCATTGCAAAAGTGTCCAAGTCTCCCTGCCCCAGAACATGTGTATGGGATTGGGTTATTATAAAAATAATGATGGACTAGTGAAGATCTTTTAGGATTTTATTTATTTATTTGACAGACAGAGATCACAAGTAGGCAGAGAGGCAGGCAGAGAGAGAGAGGAAGAAGCAGGCTCCCCGCGGAGCAGAGAGCCCGATGCGGGGCTCGATCCCAGGACCCTGGAATCATGACCTAAGCCGAAGGCAGAGGCTTTAACCCACTGAGCCACCCAGGCGCCCTGAAGATCTTTTAGGTAGTCTCAGGCCCATCTTGATAATTCTTACCCCAGACTCCAAGGGCCAGTTCAGATGTGTCCTTCAGGAAACCTTTGAGTGTTCAGACTGGGTTAGGTTGCTCATTCAGTGGTCCTCTAGAATCTGGTGCTTGTCATATAAATATTATTAGCTGTGTTTCCACCTAATTGACTGTCAGCTTATTGAGGTCAGGGGCTGTACTTTGTTTGGATTCCTCTTGAATGGAGTGTCTGATATAAAGAGGGTCTCAATCACTATTTGTAAATGGAATATAACTCACATGTACATAATTTTTGTTTTGGAAGGAGACTCCATGGTAGTTCCAGAGGTGGGTAATTTTCCGAGCAGTCTTTTCTCCAACATCCTCTCCCCCCCCCCCATTCTATTCAGTCTTTCACTACCTTCCTTGAATGATTTATAGAATAGGTTCCATACAACCCTAATGAAGCCAAAATTTTTTCACAGTACTTCTGGGACTTGCTGTACTTACTTAACTTCTGGAGATAATTGTTCATGCAGGCTCTTACTTCACCTTTTTATTCCTTTGTTCAGAAAAGGAGGTGCTTTATGCTTTCTGGAGGGTGAAAGAGGCTTTAAGTTATTTAAGTTAGGCAACATAAAAATTTGGTGAATATAGTGGGTAGGAACATGCCCTGTCCATTTTTTCTGGGAAGTACTAGTAATTGTAAAAAAGCATTGGGTACATTTTAAACTCTTAAAAAAATTTTTTTTAAAATTTAAATTCAATTAGCCAACACATAGTACATCATTAGTTTTTGATGTAATGTTCAATGATTCATCAGTTGCATATAATATGATTATGATCATTTTTATGACCTTTTTCAGATATTTCCTTTGGTTTTAATTTACTTCCCATGGATTTTTCTTGCCCCCAAACATTTTAGTGCTATATTATCAGAATGTAGCTTCAAGAGTTCAAAGGTATACCCAGGCCTTGCCTCTAACCAAAGGATGAGATTGGTAGGGGTTCTTTTCCCAGGGAGGCAAAGAGGCCTAGGGCTGAGAAGCAGGGATCAGTTATGCAGAACAACCAAAAACAAGGTATCCAAGGGTGGGGCTGGGGAGTACGGGGGAGGCAGAGCAATCCGTGTCCAGAGCAGCCTGGGTTCTACACTATAAAAACACTGTGAGTGGAACTGGGAGGGGAGACAGGATGCAAACATAAAAAGGTAGGCCATGGACTAGACCGCTAGATCAGAAGAGTGCGAGATGTGAGTTTCAGAAAACAGAAAATGGTCAAGGAATGAAGTTGTCAGTAGAGGAAGCCTCATGTATAGGAGGTGTAGAGACAGGTGTAGCACCTTAAAGAGATTCCAGGTCTTGGAAGATACAGACAAAAGGTCCCTGTTAGTAGGGTTTTGCATTCACCTATAACACTTTCCATTCCCTGGAAACTTCTGGAGTAGAATTGCACTATCTGTGGAGAGAGTAAATACCTTAGGCAGTCATGCCTTTTATGATTTTCCTCCTGTATCTATTTCCCATTCATTTGGATTTTACTTAAAAAAAAAAAAAAAGTCATTCCACAGACCTACTGTGCCTGTACTTCTGCTGTGTGGTATGTGAGCTTGTGGGATAGCTATGAAAAGTTAAATATAAAACAGATGTCTAAGCACTGGAAACAAGAGAGAGCAAGACCAAACTGATTCCAGTACTATGCAAGAGACACCCCCATTTCAATTCAACCCTAAATGCTGCCTCTACAGCCACCATCCCTCTTGATGGGACTCTTCCATGCATATGCCACATATTATAGAGTTACGGTTCCAACAGGAAAGGAATGGTTTCCATGCAGTTCAGCTCACAGCCCCCTTCTCCACTTACATTAATGCTGACATTCCCACCTGAAGAGAAAGTGCACTCTCTCAACCCAGGTGGACCACAATGCCATATTACTTTTTAAGATTTAAATTCCTTACTCACAAAATGGTTGCCAAAAGACAAGCAACCCTTACACTCATTCACTACAACCCTGGTGGGCTATCCACTGAAATTAACTCCAATTAGCTGTTTAATTAAAGGTACAAATTGAAGTCTAATTACTGAAAACCATAGACTGAAACCCAAGATGCTCCATTCAATAAGCATCTCTTTCAGTTCCATTATAATGGAATTGAAAGAGATGGAAAGTTCATGTCTGTCCGCAGGAAGCTTAGTGTCTAAAGTGATTCAATCCACATCTTCTGAAATGGAGAGTGTTTGGTTCCATGAGTACAAGAGATATGGTTTAGACCTTGTTCCTGGTCTTAAGATGTTCACAGTCTAGAGAGAGGTATTCTAGGGTAAAATCTGTTGCTATAATAGGACTAATTTTATCCCTTTTGGGGGTATAAAGCAAACATTTCCAAATCTCAATCCCAGCTGACTCAAGTCAATCTCAATTGACTTCAGTGAGGACTCTTCTCAACTCAGAATCACGACTGTGATTGAGTCAAGGATTCCAAGGAACTTGAAACAAATTTAAGGTGTCAGTCCTGATAACTATTATCCTGCAGAGAAAAAGGAAGAAATTTTGAGCTGTGGCCTACATGGTCCTGTTCTCCATTATAGTTGTTCTCATAGGACGTTGCTATTCAAAACAATCGGTGAAAAGCTTGACCATTTCAGTAAGTGCTACAAAGTCCCAGGCACAGTCACAGAGAGCAACTGTACCTGTTTGCTGGGAGGTCAGGCACTCAAGTGCAAGGAACAACTGAAAATACAGGCTTGCCTCCACGCCCCTGCCAGTAGTGGCTAAAAGGGCAAAAACTGTCTTTGGTTTGGAGTTCAGACATGAGAAGGTGGTGTGTTTGATGTCTTTCCCAAATTAACGTTGGAGGTTCTCAATTTGATAGGAATGTTGGGATGGAATTGCTGGGAGTTTTATTTTATTTTGCAAAACTAGAAACACCAGAGAAGGTGCAGAACTGAGGGAGGCAGTCAGTCATTAGTTCAGCTTTGGTCATGTAGATTCTGGGGCTGCTGTGAAACATCTGAGAGCAAATTTCGAGTAGACATTTGGATATAAAGGGCTGGAGCTCTAAGGGTGGGAGTCCAGAGATATAAATTTGTGTATCATCATCATCATTTTATTAATCCTACATTGTAAATGAGGTTAAAAACTTGACAGATCTTGTCTCTATCTTATATGGTCCTCTGTGCCTAGAGTCGAGTCTTACTCAAAGGAGATGCTCAGTAAGCATTTTCATATATCCCCAAAACTCCCTAGATAGACATCTCATATCCACTTAAAATCTGCTGGAGACTGTTGTCATTTGGAAGAGTGTGCTTTGAAACTGTGAACTCTCTGATGACTGCACTCTGGGAGACAACAGGCGAGGAAAGGCGCGGTGAGACTGCTAATTGCATTTACTGGACCACACGCCTTCCCTGGCTCTCAGAGGAATACATGTTTCCAAGAAATATGGGGTTTGTCGGAGGTCCAAGGGCACTTAGACAATGGAGAAAACAAGTCCCTTAGGTTGTGGTTAATGTCTCTGCCTGTCTCAAGACCTGACTCCCTGCTGCCTTATTATGTCCGAACAACAAAGACTTCAGGATATTTGTGTTTAGATTTTGTGTAAACAAATACAAGGCTCTTTTCTTAGTTTGGGTGAATAAAACCCCCTGTCCAGGGTTTTCAGTGCTCTTAATGTGAATTGCATATGGGGTTCTAGATTTGGAGACTGAAGTCTGGGCTCTGTATGTTACTTCTGACCCCTAGAAGCACATGACCTTGGGCAAGTAACTCTAATTGTCTGAGTTCTGTTTTCTTTACTCATAACAGAAGATTAACATTATGTGCCTCCTGGGATGGTTATAAGGGTTCAGTGAAATGGCCAGTGTGAAATTATGTGCCACATGTTCATCAAAAAATACCTGGTGGGTGTAAGCAAAGCATATTCTTCCAAGTCTTTTGGGGGCTTAAGACTTCTTGCCCATCTTCAGTTGGGGAGATTCTCTCATCCCACGTTTCATTCCATCTGTGGATAAATGGAGCTACTCTGTTTCACAAAGCACTCCTGAGATAACATTTTAAACCACGGTAATAGATGCTAATTGTTTTGTGTCTCTAGAAGAGCCCCTTCTCTTGGGGTAAATTTCTCTTGCTCTAATGATGTGTTCTGGTAGAGGCTGCTTGTCATAGATCCTGCTCTTGTCAGAGAAATAGGCTCCTGGATTAGGCTATTCCTATACCTCTAGTCCTTGAACCATAGTTATTAACCTAGGAATGTGCACATTGTCCAACGGGGCCCATATCTTTCTCTTGAAGTTTAAATGAAAACTGACCCTAGACAGGACAATTTTTCCTTCCTGTTAATGTAGGAAGAGAAGTAGAGGTGACAAGTGGAGAGAGAGTTCTGGTAACAAAATCAGTTCCTGGACTATATTGTCCATGAGGCCAACTTCAGCCCCTGCTGTTTCCAGATGCATGAGCCAATAGATTCTCCTTTTTGCTTATACTAATTTGGTTGGCGTTTTGTACTGGTAGTCATCATAATTGTTCCAGTAATGTATTATTGCATGACAGACTACCTCCAAATCTAGTGATATAAAAGAAACACTCTAGACTGTGTCCTGGATTCCGTGGGTTAGGAATTCAGACAAGGTATCGGGGAACGGTGTGTCTCTGCCCTATAATGTCTGAAGCCTCAGCTGATAAGACTTTAATAGATGGGGTGACTGAAATAGCTCAAAAGCTGAGACTACCAATGGGGCTAAAGGTCCTATCACTAAGATGGCTCCTTCACACACATCATTGACACCTGCACTGAGATGGCCTCAAGGCTGGACTTACCTGAAACTATTGCTTGGAGCAGCAGTGTGTGGCCTCATCAGGTAGCTGAGTCTCCTCACGGCATGGTGGCTGGGTTTTAAGGAAGAGTGTCTCAAGGAGAAGCGTTGGGAGAGCAAGTGTTCAAAGACAACAGGTGAAGCTGCATGGCTATTTATCATCTCGACTCTGAGGTCACATAGTATCATTTCTGACATGCTTTATTGGTAGAAGCAATCAAGGAAAGGGGACATGGACTTGACTACTTGATAGAAGGAATCTCAGAGAATTTAAGGCCATTTTAAAAATAGAAGCATAATGATCTTAATTAATACACTGTCTTCCAGCCTCATTGTTCTAGTCCTTCAGCTCTGTCAACTCTTACCCTGATACCTTCAAAGCTTACCTCCTCCAGGAAGCTTTCCTTGACCCTCCTTATTTTACTCAGAACTGCCTTTTGATTCTTTGGTAAAAGACAAAACATTTATTTGAACTAAAGAAAAACCAGAGTATCCATATTAATAATCATTGTCTCCTTGATATTGGTGATGGTCATTTCTAGTATATTCTTAGGTACATCTATACATCACAGAGCCATAGATGTTGAAAGCTGAAAGGGATGTGAGAAATGATCTAGTTGATAGTTTTACTTATGCATATTAAGTTCAAAAGATCTTTATTTAAAAAATTTTTTAAAAGATTTTATTTGTTTACTTGAGAGAGAAAGAGGGAGAGAGCACAAGCAGGGGGAGCAGGAGGCAGAGGGAGAAGCAGGATCTTCGCTGAGCAAGAAGTCCAATGCAGGACTAGATCCCAGGACCCTGGGATCATGACTGGAGCTGAAGGGTGACGCTTAACTGAGGCACCCAGGTGTCCCCAAAAGACCTTTATTAAATTTAACTCTATGCCAGCTATTGTGCTTGGTACAGAAGATAAGGAGTTGAACTAAGTACACAGAATATCTACATAAGAAGCTTATAATCCAGGGAAGCATTTCCTAGAGCATCTTCTGAAAAGTTAGTTTCCACTGAATGTTAAGAATTTTATGAAGAATAAAAGTTAGATATTTGAGAAACACAGGGTTTAACAAAATTAAACATGCTCTTCATGGTAAGATACTTTTTAGGGCCTCTAATATGCATCTATTAGCCTTGAACAAATGTTTGCCAAATGAAGATTATTGGATGAAAGTGCATCGTCCATCTCCAAGGTAGGGCTGAAGTTCTCTGACCTCATATCCCCTTTCCTTGAAAGTTCCACCCAAACTGTTTTAATGTGGAAAATGTCTTGGGATTGACAACACAAAGAGAGATCAAACAATTCCTTTTCCAGACCTATCTTTGTCTTTTACATTGGCTTTGTGCAAGGCCTGGGCTTCTGCCTCAGTGTACCTGTGTGCATTCCTAATGCCCTGATGAAATGTAGTCCCATCCCCCACAGTCTGCTGGTTGGGAAACTCCCAACAATCTAGCCTTGCTCTTGCTAGGATTCCCCTCTGGGAGTGGTATCTAGTGCCAGACACCTGATGGGCAGACATTCTGCTTTGAATGGACAAATGTTCCAAACCACGATGCCAGTATTTGCTATATTTTGGGAATTCCCCTAGTCATTAGATTGAACCTAAAGTGTTGCCTGACAGAAACATGCCTGAATAAGCTGGCCTCTTCTTGGCAAGTTATAATAAGACCAGTTACTATTTACGAAGGATTCACCTTAGACCAAGTCCTGGATTAAAGTATTCTCAATCCTTTTACTGGGTTGAACCATACCATATTACCATTTTTGTAGGTCAAACAAGTCAAATATTGGCAATCATGTGGTTGTACCTAATATCACTTAATTTTTACAATATTTCTATGAGTTAAGCCTTATTTGAGCCAGGACAAGGCACATGGATGTTATGGCAGCTGAATAATTTGTGCTCTTTCAAATTGACCATCTTTAAATTTTTAGCACTTTCAAAGAGGCAGAAGGTAGTGTGGGGGAAGGGGATAAAGGGGTTCCTGTTGGGCCCAAGCCATTCTTCTATTTTATAGAAGAATTATACTCTGGCCCAAGATTTCATAAAGTACTCTGCCAAACAAAGTCTTGCTGTTAATTAGATATATCTGTACTTAGAAGGTGGTTTAGCAACATTTATTTATACTTCATATTGTTCTCCTTTCCCCAGCAATTGATTAAAATATTTATCCTAGCTACATACTCTATTCTTTGTGAAAGAAGTTCTGGAAAGCACTTTTCTCCTACTTCATTTCATTCTCAGTAATGTTTGGATGCATTACATATATTTGCTTGGAAGCTTTGATAGATTTCATCTGACTCTGGCTATATTCTCACCATCTTTCAGATGAGGAACTCAAAGCTCAGATAAGTTAATAAACATGTTAAAAATCACACTGCCAGTATGTGCTAGAACTGGGATTTGGACTCAGATATGGATGACTCCATATCCAGTTGTCTTAAGCACTTCAGAGTCTAGCTGTTGTTGCCCATAGGCATAGTTTTCCTAGTTAAGTTAACTAAAAACATAGTGCGTAAGAGTGTGGCCAGCCTGGCTTGAATACTGCTTTGCCACTTCCTAGTTGCACATGTAGGGTGACCTCTCTGTTTCAATTTCCTCATCTATAAAATGGAAATAAAAATGAATCCTTAAAGATGTTGTGACGATTCAGTGACTTAAAAATAGTAGCTATTGCTATCATCTATTATACCCTATCCCCAAACAGTTAATTTCTATCTTCCTTGCTTTTCCTTTGGCCTGTGTTGCTGAAGACCCAGTATGTCTTGGGCTAGAGTTTACTTAATCTGGAGCCAACCTATTTAAAATCCCACAGAATCTGCATCCACCTCTCCTTGTCCACGTGGAACTGGCGTCCAGAAATTCTAAATGACCAACGCTAGGGGATTAAATGGGACAAATTTAATAGCCACCAATAATCCCCTAGTGTTAGATATTTAGTTTGTGCCAAACTTTTGCAATTATTAACACAGAGAGCAGGGACAATTAAAGGAAAATGAAATAGAAAATTTAAAAGGTCAGGAGACTGATTACATAAACAAACAATGGCTAGAACTTATATAACAATAGAACTCTGTCCTATGACCTCGGCAAGAAGCAACCCAAGGAAGACATACTACACCTCTGCTGCAGTCTGCCCAGGATTGGGTCAGTGATTGCCAACTGCCCTATTCTGTGCCCTTACTTCCAACTCCAAACAAAGCAGAGCAAGCCAAATATACTCCCCAAACTGATCACATCAGTTGCCTTTCTTCTAGTTAGCCTGACTCCAGCTTCCTCATGCCAATAGCCTCCAGCTGAAGCATACCTGAAGCCTTCCCATTTTTCCTTTTGAAAGGTTTTCCCACTACCCTGCCTGCTGTTGAATCTGTACCAAATGGAAGTAACAGCAATTAACTCCTTGCTACAGCAAGGTCCGAATAAACTTCTGCTTTTTCCCATTTTGGTGGTCTTTGTTTATTTCCAGTTTTTCTGGAGGTTCCACTGAGATATGGTCTTCACTGCCCATCACATGGATGCCACTGAGGCCCCTTGTGCCTTGCTTTTCACAGTCTGTAGACTCCGTGCTTATGTGGAAAGTGAATAGTAGGTCTGAACTCCATACTCTTGCGTTGAGGTTCTTGGCTATCTGTTCTCAGTTTAGTAAGGGGGTTTTGTTTTTAGCTCTCATTTGTTCAGCATCCTTGGTGATGCTGATGATTTCTTTTTATCCCTTTGCTCGGTTTTGTGCTTTTGCAAAGGCCCTGTAGACCTGTTGTTTCCACCGCCCCACAGACTGGTGAGTTTGAGTTTCTCTCCCCATCACCATTCGCACAAACTTCACTATGGGTCACCAATGGGTAAGGTTCTCCTTCCATCTAAATATTTTGTTCTAAGAGCTTAGCTTTAATCCAGAGAGACTGTTTTCTCTTTTTGCCTTCTGGGGTGTGCTGTCTGTATTTGGAGGCTGCCAACTGTCAGATTGGGGCCCTGAGACACAAAGTGCACAAACATCAATTTCAACTGACTATTGCCAGCTCTCATGGGGTTGTTTAAGTATAAATCTTTTCCAAGTCTTAGGAAAAACTCCTGTCTTATATGTACTCTCATTAGAATCCTATTTTTTTCAATTATCTCTCTACATGACATAACTTCACCAAAGATGATTTAGGCTTTCAGTGGCCACTCTGGGGAATGTTTGAACTTGAACAAAATTATTCATTTGAGAGATGCTTTGGAAGATAAAAGGAATTAATATTTCTCAGGCCCAATGAGTAAGATTTTTTGTTTGGTACACAAACAAAGTTCTGATGAAAATAATTGCTTTATTAAAGGATGTTTTGGCCAAAGCTAATGAGTCATTTGACAAACTTAAATAACAGTATACTATACTTGTTTTCTCTGGTAAATAATTTCCTTTCTTTTCCTCTGGTTGCCTTCCTACATCCTGTTCTCCTTCTCTTTGTTCTTCAGACCTGTCTTGTTCTTTACCTCTGTTGACTCTTCTCACCTCTACACCTGACAAGATGCCCTACCTTTTCCCAAAAACCTTATTGAAGACCTCAAAATGTCCATTGGCTCTAAACATCCCATCTTGCTTATGAACCAGATATGCTGGCTACAGTAGAACTGAAAACATGAATCCAAGCTGAATTAAGAACTATAAGGATTTCCTTAAACCCAGACATAACCAGCAGCTGTTCTTAGAAGAACTTAGAATCATTTTGAATGCATAGAACCCAAGGTTACCTGACCTATATCAACTTTTTTAGAGGTTGGTTGGAACCTTAGGTGGCAGATCCTGGATCTAATTAAAACTGTAATTCCTTGATTTTTTTGGTAACATCTAACCCAAATATCATCCTTAAGCCATTGGATTTACTGTAGTGGAACTTCGTTCTGCCTTTTTCAGTTTGCCTCCAGTAAAGGCAGATAAAACTTTTTGCCTTCATCTGGGGAGTACAAAAAAAGATTCTGGGGGCAGTTAGTGCCCCAGTGGTTCACTGAAGCATGCTTCTATTTTCTACAGGTCTCCAGTAAAGAATTAAATGATCTACATCTGAAAGTAATGATGTACTTTATGTTGGCTAATTGAATTTAAACAAAAACATTAAATGATCTAAATTTTAAAACCAATAACTAAAAAAACAAAAAGCAGAATCAGATCTATAAATACAGAGAACAAAGTAATGGTTGCCAGAGGGGAAAGGGGATGGGGAGATAAGCAAAATGGGTAAAATGAAGTGGGAGACATAGGCTTCCAGTTTTGAAATGAATAAGTCATGGGAATAAAAGGTGTACAGCATAGAGAATATGGTCAATGGTATTGTAATAGGATTGTATGGTGACAGATGGTAACTACTCTTGTGTTGAGCATAGCATAACCTATAGAATTGTCGAATCACTATGGTGTACATTTGAAACTAATGTTACAATGTGTGTCAATTATGTTCAAATAATTAAAAAAATCTAAATTTCTCCTATGATTTAGTTCTCATACAGTATATATATGATCTCCTACTTTGTTCAGAGAAAAAGTAAGCCTGGACAAAGATCTCATTTACTTCCTCTTAGCCCAAACAGAAAGAGACTTAATGTTTCAGAAGATGAAATTATGGTTTTGCCAAAACATAGTCCATTATTTAAGGTAAGACCTATTCACAGAAAACCATGATCTAATAGCCTAAAAAATATGCAAACTTTCCTACATCTCTCACAACATGAAAATTGAGAGCATTTCTCAGTTTAACTGGATATCACAGACAATAGGAGCTAAGTTTTTCTAAAATTGCAATGCTTATTTATGAATTGACTAAGCCCTCAGTAAGATATCCCCTTCTTTGGGAGCCCAAACATAAACAGGCCTTCTGGAACTTGAAAATGTTTCTTTAGTAGCCTTCTTTCTGAGCCATCCCTAACTATGTAATGTCTTTTGTCTGTTCATACATGAACAATCTGGACAAACCCTTGGCTTTTAACTCAGCTTTGTAGGATAAATAAAAAACCCAACCCATCACTTACTGTAGCTTCATTCTTGATCCAGTTACAAAGGCCTATCTCCCTTATCTCTGGCTAAGAGCTGCTGCAGCAAAACATATCCATGCTTCTAACAACTTAGTTCTAGGTTGCTTGCTTGACCCCTTGGTTCTTCACCCAATATAGACCCTATAACTCATTGAGAGCACTCAATACTTTTCAACGATCAGATTAACCTTTTGGAAGAGTGTATCACTCTCTCCTCACATTACCATTCACCACCACAAAACCTTGAATCTTTCCACCTCCTGCCCCAGCCAAAAGAAGGACCTCATCATCCTTCCCAGTTAGGGAAAAGTGTTTAACTCACTGAAATTTATAAGAAGTTTCCACTTAGAACTTTGTTCTAATGTTACTTTTGATGAATCATACTCAAAATAGAAACTGGTGGTTATCAAGCAGAATTTGCTTTCCCTAATTTAAGCTATTCTTAATAATACAGCCCTCTACCTGAGGCAAAATCAGCCTGTATAGCAGAACATAGTGCATGGATTAGAGCTTATAAAGACTGAGCCAAAGACCAAAGTGTGTATGTACACACACACATACACAGCAAGTATACTTTTGGAGTAATACCTAAGTTTGAGATGCTTTGAAAACAAAGGATTTATCACCTCCTCTGGAACCTTCATCCAAAATGGACAAGTTAAGGAACTTTTAGATGCTCCTTCTCCTTTTTAGAAAGATAGCTATTATGAAAAGTTGAGGTCCATGAAAAAAGAGTTAAATTTTACTCTTCTACCCTCCACGGGTCTACATATGTTTTAGTTATTGTATGTCTATTTTGGGGATGAACTGATGTTGAAATAGTTCCTTGGCAAAAACCTACAGCCCTTACAGTTACTAAAAAGCTGCTTGATTTTTTGTTTCCAAGCTGAGGTACACTAACTTTTATATTAGATGATTGAGACACACACTTTATGTGAACTATAATTAAAAAAAACTTTGCAAGTTGTCACCAAAAACTCAAACTCCTCTGCCCATACCATCCAAATCTTCTATAAAGATTAAGAGAAACAATGGCATTCTTAAAATTGGCATAATTATCAAAACCTTCAGTAACCCTTGGCCAAAGGTACTTCTACCAAGTCTTGTGTCAATATGGCCTATTCCCTTGGGGACACACCAGTTATCCATGTATGAATTGATATATGGAAGGCCTGCACATTAAGGGATTTCACCTCTAATACTAGAATCTGCCCTATTACATGAAGACATGGTAAAACATTGTAAGGGACTCATACGTGATCGCCAGTTCTTTCGCCAAATTGTAAGTTTCCCTCCTTCAATATCTGCCTAAGCATTCTTTTTTTTTTAATTTTAATTTTTATTAACATATAATGTATTATTAGCCCCAGGGTTACAGGTCTGTGAATCGCCAGGTTTATACACCTCACAGCACTCACCATAGCACATACCTTCCCCAATGTCCATAACCCAACCACCCTCTCTCTACCCCTCTCCCCCCGGTACCTAAGCATGCTTGTCATGATTTTCAACCAGGGGATTTTGTCTATTGGAAAAGACCTCGAGGAAAACTATTTGAGTTTCATTGAGAGACACTTTAACAACAAATAGAGTGGTGAACTCAAGTCAGTTCTTGGAATTATGTTTCAAAAATAAAGAAGCAACACAGAATTCCACACACTTGGGTGATCACTTATATATGAGACCTTGAAAAGGTCTTTCATGGCTCCTTTAGAAACAGCTGACCTATGGAAGTAAACAGTTGGCCCAAGACCTTAAGAATAATCTGATGACCTCAGATAATGGCTAGCTTCCACACAAGATGTTAGACTAACACCTCTGCGTAATCCCTGTTTTGTTTCTCATCTGCTTGCTTATCATAAGTTCGCCTTGCCATTTTCTATAGAGTCTTTTTTGTTTGTTTTGTTTTGTTTCAAGTTCTATTTAAATTCTGGTTAGTTAACATGTATTGTAGTATTAGTTTCAGTAATAGAATTTAGTGATTCATCACTTACATATAATACCCAGTGCTCATCATAGCAAATGTTTATTGTTTTCCACCCATAAGGGTCCTTTTTACCTTTTCATTCTTTTTCACGACAATTGTTAGGTTTTTATTGAGTTAGATAATTCTGGCCTATTAAAAGACAAACCCTAGAAGTTATTACGATACCATCACTCTTGCTGTAGATAGAATGCAACTTACTGGGATGAGTAGTAGACTCATTATTGTAGATTTTTTGTTGGCTAGTCATGGTGGTATTTGTGTCAATAGTCCTTGCTTACTCAGATCAATGAAAACAGCAAGATAGAGCAGACTGTACTTCACCTTGAAGAAAAAGTGATTTGACTTTTCTGATTCTTATAGCCTATGACATTTATTCTCTTTGCCTAGATTAGGCAATCGGAATTCATTGTTTGACCATCCAAATAATGGTCAAAAATACTTGTTTTTGTCATAGTGGTTATAATATTGGTTCATTACATTCCATGCAGGTTTCTACATGCTTTCATGCAGCAGCTCTCTCATCAAATTGTTGCTATGATGATACAACAATAAAAAGGGCAAAAACACCTTATGATACAGTTGCTTATGGGGACAACTAGACAATTCCACATTAGGAAGATCTGGATCTCTCATTTGTCTTGAATTGTTCAACCTCCTGTAGGTGAGAAAATGATCAAAAGGGAGACTGAAGGATGAGAATTCAAATGGACAATGACTAGGGCATATATAACAATAGAACTCTGACCCAAAGGTATAAATACAGAGTTTGGACTTGAATAGCTTAGATCAGGGGTCAGCAAACATTTTCTGTAAAGAGTTAGATACTAAATATTTTAGGTTTTGCAGGCCATATGATCTGTAGCAACTAAAATAGTCATAGACAATAATAAACAAATGGGTATGGCTGTGTTCCAATGAGACAGAAGGTGGACTCATCTGACCTGCTAGCTATATTTGCTTGACCCTTGGTTTATTTCTTTTTAAGTGAGAAAGTTTCCCCCTTCTTTAAAAGGGGGGTAAAGGAAAGAAATTAACATTGATCAAGTTTGTACTATGAGCTAGGCACTGTACTCAGTATTCATCATATTATTTAATTCTATTAAATCCTACAAACACATCCTTATGCTATAGAGAAGAAAATGGAGTTTCTGAAAGTTAAAATAGGTTGTCCACAATCACATGGCTGTTGGGAAACAAAGTCTTCTGACTCTAAAGTGTTCTTTCTTTCTCATCATCACAGATTTTATTTCCCATCCACATGCCTTCTCTAGCATCTCTGGCCATCTTTGCTTCCAACTCCACGGTAACAGCAACAAAAACAAATAATAATAGCAGCTAAATTTCACGGTTGATATATTTATAATGTATATATATATATTTTTTGAAGATCTCACTTATTTTACAGAGAGAGACAGCACAAGTTGGTGGGGCAGAGGAAGAGGGTGAGAGAGAGAATCTCAAGCAGACTCCACACTGAGCATGGAGCCCAGTGTGGGGCTCAATCCCAGGATCCTGATATCATGACCTGAGCCGAAACCAAGAGTTGAATACTTAACCGACTGTGCCACCAGGCACAACTATAATGTATATTCTTATTTATATTTTAATCTTCTATGTATATTCTCATGTAATCTCCACAAAAATCCCAGGAAGTCTATTTTTCCTGTTTCATAGATGGGAACACCAAGTTTACAAAGCTGGAAATTGGCAAGTTGAGCATAAAAACGCCCATTTCCTAATTCCTAATTCTCTAAGTAGGATTTTTATATCCTGGTCAACATTTGTTTAATTAACACAGAATAATATTTTCCTTTCTCTGAACCTCTCTATGTACAGCTGCCAAGTCCATTCTGACCAACAGAAGTAGCTGAGACTAGATTAATGGTTTTGGAGGGAATATCAAGTTCAGTGAAATGAAATCCTGTTAAAGCAATATGGATTGGTGTCCAGGAAATATCAGAAACTCTGGTCCTTTGTCAACAACTTGGCTATCAGGCTGAAGGCCACCTGGATTCCTCTTTAAGGAGTTTCCCAAATGAAAAATGGCTTTGCAGAACATCTAACTCTTAGATCTCCCAAAGTTCTGTGCAGGGAGAAGCCACTGTCTTTGGCTGACATTTCCCAAAATATAAATACAGAACCTCAAAGGTAGGAAATCTTTTTATTTTTTTAAAGCTGTGTATTGAAAGAGAAAAATCAGGATATTCTCAGATGAAACTGTTGGAAACTCTTCAGACTTTTTACTTCTGTAGCCCCATTGTAGGCAGTTTTCTGGTTTGACTTGAGAGGAGCTTCTGAAGGAGAAAAAGTGTATCTGTCTGCAGTCTCCCTACTTGACCCCCCCCCCATTCTTTGGTTGTCTACGCTAACAGGATGTTGGAGACTGCAGAATAGTCTTGAGGTGAGGTTTTTAGTGGAATTCGTCTGATGAGGAAAGTAAAATATGAGTCCCAACACTGTTCAACTGTGTCAGGATCTGACCTTGCACTGTCAGATACTGAATGCCATTGAGAAGAAGAGGGGAGGGGAGAGGGGAGGAGAGGAGAGAGCAGAGGGGTAAAGAAGAGACATATCTACTTATGTTCCTAAATCCTGGTCCATACCTGGACTTTGGATACAAACAAGTTGGCAAAAGCAAGTATCTAGTATTTCTGCCTCTATAAGAAGAAGCAATTTTATCTTTCAACAAGATCCATGCTGAGTAGCCATCATAAATGACTAATGACCATGAGAGTGTCCTGCCCCAAAGCGTTGACCTTCACAAATTCTTGGTTTCCAAGGAACCTTATAGCAGCTTTCTCTCTGGAGAGACTCTGGGTACTGAAACTTTCCCTTTTCATCTTTTACTCTTTGGAGCCCTTCTTTCTTACAATGTACTTTGTGTATAACCCCAGAATCCTAGCATCTCCATCATAGAGGTACCAAAATGATCATCCAGACCAATGTTTTCAAACAGGATCTGGGGAGTCATAGATCTTCCTCAGATACCCCACATAGGTGAAGGCCCTTTCCCCCTTTCCCACCGTCCCCCACCAAATGAAGCCCAATTCAATTTGGAGGAGCTCAGCTTTGAATTGTTTTGCATATTGGGCTTTTCTTTCTTTCTTTCTTTTTTTTAAAGATTTTATTTATTCATTTGACAGACAGAGATCACAAGTAGGCGGAGAGGCAGGCAGAGAGAGAGAGAGGAAAGCAGGCTCCCTGCTGAGCAGAGAGACTGATGCAGGGCTCGATCACAGGACCCTGAGATCATGACCTGAGCTGAAGGCAGAGGCTTAAGCCACTGAGCCACCCAGGTGCCCCTGGGCTTTTCTTTTGAAGGAAGTTTCAAATGTTTATACTCACTGGTATAGCCAAGGCCTTCTTCATGTGTCATTCATCTTTGTAAACCTGGTGCTTTCCATACAACCTGGCACAACAGAGGTACTTAATAAATATTTACGAATGCATACAAATATTTCATTCATGTGTCCATTCATGTATTCACTGGAGAAACACTTGTTCAACTCCTTTGTGTAGTGAGGACCATTTGCCTATAATTTCTGTGACTCCATTGGCTGCAAGTCTTCAGTTAGCCAGTGTATGTGCCTAGAAAGTGTCCTTATTCCCCTTCACTGCACCTTCTCTGTGCAACCCATGCTGTATCCCAGGCTGAATCAGCCTGAGGGTTAAAAGTGAGGTCATATTAACAGTAACAGACATTATTTTTTTTTGGCTTTACTCCCAATCTGTTATTGCACATTTTCTCTCATTTGCTGGTCTCATTTCTCTTTGAGACATGCTTTGCTGTAAGCTTTGTCTTCTTACTAACACATAGGACAGAAGTGGTAGGGAGAACCTTTTGCTGCAAAGATTATGGAGCTTTAATAGAATATATATCTGAAAGTACTTTGAGCAAGGGAAACCACTCTCCAAGGGTCAGAGGTTGTTATTAAGGAGGGCTGCCTGCCAGCCAGCTGGGTACTTGTGAGAAATTTAGGATGCCAGGGAGAAGATACTCACCCAGAATAATTGATGATGTTGTTAAAAAAGCACTTTGCGGTCAAGTCTCAGACAAATCTTAGTCTTTCCCATGGGGAAAAGGCACAGCATGTTGGTGGTGTTTCTATTTGGTACTGGCATCATTCTGCCAGCTGTTTGAGATACATTGTGGCCCTTTGCTTCATTCAGCTAACAGTTAATGAGTACTTCTCAATGTTTACTTGGTGCATGCATTCATTTAACCATTCATTCATTTAGTGATTCATTCAACAGATTCTTATTACATTCCTACTATGTGTTAAGGGCACAGCAATAAATGAAACTAGAATTCCTGCTCTTTTAGAGTTTATATTCTAGTGGTAGCAACATATAAGTGAAAAGAGAGGTGAAGATGTAGAAATATATGGAGTATCAGATGTTGATAAGTACTGAGGAGAAAAGTAAAAGCAGGAAAAGAGATAGGGAGTGTTGGGGGGATGGGATTACCGTTTTAGTTGACATGGCCTACGTGGGGAAAACTTCATCACAAAGATCGTGGCAACTCTATGAGCTAAATGTTAGCTCTATTATATCTTTTTTAAGATTTTATTTTTTTGTCAGAGAGAGAGAGTGAGAGACAGCATAAGCAGGGGAAGCAGCAGACAGGGGTAAGCAGGCTCCCTGCTGATTAGGGATCCTGAAGTGGGACTCGATCCCAGGACCCTGAGATCATGACTTGAGCCAAAGACAGACAGCTAACCAATGGAGCCACTCAGGTGTCCCACTAGTTCTATTTTATATCTGTAGTACCTTAACTCAGGTGGGTAAAATGACGTAGTCAAGGTCATGCAGGGAATTAGTGGCTGAATAGGTACTTGGGCCCAGATCTGTGTGATCTTAAATTCAGGCTCTTTCTAAAATGAAGCTCTGACTGCCTACGTGTTTTCACTCATAAAACATAAGGCTGGGTTAAGCCAGGGCATAGAATCCTTCCTTTCTGGCTTCGACATGCCTTGGGCCAATGGTCTTTTCTGAGCACTACAGAACATTCTTAGCTGCTCTCAGTAATATCAGAAATGACTAGCATTATATTACTTTCTTGCTCACTTTGAGGCAATTATTTCTGGTTAGATATTAGGCTTAAAAGTTAGAACTTTGACACACGAACACAATACTGTGAGGCGAAATGGGAGAGATGTTTTGGTGCTGTGTAATACTGTTAAAATGAACCGATGTGAGAGTCTTTAGTATTATTTATAGTACTAGATTATTTGTATTTTATATGATACTCATGAAGATCATAGAGAAATAATGCTGAAAAATATCTAAATACATGGGATGCCAGAGAATTCTGGAAGAGGGACTATACAATTATGGTGTCTGGATGGGTGTGTGCCATGGGGACCAGTGAGTCCTGTGAGGTCAAATGGAAGGGGATGTTGCTATTTTGAAGTCCTTTGAGTGAAGAACCTCAATAATTGTAAGTCATATCCTGTAGCTAAGTTCCAACCATGAGGGCAGGGACTGCTTTTGGATTCTCTTGTATCTGTAAGGCCAGGAACAGTGCTTGGTATTTGATGTTTCAATAAATGCTTGTTGAGTGAATGAACATATGATGACAAGGAGATCTGAGACCATATAATACAAGGAATGGATGCTGGAATTGGGAATATGCATTGTTTTTTCCACATTCTCTCATCTACTCCTGAACATCACTCCTTTTCCCTAGGATTACCTCTGTGTTAGTTTTCTAGGGTTGTGGTAAGAAATACCATAGCCTGGGTGGCTTAAACAAGAGAAATTTGTTTCTCATAGTTCTGGAAAGTAAAAGTCTAAGATCAAGATGTCATCAGGATTGGTTTCTTCTGAGGCCTCCCTCCTTGGCTTGTGGATGGCCACCTCTCCTTTTGTCTTCACATGGCCTTCGCTCTGTGCCTGTGTCCTAATCTCTTGTTATAAGAATACGGGTTGTATTGGATCAGGGCCCACCTGTATGCTCTCCTGTAACTTCATCCTGCTTTAAAGGCCCTATCTCCAAATGCAGGCACATTCTGAGGTTTTGGGTGTTAGAACTTCAGCATGTGGATTTTGGGGAAATATAATTCAGCCCATTACAACCTCTTCTACAGATTACTTGCACATAAGTTCTTCTCTTGCCTCTGCTTTTGCAATGGAATATAAACTAAGTTATGGCACTATTAAATCTCTCTTTCTCCTCCCCTTCTGGCCTCAGAGTACACTTCTCTATATAATCTCTCTATCATCTATATATCTATCTGGTTGTTTGGTTATTATTTTTGTTGTTGTTGGTGGTGGTGGTGGGGTGTGTGTGTGTGTGTGTATGCATGTAAAACTGCATCCAAACAGAAGATATGGTCATTTCTTTTCTTTTCTTTCTTTCTTTCTTTTTTTTTTTTTAAGATTTTATTTATTTATTTGACAGACAGAGATCACAAATAGGCAGAGAGGCAGGCAGAGAGAGAGGAGGAAGCAGGCTCCCCGCTGAGCAGAGAGCCTGATGCGGGGCTTGATCCCAGGATCCTAGGATCATGACCTGAGCAGAAGGCAGAGGCTTTAGCCCACTGAGCCACCCAGGTACCCCGATCTGGTCATTTCTTCAGGAAAATCTCTTAAGAAAATTATAATAATGTCTGAGCAGCAACAGACCTTTCTTTCATGTATAATGTTCAAGCAGTCTTAATTGTCTAGTGCTTTTGACAATGCTCTGCTGATTTCTGAGTTGTCATTGCTGTATAAGCCCCATTAAAGGTTATACATGCCCCTTTTGAGCTTTCTCACAGATAACTAATTATGCCTTGATTGATGGAAAAGTAAGCACACCTTGATTGCTTATGTAATTTTGAATTAATTACATTACTTCCAGATTTGTATGTCATTGAGGAAGGTACTTATCGATGGATTCTAATTAATGTATAACAACTTTATGGTATACCTGGAAGCTTTAAACACTTAAGGTATTGTAACTCCCCAGGTTTGGTTCATTCATTCGTTCATTTCTTCATTCACTCAATGAATATTTATGGAAGTTTTAATATGTAGAAGGTGCTTTGGGAGTTGGCATGGTAATGCAGAGAATGTATAACACTTGGTGCCTGTATCCTAAGATTGGAATGACAGGCACACAAATAATTACAACATGACAATATATGGGATATTTGCCCTAGCTTTCTGTTTTTCCTTCATTTCTATCAGTCCAACTAGGAAAGGCAATTTAATGTAGGAATTTGTTACACAGGTGATAGAAAAGATGAGACACCATCAAGGGACATTAAGGCAACTCAGAGTTCTGTGGTAGCCAGAAGCCCCCACCCCTGTAGTTTAGAGGGACCAGGGGAGGCAAGTGTTCCTGGAACCTAGCATCACTGGGAAAAGCTTGACCATGGCCAGCTTATCAGATGGCATCTATAGCTATGGAAATGATGTGGCTCTCGAGCATAGAGAAAGGGTGGGGGATACTCTGGACCCCTCCCTATTGCTCCAGTCTCTTAAGTATCTCTCCTGGGAGTTTCATGCTGGGGACGTGAGTCCCTAATATGATATGGACAGGAGGAGGGGTGAGGAATGGACCTGAATACAAATTGGCCCGAGTCTTGCACTGAACTCGAGGATTTATGACTGTCTAATATACATTACACTTAAATGTAGGGAAGGTGTTTACATCATACCAGAATCAGACAAGGTCTGTGTGGAATGCTCAGTGTGTGCATATCTGTGTGTGTGTGTGTCTGATGTGCACACCCGGGTGCGGTGGGAGTGGGATGCGGTAGACTGCTAGCCTGGAAGGAAAGGGAAAGATAGATCTTTTCCAAGTAGTGGATCAGTTGGGAGATGCTTAGTAGTAAGGTGTCTGCCATTAAGGTAAGATATTTGGAAAGGGAAAAATGATCGGAACTTACATCATGATTGAGCTGAGATGGGGATCTGATAATACAGAGAGTGTAAAAATATAGCCTTACGAGGAGGCATTTAACAGTGGTTAACCCATTAACTAACTAATTAAAAAAAATCTATTAAAAGTCAACCATAATCACCTCACACCAGTCAGAATGGCTAAAATTAACAAGTCAGGAAATGACAGATGCTGGCGAGGATGCGGAGAAAGGGGAACCCTCCTACACTGTTGGTGGGAATGCAAGCTGGTGCAACCACTCTGGAAAACAGCATGGAGGTTCCTCAAAATGTTGAAAATAGAACTACCCTATGACCCTGCAATTGCACTGCTGGGTATTTACCCTAAAGATACAAACGTAGTGATCCGAAGGGGCACGTGCACCCGAATGTTTATAGCAGCAATGTCTACAATAGCCAAACTATGGAAAGAACCTAGATGTCCATCTACAGACGAATGGATAAAGAAGATGTGGTATATATACACAATGGAATACTATGCAGCCATCAAAAGAAATGAAATCTTGCCATTTGCGACGACGTGGATGGAACTAGAGGGTATCATGCTTAGCGAAATAAGTCAATCGGAGAAAGACAACTATCATATGATCTCCCTGATATGAGGGAGAGGAGATGCAACATGGGGGGTTGAGGGGGTAGGAGAAAAGTAAATGAAACAAGATGGGATTGGGAGGGAGACAAACCATAAGTGACTCTTAATCTCACAAAACAAACTGAGGGTTGATGGGGGGAGGGGGTTGGGAGAGGGGGTGGGGTTATGGATATCGGGGAGGTTATGTGCTATGGTGAGTGTTGTGAAGTGTGTAAACCTGGCGATTCGCAGACCTGTACCCCTGGGGATAAAAATATATGTTTATAAAGCTGTAAAAAAAAAAAAAAAGAAAGAAAGGATGAATCCCCAAGTTTTGTAGCAACATGGACGGGACTGGAAGAGATTATGCTGAGTGAAATAAGTCAAGCAGAGAGAGTCAATTATCATATGGTTTCACTTATTTGTGGATCATAACAAATAGCATGGAGGACAAGGGGAGATGGAGAGGAGAAGGGAGTTGAGGGAAATTGGAAGGGGAGGTGAACCATGAGAGACTATGGACTCTGAAAAACGATCTGAGAATTTTGAAGGGGTGGGGGGTGGGAGGTTGGGGGCACCAGGTGGTGGGTATTGTAGAGGGCACGGATTGCATGGAGCACTGGGTGTGGTGCAAAAATAATGAATACTGTTATGCTGAAAAAAATAAAAAAATTAAAAAAAAAAAAAAAAAAGTCAACCATAGACCCAGTGAAGGTCAGGTGCTGGTGATAATATGATGTGAAAAAAATAGACTTGTTTCTGGCTTTATGGATTTTATGCCCTAGTGTGTGAGAAAGATGTTTATTTTTCAAATGATTACAAATGTGAATGAGTAATAACTGTGATAAGAGTAATAAGGAAGAATGCAGAGGGCTATAATGGTGTATTATTATTATATGGTGTATTGTAGGGTGATGTTGATGGAGGGATCAGCCTGAGGGGTCAAAAAAGGCATCCTGCAGGAAGCACCAGTTGCTCTGAGTTCTTTAAGTATCATAGGAGTAAGACTAAAAAAAAGCAAAGAGAGGGAGTGGGGAAGAATGGCCCAGGGTCAAATAAGAGTCATGCAAAGACCCTGGTGTGTGAGAGAACATTCCAGTGAGATGGGTGATGGTGAGAAGTAGAATATTTCAGTGGAATTTTTCAAACAGGTTTATCAACTATAGTTGAAAGGACTCACATATCACACCTTTCTATAACCTTCCAATGCTAAAATTACCTGATTTACAGCATTTAATTGCTTGGTGACTTTGGGTTCAGTTTAGTGAAAGATGCTTTGAGAGATAAAATAACAGCAGGAGATAGGGTGTTTTTGGTGAGTAGAGCGTAACACGCCAACAAGTTGAGTAACCATATAGGGCAGCATATGATTAAGTACTACAGTGAGGAATCTACATGGCTGGAAAGATTGGAGGTCAGAGAAGAAAGCAGAGTGGGACGGGGCTCCTGTTGTCACCTCTCCTACTTAGACAGCTAGAATTCTCTACTCTGCAGGAGAGAGTCTTACTGAAGAGAATTCTTGGCAGCCAGTAGGTAATCACTACATCAGCTGTCAGTTGTGTAACTCACAGAAAGGAGCAAGGACGCAGCAGGTGGGGTTACCATTGCTGTTTTGTGCCAGGTGTTTTAAGTGTATTGTCTCACTTAGTCTTCATATCCACTGTATGAAATAGTAAGTATTATTATTCCCATTTTACAGACAGGATGCTAAGATTTACTGGTTTGGATCACCTGCCCATGGTCATACATTTATTTACACAGTGGCCAGCCTGGGATGAGGACCCAGTTCTGCCTGGCTCTAAATTCAGTGCTCCTTCCATAACCCTACCACAGAGGCTTCCCTGCTCATTCCGGTTAGTGCATGTGTGTGTTTTCTTGCTTTATTTGCATTATTATAGTATTATATTCTTAATAAGGGAGGGAGATGAATGAATGGGGAAGGGAAGTCATTTTTTGAAGAATCTGCTATTCATCAAGAAATATGCTTACTGAGGCACCTGCGTGGCTCAGTTGGTTGGGCAACTGCCTTCAGTTCGGGTCATGGTCCTGGAGTTCCGGGATCGAGTCCCGTGTTGGGCTCCCTGCTCGGTGGGGATTCTGCTTCTCCCTCTGACCCTCCCCTTTCTCATGCTCTCTCTCTCTCTCAAATAAATAAATAAAATCTTAAAAAAAAGAAATATGCTTGCTAATTATATAGAATATTTCGTTTAGTGTTTACCAAAAACTTCACACTATATGGTATTCTCTGCATTTTACAGATGAGCAAATTATTAAGTATCAGCTCTAAGGTCTTTCATTTACAAGGGAGCAGAGCTAGGATCAGATTGTGGGTCCACTTGTGTCCAAACTCCAAACTCTTTCCAGTCCATCACATTATTCTCTGGGACCCTCCTAGTCATTGTTGTATCTTGCACTGTCACATGACTTCTCATATTCAAAAGTATTCATTTATTTTTACACATTGTACACCATTTTTGTGATGGACACTGCAGGAAGCACGGAGAACGGAAAAGAATTATTTTAATTCCTTTTTTCTCCCATGGTCGGTACTAAACTTGTGACACTTAATTGTTGTACTGTTTCTTGGATTTTCTTCAATGGGTATTAGCACTTAAAGGGGTCTTACAGATCACTAGTCAGGGGGCACCTGGATGACTCAACTGGTTAAGCATCTGACTCTGTCTTGTGTCATGATCCCTGTATCCTGGGATTAAGTCCCCCATGGGGCTCCCTGCTCAGTGGGGAGCCTCCTTCTCCCTCTGCCTGTCATTCCCCCTGCTTGTGTTTTCTCTCTGTCAAATGAATAAATAAAATCTTTAAAAAAAGTCCAGATCACCAGTCAGTGTTTCATATTCTTTTTTACAAATTTATAACAATTTTTAAAAACATATAATGTATTATTTGTTTCAGAGGTACAGGTCTGTGATTCATCAGTCCTATGCAATTCAGAGCACTCACCACAGCATACACTCTCCCTAATATCTATCCCCTAGCCACCCCATCCCTCCCACCCCCTCCACTCCAGCAACCTCCAGTTTGTTTCCTGAGATTGAGTCTCTTATGGCTTGTCTCCCTCTCTGGTTTTATCTTGTTTCATTTTTCTCTCCCTTCCCCTATGATCCTCTGTCTTGTTTCTCAAATTCCTCATATCAGTGAGATCATATGATAATTGTCTTTCTCTGATTAATTTATTTAGCTTAGCATAATACCCTCTAGCTCCAGCCACGTCATTGCAAATGACAAGATTTCGTTTTGATGGCTGCATAATATTCCATTGTGTGTGTGCACGCGCACGCACACACACACATGCACACACGTGCACACACACATCTTTATCCATTCATCTGTTGATGGATACTTAGGCTGTTTCCACAGTTTGGCTATTGTGGACATTGCTGCTATAAACATTGGGGTACGCATGCCTCCAGTGTTACATAGTCTAAAAAATTCTTATAATCAAGATGTAAAAATTCAGAACTTTTATACAATTTAGCAGCATATTAAAGAATACTACACCATGAGGAAGAGGAGTTATTCCAGGAACGTAAGAATGAATCAATATCAATATATATATTAATAAAATTTTTATACTAATCTAATAAAAAGTTTTCTATGATCATTCTCCAGACATAATGAAAGGTAATTGATTAATGCAACATCATATCTGTCTTATGTATATGCAAATTATATATGCATATATAATATATATGTATAAATGCAATAAATACTTGTCTGCATGCATATAACACACACACACACACACACACACACATACACACACATGCTTCTGAAATTCTGCAAAAGAAGAGCTGAACAAATAAGGCATATACTAAGTTCTTGGATAGAAAAACTCAACCTAATAAAGGTAAAGTTTTCCCTACATTAATTTGTAAATTGAATAGAATTCCAATAAAAAACACCAAGACTTTTTAAAAAAGTTCTTATGGGAAAAGAAACAATAAGAGTAGGCAAAACAAACAAACAAACAAAAACAAAACAAAAACAGAAAAAGAGGAGCAATGAGAAACAAATCGTATCAGAAAGCTTTCATAAATTAGACTGGTGGATAAATAAGACCAATGAAAAAGAATTGAAATTCAAAATATATATGAAATTCAAATATATATAGAAATCAGAGTATAATAAGTTTAGCAACTCAATTCAGTGTCTATGTGTGTGTATGGAAGGGAGCAATAACAAATTAGTCCTTATAGTAATAAGTGGGTAGCCATTTGGAAAGTAATTGTATTCACATTCACATTATAAACTAAGATGAATTCTAAATGGATCAAAGACTTAAAAAATGAAATCAAAGAAATAGAAGAAAATATGTGAGGATTTCTTATTACTTGGGAATAGGAAAAATCTTCCAATTACTATACAAAATGCAAAAGGCATAAGAAAAAATACTGATAAATCTTTATGTATCTGAAAATTCTGTATGCAAAAAAATGCTATAAGCAGAGTTAAAAGATGAATGACCCTAGGCAGAACATCTGCAACTTATAACATAGGGCTGATCTCTTTAATATATAAATAGCTCTTACAAATCAATATAAAAAAAAAAAAGGTGGTTAACCCCCTAGAAAAATGGACAAAAGATACAGATAGGTCAGAGGAAAGGAAAATCCTAATCTAAAGACTTACGAAGAAATATAAAAAAATAAAGGCTATAGAAAAGATTTATAAAAGGGAGAGTCACTTGACTTTTTGCATAAGAGGGGAAATTAAAATTATACTCATATATAATTTTGACCTATCAAATTGGCAAAAATTCAACTATGCAATGATACTCTCATGTTGCCAAGACTTTGTAGAAACACTCCTATATGCCCCCAGTGGGAGGGAAATTGGTATAGTTTAAACAATATTAAACAAAATTATAAATACATATCTTCTTTGACCCTATAATTCCACTTCCAGGAAATTACACTATGGATATATTTACCCATGTGAAAATGACATATGCAATATTATTCATCACAGCAAAGGACTGGAAATAATGTAAATATTCTTCAATGGAAGATTAGTCAAATGTAATTTTGCAGCTGAAGCTTTTTAGCAACTAATTTGGAAACATCTCCAACTTGCATTTTTTTAAAAGATTTTTATTTATTTATTTGACAGACAGAGATCACAAGTAGTCAGAGAGGCGGGCAGAGAGAGAGGGGGAAGCAGGCTCCCTGCTGAGCAGAGAGCCTGATGTGGGGCTTGATCCCAGGACCCTGGGATCATGATCTGAGCCGAAGGCAGAGGCTTTAACCCACTGAGCCACCCAGGTGCCCCCCAACTTGCATTTTTAAGTGAAAAAATTAAGCTGTAGAACAGTGTATATGGTACATAAGGAAAATGGAAAAAAGGAATACTCACTCTTACTTATATATTCAATAATATCTCTGAAAGGACACATAACAACTTAATAATAGTGAAAACTTTTTCTATTGTTTTGTTTCACTTTTTCTTTTGGAGAGAGGTGTACTGGGTAGCTCGGGGATTTGGATAGGAGAAAGGGTTTTCATTTGATACATTTTTCTACTTTTTGAGCTTTGAACCATGTATAATGTATAACTGATTTTTATCAGTTCAATACCTACAAAATACATAAATGAACAAACCCCCAAATTTCAGGGTCTTTTTCTAAGTGACATTTGGAGGGCTGACCCAGAGACCCACGCAGTGTACCCGTCTCACTTCTCAGTGACCCACTTCTCAATAGCACCATTCTGGGATCCTGTTACCACATGGACAGTCTGAAAACCAACTTTTAAAATCTGAGACTTAGTACATATAAAGCATCTGAAAGGCCTGGCACATAATAATTATCATGGCCAATGTTATCTTTTTTTTTTTTATATATATACTTTGTGGGCAAACTGAATCACACAGATAGTCAGAAATAGTTGTTTAGATTTTCAGATCCTTTAAAAATATTTCTTACATGGTGCTTATCAATGACTTGAGACATAGAAGATATTTAACAAACACAAGGCAATGGATTGATCTCACCCTGTGGTACTGCCAGTGATTAACAAAGGCTGTATTGTTGCCCATATATCCCTATGGGCATGAGGTTACATACCCAAATGTGGTAGCTTGTCCTGGTGTGGGCCTGAGCAGCTCCCCCTCCTGTGAGAAGAATGTTCAGCAGGCAAAATAAATTTCAAATCACAACCTAGGGAGGCAACATGGCATGATAGGAAGCCCATGGAATCTGGAGTCAAAAGATCTAGTACAGATCCATGATTCATTCACAAAGTAGCTTAGGATACTCTGAGTGTGTCTGTTCACCTGTCTTAATCATTGACTGCATCCTTGCAGTATCTGTCCTCCTCTCCATGGCTGCTAGAAAGCTCAAAAGATCTAACTAGATTTGAAAGTGCTTCAAAACTAGGCAGTAGCATAGACGAGTGCAGCATAATACATGGTAATTTCACAATAACTTTAGCCCTGTTCTTTCTCTCTGCCTAAGTGGCAGAGGATTTGGGACTGGTGAGGACAGTGTTAAATTTACAGAGCAACCCAAGGAGAGACTGGCTTGCTCTATGGGGAGACCCAGGACTGATGGTAGGCACTTAACAGCATGTTCCAATTACAGCATTTAAATCTAATTGCATACCCTGTTAATCTCTGTCAGTACGGCATCATTTAATATCATCACGGCAGCCTCTAATATCGTAAGCAATGTGAGCCGAGCTGAGACTATTGAAAAAGTTCAGTCCCAGGTCTTCATATCCCCTTTAATTCTCTCTGTCAATTATGCCGCAGCCAAGAGTTCAAACAAAGGTCTTGGGATCCGGGCTTGGAGCTACCTTTTGGAAGCGAAGCCTCTTATAAATATACAGATTATATCAGGAGTCTCCAATCCCTTGCCCTGGTTATTTTTGATGGGTTAGTTAAGTTACTAGTCCCTGGGGGATAACTTACTGTGCACTTATTTCAAACAAATACTGTAAATGCTATCTGTTCCATAGATTATAGTTTTAGAAATGACATGGTGTCGCTTGCACATGTGTTTCCCACCCTACCCCCAATCCTCCTGGCTCAAGCAAGGTTGATGGAGAAGAAAAAACCCAGACACCTACTTCGCTCAGTTCCTTGCACATAGTAGGCTTCTTGTTTTTGTTCTTCTCATTATGAATGTCAGTTGATTAGCATGAAACTGCTAGTCACAAAGTTAGGTATATTTTTTTTAATGTAATGTAACTTATTTTAATTTGAGTATAGTTGGCACACAAAGTTACATTAGCTTCAGGTGTACAACTTAGTGATTTGACAAGCTTATACTTTTTGCTATGTTCATCATAAGCATGGCTGCCATCTGTCCCATTACATCCCTATTACAGTATCACCCACTATATTCCTTATGCTCTGCTTTTTATTCCTGTGACTTACTCATTCCATAATTGGAGGCCTGTATCTCCTTTTCCTCTTCACCCATTTTGTCAACCCCTACCCCTCTGGCAACTATTAGTTTGTTTGCTATAGTTATAGGTCTGATTCTCTTGTTTATTCATTTTTTAAAAATCCAATTTTAAGATTTTTTATTATTATTTATTTGACACACAGAGAGAGAGATCACAAGTAGGCAGAGAGGCAGGCAGAGAGAGAGGGGAAAGCAGGCTCTCCACTGAGCAGAGAGCCCAATGCAGGGCTTGATCCCAGGACCCTGAGATCACAACCCGAGCCGAAGGCAGAGGCTTAACCCACTGAGCCACCCAGGTGCCCCTCAATTTTGAGATTTTTAAGTGGATTCATATGGTATTTGTCTTTCTTAGTCTGACTTATTTCACTGAACATAATACCCTCTAAGTCCATCTGTGTTGTCTCAAATGGAGTGATCTCATCCTTTTTTTATGGGTGTATAATATTCTGTTATATATTAAAGTGATATTTTCATGTCTTGGCTATTGTAAATAATACCACAATAAACATAGGAATGCATTTATCTTTTTGAGTTACTGTTTTCATTTTCGCTATACCCAATAGTGGTATTATTGGGTTATATGATATTTTTATTTTTAATTTTTTGAGGAACTTGTACAGTCTTTTCCACAGTGGCTGCAGCAGTTTGCATTCCAACCAACAGTGCATAAAGGTTACTTTTCTTCCTTATCCTTACCAGCACTTGTTTTTTCTTGTGTTTTTGATTTTAGCCATTCTGAGACATGTGAGGTGATATCTCATTGTGGCTTTGATTTGCATTTCCCTGAGGATTAGTGATGTTGAATATCTTTTCATGTGTTTGCTGGCCATCTGAATGTATTTGGAAAAATCTCTACTCAGGTCTTCTGTCCATTTTTTAACTGGATAATTTGTTTTTTGATGTTGAGTTGTAGAAATTCCTTATATATTTTGAATATTATTCTCTTATTGGATATGTCATTTGCAAATATCTTCTGTCATTCAGTAGATTGTCTTTTTGTTTTACTGATGACTTCCTATGCTGTGTAAAAGCTTTTTATTTTGATGTAGTCTCAGTAGTTTATTTTTGCTTTTATTTCCCTTGTCTTAGGAGACATATCTAGAAGAATATTGTTATGGCTGGTGTCAGAGAAATTACTACCTGTGTTGTATTCTAGGATTTTTATAGTTTTTTATATAGGTCTGTAATCCATTTTGAGTTTATTTTTGTTTATGGTGTTAGAAAGTGGTCCAGTTTCATTCTTTTACATGTAGCTGTCCAGTTTTCCCAGCGCCATTTTTTGAAAATTGAAATTTCCCATTGTATATTCTTGTCTTCTTTGTCATAGATTATTTGACTATGTAGATATGGGTTTATTTCTGGGATCTCTGTTCTGTTCTATTGATCTATGTGTGTGTTTTTGTGCCAGTACCATATTGTTTTGATTACTATAGCTTTGTAGTATATCTTGAAATTTGGAATTGTGAAACCACCAGTTTTGTTGTTCTTTCTCAGGATTCTTTGGCTACTTGGGGTTCTCTGTGGTTTCATATAAATTTTGGGATCATTTGTTCTCGTTCTGTGAAAATTGCTGATGGTATTTTGATAGGGATTGCATTGACTCTGTAGAGTGCTTTGGGTAATATGGACATTTTGAATATTAATTCTAATAATCCATTAGAATGGAATATCTTTCCATTGGTTTATGTCCTCTTCAACTTCTTTCATCAGCATTTTACAGTTTCTTTCACCTTTTTGGTTAAGTCTACTCATAGGTATTTTATTCTTTTTGGTGCAGTTATAAATAGTGTTTTTTTTTTAATTCCTATTTTCATGACTTCATTGTTAGTATATAGGAAGACTCCTGATTTGGGGATACTAATTTTGTATCCAGACACTCTACTATATTCGTTTATTGATTCTAGTAGTTTTTTAGTGGAGTCTTCAGGATATTCTATGTATAGTATCATAAGACCTGCAAATAGTGGCAGTTTAACTTAACCAATATGAATGCCTATTTCTTTTTCTTCTCTGATTGCTACAGTTATAGTAATGTTTTCTCTAACCCCATTTTGTTGAGACTTTTTTTTTTTTAAATCATGAATGGATGTTGAATCTTGCCAAATGCTTTTTCTGTATCTGTGAGATGGTCATACGATTTTATCCTTTTGTTGATGCGGTATATGATGTCGATTGAATTGCGAGTATTGAAGCATCCTTGCATCTCAGGAATAAATTCCACCAGATCATAGTGAATGATCTTTTTAATGTATTGATGTATGTAGTTTGCTAATACAAACTTAGATTTTAAATATAACCCTTGAATCATAAACATCAAATTTAGGAATATAACCAACTCTATTTAAACCTACATTAATTAAGAGTCATTTTATTCAATCAACAAACGTCAGATGAGTGAGTGCCTCTTGTGTCAGGATTGTGCTGGAGCTCTGGCTGAGGAGTTATGTATTTTCTGAAAGAATTCTGGGCTCCAGTTCCAGGTCCATATTTTGTAAAATTTATGATTAGATAATTTTCTAAACTTCTCTATATGTAAGCTTACATTTCTGTTATTTTAATACTTTTGCTTCTCTTGAAGCACTATTTGGAGGATTAAATGAAATAATGTATATAAAATACCACATACAATTTTGAGCACTTTTATTTTGATATGTTTAGTTTTTGCTAAGAGTTAATGTATAGTTAGCACCTATCAGTCAAAAGGTTAAGCGCCTTCCATAAATCATTGATTCATATAATGTTTCTGGCAGCCCTATAATTAGATACCATTATTATTCCCATTTTACAATTAAGGAGGCTGAAACACAGGGAAATGTAGTATTTTATCCATGGTGCCACAGCTAGGACATGCAGAGCAGGAATCTTAAACAAGGAAATGGGAATCTACTGGTGGGCTCTGTAAGACCCAAAGAAGATCAATTGCATTCCTTCAAGTACTTTTCTTCAGATATTTCCGGGGAGATGAGACTCACCAGAACTGGTAATTGATTAGCCAAATCCAGCTACATGTGATTAAGTGCCTGAGTGGCTCTGTGTGTTTTGTTGGAAGGCCCTGAAACAAAGGGTGTTAGAGAACAGGTTGAGCCATTCAGAGAAACATGATGTAAATGAGACAGACCATGTGCTCTCTAAAGAAGTTGTCCAGAGATACATAGTCCTGGGATGCTTGGTTTCATCTGCCATATGCACGCAAATGTTGGATTCAAAGAAGCTGCTCCAGTTGTTGTTGGTTTGAGGTTCTTCTTATCTATGTGACCCAATGTTACAGCATAGTGATTAGGATCTCTGTTGCTTTCTGCCTACGGGAACTTCTTAGGCAGGGTATTTACTCTCTCTGCTACAGTTTTCTCATCTGAAGATGGGCATAATAATAAAGTTGATAGAATTGGAAAATGTTCAGAATAGTTCTTGGCATACAGTGAGTATTATCTGTGTGTTATTATTATTTGTATATAGTGGTTTTCAATATTTGCTCATCAGTTTGCTGCTTGGGGTGGGTGTTCCCCTTTCTGGAGTTGCCTGATGTGAATTTACTTACCTGAAATAAATGAGATTTGTAATCTCTTCCATCTGGAATTGCTGCAATGGTTATGGGGACCCAGGTGGGGATTAGATGAGACAGAGACAGAAATTAGCCTCTAATGCAAATAGCATAGGGCAGCCTTCAGTGTCAGCAGGCAGAGGGGTTCAGAAGCAGTATGGGGTAAGTGATGGGACACCTGCAACCACTAGTAGAGGTGAAGGCTTTCCCATCCTTTCTTCACTATTGCAGAGAAAATGAACTCCAGTTTTGGTCAAGGGTAGCCATGAGCCATAGAAGTAGGCAGGGATACTTTAGCATTCTAGGCACCCTTCTTTAGAAGGCTCTACCTAAGATCATTTCAAACATTAAAATGCAGCCACATCCCTTATTTTCTATAATTATAACTATATGAGTTGAGTTGTAGTCTGGCAGCTGACAAAATATTACATTTATGTAGGTACTTAATTCAACATTCATTTATTTTGATTTGCAGTTTTTGTTGCTTATTTTGGAGCCAATATATATATTTTTATGCATGTAAGTTTAAGGCCCTGAGGTTGCAGTACCAAATGGATTCAGTAGTCTTGGCAGATGGTTGGGAGCAGATGATTTGGTCAAAATAAAAAAAAAAATGGTTGAAATTTTGCTTTCTACTGATTTCTTTTTGGAAACTTCTCTCAGAACCTGTGTGGTTGGAATTCCTTCTGCATGGGAGGGGAGAGAGAGGTCACCAGCTCTTGCATTATTTTTTTCCTTCTTTTGGGACTGCTCTTCACTCTAGATGGTGAGGTAAGATTGTCCAAGGATTCCTCTCACTGAGAAGATGGAATTCCACCCCCAAAACATCACAGGGTCAATATGATGGTCAGTAAAAGGAACCCAGAATTGGATGCTTAGGTCTGATACTTGAGCAGGGAAAAAAGATTTTGGAAATGTCTCATATGGTTCAGTCTAGATAGTTGGGGGAGTTTTTAATAATGGTGTTACCTTCAGCAGAGATCAGTGCGATCATAGAGGAGAAGGGAGTTAGAAGCTATAGGATCAGGAATCCCACTTGGAAATTCAACAAACTCCAGTACCCTTCACTGATATGACCAGAAGAAGGTTTTGCAAAGATATCTTTCTTTGTTTTGTGGGGGCCCAAAACCTTCTGAAAGGTTGGTGTGAGCTACTTAATTCCTGGCATCCCAGAAGCAGAGACATTTCTTGGGGACAGGGTTGGGAGGATCTCTATGAGCTGGCTACTTTTCTTACTTTAACTAAACCAGGGCAGGTCCTGGAGGAGCCTGATAAAAGATACATATGCTATAATGCCCAGCATTGTGCATATAAGTTTTGCATAGCATGGTATTCTAAAAGAAACAGGACAACATTTTCCCCACTTGTCTAATCACATAAAGACCTGTGTGTGTTTGTGTGTGTGTGTGTGTGTGTGTAGAGACTTTAGAGAAAGAGTTTAATTGAAGTTAGCCTCCTTTCCCTACTCTAACTGAATCCTCAGCATTTTTCAAGAAGGGTAAACTGATAGTTCATTCTCTAGATGTATGTTTGCTAGATTTAAGACACACTTCCAGGATCCTGCAGTTTGGAGACAGAAGTGGTAGAATGGGAAAAGGGCAAAGATCACCCCACCTATTATTGTGGGTTCTTAAGAAACACTGAAAAATCCCTCATACTGCTATAGGCCTTGAATTTGGGATGATGAGGGTAAGGGGATCATTGATCTGAAAGTTCGTCAGAGACTACAGTAGATTTTAAAGAAATTAGCTAGAGTCAGACTGAAGATATCTCCAGTGTCTTGTGGGGACTCCTGTATAGGGCCAGGTCCATGCTGGCTGAAGCTGTTAGTGCTCATCTACTTCAGACCACGAGTAGAAAAGCAATGAGAGAGAAATGAGAAAATGCACTAGAACATACAAGTGTGTCCCTCACATTCCCCTGTGGAACAGGCTGCTACTTCACTGACCCCACTCCAAGAAGTAGCACAAGAGCATGAGAATGAATGGTCAAGGGAGAGCAGGTTGTGCTCCTCTCCTTTCTCAGTGGCCCCCTGCAGCTGCCCAATGGAAGAGGTATGGATGGAGGATGATAATCCCCACATTGGACTGAATGTTTACCTGAAATGAGTTGGAGGATCAATCCACAAATTGTTGTACCAGGTTGAATTATTGGAGGGACTATGACATTGTTAAGGGTTATCTGACAATTTGAGGTATCACCAAATCATTGCTCAACTCTACCTTTCCACTAGCATGTGTGGTGGTAAGTGCCTGAAAAAGTAGTCATCATATAAACAGATGATTATAAAAGGGAAGAATAGTGTGGTAAGGTAGGGAATGCTATGGGTCCACATTCAGAAAGTGAGGGCTAAGCTTATGGAAGGTGTGGGCATGTGCAGTTGTGTAAATACTAAATAATCCCTCTCTGGAAAGAACAGCCCTGATTTGTGGCATTTGCCAATTTCTTTGGCGTAAATACTCCTACTGTGACTATAAATATGATGTCACAAAATGAGGAATTGAGAAGAAATGTACACAATCAGCTCTAGCAAGCTAGTTTCACCTACCTCCAGCACACTAGTGTATGTGTGTGTGTGAGAGAGAGAGAGAGAAAGAGCAAGACAGAGAGAGTGAAACAGAGACAGAGGAGAGAGAGAGATTGAGAGTGTCAAAGAAGGCTTTCTGGGAAAAGGGACCCCTGACCTAAGTCTGAAAGGATGATTAGGAAATAACCACGTAGGAAGGATGTCCCACATGGGAGAATAGAATGAACAAAAGAAGAAGGCCTAAAGCAACATGGCTTATAAGGACAGACTATTCAGTACACATGGTGCTTCCAAAGCTCAGTTCAATTCTGTTCTTTTTATTTTTGTTACAGATGATATGTATGTTGCTCAAATTATGGCCATATTTAGATCTATTCATTTTACTCATCATTCATTTGTCAGACACAAGAAACATTTATGAGAGCCTACTTTCTGTTTATGAGTAAGGAAGATTTAAAGGACTTAAAGATGAGTAGAACATAGTCTCTGTCCTCAAAACACTTGTAGTGTAGGGAGGAGCAGAACAAAAATGTGTTACAGGTAATAGCATGATGAGCACAATGTTAAAATATGCATACGTTATTAGAGGTTGTGGGAGGCTGAGTAATGGACCTCAAAGGTATACATGTCCTAATTTCTGGAACCTTATGAATATGTACCTTACGTGGCAAAAGGGATTTTGCAGATGTGATTAAGTTAAGGACCTTGAAATGGGTAGGTTATTCTCTATCATCTGGTGGGCCTTAAAAGTAGTCACAGGGATCCATGTAAGAGAACAGTGGTGGAAGGACAGAAGCAGAAGGAGAGAGACAGTGCTATGCTGCTGGATTTGAAGAGGGAGGAAGAGACCAGGAGACTAGGAATGTCAGCAGCCTTTGAATCTGGAAAAATCAGGAAAAGGGATTTCCCTAGTCTCCAGAAGCAATGCAGATCTATCACAACTTGATTTTAGCTCAGTGATATCGATCTCAGACTTCTGATCTCCAGATTGTAATTCATGATGTTTTAAGCTACTGAATTTGTGGTGATTTGTTACTGTAGGAATAGGAAACTAATATCAAAGTATTAAAGGGGAGAACGTAACAATGATTAAGAATCTTGATTTGTGGGTAAGATTGCCTCTTTTACAACCATGGCCTCATCTCTTAATAGATCTATAACTTTGGGTAAGTTACTGCCTCAAGCCTCAGTTTCTTCATCTGCAAAATGAGATGATTATACCCACTTCATGGATTTAGAGTATGGATGTTTTGAAATTATATACATACTGTACTGAGTCTGTAGTGAGTAATCTGTAAATGTCAGCTATGTTTTTCCTTTAGACTATTAAGTTTCCTCTTTTTTGCTCCCCAAATGAATATGTTGAGGATTAAGTAGGCTCTTGTGGTATGGCCTGGACAAATGGCTACCATTTCCAATGTTATTTTTGTGGGCAAATATGATCTCATGTTGGAAAAACCCAATCCTTCACATATTTGAGGCTCCAGAATAATAATTTCAATCATGAGCACCGTCTCTTTTTTTTTTTTTGTTGGAAATGAACACTCACACTTGAGCAGCCAATGAAAGGGTTAAGAGTTGTGCGTCTTTCCCATCTCCCCGCAGCCCCCTCACTCCCACCCCACCAATAAAAATCCCATTTTGTGCACCCTCTCTTTGGCTGGAGTATTATTCTCTGCTCCGTGATTTGGAGTCGGCCTGTCTGTCCCCTGACTGAGCAGGAGCAGCTGAACAGCTGTGAAAACAATGGAGAAGCCGAGGAGAGCTGTGATTAGTGGGGGAAGCTGGGGAAATCTGGGACCCACCAGCCCGTTTCCCATGTCAGCGCACAACCTGCGGAATCTGGGCATCACGTGGCCAGGCTCAGCGTTGGGGGCCTGCTTGCAAGTGGGGGGCTCCCCATCACAGGCTTGGCTGGAACTCTCTGGCACCCTCTCTTCAGAAACTATTCTTTCTTTCCCCTCTCTTATTCCTTCCATGTTCTCAGGACTGTTGCATAAACATAGTGTTGCTAGGCAGCCCTGAAGCCTCCTTTCATCCTGGATCCCAGGAAACTCTGTCCAGGCAAATTCACTGGAGCGTACTTACAGCTGATGTTGTCCATGGAGCCACTTCTCCTGTCTGACCCTGGTTTTCCCTCTAGAAGCACCCCACCACCCAGGGTCTGCCTTATACATTTGATTTTCTAGATGTGGTCTACGGCCATACCACCCTGAACGCGCCCGATCTCATCTGATTTTCTAGATGTGGATGTCAAGGAGAGTTTAGAGACCCCCCCCGCAAGCAGCTTCCCCCAGCCATTAAGTGTCCTTTTCTCTGCGGGCTGTGTGTACACAGTGTCTAACTTAATCACAGTCCTTTGCCAGCTGACCCAAGATGACTGGACAGCAAAGAATTTTGCTTAGGTTCCAGTGACACAACCAATGACCACCTAACCACTCTCTGTGGTCACCCCTCTTTTTCCTTAAACCCACAGATCTCACCACTCACTTTTTCAGACTTCCTCCCACCTTGGCTTCCTAGTGCCCACCCTCTCCTGGTTTTCCATTCACTGAAATGGACAGCATGTGGGCCTTTCTAAAAGGCAGCCATGTAGCATTCACCTTGATAACCCCAGCAACCAGCACAGAACCTGGGACACATTCAGTTCAGTAAGCATTTTCAGAGCGAGGAAAGAAAATAATTTAAATGGATTCTTTCCTTACTTGTCCCCTCTCTTTGAAATATAATTAAAAAAAAATCTTATTGCCATCATGATCTTTGTTTAATATTTTCTCTTCTAGATTGAGTTGTCATTATAATTATTCTCAGTTCTTGTTTGATCAAAATAATCTACATACATTATAAATGTTGATAAATATTTATTAAACATAAAATTAGAATTTCATTGAAAAAGCATCTCTCAATGAGATGAATGGGCTTATTTATGTAGTTTATGTATCTGTGGATGAATAATACTTATTTTTAGAATGACAGTCTTCTACATTAATTCTATTCCTTTTCTGTTTCATATATATATATATATATAATTGGAAATATGAAACACTAACTAGAGAGTCTATAATACAATTATTATTTGCCTCTTTTTATGGTTGTCTACAAATCATACTTTCTAGATACACATAAGTTATTTAGCCTGTGTAACTTTTTGCCTAGTCAACCTTTATGGAGTGAATGATACAAGCATCTGTCTTTATTTGACTTTTCTAATTGTTATACACGATATATGGCTCTTATTTTTATCTGGCTGTGGAACGTTGATTATATAGCCTGTGTGGCATTACCTCTTCTTGGGACCATGGCAGATTTGTTGACCAATCAGACTATTGGTTTCTGCTGAGTCTTAATGGAGCTCAAAATCCGTCTTAGCATGCAGGCCGGGGAATGGCTGGTAACCAACCAGTGTGAGCATGGGGGCCAAAACCAATCTTATGGCCTTACGTGTTTTTCTAAGAATCACATCATTATCATTTTTGCAAATACAGTGTATGAGAATAAAAAGCAAACACTATTGAAAAGTTCATAGAAGCAAGTAAAATCTCACCCTAGATTCTTCTGCCCATGCATTAGCATCGTAAGTTTCAGGCAGTATTTTTTTGTACACTTCTCTTTGCGAACCTAAGGATAAAGTTAAGTACAAATAATTTTATAAAAAGGTGATTGTTATATGCATACGACTTGAATAAAAACTACATTTACTTTTCCTTGAATTTAATGAAAAGGAAGGGATTGCTGAACTTCAGATTGTTTCTTTACACAAAGAAATATTCATTCTTAAAAGATAACTTCGAAAGTTAAGAAAAACACCATGTGGGGCACCTGGGTGGCTCAGTGGGTTAAGCCGCTGCCTTCTGCTGCCTTCGGCTCAGGTCATGATCTCAGGGTCCTGGGATTATGCCCCACATCAGGCTCTCTGCTCAGCAGGGAGCCTGCTTCCTCTTCTCTCTCTGCTGCCTCTCTGCCTGCTTGTGATCTCTCTCTGTCAAATAAATAAATAAAATCTTAAAAAAAAAAGAAAAACACCATGAAATACATTAAGGGGGTAAAGAAAAATTGCTTTTAAATTATATGTTTCAAATTACATGGTATCTGTAGCGCCTTTTTTGAAATATGAGAATATTAGGTAATCTACATCTCCATATTCCTTTTTCACACTTCCCATTTTTTTCTTAGTGAAATTATTTTCTCTTGTTGGAATTCATAATATTAATACTCTGATCTGTAATTCTGACAGTTGTTTAATCTTAATTCAATATTCACATCTACTTATCACTCAGTACCAGCCTTGTTACCATGGCTGTGCGGTGAAAGAGACCTTTTATTTTGAAGCATCAGTGGTTTGCTGTATTTTGTTGTCAGGTATCTTTTTCGCAAAAGGCTCATAGGTGTCATTTTTGAGTTTTTAATGTGCTTGAGAATGTTCTCATCTTTATGCTTGAAGGGCAGATAATGAAATCGTCCTAATGATCTCGACAAAAAATGATACTGTTATTTCCCTGTGAAGTGACTTAAAGATGGCCCTCCAGCATTTAGGTGTTCCTTGGAATTCTGCCTGAGGTCTGGGATGATGGACCTTATACTCACAGCCAGCAAAGCTTCCCTAGGAGGCCCCCTTTGCCCTCCCTGAGTCATGTTGCCTTTCTCCAGTCCCTCTTTGCTCTTGGCCCAGCTGAATACCTTTTCCTTCTCTACCATGTGGCTCGTAATTCTGGCGTTCCTCCATCCTCTGTGAGATTTAATTTCTTTAGCACCTGCTCTGGAAAGATCTTGTTTCTCACCAAATTTCCTCTTTCTTACTCACAAGGAAAATGCATTCTGTCCTTGGCACCTCTGAAAATTGAAGTCAATGATTTTTCTAGGCCTTTCTGCAGGTTTTCCTACTTATTCCATTAGGATTTTCCTTGTCATCTCTCCCTCCTCCCCCTTTTTTTCCCTCTCAGCCCAGTGTTTCCTCAGTTCAGGATATAGCTGCTTGCTTTGAGCAGTTCTTTATTGTGTCTCCAAGTGGGGTGCTTATCAGAGACCGAGTACCCTGCAGTTCTGAGATGCTGACTGGTTCAAAGTCTGATAATAGATTAGTAACATCTAACTTGGTTTCTGTCTTCGTCTCTTGCCCGCTAAACTAAACAGCAGAGGCCCCTCTGATAATCATTTTTATTAGCATGGTACAAATACAAACCCTGACTAATTTGGGGTGATGGCTGGTTTGTGACTCCAGTGGGGAAGACAGTGAGGACCACAGTTATAATGACAGTGTTGCTTTAACTGGGTAAGAGAAGGGGTGGTGGGAGAAGGTGGTCTAAGTCTGTTTGAGGTCTTCAGGGAAAACTTATAAAGGATTTGTTATTTGAAGGGAGACTTATAGATCAGGTCAGAGCTTGTCAGGAAATCAAGCCCTTGGGGAGAGTACAGCAGAGAATGACGGAATACACGGAGTGGCAGAAAGGAAAATGTGGGGGGGCTGTGGGAACTGGAAGTAGCTTAGCATGGCCTGGAAGGAGACACCTTGGAATCTATGGCTGATGAGGTAGACAGAAATATGTGGGGGCCACGTAGACAAGTTTTGATTTTGTGGCATAGGTGAAGGAAAGACAGGGAATGATTTGAAAGGCAGGAATTTAATTTAATCAGATTTGCATGTCATGGAGTTCATTCTGGTAGGGAGTAGAGAACATTGTCAGAAGGTGAACCTAGGGGCAATGAACAAAAGGCTACTGTAAGTGTATAGGTGAGAGATGATGGGCTTGACTGGGACCTGACTGACTAGAAAAGCAGTAGTTGTAGGGGTGACTGCACTGAGAGATTTCTTAGATGATCTGGAAGACAGGCAGTAAGTCTTTAGAGGAAGAATCAACAGCTCTCTCTGCATCTGACCTGGTACAACACTGGCTCTGTCCCTGATTGTTTAATTATGAGAATCACTAAACAACCTTGGACTCAATTTCTTCTTCAGTATAAAAGGGCAAAAAATTCTCAACCCACAATTGTTGTGAATAATATACATATAGCCATTGGGATGCTGCCTGGTGCCCAGCAGCCCAGTGAAGTGAGTTAGCCGTACCCATTCTCAGCCTCCTTGGTGTAGAAAGTTCTTTGACTCTGTGAACAGTTATGCCATCAATTCTCTGAATGGTGGGATAAACGTTCTGTGTTTTGAACTACCCTAGTACTACCTTGTTTTACAAAATACTTTAGACTGTGAGTCAGGAATATAAAATCAAACCCTAGCTGAGTACATTTTGCATAAAACATCTTATTAGTCACAGGGTGAATAGGTACTTGAAACAACCTCTGTTTCAATTCCTTGGGACTGAAATCCATGTGAAAGGTAGGGTGGGAGGAAGTATATGGCTACTTATACTATTACTAGTATACAGCTACTAGTCATAACACTTGCAACTATCAGTAATTGTGTATTTAGTTTGTGTGCCAAATATTTTAATTATATTATGTTATTGAGGTCTGACAATAAGCTTATGAAGTAGAAATTGCCCATCTATTTTACAGATAGCAGTATTGAAGCTAAAGCACTCCAAAAAAGTTACTCAAAGTCACTTAGCTAGAAAATACTAACTTTAGAAACCTAACTGTATCAGTTAGCTTCTGCTGAATAACAAACCACCCTAAAATGTAGTGGCTTCAAATAACTTACTATTATTCATGAGCCTGAGGGTCTGTTAGATGTTTTTGGTGATTTGAGTCAGTCTTGGCTGATATTGGCTTGGCTTCCTTCTGCATCTGTGGTCAGATTGAGGACTGAGTCATCTTTAATAGCCTCTCTCAACAGCTTCTCTGGCTATTGGCCTGCTGTTGGCTGGAGCAGGGAGAGCTAACAGTCCTCATCAACTAGGAGGCCAGCCTATGCTTTTTCACATGACTGACAGGGAGTGCTCCCAATCCAAGAGCAAATGTGAACAGATGCTTGAGACCCAGGCTCAGAATAGCACTTCTGCTACAGCCTTTTGCCAAAAGAGCATGAGGCCAGTCCAGATGAAGTGATGGAGTAGTGGATTCCATTTCTTGGTGGAAGAATTGCAAAGAATTGTGGCTATTTTTCTTCTATACCATGCAAACCATGGCTTTGGGCTCCTAAGCCTATGATCCTACAGTGAAGGATATTGTTTTTATGGCTATTTTATAGATGAAAACCCTGAAGTTCAAAGATATTAAGCAACTTGCTCAGAGTCACTTGACTTAGTGAGTAGCTGAACCATCGTGTAAAGCCAGGCATGTCTAACTCGAAAGCCAGTGAATTTCTGCTGGACCTGGTTGGTGACACTAAGAATTAACAACCTGTGAGATGTAGAGCCATTCCCTTCTGGGAGTGGAAGGAACCTTAGAAGCTGTCTGGTCGATTAGCTGATAGAATTTTAAATTTCATAGTTTACTATAATTTTAAAAGTCATTTTGGCAACCAACACAGATTTGTAAACCTGCCTTTTTTTTTTTTTTTTTTTGGCCAACTCAAAGCACTATAAGAACCATTTCTTATCATTGTCATTTCATGAAAAAAAAAAAAGAAATTTCAACACCAAAAGGCATAATTTTATAATAAGGTATAATTGTTTAAATTAAATTAATTTGGCTTTGAAAAATCCTAACTACTTTGTCTTTAATTTTGCTTCTTTTGTCATGGGCCTGTGATGTCTTTACATTGGTCAAAAGACAAACACGGGAGGCACTAATCTAGCCTCTTCTCTTTATTTGTTGTTACTTGAATGCCCTCTAAAATATTCCTAATGTGGTCTTCAATCATTGCATACTTCTAGTGATGGAGAATTCACTATTATCTGAATCAGTTCCCTTCATCTTTAAGCAACTGTAGAAAAGAATATTCTCATACTGTATTGAACCAAAATCCTTCTCCCGGTGACATTAACCTATTACCTGAAGTTCATCTTTTGGTGCTCAAATATAGAAGTTGAATGCATGAAGGTATATGGAAATAACGATGGCTCCCCTAAATTGTCATTAACCCTAGTTCCTTCAGTCTCCACCTGCATAGGGTTGGCTTGGAGTGCTATCAGCTTTTGTCCCGCCCTCGCATTTCATCCAGCTTGACTACAACTACCTTTATGTGGATGTAGAAATCAGTTCGTGTCCCTGTATTTGGCCTGATGGGCTGGTATAGATTAATTAGGTCATCCATTTTCTCTTTCCACGTATGATTCTTCTCTTAATGAGATATAAGGTCATGGCAGCCTTTGCAGGAAAACTTAACCAAGCTGTTGACTCAAGGTTCAACTTTAAGCCTCAATTTCTGTATGAATAAAATGTGAGTACTATAGAGCTGTTTTAAAGGCTCAGTAATTACTTAACAAAATATAATACAACTTCAATGGCATTTCAAGACTATCTGTCATGGACTAGGCCCCGTGATAGGTGCTGGCTCTGTAAAGAAAGACATTTTTTTTGTTCTCAAGGAAATCAAAGTATAGAAAGTAAAACAGGCATATAAGCACAATATTACCATAAGATTATCAGCTTTATTCAGTGGTGTGTGCCAAGTGAAGGTGGGAGAATAGGAAAAGCAGCATCAGTACCTACGTGTGGCTCCAGGAAGGCTTTATAGGGGGTTTAGCCCCTGAACCCAGGCCTAGAGAACATTAGGATTTGCCAGCTGGGCCTGGTCTCTCTAGTTTTGTGGCAGGTGTGACATCATAGTAGTTCAATAGCACCAGACCGCCTGAATTCCAGGTCAAACCCCCTGTATCTCAGCATCTTTCCCAAGACATTATTACTCTCTTCTCAAAGCTGCTGTGAGGGTTAAATGAGATAATGAGCATAAAATTGTTGGTGCAATCCTGGTGCATAATGTGGTGACTATTCTTATTCTATACGACTAAAATGATTCAAATTCCAAGTCCTCCTAGTCTGATCAAGGACACTTTAACTCCCTTTATCTTTACCCTCCACCTAGTGCAATGAAGAGTGCACCCAGGATGCATCCTTATCTGTCAGAATCTTTTTTTTTCTTTTAAGATTTAATCATTTTTTAGAGACAAAACTTGAGCGGGGGAGGGGCAGAGGGAGAGGGCGAATGCAGACTCCTTCCTTGCTGAGTGAAGAGCCTGACTGGGGCTTGATCCCAGGATGCTGGGATCATGACCTGAGCCAAAATCAAGAGTCTGACACTTAACTGACTGGGCCACCCAGGAACCCCCTTAAGTGTCAGAATCTTAAGGGAATGACTTCATGAAAAACACATGGGTTGGCCAAGAGGCTTCAGTATTCCTAAGTACTGATAGCCACTGGAGCAGCAGACTGGTTTGAGGCAATCAGGTTCACACTTCTAACATACGTCACTGGAAACCCAATGCAACAGCAAAGATTTTTTAAATTGTAAATAATTTGAAACATGAAGAAAAACTGCAAGAATAAGAATAGTATCGATGATAGCCAAATGTTTTTTACCCAGGTTCTCCTATTTTTAGTATTCTACTCTATTTGCTTGACCATTTCCTTTATTCTCCCTTTTCATACACACACATGCAGACACACAGACACACACACAGACACAAATACACAGATGCGCACATACATGTACACAGACACATATAGACAAATATACAGACACAACTCAGACACAGTTATACATACACACGGGCACACACACAGATACACATAGACACACACACAAACATGCAGACACAAATACACAGATGCACACATACATGTACACAGGTATATAAAGACACAAATATACACATACAACTCACAGTTATACACACACGGGCACACACACAGATACACACAGATAAACACATAGAGACACAAATACGCAGACGCACACATTCATGTACACAGATACATAAAGACAAAGATACACAGACACATAACTCAGACACAGTTACACACTTAACTGACTTAACACACTTAACACACTTAACACATACACAGATACACATAGACACACACATAGACACACAAGCACAGATAGACATGCAGATATACACATACATATACACACACACCCATTTGCACAGACTTTTTTCTGAACCATTTGAGACAAAGTTGCCTATCTTATAGCCTTTAATTTTCTTATTTGCTACAAACAATGATATTCTCTTATATAACCATGAGGTGATTATCAGCTTTAATAAACACCGATCTAATACTTTGATATACTCTACTGTCCTTATTCCAACTTTTTCAATTGAATAATATCTTCTATAGATTTTTCTTACCTCCCTTACAGAGTCCAAAAGTCAACATTTTATAAAAAGCTGTACCCAGAGGAGAGTTACTCCTGAACCTCCCTTTCTCTCTATTTCCTCACACCTGTAGGTAACCAACTTAATTGTTTCCTGGTTTATCCTCTTTTACTAAAGATAAGCAGGAATTTGTATGTTTTCATATTTCCCCTTTTACATAAATGCATGTTATATATGTTATTTTGCATTTTGCTTTTGTTACTTAATAGTATCTCCTGGAAATCCCTCTATGCCAGTGCCTAGAGATAACCATTCTTTTCCTCCAGCAGCCTAGAACGACACTGTGTAATACTACGGTTTATTCAACCAGTCGCCCATGCTTGAGTATTTGGGTAGTTTACAATGTTTTGCAAATAAAAATGATGCTGCACCGACTAACCTTATGTGTACGTAGTTTCATATTATTTGAGGTGTATATTCAGGGTAAATTCCTCGAAGTGCCATTGCCGGATGGAAAGGGGAATACACATGCAGTTTTGATACTGACAAATTGTCCTCTAAAGGGGTTATACCGTTTTGCATTCTTACCAGTGAGAGAGTACCTGAGAAACCCAACGTTTTAACTTCCTAAATCAGAAGGGATTTGGGAGCCAGAACAGAATGCAGAGCAAAGGTCAGGTGCTGCAGGGAGTAGGAAAAAAGGATGCCCAAGACAAAATCAATTCACAAAATGCTTTTTTCCAGACACTTGGACACCATCTGCTTAAGGGCAGGGCAGTCTTATTTAATTTTTCACTCTTGGGCTAGGCACCTCTAGTAAGATTTCTTGCTACAGATGCCTAGCCAGGTGCCTGGAACGTAGTAGATGATCTGTAGATATTGACTATTTAAATGAATGGAAGAATGAACTGGCAAAAACATGGCCTTATTCATGGGGATAAATAAACCTGGGTGGGAGATTATTTTGAAGGAGCATGTCTCACCTCTTCTTCTCCCTTTCCCTCCTAGACAGTTGCTTCCTTGTATAGCCATTCCCGGGGACTGAGCAGTTTGAAGTTTCCAGAGATGAAAACTTGTAAGCAGTCCTTTGCATTAGGAGATGAGGCTGCACAGAGGCCTATTGTCCGCAGGGACACAGGGAGCTCTGTGGTGAAAGGGGAGTGTCCTCCACCACAGCCTGGTCTTTTCAGCCTGAGCATTGCCTTTTCTCTCTGGAATGTAATATTCTACCCGTGCCCTTCGGGTGGCATTGTGCAGTAGCAAGGTCAGCCGTGGGGGTTGGGGGGCACAAGCAGGGAAATGATCTCTGGACGGGCAACCCAGTAAGTCAGAGGCAGCATCAGAGGGCACAGCCAGGTCTGGGCCTCTGAATGAGTGCTTTGTACGAGTCTTGGTGGCAGTGGCTGGAGAAGCACCTTCCTCTTGCAGCTCACCTGGTGGCTGAACAAAGCTGTCTTTCAAGCCTCAGGCCCCACAGCAAACACTGTACAGGTGATAGATCTGCTTTCCTGCCCTGCCATGGCCCAGGGATCACATTTCTGCCTGGCATTTCTTGTGGGTTGCCACTAGGGCCCATACTCCCTTCCAGAAAATGAAACAGCCGGACCAACCCAGGAGGAGATGGGGCACCTGTTCTGAGGCCACAGGGGTCACTGAGACTCTGAGGATTTTTTTTCAGAGTCACAGGGGAACAGGCATAGCTATTCTATGTTTCTGCTGACTCTTGGCATTGTCCACGTGAGCAAGCACTCTTTGTCTGGCTCTCAGCATTTCTACACTCCTTTTTAAAATTTGATCTCCATGACAGTTTCAAAGGGTCAATGTGGCAACTTTTACGCAAGAGAATATGGAACCATGCATGATGAGATGAAGCGGGTCCAGTATGGCAGAGTCTTCTGCCTCCAGATTCAGAGTTCTTTCTAGGAGACTCTAGTCCCCAGTATCATGGGGATCAGTGAGAAGGTGAGGGCAATGTACTATGCTGCAACGGTATTTTGGCTTTTGTTGTGGCTACTAGCCAGACTTGAAAGGAAAAGAGGTTTTTTCCCCCTCCCTTAATGCAAAAGCCAAATCTCTGTGCTCTGAGCTTGGGTTCCTTGTCATTTTTATGTGTCAGGGTTAAAAACAGAAACTGTGAAGCCCCTGCAGAAAAACACTCAGGATTCTATTCGGGCTTGTAACTTTGTGGAGAGAGGCTGGTGCTGTGATTCAAGGGATAGAAAGGGTTAACCCGGAAGTGGAAGGATGGGTTTCCCTTGTGTCTGACTGAGACAGGGTTAGTTGGGATTTGGGGTATTTCTGTGAATGGCAGAGATCCGTGACCTACGTGTATGAAGCACCAAGTATAGGGAGATGTCCATGAGAGGGCTGAGAAGGCCAGCTGCCAACACTGAGGCATTTGGGGCAGGCACTGGGTCTGTGTTGAGTGGAGAGGCCCGCTGTGGAGCATTTCTGAGCCACCTGGAAGGCTGTCATCTGCTAGATGGCAGAGGACAGTTGGCCCAGTAGCATCTTGTACAGAATGGACGTATAAGTAAGGATGATGAACACCATGGAGTAATCCCTCATTTTGTGAATATCATCTAAACGTCCAAGATTGTTTTTAAAACCCTAGGAAGGGAAGGAAATCCCTCCTCAAAAGTGACTGAAACTGAATCCTCCCTGCCCCAATGAAGTAGGATCTCAGAGACAAATTTAATTTGCTTAAAGAAAATGAAATAATTCACTCACATATTCATTCATTCCACAATATTTATTGTTACCGTGAGTCAGTATGATCCCAAAGAACATCAGTATTTCCTTCTCTGAACATCTTAACAAAATTTGATTAAAATGGATTATTTTGATATTTAGCCTCTGTTATGGTTCTGTTTTCTCTGTCATGCTTCCTCTTTGTGGGTCATTTGCTGCAGTGTTTGCATAAATCCTCCTCTCCCTTCAAAATATGCCTCAAATATCTCCTTTTCCACAGATACTTTTTTCTCCCACTAACCCATAAATTAAAGTGGAGTTGGGTCTTGGCTTGAACATGGGCCACATCTGTTTATGGATCCAGGCATGTCTGGGAGTGTCTGGAAAACTGCAGATTTAGGCCTGATGGAGCTCTATTTTGGGGGCCATTGAGAATCCTCCTGTGAAAGAAATCATGACATTTCCACTTGTGGGATCCAGACAGATACATCTCAGCATATCTGGAGAAGCACTAGAGTGACTTCAGGTTTTAGGGAGAGGATATCAAATCACCAGGAAAGACCTTATCCTCTGGTGAGAAGGAATCCTACCTAAAGATCTTGGTACAATAACAAACTCTACCTTCAGAGGCCAGATTGCAATAGCTCTGAACATACTACAGTGTTTGCCATTTGGGTTTGTCCCCTTATTAGGCTCTTTTGTAGGCTGGCTCTTGGGAATATGGTGTTGCTATACATAAAAATAGAAATCACTGCTTCAATCTCTGCAAACTTTGGGATAAAAGACATACATCTTGGTAACCCCTCCCTGCCTCCTCATTGTCGGAGATTTACATGAAAGGAATATAGATATTCTCCTCCATTTGACCATAAAATTGTGTTGATGCTTTGGCACATTGAAGTCTCAGCCACTGCAGGTGGGGCTTGTCAGAGCAGAGGTAGAATAGCCATGAACTGTCATCTCAGGCTTGAGTGGGGAGCATAGAGGAGCAGCCAGCACTGTGGTGCCTTGTGTCAAGTGTAGCACTTCTTCAGAAGTGAGATCTGCCTATGGAATTCCAGAAATTACTTGAAAGAGATCTTAGTTAGTTAGTGTTAGTCCAGTGGATGCAAAAGGCCACAAAACTTTTGGTTGTTCAAGTAAATGTAACCCAGAGCCTGAAGTGTGGGTGAAGGGATGATGGCAACAAGGGTGAGGAGGGCAGTAGGGGAAGATGCTGAACAGTCTGGGAGCCAGTCCAAGGAAGCACAAATGATCATGAGGACTGAGGTCAGACTGTGTTTCATGAAGACCATTCTGGAGGTTGGTTGGTAACTGAGAGGGAAGAGGTAAAATTGAAGATGAGGAACCCAATAACTTGATGGGATTCTCCATATTTCTAGGGTTGCACCTGACTGTGGAGTATATCCTGTGCAGAAAATAGCATTTTCTCCCCAATGTCTTCTATTGGGATGGACTGTCTGGGTAATAAGTTGCAGACTTGGTCATTATCTTGAATTCATTTTTGACGACTCTGCTTTCCAGTTATCAAAGAACCCTTTAACTTAGAGACATTTGTTGAAGAATCCTTCATTTTATGAGTCTTGTTGATAATCACACTTTTGTCTCAAAATTAATTTCTGCTTTTCTTATAGGCGTCTAGAAGTCCTGACCATTCTGGGATAGTGGTTAATACAGAAAGAATGGATAAAACCTGGTTCGCCTAGTAGGATTCTCACTCTCCCATGTTTTCTCCATTTTGCCTTAAGTAATGAGAATACTCCTTTCTTTGAAACTTCTGTTTGCTCTTTAGTATATCTAGTAATGTTTGTCAACCCTCAGTTCTTATTTGACCCCTCCCCCCTATACTCAACATACCACTCCTGAAGTGCTTGACTCTCTCTCATCAGAAACAGTCACCTTCTCCGTACTACGCATAAGAACTTTACATGTGTGGCAATGTAAGAAAATTTACATGAAAGTCCAAACACAAGAATTATTGAAAATAAGTTTGTAACTCTTATATTGTCCTTCATTTAAAATGCCATTGGGGGTCATCAGAGAATGCTTTCCTATGGTCCCTGGTGAAGGACTATGAAAGGTGGGCCAATGGGTCATATAGTCAGAGTGGGAGGGCAGGTTGTCACGGGTGACTGCAGTGACATAATGAGGGAATTGCTTGTAACTGATGAGTTTGGTTTACTTCTTAGCTATTTATGTGTTTTTATGACTGATGATTATTTTAAGATATTGAATTGCAATTAGACCATTATAATATCATCTTTTAAAAAGATAATTGAGCTCCTTAACAATAGATATTGAAACTTTATGAATATTATTAATCTGGCAAAGATCAGAGCTGGAACATCTCAGTTAAGGGGATATATTTATTCTTTTTTTTAACATACCTTGTTCCTAAGTATGGAGGATTTAAAGGTGTACTTGAAGTTAACTTAATCACATGTTCAATAAAACTATGAAATTTACATTTTTATTTTCCATGTGTTAGAATTTCTCAAAATGGCCAACTTTCTTGTCCCTTTAAAAGTTACTTTAAATATAAAATAAACAAAAGGAAGAAACATGGAAATCTAGTCAGGTAATTTACAGTTATACAATTTTTTTTCAGAAAGCTTTATACACACACCAAGATTATACATGTAAAGGGATGCTCAAGCCTTCCATAGTACTTCAAATCCTCTTCTGCCCAAACACCGAATTTCCTCAGAAGTGGCTTAACACTTCTTTTTTTTTTTTGGTCAAGCCATAGTTGAGGACTATTCTTTTCATAGTTCTAGAAAAAAATCTTCTCTGTCTCATTTTTATTTGTATAAAAAATGGTTAAAATGGGACAATGCCATTTTTTACCCCGAATGGTGACTGCCAGCTATTAAAATGCTAATTTAAAAAAAAAAATACAAAAAACCAAATAGAAGAGCCAAAGACAGCCAGGAAACAAGAGGAATGAAGTCTACTGAGTGATTAATCATTTGATTAACCAGGTAAGTCTCTGGCACATTACTAATTAGCTCACTTACAAAGCCCTGGACTGAGCAGCCCTGGTTTGATTAAAGAGGTGCGGAGCCATTCAAACCCTGATGCTTGAGCTTCTTTTATAAAACAAAATGCGACTTTCCCGGGCTAAGCTCATCTCTTTAATCCAGCTGTGATTTCTCAGGCCTCTGACACTCAGGCCTAGGCACATAAATCAAAGAGGAGAAAATGGTCTTCATGAATGTTCAGAGAATATGATCTATATTTTAGGACGCTTTTTTTCTTTCTAACTTAAAAAGGGGTTGTTTAAATTATGAGGTTGGGGTAACTACCTGTTGACTGTCTTCAAGCTGCTGCTTTGGATGACCCTTTAGACCCTTGGGAGAGGTCTGCCTTTATAGGAGGAAAAAAATCTGCTCTCATTATACTCTATTAATCTGGGAGGATTTATGAGCTTGAAAAAAGGATATTTGAAATTAACAAAGGTCTTCTTTACTAGGGAGTACACCTTTAAAATATTTTTTAACCTAATTCTTTGTGGTTAAGTATTTGTATTCTTAGTTCTGTTAATGCCACCCCTGCCTCCCATACTAAAACACCCATCTTCTTGTTGGTACTAAAGTAGAGCCATTCTGGCTGCTTAAAGAATAAGGAGGTGTAGTGGGCTTTTCCTGCTCCATGGTTCTACTTTGGGTCTCATATAGGATCTCTGCTTCTTTACTTTAAAGCTTACTTAAGACAACTGAATACTTTCTCAGGCTGTGCACTGTAGCAATGAATCCAGGGGCCTCGGTTGTGGTCTCCTTTGTGACTGTTGCAGGAATAAAGAAACTAACAGAAATGTTGGCTGGATCAATCGAAGTACAGGGTTAATGCCAAAGCCAAATTCTTATCTCAGGATATTCTAGGTTGATCACATCATGGCTAGATGTCCTCTCCTTGTGGGTGCTGTAGTATAAAAGGGCACTGATAATCACAGCTCATCTAGCCAAGGCCAGAAACGACAGGATGGTGTGGGAAACCTTGTCATGAGGGGAAGAGCAAAAAAATAGGAGAAGAGAATACTGGGGTAGATACGGGGTAGAGGAATGTGGTAATTGTCTTTGGATAGTTGAAGGGTGTCATGTTGCATAATATGAAATGTGTTCTTGTCCACATTGTATCCCCAACATGTCATAGCACAGTGCTTGGTGAAGAGCAACCAAAACAATATATGAGTGATTTATATTTTTGGCCATAACAGTGGTCACCGTACTTTGAGTGCAGCACACACCATATGCCAGTCATTCTAAGAGTGCTTTGCTTACCTTTCCCCAGAAATTATTACTGTCTGCAATTAATAGCGGAGGAAGCTCAGGCTTCAGATTAAGACACTTATCCAAGGTCATATAATAAATACTTAAGTTAGAATTCGAGCCATGCCTGTCAGGGATGGAGGACCCCTCTCCACAGTGCTCTGTCTCTCAAAACCCCTCTCCTGATGCAGCCATGAGGATGATATCACCCCACACTGGGTGTAGAGATTATTTAAAAATAAATTAATTTTAAAAGATCTACAGAAGATAGTGAAAGAGGGGCTCCTGGGTGACCCAGTCAGTTAAGTGTCTGACTTCAGTTCGAGTCATGATCTCAGGGTCCTGGGATTGAGCCCGGTGTCAGGTTCTGCACTAAGTGGGGTGTCTGCTTGTCCTTCTGCCCCTGAGCCTACTCACACTCTCTAAATAAGTAAGTAAGTAAGTAAATAAATAAATAAATAAAATCTTAAAAAAAGATAGTGAAAATTTATAGAAATGTTATGGAAGCTGTAGTAAAACATAACCAAAAACTTTAAGTGGTATTAAGCTGTCTGTATAGCTGTGTAGACAAAGCAGTCCTTTTTCATTCAGGAGAGATTCAGTTAAGTGCTCCCTCCTGATTAAGGAAATGTAAAAATTAAGCTGAGTATGCATGCACAGCCTTAGCAGAAAAGCATGACTGGACTTGAGTGCACATGGACATATCTGTGTGATTTAGCGAAAGCTGTGTTCCTTAGATCCTCTGACCTATGGAGTCTTCGGGGGTGTGGGTAGATCCGTTTGCCTCCTGAGATGGAAGAGTAGATAGATAACCAAACACCTGCTTCACACGGTATGAAGGGAGGGATCTTGATTGAGTAGATCGGGACAGACCTGACCAAGGTGTGCTGTCAAGAAAGGACTCCAAAGGGGCACCTGGGTGGCTCAGTGGGTTAAGCCTCTGCCTTCAGCTCAGGTCATGATCTCAGTGTCCTGGATCGAGCCCTGCATCGGGCTCTCTGCTCAGCAGGGAGCCTGCTTTCCGCTCTCTCTATGCCTGCCTCTCTGCCCACTTGAGATCTCTCTGTCAAATAAATAAACAAAAGCAAAAACAAAAAAAAAAGAAGAAAAAAAAGAAAGAAATTAACCAAAAAAGAAAGGACTCCAAAGAACCTAATGGCCCCAGAGTAACTCACTGTGAGAAAAGAGAAACATAGTGACTTCCAGATTGACATGTCCAGCTTCATTCTCTTTCATAAAGCCCAGACTTGTATATCTAACCTGACATCTCCATTTAGTAAGTCCAAGGAATAATCTCTTGATTCTCTCTGCTCACGGCCCTCCACTGGTTTCTTATCTTGCTCAGGGTAAAAGTCGACGTCTTTACATAGCTGCCAGTATGCTTTATGATCTGGCCTCATTGTTTCCTGTTTCTAGTCTTCTGTTTGGTCCTCTCTGCCCCTGCCACGCTGGCCTCCTTGATGTTTCTCTGCCATACTCTGGGCTTCTGCGTTGGCTCTTCTTTCTGCTTTGAACTCTATCTCCAGAAGTTCACAATGCCTGTTTGCTTGTTTCGTGTGGATTTCAGAAACTACCTCACTGCTGAGGGCTTCGGCAAGCCACCCACCTAGAATAGCCAGAACTGGCCCTCACCACTTTCCCCCTAGGTACTTTCTCACTGTGCCTTGTCTTCTGTCTCTTCCGTGCACTTGTCACCATCTGACATATTCTATTCTTCTATTTTTGTTGTTCATTTTCTTATATTCTGTCTTTCTCATCTAGAAATATGAGACACCCTGTCCCCTTTGCCTAGACACCTAATGGGCACTTGTAAATGTTTTTAAACGAATGAATAAAATGGGCACCTTGGAATGTGACCATGGTCAACCTAAAAGTCTAAGCAATTGTGATGATTTCCACCTGGGAAAGTGGTAGTGGGGAGGTGGTGGACCATGGTCTGTCAGATCGCGCAGGTGCAGCCTCAATAGTGACCTCATGTGGCATGAGAGTCAAAGTCATCAGAGGGCTGACTTCAGACCCTTTACTTTTCTTTCAGCCTGGACCTGGCGTTTGTGAAGTAGGACTAAGTAAGCTCCAAGGGGTCTTAGGCAATTCTAGGTGATATGTTTTTAAAATTTTAATTCAACATATGCTGTGATAAGGCAATATGTTCACATGACTTTAAGATGCAAAGGTACTGTAAGGTAGATAGTGAGGGGTTACCCTCTCACCTCTGTTCCTAGTCACCCAGAAATCCTCTTTGGTTTCTTGTGAGGCCTTCTGGAAATATTCTATGCAATCTTAAAGAAATACACATAGAGACTTGTATATTTTCCTCCCTTGTTTATTTTGTGCACAATATAGAGTTTTACATATGCTGTTCTGTATCTTGCTTGTATTTTTTAACTAAGATGAAACATCCACAGTGAGGTACAGGAATTTTATTTATTCATTAATTAAATATTTATTAATTAATAAGTTTTCCTTTTAACATATACTCATATAATCCTCATCCACATCAAGACACACATTTCTAGCATCCTGACATCTCCCCTGTGTCTCTTCTCAGTCTCTCCAGAGGTCATTGCTATTCTCATTCTTATCACTGTCTGCTCATTTCCCCTGGTCTCGAATGCCATATGGAATCAGCTCATATATGCTACTGTGTTTCTGACCGTTTCCCTCAAGAACGTGTGCTTTTTAATATAAAGACATATCTGTTTGTGATGATTGTATTTCAGAAAGATAAAGGACATGAAGAATTTCCTCATCCTCTTTTATGATTATATGGTATCCCATTCCAAGAATGCCCTATGCTTTGCTTCACTGCTCCACCCTGATACAGAAGGGTGTTGCAATAAAATAGGCAGAAACACTTGTGCAAGTGCATCTGGTCATTGAATATAAGGGAGTGGAAGCGCTAGGTCAAATAGTGTGTATGTGTATAATTTTGAGAGGTATGCCCAGTGTCCCGTGGTGTTTGTGGGGATGCACAACCCCATCAACAAGACCCGAGAGTGCTTATTTCCCTAACCATCCAAGTGTTTTCAAACTATGGAGATTTGCCAATTTTAAAGAGAAAAGTGACATCTCAGTATATTTTCTCATTATGAGTGAGAATGAGCATTTCTTATTTTAAAGACCATTTTTATTCTTTTGTAAACTTCGTACATAAATTTTGACCATTTTCAATGAGATTAGTTATTTTCTCATATTTCTCTCTGATCACCCCAGAGGTATTAGGAAAATTATCCCTTTGATGTGATAGGGGTTCTAGATATATTTCCCCAAATATTTCATTTGTCTTCCTTTTTTTTTGCCATTTACAAATATTTTATTTTTATGTGGTCAGACTTACTAATTTCTTTAAATTTTCAGGATTTTGTGTTAATGCTTAAAAGGGCTTCTCTACTCCTAGTTTGTTAAAATAAATCACGTACTTTTTTCTGGTCTTTTTATGGTTTCTTCTTAAATTGTTAAATATTTTGATACTTCTAGAAGTCATTTGTGAGTAAGGTATGAAGTAGGCATCCAACATTTATTTCCCCCGAATCGCTCCCATCACACTCATTCTCTTTATTCATGGATCCAGTTTTTCCAAAACTGAAATGCCACTTATCATATGACAAATGCCTCTATGCATTTGGGTGTGTTTCATAATTTGACATTGTTCTATTTATATGTATAAATATGTTCTATTTATACCAGACTAAACTATTGTAGCTTTACTATGTTTTAATATCTGGAAGACTTATTAGTAGGAGTATGTCAACATGAAGTTACTGTTTTCCCTTCTAATAATGACAGCAGGCTCCATAGCAATTTAATTATAATAATTAAAGAGGTATAACTATATTTGCATCTCAAACTTGGGGAACAAAATACAGTAGCCAGAGAAGAATAAAATACAGCAATAAGAGGGTCTTAGATTAAAATTCCAAAGTACATTCCTATCTCCCTCCTATCCCCAATCTCCCCTGCCCCCAGCACTGTGCGCGCACGCACACATACATACACACACACACACACCCTGCAGATTGCCTGCCTGGAGCATACAGGACAGAGTGCCCAGAGGACTGTAGCCATTTCATGGTAACATGAAATGGGTAAGTCAGCTTGATTGTGGAGCCTGTCCCTTTACTCTTGATCCTCTAAAAGTGATCAAATAAATAACAGATTTTATAACTCCATTTTCTTAATGATTTAGAACTTTATTTCAACTTAATTAATAATTTATGTGTTTATTTATTCTTTTAAAGATTTTATTTATTTATTTGACAGACAGAGATCACAAGTAGGCAGAGAGAGAGAGAGAGAGGAGGAGGCAGGCTCCCCACTGAGCAGAGAGCCCGATGCAGGGCTCAATCCCAGGACTCTGGGATCATGACCTGAGCTGAAGGCAGAGGCTTAACCCACTGAGCCACCCAAGTGCCCCTAATTAATAATCAAAAAAATTTATTTCTTGAAAAAATATTTATTGACTCCACACTTTTTAGAATAGCCAGAGTCTAAAACATTGCCAACACCAAATGCCAGAGAGGATGTGGAACAATAGGAACTCTCATTATTGCTGGTGAGAATGCAAAATGGTACAGCTACTTTGGGAGATTGGCAGTTTCTTACAAAAGTAAACTCAGATCATATATAAAAACCTGCACACAACTGTTGATAGCCGTTTTATTTATAATTACTAAAACTTGGACTTGGCAAGATGTCCTTTAGTAGGTGAAATGACAAATAACTGTGGTACATCCATGCAATGAAATATCATTCAGCATTAAAAGAAAATGAGCTATCAAGCCATGAAAACACTTGGAGGAAGCTTAAATGTAGACTTCCAAGTAAAAGAAAGAAGTCTGAGAGGGCTACATGCTGTATGACTCCAACTCTATGATATTCTGGAAAAGGCAAAACTATGGAGAAAGTAATAAATTGTGGTTGCCAGGGGTTAGGGGCAAGGGAGGGATAAACAGCACAGGGGATTTTTAGGGCAGTGAAACTATTCTGTACTATTCTGTACTATTCTGTACAGTGCTGTAATGGTGCACACATGTCATTATGTATTTGTCAAAACCCTGCATTTGTTAGTGTAGCTTCATTGATTGTAACAAGTGTACTACCCTGGTGTGGGCTGTTGATAGTGAGGGAGGTTTTGTGTGTGGGGGAGCAGGGGTCTCTGAAATCTCTCCGCCTTCCTCTCAGTTTTGCTGTGAACTTAAAACTGCACTAACAACCTGTTCTGTCTAAGAAAGGATTTTTTTTTTAAATATTGAGTTTCCATTATATTTTAGATAATTTAAAGGTAGTTGGGATTAAGTGATAGTCCCGGCCCTCATGGATCTTGAGAATGCTGATTTAAAGGTTAGTGATGTCTGATGAAGGAGTCCTAAAAAGTCTTGGAGGGGAAGCAGTAAGTTCAAAGGGTTTTGGTGGTAGTCACCTGTTACAATTCTGACTACACAATATACAGGCACAACTTTGGGCATATTTTTTGAGACCATGTGCTCAACTGCAAGAAGGAGATAAAAATGTTTCACTTGTAATATTATTCTGAGGATTAAATGATAAATGTAAAGGACATAGAGTAGCACCTGACAAATAATAGGTGTTTATGAGATAATGGGTCCTTCCTGCTGCCTTGTTTGCCATTCTACTTGGGCAAACCAAAAGGTAACCTCGCTCAGAGAGTGCTGGCTAAGGCTTTCTAATATGTAGCATGCATATCTCTATAGAGAGCTTGCCTGGCCCTGGCAATTTCCCCCAGAATCTTCCCAGATTGCACATGTTTTTTTGCAAACTATTAGACACAGACTAAACATTCATCCTACACTTCATGTACCTTTCCCTGGGCTTCTCATGTTTACTCTCTCCTCTTCCCTTTGGCTGAAACCTTGTCTTTGTAAGATATTTCCCAAGTGAAACGCCTTCATTTAAAACTAAGAAGGTAGATGCTTTTGACACCTGTACATCATTATGGTATTTATACTACGTATAATATTCCTAACATCTGCTTCTGTGTCAGTTTCCCAAGGCCTAAACTGAGTGATGATATGACAGGCTGATGTAAAATCAGCTGTGTCAGTTTGATGCACAGCTCTGCTTTTTGGGGGGAGGCACTGGAGGTCAGAGCTGAGTGCTCTTTAGTATCAGTATAAGAAGAAGTATATGTCACCCAGACAGGAAATATGTGCCATGTGTCTGACATCCAATCTGGATTAGATTCCCTCCTTCTGTTGCTCCCTCAGTACCCTATGTGTTTGCCCATGGACGGGTAGTGTTGGGTAGTGATTAAATTCTGTGGGCTCTGAAATCTGACTGCTGTTGGGTTCAGAACCAACTACCATCACGAACGCATTCTGGATCTGTATTAAATTGCTGATCTACTCTGTGCCTTAGTTTTCTCATCTGTAAAATGGGCTTAATAATAGCATTTACATCACATGGCCAATGTGAGGATTGAGTGAATTAATGCACAAGAAGCACTTGTGCTTTGTACTATCCTAAGTGCTTCTTATGCATTTAATTTATTCAATCCTCACAACAATCATACGAGGCAAGTGACATTATCAGAAGTGTTCAAATATGCTTAATATTTTTTCTATATCAAAACAGTTATTACACTGAATTGTAAATCTATGTTTACTTGTGTCTCTACCCCACTAGCCCATGAGGTTTTGGTGGCAGGAAAGACATTTTGTTTATTGTTGTATCTCTAGATCCTAGCTTGGGCTAGCAGGTAGTATGTATTCAATATTCATTTTAAAAGTAACAACAGTATGGATGGGCCTTGAAGGCATTGTGCTAAGTGAAGTAAGTCAGGTAAATACTATACTAAAATACAAATACTGTATGATATCACTTCTAGGTGGAATCTAAAAAATCTAGACTGGTAAAAACAAAAAGTAAAATCATGGTTACCAAGGGCTGGGGGTGGTAGAATTGGAGAAGTGGTATTTAAGGGTATAAACTTATAATAGTTGATAAATAAGTTCTAGAGACCTAATATGCAGCATAGTAATTATAGTCAACAATACCGTACTATAAAAGTTGCTAAGAGACTAGCTCTTAATTATTCTCACCACAAGAAAGAAAAGAAAATTATGTGACATGAGGTGGTAATTATATTGTAATACATAAATGTATCAAATCAACAGGTTGTACACCTTCAACTCACATAATGTCATATGTCAATTATATATCAGTTTAAAAAACTACGGGGTGACTGGGTGGCTCAGTCAGTTAAGCATCTGCCTTTGGCTCAGGTCATGATCCCAGGGTCCTGGGATTGAGCTCCACCTTGGGCTTCCTGCTCACTGGGGAGCTTGCTTCTTCTTATCCCTCTGCCCCTTTCCCTGCTTGTGCTCCCTCTCTCTCTTAGATAAATAAATAAAATCTTAAAGAAAACTAAATAAAAAATGAAAAAAATGGATAATATAACACTCTGGTCCATCAATTCAGTAGTTGGGTGGGGACTGAGGTTGTGTGGTGTGAATCGGCAGAAAGATGTTTCTATGGAGATCATCCAGGTTGTACACTGAAGAAACCCAAAGCTACCATCTTTGTAGACTGTACAAAGCAGTGACGCTGAAAAAGACATCCTTAGAAACCATGAAGAAGTAATAGTTTTGCACATGAATAATTATTCTTAAGATTTGATTTCAATGACTAACACCATTGGGATACTTCAAGATTGGTATTATCTAAAAAAAAATTACAGTTTGGATAGGACTCACAAACGTGGTACCTGCAATGTTTCTCTTTTCTTTTCTTTTTAAATCACCTAACATTTACACAGGGACTTAGGGAGAATGCTGGAATGGTAGGATGTGTCCAAGTGCTCTAACTACATTGTAAAAATGGTACTCTGCCCTCTCTGATCTTTTCGCTGGCCTCCCATGTTTCTGTTCTTGCCTGCAGGGGAAATACAATCTCTCCTCAGACCACCAGACCACCCCTCTCCCTCTTCTAAGATCCCTCTGTATTGGTATGAAAGAAGATTTTTGATCAGTTGTATCCAAGGGCTCTGTCTCTACTTGCTGCCTTGCATTTCTGCTTTTGGGCAGTCATCACACCGTTGCAGGGCTTCGTCCAAACCAGGAGGCTGGCCCTCTTCTTTCTCAGTGTCTTGGTGGGTATGTCAGGTTGGTTTGGCTTTATACATGTGGCTGTCTTTGATAGAATCAGAAGTGGGGAACCCTTCTTACACTGACTATCCCCAGGTAGGTGCTTTACCCCAGCTTATTAGAGAAACCCTGAATTGGGCAATCATTTACTTCGTTTCTCTTCTACAACTTTTCTTTGTGTGCACAGCTTCCTTAGTTAAGCATCCTGAAGGGGAGAAGAGCTGCGTGTTAATATTGTAGAAACAAACCCCCACCCTCAAGCCCCCAAATGTCACGGTTTTTGATGTCTTATGAGAGGCCAAATGCTATGGAAGTTAAGGCTTGGGTTCTAGAATCCGAAAGGCCTGTTGAATCTGGGTTTCATTATTCTGGGACTTGGAAATATGTCTTAATCTTAACCTCAGTTTCTTTACTGTGAAAGGGAAGCATGTTTGTATCTATCACATAGGGTTATGATGTAGATTCTTGTGCGATAATGCATGCAAAGCGCTTACTACCATCATTGCCAGTAGGAAGTGGGCAATAAATGCTAAATAAAATCACTTTAATTAGTTTCTAATTAAAGATTATCAAGAATATCTACAGCCATGCAGCATATTTTTACTCAAAAGGATATTTAAATTCAATTAAAAATAGTTTTCTCCCAATGTGGGGCATTGAGCTAGATGTGGATTTTAATACTTTTCTTTTCAGTATGTGGTCAGTTTCCATATGGTTTATTTCCCACAGTTGTTTTTCTTAAATACATGTTTCTACCCTTTGCTTCATAGAGTCAGCACTTTATGGTCATGGGGGCACACCTAGGAAGGCCAACTAAATCAGAGTTTCAGGGTCAGGAAAAGTTACTGGAGAAAATGACAATTCAGCTGACAAGAAAGAGCTACCCAAGCATAGTTTGAGGGCAGGGGGTCCTGGCCAGCATCACCCACAAGAGAAAGTTGGGGTGCTGGGGGATTTTCAAATTGTATGATTGGGGTTGAGGGAGAGAAGGGAATGGCTCTAGGTAAGTATTCAGTCATTGACAGGTGTTGGGTCATAGAAGGTCTTGCTAGCATGTGAGAGAGAGGGCTTTCTAATAAGGGCAATGGAAAATTACTGAGGGGTTTTTAATAAGGGTGCTGATATGAGAAAGTGTTTTCTTTAGAATGACCTTTCTGACTACTGTGTGAAGAATGGGTAGAGAAAGAAAGACAACGACAGTGAGACCTCTTAAGAAGTTACTGCAATTCAGATGCCAAGGGTTGTTGATGGTTCACATAAACATGGTGCTCTGGGGGATGGAGAAGAGTAGATGGATTCTAGAGATATTTTAGAGGTTAATGTATGGAGCACCATGGTTTATTGGTTATAAGGAGTGAGAAAGAGTTGGGACACCCAGATTTAAGTAATTGGGTGATGTGGGTATTATTAATTAAGGTAAGAGGAAAGGAGCATGTTTTGTGAGAAAGAGAATAAATTCAGTTTTGTACTTGGTCTATCAAAACAAGATGAAAACCAGGAGGCAATAACATAGAAGCCAAGGGAAGAAGGCTTCCCTAGGAGAAAGGAGTGGTCACCAGTATCAATGCTGACAAGAAGTCAGATAAAAAAAGAAATAAATTAGAAAAGTTTATTGGGAGATCCAAATTTCAGTTAGAAAAAAAAAACAAATGATAGAATTATTAAATAGGTTAAAGATGTAAAGGGAGCAATTTTCATGGAAAAAGGTTTCTAGTGCAGAGGTTTGGGAGAGAGGGGAGAAGTAGAAAATGAATCTGTGGAACGTCAAACAGCAACATCAACCTGGTGTGCTTTTATTATATGTACCTTGTAAAGTCTTTTACTTGTATTATTGAATTTGATGCTCTCACTCTCTCATGATTGACACTCTGAAAAGGTCCCTTTCACTGATGACAAAACTGAAGTTCTGAAAGGTTAAATAAATTCACCTAAGGTCACATAGCTAGTAAGTGAAAGTCTGAATTTGAACACAAAACTGTAGTCTCAGAATCCTGCTCATAACCACCAGCTATGCAACTGCCTAGAAAATGTGCATAAAACACTGTGATGAGTAGAAGATGAGAAATAACAGGTGGCCACAAAGACCCGGGTCTTTGAGAGTCTGACCCTGTGAATTGCATCATTTGGGATCCCTTGCAGGTTGCCCTCTGTTTGGTTTCAACCAATGGGAGATTGGTAGGGAGAAAGAGAGAGATATCTTACCTGTTTTGGTGTTCCTCATCTGGTAATAGTTGTCTACCTCTGACAGCCCTTCCTCCTTTAAGGCTCCAGTCCTCACTGAGATCTGGTAGAAGACTTCTTTCTCTTTGTCACTTAAGCCATAGTGGGGAGTAATGGCATTCAGATATTGCTGGTCTCTTGTCACCCCACCATCCCTTTTTTATTCTCTTAACTATATGCATACCTTTCTGCATAGGGGCTTCATTAGAGTCTCCCCATTAGAATCATCTGGAAATGAATCATTTCTCCTGCAGTGACCCTGGATGATAGAGATGGTAGCCTCTAGGGGGTAAGGGAGTAAGGGGGTAAGGGGTAAGGGAGACATGGGGACTGAAAGATTTAACTGGCTGCAAATCCTGTACACTCCATCACCATAAATAGCAGTGAGGAGAGTCATAACACTCACTCACAGTTGTTGGCACTCCACAATTTATAGAGCTTTCACATAGGTTCTATCATTTGAGTCAAGAAATAATCCCAAATAGTAGGTGTGATGATTTGCATTTACATTTCAGACAAGCAAACTGGAACTCGAGTTAATTTTCCCAAGATCTCCCAGTTGGCAGAGCTGAGCTTCTGAAGCCAGACCTCTTGAGACCAGGACAAATGTTCTTTCTACAGCACCTTGTCTGCTTCCCGAGAGTTAGTGAGGTGACAGGATGCCTTTTCTATACAGAGCCTCCTGCGGTGGGCAGGCAAAGAACATCTAAATTGTGTCAGGAATCCCCAAGGACCCAGTGCGTTTCACATGTAGCTAGATTCATGTGAAACAAAAATTCCCTCCACCCCCTGGGACCTGTCTCACTCCGTGTAGGTTGAAGAAGACTAATAACATGTGCCAACTTCACCAACAGTATCAGTATAGAATGGAAACTGATAGAAGGTCTCTGGGGGCTGAAAATAACTGGACAAAATCACCCCATGATGCCAGGAGATCATGCTGATGATTTCATTGAGCTTAATCCTTGGGTCTGCCACCCTTTTCCCACATATTGGACATTTCTCCTATGAATGTTGCTTATTTCTCAGGATCTGTACTAGCTGGCCGTAGATGCACATTTGAAGACATCTTTTGAGAGCCTACTCTGTGTCTGATATTTTCACATGCATGATCTCATTTGGATTCCCATAGTAACCCAGATGGGTGAGGTGTCTTTCCTCAAGGTAGTAGGACTAGTAAGAAAGAGCATGGACTAAAACCTAGGTCTCCTGGTACTTTTCAGAAGATAAGTCCCTTAATTCTACTTATGCCAGTTAGAAAGCAGCTCCTGCAATTTCTTGCCCACTTAAAAAATTTTATTCATTTATTTATTTGAATTATAATTGACATACAATATTAGTTTCATGTGTACAAGATAATAATTTGATATTTTTATACACTATGAAATAATGACCATGATAGGTCTAGTTACCATCTATTACTACATGAAATTATTACAATATTATTGACTATATTTCCTATGCTGTACATTATGTACTGGTGACTTATTTATTTTATAACTAGAATATTTGCCTCTTAATACTCTTCATGTATTTCACCCATCCCTTCCATCCCATTCCCCTCTGGCAACCACCAGCTTGTTCACTGTATTTATGAGGTTGCTTCTGTTTTGTTTGTCCATTTGTTCTGTGTTTTTGATCTTACATAAGGGAAATCATACAGTATTTGTTTTTCTCTGACTTATTTCACTAACGCTTTATACCACCTAGGTCCAGCCATATTGTTGTATATAGCAAGATTTCATTCTTCTTTATAGGTGAGTAATATTCTATTATACCTATCTATCTAGATATCTAGATAGATAGATACCATATTTTTAAAATGCATTCATTTATCAATGGGTATTTAGGTCTCTTTTATAACTTGGCAATTGTAAATAATGTTACAATGAACATGAGATACATATATCTTTTTTTTAAAATTTTTTATTTCTTTTTAGCATAACAGTATTCATTGTTTTTGCACCACACCCAGTGCTCCATGCAATCCGTGCCCTCTACAATACCTACCACCTGGTTCCCCCAACCTCCCACCCCCCGTCCCTTCAAACCCCTCAGATTGTTTTTCAGAGTCTATAGTCTCTCATGGTTCACCTCCCCTTCCAATTTCCCTCAACTCCCTTCTCCTTTCCATCTCCCCTTGTCCTCCATGTTATTTATTTTGCTCCACAAATAAGTGAAACCATACGATAATTGACTCTCTCTGCTTGACTTATTTCACTCAGCATAATCTCTTCCAGTCCTGTCCATGTTGCTACAAAAGCTGGGTATTCATCCTTTTAGTGTATATGGACCACATCTTCCTTATCCATTCGTCCGTTGAAGGGCATTTTGGTTCTTTCCACAGGTTGGCGACCGTGGCCATTGCTGCTATAAACATTGGGGTACAGATGGTGCTTCTTTTCACTACATCTGTATCTTTGAGGTAAATACCCAGTAGTGCAATCACAGGGTCATAGGGAAGCTCTATTTTTAATTTCTTGAGGAATCTCCACACTGTTTTCCAAAGTGGCTGCACCAACTTGCATTCCCACCAACAGTGTAAGAGGGTTCCCCTTTCTCCACATCCTCTCCAACACATGTTGTTTCCTGTCTTGCTAATTTTGGCCATTCTAAGTGGTGTTAGGTGGTATCTCAATGTGGTTTTAATTTGAATCTTAGTGATGATGAACATTTTTTCCTGTGTCTGATAGCCATTTGAGATACATATATCTTTTTAAATTGGTGTTTTCATTTCATTCCCATAAATAGCCAGAAGTGACATCGCTGGATTGTATGGTAGTTTTATTCTTAATTTTCTGAGAGATCTCCATACTATTTTCCATGATGGCTGCACTAATTTACCTTCCCACCAACAGTACACAAGGGATCCCTTTTCTCCACATACTTGCTAACACTTATTATATCTTGTCTTTTTGATAACAGCCCTTCTGACAGGTGTAAGGTGATAGCTCATTGTGGTTTTGACTTTCATTTCCCTGATGATTAGTAATGTTGAATATCTGCATATACAGGATATTTTCTTTAGAAAAAAAATGCCTATTCAGTTCCTCTGTTCATTTTCTAGTCAGGTTTTTGTTTTGTTTTGTTATTGAGTTGTATGGGTACTTTATATATTTTGGGTATCAACCCCTTATTGGATATGTCATTTGCAATGATATATATTGGATATATCTTCTCTCATTCAGTAGGTTGTCTTTTGGTTTTATTGATGGGTACTTTCAATATGCAAAAGCTTCTTAGTTTGATGCAGTCCCATTTGTTTATTTTTCTTTTGTTTCCTCTGCCTGAGGAGTCATATCCAAAATATATTGCTAAGAAGATGTCAGAGAACTTACTGTTGGTGTTTTATTCTGGGAGTTTTATAGTGCTAGGTCTTACATTTAAGTCCTTAATCCATTTTGAGTTTATTTTTGCAAATGGTATAAGAAAGTGGTCCAGTTTTATTCTTTTGCATGTAACTGTACAGTTTTACAACATCATTTATTCAAGGGATAATCTTTCTTCTTTCTTTTATTTTCCTTAGATATATCTAGGGAAACTGAAAAAAGCATCAAATTAATGGGGTTGAATCTGTTGATTCAGTCTAGGGGTATATAGAAGGGGCTGTGCTGAATACTTAGGGAATGAGGCTGATGGCATGGAGATTTATATTTTCAAACCCAGGTCTTCATTTCATCTTTCTCTAGATACTTAGAAAGGAAGAGGTCTAAACTGGTTTGTTTATTTCTGGATTATGAAAAGGTAGGCTTGGAAAACCTTTCCACTAAAAGTAGCTCCTGAGAGTTGTTCTAACCCAGTGCTCCAGCATGAGCAGAATAACTCTCAAAGTGACCACAACAATGACAGTCAATATATATTAGCCATTATTCACTTTATTATTGTTTGTTGCCTATATCATTGGAATAGTGTACTAGCCTCAGGGTTTATAACCTTCTTAAGAACTAATGGTTCATCCAGACATCATTCTTGATGGAAGTCTTCAGTCCTCAAGTGTGACAATAACAGCCTGAATGTGGCACTGGCAATGGAAATGCAAAGACACTTCTGTTGAATAAACTCATAGATGTTTAGCATGGAGTATATGGCTTCTCAGTTTGATCCAAAATTATGCTCTTGCCATGTAACCTGTTTATGATTCTCCTCCATGCCCACTGAGCTAGAGTTCCACCAAATTATTCAAGATCCTTGAACATATCATACCTTCATGCTTCTGTAAGATTTTCCTGCAGCAAACTTCTATCCTTTTCCATTTGATGAATGTCTGTGTTTCAGACCCAGTTCAAAAATCATCTTTTCTCTGGAATCTTCTTTGATTCCCACTTCTCATTCCTACTGCTCTAGAACTGAACTTTCCGTTTTTTTTTTTTTTTTTTTGGGTGCTCCTCAAGTATTGACATTTTACGTTTAGCACAGGGCTTATTACTTATAGAAAGCAAGATATTTGCATTTCTGGTAAAATCCCCTCAAGGGAAATAGCTGTTCTAAAGTGGGCACTCAATGGAAGCTGATGCCTGGATAAGGGATTTAATTCTCATTCTGTGTGTGGAGGATTCTAGTATTTGATAATTCTCTGATCTTCACGAAGCATTCCAGATTGTGGTTACACAACAGCAATTTATATCTTTGCTTTCAGATAGGACCAAACTTTGGCTTGATGCCTAACAATATAGTGGACATAAATTAACAGTGGAGCAATTTACAGTCTGTCATGTCTTATTGCTTAATGAATTTGTCAAAAATCATATTACTCTGAAAATTATGGCAAGCAGGGTCCATGGGGCTTATGTCTTTAAGAACAAGATTGTTCCAGCCTCACTCAAGCAAAACTGCTTCACTACTTTCTTCTTTTTAATGTGGACACCAGAATCTCAGAGCACTTCTGTTTACTTATCAAATCTCTGTTGACTTTCACTTTGCATTAGGACTACCAGGGATGTCCTTGGCCAGTTTGCAAATCCTCAACCCCAGTCCACCTGCTGTCAGAGCCAAATAGGATTTAAGAGTCTCTTAAACTCCTGATTCTATGCTAATATGATGTCATCCATTTCTGGCTTATGCTCACTCTAGACTTTATTACTCATTTTTCAAACAAAGCCAAAGGCTTGTCCTCTATTATGAGGGTACCAAGCAGCACCCCTAATGCCCCAGCTATTCCTCTATCCTCTTTCTCTTTTCCCATCTATTTACTCCCCAAACCTCTTAACATTTATTCCTCTGTTTCTCAGAATATGAATCATTTTTGAACGCTATTTCACAGGGTAAAGAATCAGATAGACTTGGTATTTTCTAGACACCATTTTCCTCATTTGTAAAATGAGATTAACAACTAACTCATTTGGCTAGTGTGAAGATTAGAGTGTGCCTGGCATCCATCCATCCATCCATCCATCCATCCATCCATCCAACCATTTATCCATTTAAAACTCATTCATTCATGTTGTAAATGTTTGAGAACATAAAATGGGTCAGGCCCAATGCTTGTCATTTAGGATGCATAGTTGAACTTAGGCGCTACTATCAAGGACCTCGGAGGTCACTGGGAGGATGAACAAATTAAAAAATAAATAAAAACTAAGATGGCAAGTGATTGAGACATGTTCAGACAAGATGACAGCTTCACAGTGATCTTCACAGGGCTCTGGGGAAGTGTGTGGAGGGCTGCCAGGGCTCTCTTCTAGAGGGACAGCTGCCCTTAGGTTTGGGGCCATGGTTAATACTCAAAAATGACAATGGCATTGCTGGTAGGAGTGATAGCACTGGCAATAGTAGTTTTGATTGTTGTTATCGTTTCTCTGTTAGTTTCTCTCTCTCTCTCTGTTCCTCTTTCAGTTTCTTTTCACAAGACTCTCTCTCTTCCTTCCATTTCTGCATTTCTCCTTTCACACCCTATCTTATAATTCTTTTGGGAGCATCTAACTATGGATTAACTGATGGCCTATTAAAACACAATTGGATCTTTTTATTATGTATTTTTCCTAAGGAAAAATTGCCCCAGTGACACCTGAGCATATGGAAGAGCCATGGCTGGGTTGCAAACCAGTGGGGGCTGCCCCATGAAGGTGGCAGATGCCCCCGGGCAGCTCTCTGGCTCATCCTGTGATCTGTCTTCTTGGCCAAATGGAAGCAGGCCAGGCACCTAACAGTTAACTGTGATGCTTTTTCCCCCCATTTCATTTCAATCTCTTTGTTCTATGCAACCAAAGAGCTAATGCCTGGAGAATTTATTATGACCCATTGTTCGGCTTGTGGAATAAACCGATTCTTCCCCTTTCTGTGTTCTGACTCCCCCCTTTGTCTGCAATTTTATTTTATGGTTCTTTTTGTACACATCCAACACATGCTGAGGTTATTGAAAAGCACAAATTACACAGAATTTAATTTGCATATCTATTGAGGGTCCAATCCCAGAGTCCTGAGTCAGGCAAAATGCCCACTACTCACCTCCTTTACTCTGCTCCTTCTTGGCAGCACAACCTGAAGGCTGCCCCTCTGCTGCTTCTAGCAGACCTGGAGAATGGCCTTCATGAATGGTGTCAGCAGAGTCACGCCACGGAGGACAATGAGTTGGGTTTTGTGAGCTTCCAACAAAGTCACTCAGAGTGTCTTAGTGGGCAAGGTAGGGGAAGAGAAGTCAGATGACAGCCAGTGAGGTCAATTTAGTACTGGTGTGACTGGGAAAGTGCAGGTGTTGAAATCATACAGGACTATGTGTAAATCCCTGTTCTTTCAATTACTTGCTTAAAAAAAAAAGGTTTTATTTTAAGATGGCTGTCAGTTCACATGCAATTGCAAGAAACACAGAGAGATCACTCATGTACCTTATACCTGGTTTCTCCCATCATTTGATTTTGACCTTGGGCAAGACACTTAATTTAGCTAAGTCTCATTTTCTTCACCTATAAAATGGGAGAAATAAAGTACATACCACATGAAATTGTTTGAAGATCATTTAAAAGAGCATCTATGAGACAACCTAGCATGGTACTGGTACCCAACCTGTCCTCAATAAACAGATATTCTCCTCAGAATAAATGATGTTAGCTGAATAATTCTGATCAATGAGAAATAGTAACTTTGAGAAAGAGTCTAGCAGTATATTCATAATTTCAATCTAAATCCTGCTGTCATGAAAAATAGCATGTGTATTTAAATTTTGATGTAAGAATGATTTTTACAGAAAAAAATTTAAAAATAGTTACATAAAATAACCTAGAATCCTAATACCCAGTTAAAATTATTGTTAACATCCTATTATATATCCCTCATAAGTAGATCATACCTCTCATAGTCTTCATAACCATTATTTTAGGGCTGTGTGATATTGTGGAGTAAGGAATACTAGATTTTATTTACATTTGGGGTGTGTTCAGTGTCTTGCGATTTCTTTTCTTTCTTCTCCTCCTTCTCCTTCAACTTCTCCTTCAACTCTCCCTCTTTTTATTCCTCTTCCTCCTTTTTTATTTTTTACCTATAAAGAGATCTACGTTAAACATCCTTGTAAATAAATCTTTGCGTTCATCTATGATTATTCCCTCAGAGTCCATTTCTAGGAATAAGTAATTATGGCTCAAAGAGTCTCCACATTTTATGGTTTTTGATACATAGTAACTACATTAGTATCAGCTATTTAGATCAGTGATTCTTTAATCAAGGTGCACATCTGAATCATCTCTTTAATTCTATAATTCTGAGTCTTGACCTCTGGAGACTTTTATCTCAAGGATCTGGAACTTTTAAGATGCTCCCAGGAGATTCCCCTATGCAGATCTGCTTGAGTATCATTGGCTGAGAGGAAGTCAGAGGTAAAAGTCAATAAAATTTTCAAATAACAGGAGGCAGGAAAGAATTAATTAATTGGGTGATAATATCAGTTTTCCCAAAAATGTTCATATACTGGAATAATAGGAATGTGCTGAGGAGGCTGAATATATAGAGAATACCTTTTGTAAGCTCCACACTGCATTGCCATAGCACATAGATTATCTGAATAATTGAAACAATCAGGCAAGAATGTGTTCTATTTTACAGATGAGGAAATTGAAACTCAAGGAGTTAACTTACTTGCCCAAGATCAGTATTTGCAGAGCTAAGTTTTGGCCTCTTATCTCCAAATCTTATACTTTTTAATTTTTCCATACCACAAATTTTTATTGGTTAATTTAGGAGGAATCAATACAAAGCAATGAAGTTGGATCTCAAATCCAAATGGACAAAACACCATCAGGAGATACACTTTATCTAAGACATCTATAAGAAAGATTCAATGTAACATTCTCAAAGTGTAGTCCAAAAATCACTGATTCTAGAATTATTGGTGGGAGAAATTATTTAAAAATGCAGGTTCTTGAGCCCCACCTTAGATCTACTGAATTAGGATCTCTAAGTTGGGAGCCAGAAATCTGGATTTCTGATAAACACCCAGATGAATAGCAGGCACACCAAAGTTTGAGATCCAAAAGTTAAGAGTTTTAATTAAATCTGGGTTTAATATAAATTGACAGGGTAATACTCCTGAAAAGGTAAAGAAATCTTATCGGGAGTCAAATTTATACAGATCAAAGAGCAAACATGCCTGTGCTGTGGAAGTCACTTTTGAGCAACTCATTTAAGGATATTTAAAATTTGTAGTGTACACAGAGAAGAGTAGCCAGCATGGTGGGTATACCTGATACAGTTCAAGGAACTGTGACAGCTCAGCCTGCAATGGCAAAACTTATGTACCAGATAGCATTGCTCTTACCTAGTTCTAGTTATAAGTGATGATATTTGCAACTTAATATAAACCAGCACTTGATTTTTAGGAATATTAGAATTAGATATTAAATTCAAACAGCACATAGATTCCTGCTTTTAATTATTATGTTAAACTACTTTGTATATGTTGATTGAATGAAATAGTTAAATAAAGTGTTTATGGAAACTATTTTTTTCTTGAATCTAGTGAAGTTTGGCTTCCAGAATGTTTTACTCTTTGCTCATAAGAATTAAGCTTATTGACAGTATTTTTTAAAAGACTAGAATAAGAGAATTGCCTTTATGTTAAGACCAAGTGTTAAAAAATTATGTTTAAGACTTTCACTTAGTAATTTAAAGGAAGGTCAGTCAAATATTTCTTTTTTTTTTTAATTTATTTGTCAGAGAGAGAGGGAGAGAGAGCGAGCACAGGCGGACAGAATGGCAGGCAGAGAAAGAGGGAGAAGCAGGCTCCCCCCCAAGCAAGGAGCCCGATGTGGGACTCGATCCCAGGACGCTGGGATCATGACCTGAGCCGAAGGCAGCCGCTTAACCAACTGAGCCACCCAGGCGTCCCTGTCAAATATTTCTTAAACAAGATAGAAAAATCATTAATCATTATAAAAAAGATAGATAAATTGAACTTCATTAAAATTAAGATTTTTTTTATCCCCATTAAGCAAGGGAATGTGCAGTTTGTACACTTGGATAAGATGTGAACCATACATATTTATAGAAAGAACTTATTCAGAATATATAAAAAATTCCTGTAAGTCAACTAAACAGCAAAAGATAAGCAACACAATTAGAAAGTGAGCCAAATACTTGACAAGTTTTTCATAGACAAGGATAGACAAGTGGTCAATAAGCATTTGAAAAGTTACTCAGCATTACTGCTTAGCAAAATGCACATGAGAACCACAATACTATCTCAGTACACATCCATCAGACTGGCTAAAGTGGCTAATAAAAAAAATGTTGGCAACAATGTAGACCTTTTACACTTGCTGGTTGGGATGTGAATTGTATACACTGGAAAACTGACTGGCAATATATACTAATGATAAAAAATATATTTTCCTTGAGACCCTCTTAGACATATACCCCAGAGAAGTGAATGCATATGTCCACCAAAAGACATGTACAAGAATTTTCATACAGAAGCTTTATTTATTATGGCCAGATCAAACAACATAAATATTCATTGGCAGTGGGGAAAACAAATACATTTGTGGGAATTTCAATAAGATGGAAAACTACAGAGCAATAAAAAGGTGCCATATTGCCTCACACAATAACATGGATGAATCTTTAGTCAAGATTGCATACTGTATGATTCTATTTTGTGAAGGTCAGGAATAAACAAACTGATGGATGGTGATAGTCAGAAAGTGGTTATCTCTGGAGAGCGGTGGTAGATACTGACTGGGAAGGGGCAGGAGGGGATACATTGGGTATTGGAAATGTTCTATATGTTGAGCTATGTTGCAGTTACAAGGATACACACAAACACAATACATATTATAACCTAGGATTTAAGACTTTAATATAAAACTTCAATAATTAATATGATGAAATGAAGGAGACCAGCACTTTGCTATCTTAATATAAGCTAGATCCTACATGCTTGTATGTGATATCAATAACAACTACAAGGAAAATGATGACAATGTATTAAATATTAGAGACCCTGAGTTTGTTATCTAAAAACCACAGTGGTCCTTATGGTTACTTGGGTTTTTCTGGACATGGTAATGTCCTTGTGGACATTATTATTTTACAAATGAGGAAATAAAAACAGGAAATCACTTTCCTGCAGTCTGTGAAGCTAGGATTCAAAAGTAATTTTGTCATATTCAAAACATTTGCTTTAGACCTTAAATTTCTTGGAGGATGAAGATATGTCTGTTTAACTCACTTGGGTACCTCCAGCACCTGGCACAGGGTCTTGCAATTATTAGGTACGCAGTAAACAGAGTTGGATAGATAATAATTAAATGAATGAACAAAAGGTCATGTTCTTTCCCTCTACTAGGCCAGATACTTCTCTGCTGGTGATGTCAACATTAGTGAGGATCAAAATTTATTCCCCACCCCCCACATTTCATTGGTGTGTAGACTAGAATTTAAAAAGCAGCTCAAAACCAACAATGCTCTTAGAATTGAAATGTGATGGAAATTCCAGTCAATCCTGAAGTGCCTTGACTTGGTGGCTTTCTCTCCTTTACCTCACCTTCCTCCAGCTCCATGCACTTTACTAAAAGGGCTTCCTGAAGATAAGCCATTACACCTGTCTTCTATGGCCCTTGTGCATGACCTGGACCCGGGGCTGATATGCAGATGGCAGAGACTGCATCGGCTTTTCAGATTAATATTTTGAATAGCACCCTAACTTCAGACAAGGGCAATAAGCCTCACAGAAGGTTTGATCACTGCTTAACACAAGAAAGAAATTCCCAAGGTCACATGAACTGCTTCCTGAAGTAGCTGAGTCCCCATTAGTGGGGGGGCCCAATGCTTTGAACAAGCTTCTGCAGATGCTATGGAGAAGATTTGAAAACCAATTGAAAACATGAACAAGATCTATAATTATCAAACTACTTTTTGTTTATTGTTAGTGGCAGATCCATTTCTTTTTTTTTTTAATTTTTTAAGATTTTTTATTTATTTATTTGACAGACAGAGATCACAAGTAGGCAGAGAGGCAGGCAGAGAGAGAGAGGAGGAAGCCGAGCAGAGAGCCCGACATGGGGCTCGATCCCAGGACTCTGAGATCATGACCTGAGCCGAAGGCAGAGGCTTTAACCCACTGAGCCACCCAGGCACCCCGGCAGATCCATTTCTTAATGGAACTATCAGGTGGATGCTCAATCCGTGAAAGAGGTAAAAGAGATCCTAGGTTGGCATGTCAGGGCTTCCTTCTTACCTTCCACTGCAGAGGCTGGCAGTACAGTTGGAAAACCTAGGACTGGGGACTGTATGTTCTCTTTAGCAGGGTGGTAGCATCTCTGAGGCTTCTGTGGAAATCTTTCTCCAACGGGAGAAAGGGCTGTCATCATAATGTGGGACTAGGGGCAGCTCCCCTCCACTGTCACAGGATGCTGAAGTTTTCATCTGTCAGGCTGTTTTTGTTAAATAATTTCATGTTGCCAGAGAAGGGCTCTCATTATGGTGCCCTTTTGAGGGTGCTATCACATTCATCACCTCTTTTTCCCTCTCTGTCAGTGCAGGGGAATCTGGGCTTCAGCATTAGGGAAGCTGGGTTTACAGTTAGCTAGGTGGTTAAGACAGAACCTGAAATCCCTCTGTAGTGTTTCTTTATCTGCAAAGTAGTGATCATCGTGGCTGCTCTGCTTCCTTACAGTATTGCTGTGAGGGCCAAATAAAGAAAGGCAGTAAAAATGGTATGACCATAAAATACTACACAAAGTCAGGTTTTAGTATAGTTCTTACAACAGATTAAAAATATATGTATTTAAACATCTGTGTTGTTTGCAAACTGAGAAAAAGTATTGTGTTCAACTGTAACAGGACAGATCATGTAGGAAGGACTAGAACAAATGAAGTATAACAGTAAGTGCTCGTCCCTTTCCATAAGCCCTAGTCCCTACCTTTCAGGGCTATTGTAAAGGAGTGTGTGTGTGTAAGGAGGGACCATGAGTCTATCAAACTTGATTTAAATGCATTATTATATTCCTACTGCAAATGCTGAGAAACAGCTGTTGTAAGCCCCCTATTTTAGAGTTGAGGAAACTAAGATCCAGCAATTGTAAGCATCTTATCCACAGCAGTTATTGGCAGCGTCTCATGAAGGAAATTGTTGACGTTATGCAGTGGTGAGGGGAGAGGGGATTGTGTTCTTCTATGATATCATTGGTGAAAAAATGTACAATGATTTAGGTAAGAAAGAGAGACAAGGAGGGTCTTAAGAGCAGAGAAGTTGTTTGATAAATGCCACAAGGTCTAGGGTGACCTTGTGCCAAGGATGGTCTCCCCTTACATGCATTTTGGTGTTCCTGCTCTGAGACATACTCTGCCAGTCCCCAGAGAGACAGACAATGGCGCACGGTTCCTCCTATTACAATGCCCTGGATACTTGCAAAAACAGTTTATATATATACTTCCTGTAGCTTCTACTTCTTCCTCCTTCCCCCTCCTTTTTGTCCCTCAATTTTTAGTCTGTAAAAGACACTGTCAAAAGAGTATGGATATACTTCCTCCTCTTCTCCTCACCCTTTGCCTTCCTCCTGGTAACAGTCTCTTATTTATTTACTCTGTGCCAGACTTTGTGCTACACATTTAATGCAGACCATCTAATTTAGTCTTCATAACATCACTGTGGAATATTTTATGATCCTATTTTAAAAAAACAGAACAGGGATGTTAATTTCTTCAAAATAGCTTGGCATGGCCAGTAAGTGTTCAAGCTGGCTTTCATGCCTGGGTCTTTGGACTTGAAGTATATCACACTTAACAGGATACAATAACTGCTCTATTCAGCATGCATATGTGTTTGCTCCTGGCATTGATAATTACTTTGGTAGCCGTTAAGAATGAAAGGTTAACAGCTTCTGGAAACCATATTTTAAGAGAGTCCATGCACTATAGTATGAAAATTATTACTAAAGGTCATATGTCTGGGAATTATTCGTCTTGTAGGCAAAATTAGGAATGGCTACTTCTATGCTCTCATTGTTAAGAGGCTGTAGAGTTAGGAAAATTGGATTTGAGTCTTGCTTCCACTATTTAATTGTGTGACCTTGGAAATTTTATTTGATTTTTATAATCTTCCTCTGTATAATGGGAATAATCATAGTGTCATACATATGGTAGTTACAAGGATTTGAAGTACAGCATAGTTTCTGGTGCTTATTATTCTTATTTTTACTATTATTACTATGATTGAGACTTGAATGTTTTTTATGCACTCTCATGGGTCTTGTAGAAGATGCTGTCATTCTTCATTTTTTTTTATACCTAATCAATGTAGAATGGGTGGAAATTTTATGAATTATTCCACACTATTAGAAGGACATGTTCTTTTCCTTATGCCTTGCTCTATGACAGTTCTCAGTTTCTTTTTCTTATGGAATTGCTCTGTTCCTGGAAAGATGTCAAGACTTTATGAAAAAATTATGTAAAAATAACTGGTGATGCTGTTCTTTCTTCCTCTTGGGAAGAAACAAGACCATTGTCCTGCAGTTAATTTCCTCTCTACTTAGCTACACTGTGAGCGTCACCTGAGCACACTTGTCCTGGCTAACTATACTGTAACTGAGCCTAAGTTACCAGGTTTTTGTTTTTCAGTGCTAGGAAAGCCATTTTGATTCACCTTTTAGCTTACAAGCTCCAACCTTTCAGCACAGACACTAAAGTTGAACTTTGACCTTCACCTGCCATCTTTTGCTTATTCTTCAATATGTTCAGGTCTCAGGAGTAGAAGAGGGGTGCTATTTATTCTGGGTTCCCTCAGAGATCCCCCCAAACACTTTTCCAGTTATTTGGCCATAATTTATTAAACAAGTCTAATGAGACCTCATTACAAGGTATTGGTAAGTCTAGGGTAAAAAGGGTTTACAGTGATGGGGCAAAGGCAGGATGTACCCCTGGGAAGCCCATCACCCTAGATGACAGTGTGAATGGTACAGTCAATACAGGGAAGGACAATAAAGAAAAACTGGTATGAGCTGGAGTTGGTGGAGAGGTGGGCCCTGAGATGATGTCTGGAAGGATAGAAATTAAATTGGGTAGGTGAAGAATACTTGACAGGCCTTCTAGGAAGCAAGAGAAACAGCATTCAGGAAATGGCTAGATTCTGAAATTTGAGAGGTTTTGATTACTGCCCAAACAGAATATGGATCTCACTTAGCGGTGGAATCCTCAGTCTTTAACTTACTCATTGAATGAACTTGGGCAAGTGAATTCCCCTCTATGAACTATGGTTTCATCATCCTTAGAATGAAAACAATAATTTTGCCTTTGCCTGGCAGTTGTGAGATATTAATGAGGCAATAGATAGAAAGCATACAACTCCATGCCTGGCACATAGTAAAAGCTTAATACATTTATTTGCTACAACAGGAGTAACTGCAGTGCCTGTAAATGAAGTGGCTTTCCTGCAGGGAGTGAGTGTCGTCTATACTTTTTCTAAAATCATGTCAGAATTCTTTGAGCTCTGAAAACAAAGGACCTAATTCTTAAATGGATATAATCATTATTCAGTAGACCAGAGTTCAACCATTAACTTGTAGTTGCAAAATTCTTTAAGCTCTAATCTTTCTTCAATTATTCATTTTCACTAAATTTTTAATAAAAGAAATGTAAATACAGAACTGGAATGACCAAATTACAGTTTTGATGTTTTGTACCAATTATTAGATGTAGGTTTTAAATATTAAAGACCAGGATTACTAAGCAGGATTTTATGAAATCAAGTCTTGCTAGAGGTTTCATCTGCCTTAATTTCTTTTTTTAATAATACTTTTATTATGTTATGTTAGTCACCATACAGTACTTCATTAGTTTTTGATGTAGTGTTTCATGATTCATCATTCGCCTTAATTTCTTATTACAGGTTTTCAATCAAAGTCCTGTTTTCTGGGGCGCCTGGGTGGCTCAGTGGGTTAAAGCCTCTGCCTTCGGCTCAGGTCATGATCCCAGGGTCCTGGGATTGAGCCCCGCGTTGGGCTCTCTGCTCGGCAGGGAGCCTGCTTCCACCTCTCTCTCTCCGCCTGCCTCTCTGCCTACTTGTGATCTCTGTCTGTCAAAATAAATAAATAAAAATCTAAAAAAAAAAAGTCCTGTTTTCTGTCAGCAGCTCAAATGTTCATTGTTTTTGTGTTTTCAAGTACTTTAAGCATGAACAGTGGTTGAAAATAGCCACATCCTTTGATAACAGTTAGTCCACAACTAATAGAATAACAAACATTCTAAGGATATGAGGAACAGTTCTTGACATGCATTCAGAACCAGAATGCAACTTGAAGAATACCACCCTGCCATTTCCCATTGGCCACCCCAGTGACAGTGATTGACAGTCCAGGTCACCCACTTGATGACCATTGTCATCTATATACAGGTGACTTTCAAATCTAGATTTTCAGCCTAGAACGTAATTCTCTGCTCCACTCATACTTGCTCATCTCCTTACTGGGCTTTTCCACCATGATGTCTCAATTGCCTCTATGAACATGCTCCCAAAGAAACATGATTCTTTCTCCCAACATCTGCTCTTCCCTATGTCAGGAAGTAAAGGACATGGCCATCCATCCAGTAGCCAACAAAGTCAGAGCCAGTCACTCTTGGGAATCACTCCTGGTAACATAGTGTTGGTTGTATTCATATTAGTGATTAAGAATATAGACTCAAGAGGAAGACTACCCATTCACTAGCTATGGGATCTTAAGTAAGTGACTTAACCTTTTCGTGTGATATTTATCACATTTATAATTCAGGGATGATAGTAGTTCCAATTTCATAGGTTTGATATGATGATTGAGTTAATATTTCTAAGTGCTTAGACCTGTGCTTGGCTCATAAGAAATGCTATGTAAATATTTCTTAAATAAATAAATCACACATAACATTCTTTAAAAGACTATTAATTTCACATGTTCCTCTCTGTCTCCATGGAGGCTCCCTTAGTTCAGACTCTAACTCCTCTGGAATAATTCAGTGATCTTCGTTTTCCCAGTGAGCTCTTGCCTCTAGTCTTGTGCCCCTTCAGTCTATACTGTCTAAGGCAACCAGAATGATCTACTGAATTCAGGGCAGACTGTATTTCTCCCTGGTCTACAACTTTGAGTGACTTCTCAGTGTCATATCCAGGCTAACTTGGTTCATCAAGCATAGTTGGACTCCTGCCTGCATCTCCATCAGCCACCTTCCTTCTTCATCACTCTATGTTCTAAACATGACAAATGAATTCTGTTTCTTTAAGTCTGTCTCCATTTGCTCTGATTCCTGTTGGTGGAAAGCCCCTCTCTGCCTTATTTACCTTCAGATCCAACTTAAACATCTCTCTCTCTCTTCCTCTCTCTTGACTCCCTGATTCTTCCACCAGGACGAATTCCTTCTCTTGTGTTTGCTCTCTATATATAGTTTTTACTGAATAATGATCCTTTATGCATTTATTTGTTGCACATCTCCCTCCCCAATCAAAATGTGAGCTCCTGAAGGCATGGAGTGTTTTCTTTCTCTGTCTCACTCACATGTAATTTTAATTAACTTATTTTTGTTTTATTCTAATAATTTCTACAATGTCTGATATAGGGTAGATGTTTAATCAACACGCATTGAGTGAATAAAAAATAAACTGAATGGCATCTTATTGATCACATAACACAACCTTTAATTTTATGAATGAGAAAACAGATCTCAGAGGATTTAACTTGTTCTAGGTTACTCAGCTGGGTAGCATTAGAATCCAGACTAAAACATTTTTCAGCATTTCTTATTACAACATAGCCTCAATTATAAAGGCCCTTTTAGGTCAATTACACAATTTAAAATTCTCAACTGGGGAAGCTAAGTGCTCCTTAACCCCATTCTCCTAATATATTCCCATTAGAAATACCTTTCTTGATACCCTGGATTCAGACCTTGTGGTTAAGAATGATAACTGAATCTCCAAGTCACCAAGGGCTTCTATGGCAGGAGTATGATTTGCCTGCTCTCTAGGCACTAGACATGACCTTCACTCTTCAGCATTTTAACTGGGATTGGGTTGGTGCAACAGACCACTTTTTGAAATTTAAATATTGGAACTCTTTTAAGAATTATTATTTTATCCTTCAGAAAAGTGTGTGTGTGTGGTGAGCAAGGGGGTTATAGGTTACTTGAAAGAGTGGTTCAGAGGTGAGAACTTGGGGATGCCCCTGGGTTTTGCATTTCCGTTGAAAAGTCATCAGAAAAGAGTAAGGTCAACTCTGAATTCTGCCAAGTTTTGCCTTCTGTGCTGCAGAATGAAATGAGGTAATGTACTTTATGAACTGTGAAGAGCTACAGAAGTGTGAGGCATTTTTAGAATCATTGATTTATGGAAAAGGGAGGCCTTTAGAAATGATGTAGCCCTCCCACTTCCTCATTTCACAAAGAGGGGAAGTGACTCTCCCAAGGTCATAGCTAGAAGGTAGCCAAGATTGGCCTTGCTCTGTATCTAGCCCATAGCTTGCCTCTTTTCACAGATATTCTACAATCTCACCAAATAATGTGTCCCTGAAAGGGCTGGACTCTCCCCTCTTCTGTGCTTTTGCAAATGCTCTTCCCCATGCCAGGATACCTTGTCATTTATGATGCCTGGGATACTTCCTCATCCTCAGCTGACAACCCTCTAGTCTCCTATCTCTGTACTTTTAATGTCTGGTCACAATATAAAACATGTAGAAGACATAGCTCTTCCATTAAAGACATTTACCATGAACTATTTCCATTTCAAAGGGGTCCCTTTAAGTACACGTCCCCACTCACAGATGTGATTACTGTTGGAGATCTTTTAGGTGGTGGGAGGTGGGATTGGAACACAGAGAAGATCCTCCTACAATCCTCTTGGTCCTCTCCAAATTACAACTCATAGGTCATGTCCTACTCTACCAATATATAAAGTCAGGGAGGGAGTTTAATCGTGATGATCTGAAACATCCTGCAATATCTGTTAGAAGAACATTTATTTTTTCTCAGAGATTAAGTTGCAGAGAGGTGGATTTTAACTTAGTTCAAGGAAGACCTTTCCTATCAGTTAGGGCTGAACAACCATGGATGGGAGTGCCTCCCTTAGGAAGTGGGGATCTCCCTGTCCCAGGGAATGTTCAAACACAGCACCCAGCAGCAAGCCGGGCTGAACCACATACCTCCAAGCTTCCATCTGGCTTTGAGGTCCTTGAGTCAATAAATGAGTTTCTTTACATTGCTACTATTGCAGTTTTAGGTCTGGATCCCACAAAGTGAAGGAGAGAGTCTTTCCTGTGGACCTCTATCTGTGTGTTAGTTTAATCAAGACTGGAATGACCAAGTGAAGGTTTCTTAAAATGTTAAAAAAAAAAGTCATAATTGTGGTATAAGTGTATATGTGTTTGTGAGTATGGAGAGGCAGGAAATATAGACATATCATCTTTTTCTTTTCTCCTTCATCTCTTCCTCTCACTGGTAATGCTACAGAACACTTCGGTACACATATATTGAGCACATATTCTGTATCTCACTTTCTAAACTAGATGTTGGGCTACAGATTAAAAGATGAATAAGATTTGGACTCTTCCATTTGCTCAGTTTAGTAGAAAGAGAGAGACACCTCTTTCACTTAGCCCTCAGCTGGTTCAGTATCTTAATCTGTCCCTAACAAAATATATGCATTTTCTCCCCATCTTTAATGAATTCCCACGTATTTATTTGGAGTGCTTTGGCAAAGCTTAGTCCCTGAAAGAAATAGATGGCATACTAAAACTGGGTGATTAGGGCAGACCTGAATAAAGGATTTATTTTCAAAGGTATGGATAGGGTGTATGGAGACCACAAGGAAAATAGTGTCCAGGGCTATTAACAGCTGGATATTTTACCCTTGTGTGTGAGAGATAGAAGGAGAAAGCAGTTAACAGAATCTAATGGTATAGAAAATGGTGTGGAGTGGGCCACTTGGCAGGAGTTGTGACGTTCTACCAAGTACGTGGCCGCCTGAGATGACTGCAGAGGAGGGAGCTTGAGATGACTCTTTCTTCTCTTGGATCTCCTACGTGTCCTTCACCGTTTGACTCAACTGGAAGTCAGGGAAGAAGCCCTTTGATAGAGGCCCCAAGGCACACAGCTGGTGATAAGAGATCAGGAGTGGATCTGGGGGAACAAACTGGAGATAGTTCATTATACTGGATAAAGTAAGCCATTTGTCTGTCTGTCTGTCTTTCATCATTTACATACTGTACATACATACCATTCAATCCTATAAAGATATGCTCAGGGGCTCCTCACTCTATATGCATGAATACCTACATGCATCCTCTCATCCCTCCAAATTTATAAGAACTCACTGGTGTCAGATACTATATGAAACACATCATCTACTGTATTTTCCTATATCAACTTCACAATCATGCCTCAAAGTAGGTGAAAAGAGAAAAAAAAATGAGAATAAAATCTCTCTGACTCCAAAGTATCTGTAGCATGCCAAATTTCTGAGCAGTACGAACATGTTTGTTTTGTCCTGTTCACTGGGCAGTATCCTCCAGAGACAAACTCTCCTTTGGCTGGACACCCTTCCAAGCTCCATCTACCCGACCAACCATGATTCTTCACTCCTGACTCACGTTGGTTTTCTCTTCTAGTAATCCTTTATAGAACCTCCCAGCTAGTGGTATGCCCCTTTCTTATTCTCCCTTATGTACACTGGCCTCAATTCTAATGTGGCACCAATCATATTGAATTTAATCATCTTGATTATTTTCCCTGTGAGACTATAAGAAATTTGAGATCAGGGATCATTTGTTTTTCCTTTATATGTCTATAGAGACTGCCTGCCATGCACTAAAACTCAGTATTTCTTAACTGAATGATTAAAAAACAAGGACTCTTTCTATAACTAAAAAAGATCAGGTGGAGGGATGCTAGGAAGATAATGTGCAGAATATCTTTTATTTTTCAATGTTTCAGGAACATTCAAATTCAGGAAACCCAGTAGGTTCTACAATCAGATAGACTGAAATGATGTCATGAAAATCCCACTGTTATAACCCATGAGAACACCATCCTATTGTAGTTAATGGAAATAAATGTACCATTTAGTACTTAAATCAAGAAGCAACATAACTGCCTTCTATTTGCAGTGACCTTCTTGTGCCCTCATTATTTCTCACTGCGGATGTCTGTGCCTGATCTTGTTGATTCAGCATAAGGGGGTGCATCCAAAAGACATAGATGAGGTGCAGAGAGGTGGCAGAGTTGGAGAAGGAGGAATCTGGAGTCATCTGAGGAGTAGAGAAGGATCACTCATGATTTCTCCACCTTACCTGCATGTCTGCCCTTAGCACATTCATCACATTGCAATGCTTTACACATCTCCCCACCGGACCATGAGCATCCCAAGGGTTAGTGTCACATTTAGCTTACCTCTGGGTCCTCATTTCCTGGTATAAAATGTTGGACATTGAGGATCTCAGTGTGTATGGTATGTAAATGATGAAAGACAGACAGACAGATGGCCTAGATTCTAGCCTCTATTCCCGATCCAGAAGAATGACTGAAAGAGTGAGAGAGGGAGTTTAAAACCCGGTGAGAAGATGATTGAATTTTGGGGGTAAAACCCCAGACAATTTTTTTTGTTTTTTTTTCTTGGTGCTATCCTTTTCTCTCTGACAGCTTTCTTTTCTCCCCCTGTGTTCACATCCATCGCTGTAAAACCAGGCACCATAAGCCCTATATTTGTTTGGTTCAATGTGATATCCTCACCGTTTTGCAGAGAACTTGGCACATCATTGTAACTCAGTATTTCTTAAATCAAGTTAAACTATTTGGGCTTTTATTCCTCCTCTCAACATTTGGTCCCTCCTACCTACCTCCCCTGCCAAGGCTGCATACACACCCTGAGCTGCCTTGCCCCATGGACATTCCAAAATGAAATAGGAGGGGGCTAGCTTTCATGTTGTAAAAATTTTCCATTCATAAATATTCCCTTCATATAAGGGGGGAGAGGGAAAAACGGGGAGCCTGACGTGGGTCTCAATCCCAGGACCCTGGGATCATGACCTGAGCCAAAAGCAGATGCCCAACTGACTGAGCCACCCAGGAGCCCCTGTTTGTTTGTTTGTTTTCTAACTAAGAAACTCTTGTTTATATTCAGAAGCTCAATGTGTAAGACAGGCAAAGTCAGCTGCTCTGGTTAAAGTAGCATTGGAGACACTACCGCCAAACTCAAACACAAACGGCTCCTGGGGAGCACAGTTTGAAAACCGTTAATGTAATAAGTCTTTGTTCAAAGCCTTCTAATGAGGGTGAAGGGAAGGATCAATTGAGATTGAGCTCTTATCCATCTTTCCATGTGAGACTACCTAATGGTGGTGGTAGTTATAAAATAGTTATGCCTAGTAGACGGGAATCACAAAGAAGATGGGGAGGCATGCTAATTTGGAGGCAGAGGTTCCAGGTTCAGGGCTCAGAGCTGCCAATTCTTAAGGGCAAGTTATTTTTTCAAAACCTCTAATTCAGTCTTGATTTCTTCAAGGTATAAATGTAGCTTCATAATATCAGTGGTGAACAAGCTATTTATCTTCTAATATTAAGTCAGGATATAAAAAATGTTTAAGTGCTACTTATTTAAATAATTCAAAGTGAAAATAACTTTATGGAATTCTATGTAAAATTATATGCTTATAACATATATTATCTTCTTTATCAAATAGGATATTTTCAATGAGAAACATGGAAGATTTCTAAGCCACTAAAATTGAATCTCAGCATATTTGAGAAATGACATTAGAGAGGTAAGTTTGTAGTATTCCATTCTGAAATTGTAGAATAATTTAGCATTCACATTGTTCGCATGTGTTATCTCTATTCATTAATGAAAAATCCTTGCAATGTGTTGTAATTGATGGGGAGACTTGAAGAAGTAAAGTGATTTCTCCAAGTCATCCAGCAAGTTTACCACAGATTTGGGACTCAAAGTGGTTAATTCTAGTTAAGGTAATGTTCACTAACTATTTTAACAAAGGCAAGCCTAACAGGTATAATAAATGGACCTCTAAATCCCAATGGTTAATACTATAAAAGTTTTTTTCTTGCTTATCTGAGAGCCTAATGTGTATGCTTATGGTTTGGGGGTCCTTTCTAATTATCAAGTCAGGAGCCAAGCTCCTTCCATCTGTAGTTATATGGTCTTAAATTCATGGTCCTCAGGTTACCTGGGGGTCATCTACATTCCATTCAGTTGGAAAGGGGGAAACGCACAAAGGATTGCAAGAAGAACACTTATGGAGCAGGCTAGAAAATGACTCACACCATCTTCCATGGTCTTGGACAATCACATGACCATTCTTGACCCCAAGTGGGCTGGGAAATGTACTCTCACTGGGTGCCTGGTAAGAAAGGAAGGGGGCATGATAATTTGCCACATTAGTACTGTAAGCATCTTGAGGACTAGGACTAGGTTTTATTCATCTCTGTGTATTGCACATTTGCTTTTGTATATGAGTATGTGCTGAGAATCTTTCCACCATCAGAACATTGCTCTGCTGTTGTTGAAGGGTCTTTTTCCTATTGGTCAGATGGAGTGTGAGATCCTAATTCCTCTCTCTCTGCTTCTGGTAGTATCCTACTCCCCAACCCCATTCAAATGTATGCAGCTGCAGTTGCCATATTGTTGAATATAATCTTGCTTCTCTAGACATAATGATTGGTACAAGATTATGTACTCCGTGCAGTATGAGGCCTAGTAGTGGTTGGTAGCCATGTTTTCCACTTTGCAGAAGGCACTCAACAATGATAGGTAAGGAAGCCAGCAGTGCAAAACCAGGGAGGTGCAAAAAAGAGATGAGCAAGTCCTTATGGTTCATGTTCCTGATTCCAATGGCTCCAAGACCCAGCTACAGTCATACATTCCTGCAATTTGGTTCAAGGCTTCTACCTATGTGAGATAATCCAGTATCCTTCTAATAAATACTCTCTTTGCCTGAGCACATCTGAATTGGGTATACATCTAAAGCAATCACAAGAGACCTGATCATGTGGTTTAACAGCATAGGGTGAGCCAGAACTCTGCTGCCTTCCAGAAGGGCTTTATCACTCCAGTGGGTTGTAATGAGCTCATTCCCTTCCCTGCAAGCCATTCCACCAACAGTGAGGAAGGGCACAGTTCCTCTCATGGGATTCTTACAGGAGGATATTGTTCCTGAATATTCTAAGAAAATTTCCTGTGAGGTGGCATGGTAGACTTTTTCTTTCTCTTTCATTTTCTTCCTGTAACCAAAATCCCTGATTGTATTTCCAAGTGTATTGAAGGTCTTATCCAGAAGCTATGTGGGCCAAAAAAGATGCTGGTTCTGGGTTCATTCTTATCTCTACTAGATGATCCGTGACATCCTTTCCTACTCTGAGCCTTATACAAGTGTTATATGTGAGTTGAAAATGATAAAACAGACCCTTTAAGAATGATGTAGTGTTCTTCCTTATCCCTGACTACAGTCTTTAGTTTAAAATCTAATTTATCTGATCTGAGAATCGCTACCCCACCTTTCTTTTGAGGCCCACTGATATGAGAGATGCTTCTCCATCCCTTCACTTTCAGTCTGGATATATTCTTAGGTTCCAAATGGGTCTCTTGTAGACAACATATGGATGGGTCCTGTTTGTTTTATCCAATCTGCAACCCTGTGCCATATTATGGGAGTGTTTAGGGCCATTCACATTGAGAGTGATTATTGAAAGATACATTTTTATTGACATCATGTTGTCTGTGAAGTCCTTGTTTCTACAGATTGTCTCTGTAAATTTCTGTTCTATGACACTCTTGGGTTCTTTCTTCTTTTATAGAACCCCCCTTAATATTTCTTGTAGTGCTGGCTTGTTGGTCACATACTCTTTTAAACCTTGAAAGCTCTTTATCTCTCCATCCATTTTGAATGTCAACCTTGCTGGATAAGGTCTTCTTGGCTGCATGTTCTTCTCATGTAGTGCCCCGAATATATCTTGCCAGCCCTTTCTGGCTTGCCAGATTTCTGTGGACAGGTCTGATGTTATTCTGATGGACTTTCCTCTGTATGTAAGGAATCTCTTCCCCCTAGCTGCTCTCAAAAGCTCTTGTCTAAAATTATGATTCATCAGTCTCACAATCAAGTGTCTCGAGGTCTTTCTAGATTTGTTGATCTTGGGGGGTGATCTTTCTGCCTCTAGGACACAAACACTGGTTCTCTTCCCCAGATTGGGAAAATTTTCTTGGAGAATCAATGTACAGAAATCAGTTACTTTCTTATATACTAAAAATGAAAATATAGAAAGGGAAATTAGAGAATTGATCCCATTTACTATAGCACCAAGAACCATAAGATACCTGGGAATAAACCTAACCAAAGAGGTAAAGGGTTTGCACTCAAGGAACTACAGAATACTCATGAAAGAAATTGAAGAAGACACAAAAAGATGGAAGAGCATTCCATGCTCATGGATCAGAAGAACAAACATTGTTAAAATGTCTGTACTGCTTAGAGCAATCTGTACTTTCAGTGCCATCCTGATCAAAATTCTACCCACATTTTTCAAGGAGCTAGAGCAAACAACCCTAAAATTTGTATAGAACCAGAGGAGACCATGAATTGCTAAGGAAATCTTGAAGAAGAAAAACAAAACTGGGGGCATCACATTGCCTGATTTCAAGTTTTACTACAACGCTGTGATCACCAAGACAGCATGGTACTGGCACAGAAACAGACACATAGACTAGTGGAACAGAGTAGAGAGCCCAGGTATGGGTTCAACTCATATGGTCAAATAATCTTCGACAAAGCAGGAAAAAATATACAGTGGAAAAAAGACAGTCTCTTCAATAAATGGTGCTGGGAAAATTGGACAGCTATGTGTAGAAGAATGAAACTTGACCATTCCCTTACACCATACACAAAGATAAACTTGAAATGGAAGAAAGACTTCAACGTGAGGCAGGAATCTACCAAAATCCTAGAGGATAACATAGGCAGTAACCTCTTCAGCATCAGCCACAGCAACTTCTTTCAAGATGTGTCCCCAAAGGCAAAGGGAACAAAAGTGAAAAGTGGGACTTCATCAAGATCAAAAGCTTCTGCACAGCAAAGGACACAGTCAACAAAACAAAGAGACAACCCACGGGATGGGGGAAGATATTCGCAAATGACACTACAGACAAAGGGCTAATATCCAAGATCTATAAAGAACTCCTCAAACTCAACACATATAAAACAGATAATCACTGTTTTGGGCAGGAGAAAATGGGCATGAGACATGAACAAAGAAGACATACAAATGGCTAATAGACACACACAAAAAGTTCATCATCATTAACCACCAGGGAGATTCAAATCAAAACCACATTGAGATACCACCTTACACCAGTTAGAACGGCCAAAATTAACAAGACAGTAAACAAGTGTTGGAGAGGATGTGGAGGAAGGGAAACACTCTTACACTGTTGGTGGGAATGCAAGTTGGTGCAGCCACTTTGGAAAACAGTGTGGAGATTCCTTAAGAAATTAAAAATAGAGCTACCTTGTGACCATGAAATTGTACTACTGGATATTTACCTCAAAGATACAGACGTAGTGAAAAGAAGGGCCATCTGTACCCCAATGGCCACAGTTGCCAAACTGTGGAAAGAACCAAGATGCCCTTCAAAGGACAAATGTATAAAGAAGATACAGTCCATATGTACAATGGAGTATTATGCCTCCATCAGAAAAGATGAATACCAGTTTTTGTATCAACATGGATGGGACTGGAAGAGATTATGCTGAGAGAAATAAGTCAAGCAGAGAGAGTCAATTATCATATGGTTTCATTTACTTGTGGAGCATAAGGAATAACATGGAGGACTTTGGGAGATGGAGAGGAGAAGTGAGTTGGGGGAAATTGGAGGGGGAGACAAACCATGAGAGACTGTGGACTCTGAGAAACAAACTGAGGGATTTGGAGATGAGAGGTTTGGGGGTTTGGGTGAGCCTCGTGGTGGGTATTTTGGAGGGCATGTATTGCATGGAGCACTGGGTGTGGTACATAAAGAATTTTGAAACACTGAAAAAAATTAAATTAAATTAAATTTAAAAAAAAGAAAGTGGAGAAATAATTATTTCTGAAATATCTCTCTTTTTACAAAGTGACTCTCCCATACATTTCTCTTTTAAGGCTCTAAGGAGATGAATGACTCCATCACACATGAGCTTGGTAGCCTAGTGACCTGTAGGATTTCTGTTTTCTCATTTGTAAAATTCGTGATTGGTGAAGATTACATTCTGTTAATGTATGCAAAACACCAAGCCAAGGACAGGAACTTGCTAAGTATTAGTTTCTCCTCACATTACCTATCTCTATATTCAGGGCTCTCAGCAGCAGCAGGAGCTTAAGGCAAGAGGAATACAGTGGTTTTGTCCAAATTCTCTCAGGAGCAACCACCTCATCCCCCTAACCTCCTCTGCTTGGCCCTCCTCTCCTTCCTCTCTCCCTTAACCCCTCCAAGTCCTCCTCTCTTTTTTGGTGCATTGTCCTTGTATTCTCCCCAAGCCCCTCTCCCTCCCTGGTGCCTCTCCCCTCTTCCTGCCAGCCCCAGCTGCTGGTATGCCTGGCTGTTCAGATGCTATTGATTTTCTTCTATAAAAGATTGCTCAATTCATTTTCTCCACCTCGGCCCAGTGCCAGACCTCAGGGTAGGCCCCAAGATGACCAAGTTGATTATGTGCACTGCTTCCCCTGAAGGACTGCAACCACATTCCCTCTCGATTCCCAGGCAGAATAAGACAGTGAAGGTGAACATGATTCATAAACTCTGCAGAGCTAAACAGAGAGCAGTGGACCCTAACTTACTCATCTCCATATTTACAATGCCTAGCACAGGGCCTGGCACCAAGTTGGTGTTAATAATGTTTGTTGAAATTAAATGAATCTCTTTTCTTAGCTTCACACCATTCTGGGCACACAAGGAGGATCTCCATTGCTTCTGATTGCCTGCAGCAGTGGTTTGCAGCCTTGGCTGCACATTAGGATCACCTGGGGACATTTAAAAAAAAAATACCCATGGTCTGGTCTTACCCAAGACCAATTAACTTGAAATCGCTATCAGTATGGCCTGAGGTTTGGCCCTCTGTGAGAACTTGAAGGATGACGCTAATCTGTGCCAATTGTGGGTTTATGAGAGCTTGAAGGGTGACTCTAATCTGTGCCCACTGTGGGCTTACAAGGTAAGACCAGGTTCCCAGGCTGGCACTCAAGGTCTCCATTCCATGTCTCCCCTCCTATAGTTTCCAGGATCATCTCCTTCCACTGTAATCCGCATACTCCATGTTCTTGCTACTTTGGCCTTTTTTTTTTTTCTTTTAGTTTCTCTGGTAAAATTTAGTGATACGTCAGTTGCCTGTAACACCTAGTGCTCATTATGTACTCATTATGCACATGTACCCAGTCATCCCTTTCTCCTCCTACCCACCTCCCCTTAAGCAACCCTCAGTTTGTTTCCTAGAGTTCAGCGACTCTTACGGTTTGCCTCCCACTCAATTTTAATCTTATTTTTCCTTCCCTTCCCCTTCCTTTGACCTTCTTGCTTTTCCCCTTGGGCATCACTATGCATTTGTCCCTGCCTTTTCCCCTTCAAGGACTACGCTTCCCTAGTTTCTCTCCCTGCAAGCTCCTACTCATCCTTTAAGACCCGGATTAAATGCCACCTCCTCTGAGAAGATTTTCTAGCCTTTCCAAGACTCTGGTGCTCCAGATTCTCACCTCTGCCTTATATTCTCTTCTCCGAATGGGTTTGAATGATAACTTCCCATTTTTGTTCTGTCCTGGATTTAGTTTCTTTCACTCTGACTGGTCCCTGCTGCCTAATAGTCCAGGTGGAAGTTTAATCTGGTTGTGTACTGTAGCTTTGTCCTTGGCCAGGGCCTTTATGGGTCTTCTTTGGCTATAAGCTTTGAACCTCCCTCTATCTTTTCTTGGCTCCCAGAACCCCCGCACAGGTACAGTGGCTGGGATTGCACATCTCCGAAAGAGGCAAATTGCATCTTTCGGTAACAATGGTAACAATGGTAACAATGGCTCAGACTCACTGAGTGTTTATTATGTGCCACGCTGAAGTGCTTCACTGTATTTACCTCCCATAACCCTTTACTATTGAGTCACAGGGACTTAACAACCTTAAGTGAATTGTCCAATGGCAAGTGGGCAGCAAGAGGGAAAGCTGGAATTTCCCTATGGCTAGCAGTCTCCAAGTCTACATTTCATAACTACATGATACTTGAATGCTTCTCTGTACATTTGGTTTTCATTCTGTTGTTATATTCCTGTGCTGGAACATAATTTTTTGGTTGGTGTGTCTGGTCTAACTCTCTACTCTGTGACCTTCTCAAGGTCAAAGGATGAGGCGTTCAAGTCTATATTCCTAGCATTTAGTAAATTGCCTGGCATGGAACAGAGGCAAAATAAACGCTTGTGGCATAAATGAATACATGGCCGCTGTAGCCTTAAGGGAGACTGGTCAGCAAAAGGAGACAGGGCAGTCTAGACCACAGTCGAACGGAAAAGCCCACTCTCCTAGGGCTCTGATTGGTGAGATCCGTTAGGCAGGAAAGGCAGATGGGTGGAGGAATAGGGGCAGCAGGCCTGAGGGCGCCTTTCCCTGGTTCCCTTGAAAGCCAGCGTCTGTCCTGTCCTGTCACCCAGCAGCAAGAGAACATTTGTTCCCCGAAGGACCGGCGCTGTGCCAGCAGCAGGTGGCGGCCTGTCCACTGGGAGGGAGGCAGCAGGCGCGAGCACTGATGTGTGCCTGAGACAAGATGCTGCAAGTCTGCTCTCCGCACGGCCGTGACAGCAGCTGGGACAAGGTTGCAAGCCACCATTCTGTAACCATTAAAAACCAGTTGCTGTCCCTTTCATAATAATAAATTAAAATATCACTCCAAATTGTGCTGGTTTCAGAGAGCAAAAAAACACAAAAAAACCAAACAAAATCCCCACAAGAAACAACAACAGCAACAAAGAAGCCACCAAACAGTGTTGGACTGTATGTTATCAGTTGGATTGTCTATAAAATTGATAGTTTTCTTGGTAATTACAGAAAAGCTTTATGGCTGCTTTTCAAGATGCAATTTTTCATTTCCTTACAGGAAAAAAAAAAAAAAGCAAAACAAAACAAACCTACCATCAACAGACAACGTACACATTTGGAAACAAGAAGATGAGAAGGAGAGTAGAAGCAACGTATTTCTGTCTGCTTAAACCTCAGTGTTCTTACTAAACCAAGTCATCAGCCTCTCTTTTCACAACCATCTGAAAATATGCACATTTGATATTGGCAGGACCTGTGTGGAAGCCTGGGGACCTCAGTGGCCTCATGTGCTTTGAGCTTCTGCAGGACACTTTTTAACTGAATGACCAGATAGTGTCTGGGAGCCCTTCACCTGTCTGCAGTGGGCCGCTGAGTGCCCTCCAGAAGATGGAAGTGGATTCATGACATACGTCTTCTGATCTCGTAGGGTCTTTTGCTGTGAATTTTGGCTTCTTGATAAACCAGCTCACACATTGCCTCCGATGGCTGCCCTCCTGTCTCTCTATGCTCGGTTCCATTTATTGACAGTTTCTTGTTTATTCTCCAAAGCATCACTGACAGAAGGCAGCTATATGGAACAGATTTTTACTAAAAGTTTAGGGATGACTACAGGATTATAGCACAGAACAGGAAGCGACCTAAAACGGAAACTGGATTATTAGAAGTCTTAAAGACTGCCAGCCTTTATTTCCCACAGGGGAAATCTTCCCTTGCCGTGTATATTCAGGTCCTACTTATGCATTTAAGGACATGTTTCTTTTGACCACGGCTCCAAAATTCCCATTCATTTATGTGCAGTGCAAGTCAGCATGCTCTCTCTCTCTTTTCTTTCTTTCTTTCTTTCTTTCATTCGTTCTTTTTTTTTTTTTTTTAAAGATTTTTATTTATTCACTTGACAGACAGAGATCACAAGTAGGCGGAGAGGCAGGCAGAGAGAGAGGAGGAAGCAGGCTCCCCGCTGAGCAGAGAACCCGATGCGGGGCTTCAACCCAGGACCCTAAGATCGTGACCTGAGCCCAAGGCAGAGGCTTTAACCCACTGAGCCACCCAGGTGTCCCTCATTCTTTCTTTCTTTTGTAAGTTCTTACCCATCCAGAACAGGATAGGAGGGTACAAAAATATATTTTTTTCTTGTAAACAGTTTCTAAATTTTATTCCAAAAGAAATAAGAATCTAGATTTTATAAATACTAAGAGAGGAATCTGGAGAAGTTTGATATCAAATTCTCACTGTTAAATATCACTACTACTATTACCATTAAAACTACCATACTATACACAGAAAAAAGTTGGGCTGTTCTAAATATTATTTATTTATTTTTAGAGAGAGAGAGCGAGAGCGAGAGCAAGCGCACGGTGGCAGGGGTGGTGAGGGGCAGAGGGAGAAAGAGAATCTCAGGTAGGCTCCACGCCCAGTGTGGAGCCCAAGGTGGGGCTCTATCTCACAACCCTGAGAGCATGACCTGAGCTGAAATCATGAGTTGGATGCTTAGTCGACTGAGCCACATAGATTTCCCAACGTTGGGCCCCTCTGTGCCCCTGAGTTTAGAGGCCGAGAGCTCATGCTCTGAGCCCTGGCCTGAGTGGCCTGGGGGTGGGTGGGAGAGTGGCAGTGTGGCAGTCACAGAAAGGTTGCATAGTGATCCATTTGGAATGACTTCTTTAAAAGGGAGCTGTAAGCATGGCAGATATTTAAATTTTCGGTCTGGTCTCTGCTAGGATAAAGCTGGGTCTTTCAGTTAAGGGGATAGTGCTGATATCCTGGCTGTGTGCTTAATCAATGGAAGGATAAAAATGTCTCAGTAGGGGGCACCTGGGTGACTCAGTGGGTTAAGCGTCTGCCTTCGGCTCAGGTCATGATCTCAGGGTCCTGGGTTGATGCCCCGCATCAGGACTCTCTGCTCATCAGGGAGCCTGCTTCACCCCCTGCCCCATCTCTGCCTGCCTCTCTGCCTACTTGTGATCTCTGTCTGTCAAATAAATAAATAAAATCTTTTTTAAAAAAAACGCCCTCGTGGCATAAAGGTCCTCTTCCACACTTAAAATCACAGTAAATATGCGAGATGATCTCTGAGGTCTTCCTGATGAATCAAAATGAGTTCTTCCAGGCAAACTGCAGGTTTTTGTGTGAGATTGGCAGGATACTTGGTATATAATGGATGCTTCACTGCTAAATGAGTAGATGAAACTAATGGTGTATCATGACAGGAGCTTTTATGTATGTTATTCCCGTACCCTGGAATGTCTTCCTTAAACATCATGCTTGTGTACACACACACACACACACACACACACACACACACACACACACACACACACACAGTCTCTGTTTCTTCTAACTTGGTAAATTCCTACTGACCCCTATACATTCTCTTAGGCTCCTAAAGTCTATGCTATAATACTTGTAGAATTTGCCTCTTATACTCTATGATCATGTCACATTTGTAATTGTAATGTTTAAATATGTGTGTCCACGTATTTGTGATCACTTGTGAAGCCCTTTATTGTTCTCTATATTTTCAACTTCCTGAGGGGAGGCTGTGTCTGTGTCATTCTGGTGCATAGCCCAACTCCTAGAACACAGCAGGCGCTAATGGCAGCAACAGTGTAGCTTTCACCCAAACCCATTTCCTCTTCTTCTTGGGTCAGGCTCCATTTCCTGCTCTCACTTGTAGCTAAGTATAGCTCTTTGATGGAGTTCCAGCCAACGGAATGTAAGCAGTAGTAAAATGTGCTGTTCCCTGCTTTTCCTTTTAAAACCCCACATGTTGGGATTGTCCCTGCACTTTCTTCCTACCACTGGCTTGTGGAGGACAACACAGTGACTTTGGAGGCCATGTGTTGAAGATGGCAGAGCCCCAAGGTGGAAGGAACCTGGCTCCGGGGTCATCACTTAGCATAAAACAATCACCAATCAGGATTATCTGTTGTGGACTCTACTTGAACGAGACACTTTTATTAGATGTGAGACTTTTTACAATTTGGAGTTTGTCACAGTGGCTAGCCTTACCTCAATTAACACACTACTCATTTCTCTGTGTGTGTGTGTGTGTGTGGTGTGTGTGGTTAGTAGATGTATACAGAGAAGCAGGTATCTAGGAGACAGATTGTGTTAGAAATGCTGAGCCTGGCCATGTTATGCCAGTCTTCAAGGTCCCTGAAAGACAGATGATTCCATGGGTAAGAATGAAGTATTATTCCAGCAATCCAATTCTTGTAATAAATACTTCACATTAATGGTAAGAGACCTGTTTCCCCTTTGCACCCATGAAAATCCTCTCTTCTCTAAGACACCTAACTTTCCCAGTTGCCATGTGCTGACTGTGTTCCTCTGAACATTCCTATATTGAAATTGAATCGCCCACTGAGATGGCATTAGGAGGTGGGTCCTTTCAGAAGCTGTAAGGTCGTTGGGGTAGAGCTCTCGAAAATGGGATTAGTGCCCTTTCAAAGCAGGTTGCGGAGAGCATTCTTCCTCACCAGTGACACGGCTAGAAGACAGACCTCTGTGAACTGAGTTACAGGTCTTCCCCAGACAATGGATCTGCCAACACCTTGATCTTAAACTTCCCAGAGCTGTGAGAAATACATTTTTGTTGTTCATAAGCCACTCAGTTTTTGGTATTTTGTTATAACAGCCTGAACATACTAAGATGCAGGCTTTCTATTCCAAAATCATCTTCCCTTCCCTCCTGTGCCACTGAAAATTCCAGTGTTTTATCAGGTGTTAATATTAGATCTTCTGAAACCACCTTGTCTTAGAGAGTAAACTACTACTTTCTGTTTTAGTTTCACAGAGACTATACGTTTTTAGGGAGAATGGCAAAAGTTGGTCTCTGGTGACATTTCAAGAGTAGGTTAAGATGGCGCATAGATCACTGAGCAGTGACATGCAGTGCATATCTGCCTTACCCTGAGGCCTTTGTGATTCTCCACTCAGAATGGCCGAGAAGAATAGTCTAGGAAGTCTGAGATATTGATAGCACCACGTGACTCCTTGTCTTCCTGGATTTCACCCTCTGATCTTCTATATTGAAGGAATCTAATTCCTAACTGAAATAAGGGCCATGTTTCTGCATCCAGAATCATGGACATCAGGAGACTGAGAGGTGAGTGCAGGAATCTAGAAGTTAACTGTACAGAAAGGCTTATAGAAATACTTGGTAGTGGGTCATGAGAATTGGGGTCTTCCTCTTATGTTAACAGTTTATCCTATTCTTTTTTTTTTTTTAAAGATTTTATTTATTTATTTGACAGAGAGAGATCACAAGCAGGCAGAGAGAGAGAGAGAGAGGAGGAAGTAGGCTCCTTGCTGAGCAGAGAGCCTGATGCGGGGCTCGATCCCAGGACCCTGAGATCATGACCTGAGCTGAAGGCAGAGGCTTTAACCCACTGAGCCACCCAGGCGCCCCACAGCTTATCCTATTTTAACTAACTGATTTCAGAAACTTGCCAGGATCACAAAACTGACCATTAGTAGAGCTGTTGCTTAAGTTTTAAAAGTTACCTGTTTATCAGGTGTGTTGCCAGACTCATTTTGTGCCCTGTTCCATATTTCTTGTCATGGTTTTTGGCTTGAAGCTCTTGACCTAGGAAGATCACCTGATCATTGTATCTTACAGGCTGAAGAGGGAGGTTTCATCTTGAGATCTGTGGCCACTTTATGGCTGGCCAGTTGTCATGGTACTACCACCTGTTTCAGTCTCTCATGTCTATGTGACGGCTCATTCCAGGGCTTTCCGGCGACTACGGAGGCAGGAAACACTGATATTCAGTGTAATGCATGCATGCTGGCTCATGGTGGTTGGGCAGCTGGGGTGCAGGCTGCACGTATCCAGACAAGGAGAGCCACAGGCTCGCCACCTGTAGTAACTCACCCCTCAGCTACTGCCAGTGGGCTGGCTTTAGGAATCTAGGGATCTTATGTTCCTGAGGTTGCCAGGTGGCTGGCTAATAGAGCTGGATGTGTGAGGGAATTGATGCTACATTGGGTTAGCTTTAGCAGTGGGGTAATTCTCCCTTTTTCTCCATATTACTTTTCTATGGAGAAGCAATGGTTTCATAGCATCTCTCGGAAGACATCCTCTGAGAGTAAGTTGTGAGCAGTGTGGTAAGGCTCCTGGTCTCACTCCCCTTTCTCTGCCTCCCGGGTCCCTGGGATGTACTCTCTAATAAAGTTTACCATGAAAGCTTTTGACTCAGGATCTGTGTTGTGGGAAACCATGCTTAAGACAGAAAGCCTCCTGCTGAGTCAGCCTATCTAAATTGGGATATTCGAACGACCTGACAAAATGAATAGTTATGGAGAGAGAGGGTTGGAGGATTTTAATATTTGTCTATTTTTCTGTAAGTCCTGGGAATAATATGTTTGTTGTAAGAAATTTAAAAAAATACAAACTTTGTTATTAATGCACTCATTTTCTCTCTTCCTCTCTGCCCTTCCTCACTCACTCACCCACAAATCCAAATATTTGCTCTTTAACTGATGGGGAAAAGCTCTGATATTCATTCCCCGAAAGGCACTAGGGAACTGCCACATTGCCTTTTCTAGGGAGAAGTTCGTCATCTTCAGAATTACCCCCCAGAACTGGAACTGACAGGAACGTGGGGCACAAGAGGCCAGTGCGCGGATGAGATATCATGCTAGCGACTCGCTTGGCCTGGGCTCAGGTTGTATTCCAGACGCAAGTGTGCATGCACATGTGTGTTTGTGCATTGCAGGGTGAGCAGTGAGGGGCAAACAGCAAGAGAAAAAAAAAAGGTGTCATCCCACATCACTATCTCCTTCGTTTTCCATGAAGTTCCCACTGAGGCAGAAACAGATTTGAAACATGGCGAGTTGCTAGCATCACAGCCGCTTGGAGCCTCATCTTTCAAAGTGTGCATGGCAGACCTTTATCAGAGGAGCTGAGTCCAAATACATTCATATTTTTACCTTTGTCAAGTGAAGCTTCTAAGGACTGCAGGGGTCTTTGAGAGATATTGTTTGAAAATAAATGTAGAGGTTTGGCAAAGCTGCCAGAACCCAGACCTTCACCTTTTAAATCGCGTTAGTAATGATAGCATGTGTGGTTGCTGGGACAAAATGGACTTGAAATATCATCAGGAAGGAGAAATAAATCAAGATATGTTTCCTGCCGGTGGCTCACTTTGAAAGCAGGAATAAAAAGCCCAGGGATAAGAGGGGGTCAGATCTGGCTTGCATTTGTTACAGCAATGAATGAACAACAGCAGAAATCCATTCTTGATTCACAGAGCTTGAAGAGAGATCGGATCAGATAAGTAACAGGAGTTCTAGACAGAAAGAAGATTTCTCACAGCCCAGCCAACCGGGCAATCGAGATGGACTCCTGAGAGCTGGTGGGGGGACCCGAAGAAGGTGCTTGAGAGGAATGGGAAGAGAGTCCTGTGGATTGACAGCTGGGGTGAAGGGCTTAGCTTAAGGCTTCAAGCCTTTGCATATTAAAATTTAACTTTTTTCCCCATCTTGCTCTTGGATTGGGACACCTGAAGGCCTTTTACAGGAAAACCTCAAGATTGAACAGCTGTTTTTAAAATTTGGCTTTTTGGGTGGTAAGGAACAGAGTGCAGCCTCCATTACTTGAGAGGAAAAAAGTGTTCTTTTGGGACACATCTGGATGGAAAAGGGGTTGTTCAGGAAGCAGGCAGCTCTAATGACTGCTTCCTTTCTCTGCCATGGCTTCATGGTTCTCCTCTGCCCGCTCAGAAGTCTCACTGCTCCTGTGAGCATATCCAATGCTTTCTTCTTTTGCTACTACCTGGATTTCTAGGCACCTATCTGTTCTTGAGCCCTGTGTCCTTGGCTTGCCCTTGGCTCATCGTAGCTGCAGTAGTCCTGACTCTTATCACTGAGCTGCAGTTACCAACAGTAACTTAACTCATCCCCTTAGCATTTCTTATTTCAGCCTTCCAAGAAAGGAAGTCTGATTGTTGACCTCTAGGTCTAATTAGCTGTAGTTAAAGAGCAGAACCATGTAGTATACCATATAGTCATGCAGGGGCTGTGGGAGGACTGTGGGGAGGACTTTTCCACTTGGAAGAGGATCTGGATGAGAAGGTACAACAAATGCCTGATCCCTCCAGCCCAACAGGCAAGCTAGATTCTGAGTAGGAATGTACACTAGATGGTTTTGGGTGAGTGTGATCAGACCAGGTTCACCTTTAGGTAATCAGTGTGATCTGGATATGGGTATGGCAGAAACAACAAGAAGTAGAAGGGAAGGAGCTAATGTGTCAGTAACCAGCTACAAGTCAGGCATTTACAAGGAGGCAAAATGGCCTTGTATTAGAATGAACAGCTCTGGAGAAACTATTTAGATTCCCTAAGATTCCGTTTTCTCCGCATTAAAATAGTAACATCTACCTCTCTCTGTGGCCATGAGATCCAATGAAAGATTATGTGTGAAACCCAGGGGACATTCAAATATTTGCTGGTGGAACAGCATGTTGTGGCTTGAGAACATACATGACTCAAACTAAATTTAAAATCCAGGCGAACTACTGACAAGGACTCACTAGGACAACCTTGAACAAGTTAGGCAACCTTTCTGGGACTTGGTTTTGTTATTTTGTAAGGTTAATAGGAGTGAATGGCATAAAGCATATTCTGAATAGATAACTTGGTGCTATTATTATAGCTATTAATGTTTATTACATATAGAAATAATTATGTACGTGAGACTGTCAGGTGGAGAATGGGAGTTAAGGAATTATTTGGGTCAGGGAAAGCAATGTATGTAGGCATGGAGATATGGAAAAATTTGTTTGGAAAACAGAGAGGGCCCCAGTGGAGCCGAGTGAGATTATCGGGCAGATGGAAAGATTGGCAAAAGCCACTTCATAAAGGACCAGGGCAGAAGTGTTGGCACCAGTGTCTTGGATTAGGGAGATGCAGAACTGTGGTACAGAGTCAGCCCTGAAGAGGTCTGTCTTTAGGCTTGCCATCTTTAATCCATTCTCCCCGATACTGCCAGAGTCCTCTTTCTGAGTCTCAGATCTGAGCATATGGCTCTCCAGACAGAGTGCTCCAGTCCCTGCAGGATCAACTTCAAACCCCTTAGCCTGGCATTTAAGGCCCTCAGGATCATTCCAGGATTCTGTCCCTGCTACCACAGCTGTGCGGCCAAAAGCAGTTCTCCCATCCCTCTGCTTTGTTTCTCCAGCTGTGCAGTCAGAGCCTGAGGAAGGGGCAAGGGATGGATGGAGACCAGGTTATGGCCCCACACCTCCCTCTGCCATGCAGCTGGACAAGTGAAGCCTCCATTGCCATCTTTCAGGCAAGCATAGAGTGCAAGTCGCTTTTTCCATACCCCAAATATGAATGGTGGGTGACCTTTCCAGGGATGTTTGAAGTGAAAAGTTTTTGCTATACTATGTTGATTTTATAGATATTTTTCCTCCTTCTGTTTCCTATTTGCCTTGACAGATGAATAAAAACCATATTATTTTACATCTAATTTACATGGAATATTAATGATAGAAATGGCCAAAATAATGGAAAATTGGTAATGGCTAAAACTTGATGTGATTGTGTATTACAGATGAAAAAAATGGGGAAAGTTGAAAAATGCAAAGGTCAACTGGGGAAATGACAGGTTTTGGAGTAACAACCCGACAAAACTATCAAAGCCTAAAACTACATATGGGAAAAAATTGACAAAATATTGATGAATGAATAAAATCACTTTGACAAGATTTATAAACTCAATATTGAGTCAAGAAAATTGGGCTTTGTGGAAAAAAATGGCCCCCAGAGAAAACTTACTATGGCAGAAGTTACTTTCATTCAGTTCAATGTGGATGGAAAACAAATCAATGGATGAAAGCTCTATTATAAAATGTATTTGGAAAATGGGATATTCATGAAAATAATTTTATTTATTTATTTATTTGTCAGAGAGAGAGAGAGGGAGAGAGAGCGAGCACAGGCAGACAGAATGGCAGGCAGAGGCAGAGGGAGAAGCAGGCTCCCTGACGAGCAAGGAGCCCGATGTGGGACTCGATCCTAGGACGCTGGGATCATGACCTGAGCCGAAGGCAGCTGCTTAACCAACTGAGCCACCCAGGCGTCCCCCTGAAAATAATTTTAATAAGACAAAAATGAAGTCAGAAAATATTACTAAAAATTGGTCATAGAATTAAAATGACTTTATATATAAATATACATATATATACACAATACATATATATATATCTATAGATATATAGATATATATGTTTTTTAAGGAAAATTCACCGATATTGATATAATTCTGGGGATATGTTTGTAGTTGTGAATATTGAGTTTAAACAATTTTAGGGTCACTACATTTTGACTGAATTGAGCAATTGTCAGCCAAAATAATACCACTCAGTTATTGGCAATGGAACTATAAACCTATTTATTAGAAAAGCAAATTTTGGCTGAAGTATCTCTCTGAACTGAAGATAAAAGGCACGGACTTACTCATTTCTTCTGAGTTGATAATTAGATTCTGAGAGCAAGCTGGTATGCAATTTGCTACTGATAGGAGAGGACCCCCACTGGGGAGGACGGCAACTGTCATTCTGCACTACCTGGACACTTACAGAAAAGCTTGTGTTCTTCAAAGGCATTGGGTGGTGAACTGCCAAGTACAACTCAGTCTGAGCTTCTTGGAGCATCCCAAGGGGTCTCTCTCTTTCTTTTGTCATCCCCCTAAATAATTTCTCCTCTCTGTTGCTGGGAACATGAATAGTACTGTGGGATCCTGGGGGTCCCTCCCTACCGAAGGCAATGCTGTGCTTTGCCTTTTACTGTTTTGACGTAGGATGCGTAGGACATCCCCTCAAGGTAGCCCCATGGATACTGGCTGCTGAGATCTGTTTCTGCATCCATTAACAATATCTAAAAGCATTTATTAGGATCTCTTTGTAAATGCTTCACTGTGACACTGGACACAATGAAGGGAACAGATGTGGTGAGCCAACCTCCAGGGGTTTGTAATCCAAGGCAGAAGGACAGACAGTGTGAGCACAGATGAGCGCTCAGGCATAACCTGCAAACCAGGACACAGGTATGACAGTTGGGATTGACACAGTGCTGGAACCAAGGCTGAGTTCCTCCCTTTGCATAAGGATGCTTCTTTTTACCATAGGTTTCCCTCTAGGGCTCCTTTAAACAGCTGGCTCTCTTTGTGCATTTCTAATAGGATCTGATTTACAAAAATGTCTTGAAAACAACGTATACAGCAGCATATTGACTGCCTATTGCTCATAATGTTGTATAAGAAGATGTAGTCAATACTGAACAGGGCAGTAAAGGAATGTGAATGTGTGTTTACACATTAAATAATCCTAGGCGTTCCTTCCATTGTACATAAGCAGTTAAAAATTCTGGTTCTTTGCTGTGCCCAGCCAAACACCTGGCATGTGGGAAATGGCCAACTAATGTTTATTAAATGAATGAATGGATTCAAAAGAAAATACCTAGCCCCATCATAGGCAAGATAGATAAAATTCATTTCTGCTCTCTACTTTTTCTTTCTTCTCTGCTTTTCTCTTTCTCCTCCCCCTCCTCTCCTTTCCCTTGTTTTCTTCCTCCCCTTCTTCCTCCTTTTTCTCCTCTCCCTCCTCCTTATCTTTCTTCCTTTTGTTCCTTTCCTTAACACATATCATTTTACTAAGTATGTAATTTATTTTGGCATATGGTATAAGGTGAGCCTTTACACATTTTCCCCTAGGGTTTTAATAAATTCCTTGTAGATATTTACTAGGTAGTCCTTCTGTTGCCACTAATTTAAGCCTCTTCAGGGTAAGAACTCTTGGTTTACTAAACTTGATGTCTCTAGTACCTGCTGCAAGGCCTAGAACATATTATCTTCTTATTGTATGTTTGACATATTTGTGTTGCCACATAGCACCTGTTATGGGCTGAGTTGTATCTCTCCAGAATTCAGGTATTGAGGTCCTAAACCCTGGTATTTAGTATGTGACTATGTTTGGAGATAAGGTCTTTAAAGAGGTAACTAAGTTACAATGAAGTCTTTAGAGTGAGCTCTAATCCAATATGACCAGTCTTCTTAAAAAAGAGGAAATATAAATGTAGATACACACAAGGAAAATCACACAAAGACAAAGAAGATGGTCATCTACAAACCAAAGGAGAGGTTTCAGAAGAAATCAATACTACCGTCACTTTCATGTCAGATGTCTAGCCTTCAGAACTGTGAGAAAATAAAATTCTGTTGTTCAAAGCCATTCAGTCTATGGTATTTTGTTATGACACCCTAGGAAACTAATGTGGCACCTATAAAAGTAATCTATTTTTATCTTGGGATCTGTGAGTTATCTACTTAATCTGACCATGCAATCTTACATTGCCATTTGAATATGCATATATTGTATCATTTCAAGTATGCAGCATGTGTATAGGAAAAAGCAAAGGAAAAATAACGAAATGTTAATCATGGGTTATCTCTAGGTAGGGGATTTTGGGTTAATACATTTGTTTCTTTGTATTTTTCAATATTTAAAAAATGTCTATAATAAGCATGAGTTACTCTTCTAAATAAGGAAAGAAATTATTTTAAAATTACGTGACAGTGTTAGTATATTTATAAATTGGTAACCTGGCTATGAGTCACAGGTGAGGTTTATGTGTAGATGAGTTTTTTGATCTCTGATGTTTCTTATCCATTTTTGAATTGCCATAGTGTAGGTTTATTTTGTAAAAATGCTTGTTTCTGAAAATGATAATTTGTTTGGATAATTCCCCATTACCTCCTCTTTTGTCTCTTTATTGTACAGTTGAAATGAAAAGACACTGTTCACCTATACTAGCATAGTCCACACTTCTATTCTTGCTACTGACAGCATTATTTGCAGCTGCTTTTTTTAAAACCTTTTCTAATTTCCACACTACCACTTATTGTATTTCATTAAAACTGGTTTAGAAATGCAAGGTATATAATTAGATTGAGAAATATGCTATCGATTTAGCTTCCCATTATGATGTTATCACATGCACAAAAAGAAAAGTCATTTGGTACAATTGTTATGATTAAAGCCACAAAAGAGATCTATTACATCAGACTTAGTTTTCAGTGCCTGGTGTGGTATAAAATAGGAGAGAGGGGTTAATCCGTTTTTATTAGAGCTGTATATGTCATGTATCCATAATGCCTATAGGCTAATATTTCAAACAAATCTTCAGTAGACAAGAGGTTTTTCAGGAAGTCATATTAAGTAAAAGTACATCAATACTTACATGTTCTGTTTTTAAGGTTGCTGAGGATAATAAACCATTTCTAGGCTCTGCACTGCGTGAAAACACATTCCCCAGGTCTGTATGAGGCTGATTTTTATTGCAGGGAGACGAGGGGGGGCAAAGAGCATGGATTCTGGAATCAGGCAGAAGTGGGGTCAAAGCACAGTCCTGCTGCTCTCTGGAGAAGGTGGAATCACTGTTTAATATGTACATGCCACCAGTCAGGCTTTTAGATTTGTTATTTTGGCCAATTCATACAACTAAGTTACTGGCTCAAGTTCATACATAGCTAGTAACTGACAAGATTTTAGTCTTTGTCACCTCAAAGTCCATGAACTTTCTGCAATAGTATTCTCTTTCCTTTTGTTGAGTGATGTTGAATAAGTTATTTAATATTTCTGAGACTGTGTTTTCTCATTTGCTAAACAAGGATAATAATATTTCTTCATAAAATGATTTTGATGGTTAAATGAGTTACTATCTGCATAAAACTGAACATCCTGCTTGGCATTTAATGCCAGTATAGGTACTTGCCCTTTCCATCTGGTAATTTGGGATAACCTGGTGGTTGTTCCCATTTGAAGGAGAGACACTGATATCCCCTACCCCTGCATATATAGGTAAGGAACGCACAGGTTTAAAAAAAAAAAAATCACAATTGCTGGTATGGAAAGATCTTGTTTATTAATTAGAATGGTTTGGGAACTAGGTATAAAGTTTATTTTATGGCTCTATTTTTTAAGTTTTTTTTTTTAATAGATTTTATTTTTTAGAGCTGTTTTATTTTCACAGCCCAGTTGAAAGGAAGGTACAGAGATTTCCCCGCATTCCCCCTACCCCACCACATGCATAGCTTTCCCCTTTGTCAACATCCCCCACCACAGTGGTACATTTGTTACAATTGAGTCGACATTGATATACTACTACCACCAAGAGTACAAAGTTTCCATCAGGGTTCACTTTCGGTGTTGTGGGTTCTATGTGTTAGGCACATTTACAGTGACAGGAATCCATCATCACAGCATCATACAGAGCAGTTGGTCGGCTCTGAAAATCCCCTGGGTTTTGCCTGTTTATCTCTCCCTTCCTTTGAACCCCAGGAAACTACTGATCTTTTTACGAACTTCACAGTTTTGCTTTCTCCACATAGTTATATTGTCGGGATCATATACTATGTAGCCTTTACAGATGGGCTTCTTTTCCTTCCTTCATTTCAGGTTCCTTCAGGTCTTTTCACTGTTTGATAGCTTATTTCTTTTTAGTGCTAAGTAACATTCTTTATACTAGAGTTAAGTGGTTAACTACTTACAATTCAGTATTCTGAATTTTACTTATTTTTACCTTTACCAGTGTGTTTTACATTTTCATATGTTTTCATGTTGCTAATTAGCATTCCTTCATTTTCAGCGTGAAGAACCTCTTTCAGCATTTCTTGTAAGGCAGGTCTAGTGTGGATGAATTCCCTCAGATTTTGTTTGTCAGGAAGTCTTTCTCCATTTCTGAAGAACAGCTTTGTTAGGTAAAGATTCTTGGTTGGCAGTATTGTTTTTTTTTTGTTTGTTTGTTTGTTTGTTTTGTTTTGTTTTTGCTTTTGTTTTCTTTCTTTTCAACACTTCAAATATATCATCCCACTTTCTCCTGGGTTGTAGTGTTTCTGCTGAGAAATCAGGATTATGGGGGTTTCCTTGTATGTGAGGATGTTTTTCTCTTACAGTTTTTAAAATTCTTTGTTTTTAACTTTAAACAGTTTTATCATAATGTGTCTTCAAGATCTCTTTGAGTTGAATTTATTTGGGCACATATGAATTTCATGAACTCGAATATCAGATCTCTCCTCAGATTTGTGACATTCTCAACCATTATTCTTTAAATAAACTTTCTACCCATTTCCCCCTTTTTTTCTGATACTATAAAAATACATAGATTGCTTCTTTTCATGTATTCTATAGTTCATAGACTTTCTTTACTCTTTTTTATTCTTTTTGTCTTTATTCTCTTCTGACAGAGTAATTTCTGATCTCTCTTGTCTCCCTCACAGATTTTTTGTTGTGCTACATCAAGTTTGGTATTTATGTTTTCCATTGTACTTTTCATTTCATTCATTGTAATCTTCATCTCCAGAATTTCTGTTTGGTTCTTTGTGAGTTCTGCTTCTCTTTTAAACTTCTTGCTCTGTTTGTGTATTTTTTCCCTTGATTTTGTGAAATTGTCTTTCTGGGTTTTCTTAGCTCACTGAGTTCCCTTACCAAAACTATCTTGAATTCTTTTTCGGGCAAATCACAGATCTCCTTTTCTTTAAGGTCAGTCACTGGAAAGCTTTCATATTCCTTTGGTATGTCACATTTCCTTGATATTTCATGTTCCTTAAAGTCTTATATTGCTCTCTTTGCGTGTGAAGAAGTGGTCACCTCCTCTAGTCTTTATTGACTTACATCAGGAGAGATATATCTTCCTTCCTTCAACCCAGCAACCTTCCATCATCCATGGGCATGCTGAGATTTTCTCAAACTTTTATAATATGCAGCTCCATTATTTTTTCTTTCTTTTGTGGAATTCTTAAAATTGTATGCCTTCTCTCAACCTACAGAACAGGGTCAGGTGCTGACAGCCTCCCATTTGCTTTTCCTGGAACAGTATTAAGTGCTCAAGTTTGCATGTTTTTCTTCCAGTCCTATAGAATTGGGCCAGCTTTCTGTGCATGCTCACTAGCTATCTCAAAGGCTTGGTCCTTCTGTTCTCAGGAGCACACACAAGGATCCAACCACAGGGTACACTGTGTATAGGTAAGGCACACTGAGTGTTGGGGGCATCCATTGGCAGGTTGGGGGTGTCTACAGGCAAGACGTCCTTACTGGCTCACAGGCAAACTTCTTAATGGAGTCTGAAATGCAGTTTGTAGTACTACATCCCTTGGATGCCCTCAGAGGAGCCTGGCTATTGTTCTCCAGCCACCTCCTGCCACACCGCCACCCCCCCCTCCCCACCCCTGCCCAGTTGCACAGCACATACCAGTATACTCGATGAAGTATGTCTTTGGCAGTGTCCTGCATTGCTTGAAAAGCCAGATGCTCATTCAAAAATTCTCACATGTCTTTGTGGGAGAAATCATGGGCCTAGAAGGCCTCTTTTGGCACTGAGCTGTGCTGCCTTGAGGGAGGGGTGACACAGGCAAAATGAAACTACCCTTCTTACCTTCTTTGTTATGTCCAATAATGGATTTTTCTTCCAATAGCATGCTGGAATTTCTCTGTTGGACTAGGGGACCTCTACAAAGGCACTCTTTCCATGGTGATTGTCAAAATCAGTGTTCTTTGGTGGTATGTTAGTAGAAAACTCCTATTTTGCCATTTTGATGACTCATTCTCCAATAATCACCTTTGGTACTTGGGATAGAGCTACAAGTGTTACATACACTCACAGTGATGAATTCCTTGGGAATGAAGATATTGTACATTAAGGGATGATGTTATGGACTGAATTGTGTCCTGCCCAAGTTCATATTTGGATGCTTTAGCCTCCCCAGTGTAACTATATTTGGAGATAGCACCTTTAGGAATGTAATTAAAGTTAAATGAAATCATTAGGGTGGGGTGCTAATCCAGTAAGGTGTGGTATCCTTATTGCTTGAAGAGAGAGATATCAGGGGCACGCATGGAGAAAAGTCCATTTGAGTACACAGCTGAGTAAAGAAGACTCAGGAGAAACCAACCCTGTACCTTGATCCTGGATTTCCAGTCTTAAGAACTGTGAGAAAATAAATATATGTTGTTTAAGTCACCTAGTCTATAATATTTTCCTATGGCAGCCCTAGCAAAATACTACAGATGGCATCTGGCCTCTTTTACCTTTCTGGAAGCTTCAAATCATATTAGATTTGTTCTCAAAAGTTTCAATAATTCATGCCTTTTATAATGGTAAATATTCATGTTTATTTAAAGAAACAGTTGTTGTGTAGATTAAATTAAATTGTTAGGATTCAAAAGCAGGATAGCTTTTCATACCATAGAAGAGAGCTTGAGAAGGACAGGTCTGAAAAATAAATAGGCAAGTGGGAAAATGTGTTGTAGAAAAAGTACCAGTTTGTTTTTTTTTTTTCGCTGACACTAAATGTGAACCTGATACATTTGTTCTTTTCACATTAATATGAGCAGCAGCAGGGCCACAGCCACATCCTGAGGGCCTTTGAGAGGAATGAAAATGTGTGACAAGTCATTTAACAAGCAAGAGGATCACACATTTCCGAAAAGACATTAAAGAAATTGCAAATAGGCAAGTATATCATATTTATCAAACTCTACCTCTGTACCATGCCAGGTGCTGAGCCATTTACTCAGGGTCTTTATAGAGTTTGTATTAGTAAGTACAGTATTTTATTCGTTGGGCAATTCTAGCTATTGTAACAAATAAAAGTCACCATGTTAGTGGGTAGACTTAGGAGAAACTTATTTCTTGATCCTGTGACAGTCTAAACCAGCATTCCTGTCTAGTGGGAGTCTCTTCCATGTGGTGATTTGGCCGTCGGAACTTCTTTTGCTTGGTTATCCCTGAGGTCCTTTCACCTGGAAGATGGAGAAATACATTGGCCGCTTCACCACTTGGGTTCATGGTTGATGCTCTGTACTTCTTACGTTCATTGGTTCGTTACATGGTACCATTCAAGTGTTCGCGTTCTCTTCAATTTTGTGTATTTGTCACTGGATTGTAGTTGTTCAGACTGGTACTACTGAGTCCTCTCTTGCAAAAAGTTAGGGCCGTGTTACCTGCTCTCATTAATGGAATTTGAATGGAAGTGATGTATATCATATCTGGGCCATGCTGGTTAAAAGTGGGCTTCATTTTTCACCCCGTGATGATAAGGCTCTGGGGCATGGCAGGGCCCCAAAGCAAAGAAACCTGGGTCTCTGGATCACCATTTAGAATGTTTCCCATTTCATTCACCATAACTACTTTCATTTTATTGCAGGGAAAACAGAATACACTTTTATTGTGTTAAGTCTCTGAAATGTTGGGATCTCTTTGTTACAGAGGCTAAGGTTACTCTAACAAATCCACATGACCTCATCGAGAAGCAAGAAAGGATGGGAGATATGATCTAGAGTCATACAATCACTTCTCAATGAAAAATGTCTCAATACTTTGGAAATAGAGGTACAGCCTGTGACTGCCTTGTTTGCTGACTCTGCCCAAGCACCCCTCACAGTGCCTGACATTGCTGAATGAATAAATGGCCCATAATTAAATTGATGCCTATTTGGGGGGAAGCTCTATGGAATTTGGTGTCACTGTTAAAGACTAGCCACAGTACTTTTTATAAACATTTTGAGTTATTTATGTACATTATTTCATTTAACTCCAGTGATAATCCAATGAGTCAGGTTTCATTTTACTGTAATCATTTACTTGCATGCTGTTCTTTCTTCTTGAACTGTGATCTCCTTGCTGTTAGGATTTGTGTCTAACTTTTCCTTGTGTCCTTAGTGCTTGGCACAAAGAGGGGAGTCAGTGTTTGTTGACTGAAAACATGCATGGACAGGTGGATAGATAGATAACGGATAGTATCTACAAGTCCAAATACCCAGTACATGTCATATAGGACTTATTGTCAGAGCTGAGAGGCAAAACAGAGTAGGAAAAGGGTTTGGGGAATAGATAAGTAAGGTGAAGGATAGAGGCTAGGTGCTAGACAGTATGATAATCTTCAGCTGGGAGAAATTCCAGTTGAAAAATTGAAGCACAAATTAGGAATATATGGTTTTGGGCCAGAGTCCCAGCAAGTGTTGAGTAGGTCTCTGGAGTTAGGGGATCTAGTTGTCCTTCAGATGTTTCAGGCAAGTAGTCCTTAATCGTTTGGGCTACATATTTGTCATCTACAAAGTTGCTAATTTAGGGAAAACGATGTATCTAAAATGCTTAGTTATCTAAGACAGAAGAGCAATCAGAATTTCCTGGGTAATGTCAGCACTTTTTTAAAAAAAGCATCCGATGCATAAGATTTAAGTTAATCTTCCGCAGTCTGGTTCATCTCATCATCAGTCTTAGAAGGTGCCCTTTTTGTGTTGTATTTTAGTACTTTCTCCCTTCATCTCTTTCCCTAACTCTGCATCTTCCCTCTCCAAAATGCCACACAAATGATATATTTGATACATGCCCTTTTTACCCATCTGCCCCACAGGAGGTGTTGTGGCCTGCTGTGTAAGAACACGGGCGTTAGAACCTGCAGTGCACTGTCACAGGACAGCGGGAGCTTGGGCCAGCTGGTTAGCCTCTCTGTGCCTCAGTTCTTAATTTGTATACGATTATTTAATGAATAAATAGGTTAATATGTCTACAATATAAAATTAGTGACTGGCGTAAAATAAGTGCTTGTAAACCTTTGAAAATATACACAGTGTAGGGGCGCCTGGGTGGCTCAGTGGGTTAAAGCCTCTGCCTTTGGCTCAGGTCATGATCCCAGGGTCTTGGAATTGAGTCCCGAGTTGGGCTCTCTGCTCAGCAGGGAGCCTGCTTCCTCCTCTCTCTCTGCCTGCCTTTCTGCCTACTTGTGATCTCTGTCAAATAAATAAATAAAATCTTAAAAAAATATATACACATTGTTGATGTGTTTAAGATGGAGATATTTATAGATCAGTAAATATCATTTCGTTTACTTTCATTGCTGTTAGGGTCTATGGGTTTTGACAAATGTGTACTGCTGTGAATCCCCCACTATAGTCCTATACAGAAGACTTTCCACTGCCCTAAGTTCCTGTGCTTCACCTAATCAACCCTTCTGTTCTACAAATCCCGGGTATCCACTGATTGATTGGTATTCTGCCTAACATTCTGCCTTTTCCAAAGTGTCATGAAAATGGAGTCATAAAGTATGAATTCTTTTAGAGGACCCCTTTCATGTATCGATACACATGTAAGAGTCATCGGTGTTGTATGGATGAATAGCTGATTCCTATCACTGGCTGGTGTTTTGTTGTATGAACTGGCACAGTTTGTTTACCATTCGCCTACTGAAGGACATCTGGGTTGCTTCAGAGTTTTGGCAATTATGAATTAAGTCTCTAAAAACATTTTGATGGAGATTTTTGTGCAGACCTTACGTCTATTTTTAAAATTAACATTGGCTTGTATTTTTACTTTCTCACCTTGTCATCTGATTTTGGTATTAAGTATATGTTAGCTTCACAAATGAATAGGGTTGTTTGACCTCTATTTCTATTCTTTTTAAAAAGATTTTATTTATTTGAGTGAGAGACAGAGATAGCAGCAGAGGTAGTGAGAGAGAGCAGGAGTGGGGAGGAAAGGGAGAAAAAGGCTCCCTCCCCACTGAGCAGGGAGCCCAATGCAGGGCTTGAACCTAGGCCCTGGGATCTTGACCTGAGCTAAAAGCAGAAGCTTAACTGACTGAGACACCCAGGCATCCTTCTTTTTCTGTTCTTAAAAATAAACTTGTTTAGATTAGAATATTTATTTCTTGAAAATTTAGTAAATTCATCTGAAAATCTGTCTAGGTTGTGGCTTTTTAGGTGAGCAAGGTTTTTTGGTAACCATTTCATTTTTAAAAACGATTATTGATTTATTTAAATTTTCCAATTACACATGTGTCAGTTTAGACATTATATATTTTTCTAGGAAAATAACAGTTTTCTGTAGGTCCTCTTGTTGTTTTATAAAAAACTTTATTATATCTGAATTTATTTCTCATTTTTCCTTCTGTGCATGTGTGGGTATGGGTATGCGTGTGCATATGTGGTTTCTTCTGTGTTTGTCAGTTTATTCTTACTAGAAATTTATCTATATTACTAATCTTTTTTAAAAATTATGGTTTGCTGTTTATTTGTCTTTTCTTTTTTACTTATTTCTACTCTTTATTATTTCTTTCTTGTTTCTTTGTGTTTGTTAATATTCTTTTTCTAGCTTCTATTATAAAAAACAGGTAGTGTGACATCTACCCTTTTAACATATTTTTAATTGTATAGTACAGTACTGTTCACTATCTGCATATTGCTTTATAATATTTGCAATTACAAAGGCAGCTAACAGGACATCTATCCTTTGAGCATATTTTTAATTGTATAGTACGGTACTAACTATATGCCTATTACTTTACAATATTTATAAGATACAGTATTTACAATATTACAGATTTTCAGAACTTTTTCATCTTGCATGACTGAGACTATATTCACTGTGTAACAATTCTCCATTTTCCTTCCACCCTTCTCTTGGCAGTCACCATGGTCTTAACAACTTCTATGAGTCTGACTGCTTTAGATGCCTCAGATAAGTGGAATCAGACAATGCTTGTCCTTCGGTGACTGGCTTTTTTCACTTAGCATGATGTGTACAAGATTCATCCATGGTGTAGCCTATGAGAGAATTTCTTTCTTTTTCAAGAATGAAGAATAATTCATTGTAGGTTTATATTACATTTTGCTTGCCCATTTATCCCTGATGGGCATTTATGTTATTTCCACCTCTTGGCTATTGTGAATAATGTTGAATGAACAAGAGAGTGCAAATATTTCAAGATTCTGCTTTCAACTGTTCTGGACAAATACCCAGAAGTAGGATTGCTATATCATGTGGTAGTTTCATTTTTAATTTTTTTAAAAGATTTTATTTATTTATTTGACAGAGATTACAAGTAGGGAGAGAGGCGAGGAAGCAGCCTCCCTGCTGAGCAGAGAGCCCGAGGTGGGGCTTGATCCTAGGACTCTGAGATCATGATCTGAGCCCAAGGCAGAGGCTTTAACCCACTGAGCCACCCAGGCGCCCCCATTTTTAGTTTTTTGAAAAAGCTCCTTACTGCTTTCCATAGGGAATGCAGCATTTTATATCCCCATCAACAGTGCACAAGGGTTCCAATCTCTTCACATTACTTATTTTCTCTCTTTTAAATACAATGTTAAAATTCCTAACACTTGGGAGGTGCTATTCACTGCGGTTTGATTTGAAGTTCCCTGATAATTAGTGATGTTGAGTATCTTTTTGTGTATTTGTTGGCCAACTGTATGTCATCTTTGGAGAAATATCTATTCAAGTCCTTTGCCCACTTTGAAATAAAATTATTAATTTTGCTATTGAACTGTACTCTTTTAGCTTCTTAAATGCTTAGTTTATTTGTTTTCAGTCTTCCCTATTTTTAAAAAAGATTTATTTGTTTATTTTAGAGAGAGAGCATGGAAGCAGGAGAGAGGCAGAGGGAGAGAGAATCTCCAATCGACTCTGTTCCCCCAACCCTGAGCACAGAGCCCAGGACACTTGAGATCATGACCTGAGTTGAAATCAAGAGTTGGATGCTTTACTGACTGAGCCAATCAGGTGCCCCAAGTCTTCCTTATTTTTTAATTTATGTACTCAGAAACTAAAATTTTCTTTTTAAATACTTCTGCTGTTGTGTCTCACAAATTTGAACATATCCTCCTTCCCTCCCTCCCCCCTCTTTCCCTCCCTCCCTCTCTCTCTCCCCTTCCTTCTCTCCTTCCTTCCTCCTCTTCTTCCCCTTCCTTCCTTGGGTTTTTCAGGGACCCAGAGTAATTACTGGATCTATTATTATATTAACCATGAATCCTGGTAAGAAAACTATGTGCTTTAACCTTTTAAAATGCAATCATTTTAGAAATTAGCCAGAACATATATTCCCTGGGCTTGTTAGCTCAAAGAAATGTTTTATACACAGGAAAAGATTAAGTTGTAATATGTTTTATGCTGTAAGGGAAGGAAAAAACTGAATGTGTGAATCTATTGCTGGCAAATGATGACTTTGAGTAAGATATGGAAAAAGATTAGAAGTGAGGTTTTAAAAAAACATTGCTTTGAAAGCAGGTGTCATATACCACCTCCTTCTCCTAGTGAGTATAATTACTTGGTTTCCAGTGAAGTCTGTGCTTCCTAAGTGAAAGGAGAAATGTGGAAGACATTTCAAAGAGTTTAGCTGTTTATTTTATTTATTTATCTCTTGCTTGTCTTTCCTAATCATAGAGAAAACCCTTGTCTGATTAATAAACAATTTCTGGCTGTGTTTCAGAATCTGGCTGCAATGCATTTGCTATTTGATATCTGGGAGATGTACAACATGTTCACAGTGAATTCTCCAACTGAAAACAGTAGAGTTCAAATAAAGTCAATTAATTCACAGAGTGAATGGATTGAAGCCCAGAATCGCGTGTCTTGTGGAGGCCTTTTTGATTCACTTGCCAAAACATATCTGTTTATAAATGCATTAAATGTAACTATTTGGGTACTATAGCAGTTACAACCTGATGTGATTTTTTTTTCTTCCTGTGTTATGGTTGATCTCAAATAATTGAGTTACATTTTATATACATTTCAAACATTCTTTCTAACATCCACCTTCTCCTTGTAATTCACTCGCATTTTCCTGCTTCAACACAGAGATCTTTTCTCGCATTTCTTCTTGTTCTCGCCCTCATTTTTGCTTTCCTCTTTTCTTCCCTTCTTGTTTCTTTCCCCCATTATCTTCTTCCAGTTCTCTTACTCTCCATGCTTTCCTTCTTTATCTTACCAATGTCCTCTTTCCTTTCTTCTTTCCCCTGCTTCCCTTTCTCCCTTCCCTCTACCAGCTTCCTCACCTGGGGTCCATAAAGCCGCCACCCCCCCACGCTGGAGCAGGAATACAGTCTCTCCGAGCACCTTAGGAGCCTCATTCTGCTGTGCTTTTTTGTTTCCAGAACCTAATTGTGTGGTGTCTCTGGGGTGGCTTTCAGCAATGAGTGTTCACTGTGGCTGTGATTCTCACCTAACTTGCGTATGTGCCTTGACCCTGTACCTATAGCTGGGTTTTTTGTTGTTTTTGTGGTTTGATTCCCACCCCCCCACACTGGATTTCTCATTTTTTGGTGCCACTTCACTATAGGTGAACCCTGGCTTAACTCTTAGCCTGCATAACTATTGATCGAACATCTCTGTTTTTTAAAAATTTTATTATTTTTTTTCAGTGTTCCAAGATTCATTGTTTATGTACCACACCCAGTGCTCCACGCAATACGAGTGCCCTCCTTAACACCCACCACTAGGCTCACCCAACCCCCACCACCCCCTCCAAAACCCTCAGTTTGTTTCTCAGGGTCCACAGTCTCTCATGGTTTGTCTCCTGCTCTGGTTTCCCCCAACTCACTTCAAACCTCTCTTTTTAAGTCTTATTTTTTAATTCAGGTGCTGTGCCTGATACAAAAGAATAAAAATCAGTATCATATTCTGAAAGGTCTGGTAAGTAGGATTCTGAATAAATCTTTACTCTGACTTCAAGTATAACAATCCACCTAGAGATTCCTGTGAGATTCCTAGAGATTCCTTCCCATGATACTGCATGATATTAGGTTCCTCCTTGTATACCAGGTCCAGGCTCCACCTGCTGGGGCTCCACTCTCTTTAGCTCTCAATGTTGAACCATGGGATACTCTAGTAGAAACTGCCAAATAGGATGCCTCTGGAAGCTCCTGCATCAGCACCATCAATTTCCCTCTCTTACCAGATCATCCCATTCATAATCCTCTTACCATTTCTTTACTTCCAACCCTGCATGCTTTCTTCCTTCAGTAGGAACATGGACAAGAATTTGAAGCAGGAGAATAATTAAACCCTCCTTTCTTAATATATGATTTTCTTTTGATTCTTTGACCAACCTTAATCTTTTCCTTTGTTCTTTATTCTTTTCCCTGTTAGTATTCCTTTTTTCTTTTCTTTTTAGTATTGCTTGCAAATATCTCATTTTTACTGGATCTTTAAACATTAGAGTTCATGAGCCCTTGGGGCCCTCTTCTCACACACACACTTTCCTGCTCTGACCTCATCTGTTCCTACTGTTTCACAAGCCATCTTTTTAAAAATTTAATTTAATTAATTTATTTGACAGAGGGGGGATAGAGAGAGAGAGAGATCAAAAGTAGGCAGAGATAGGGAGAGAGAGAGGGGGAAGCAGGCTCCCCACTGAGCAGAGAGCCCGTTGTTGGGCTCGATCCCAGGACCCTGAGGCCATGACCTGAGCTGAAGGCAGAGGCTTTAACCCACTGAGCCACCCGGGTGCCCCCACAAGCCATCTTAATGGTGGTATTGCCTAGTGACTTTCTCAGTACATCTAGTTTTGTTCATTCTGTATGCCTATTAATGGACCTGTGTTCACAAATTAACAAAACGAATATCTTCCTTGAACAATTTTGTGAGCTTTCCATGGTATAGTGTTTGCAAAATTTCTCTGTAAAGCACAAAACACTAAATAATAGTGGCTAACATTTACTAAGAAAAATCTGCATTTTGGAAACTCCTTTAAACATTTTATATGCTTCCTTCAGAGGATCATTGCAGCTTCCTATGAGCAGAAACTGCTCTTGTCCCCATTTTACAGATGATGTTACTGATGCCAAAGAGCAATGTATTGGTTGTAGTACTAATTGGGAGGAAAAAGGCACTGACTTTGACTGATTTAAGAAAAAGAATTTATTAAAAGAATCATCAGGTTGATTGCTACTGCCAAAATAGAGTTAGCAATTAGAGGACGAAAGAGACCAGCAGGTGGCATGTTATTTTGTAATGGTCACCTCCAAAGGAGAGGATTTTCCATGGTCCCATTTTTTTGGGTTATGAGCTAATTTAAGGTTCCTGGTGGATGCTACCGATTGGTAGATTCTAATGCTCAAGACCTATCTGCTGAGAAGACTATAAAACCAAACATTCACCCTCTTTAGTTTCTATGGTGGGAATCAAGCTGTGTTCCAACCAAGAACATTTCCAACCAAGGTAGGAAATATCCCAAACAGGCAGAAGGAGTTCAGATAATAAGTAAATTAAAAGAATGGCAAATGTCCATTACAAGAATTTGCCCAGGGTCACAATGCTAAGATGTTGAAGGAGGGCTTGCTAAGACCCAGGGAATGAACTACTTTACTGTGCTGCACATGGGCTAGAAATGGGAATTAGTGGAGAAAACTATTTAATCAAAAGCATGGAATCCTAAAATACAAGTATTGAAAGGCTCCTTAGAGGTGACCTTGACTGGGATTCCTTTTGGACTGCCCCCCCATCACTCCCTTGAGACACGTTGTCTTCATTAACCCAAGTTTGGTTAATTGTGTTCCAGCAGACTGGTGCTACATAGCTCTCACCACTGCTTCTTAATCTTGGCATTGGAACTTCTGCTTTGGCATGTATCTCTTAGATTTCTGAGTTTTGGCTTGTGTTGTGTGTTTGGCTCCAGTCACTGTTTCCTGCTAGATAACATTCATTTTTGTAAGTATATGTGTTTTTTAAACAAACATATAGTGAACTCCTCTTATCTCTCAGGCTCTTTCATGTATATTATCTCATTTATACTAATTAATCCTTATAACAAATTTGCAGGGGAGGCACTATTATTGCTATGTTCCAGATAAAGACACTGAAGTTTAGAAAGATTGATTCATTTGCCCAAATTGCCACCTCTTAGAAATTTATAAATAGAGATCTGGGATTTAAAGCCAGTGTTGTCTGACATCTGAGGATGTCCTTAGTCCAACATGTCATCTCACTGTATCTTCTAGTTACCCTACTTCCTGGACCGCTGTTGACGGGTCAGAATTATTTCATGGTCAGAGGGGTCCCCTTCACCCCCATTCCCTTCACCCAACACCTGAGATCTTGCTGTTTTAAATCCTTTGTGTTCTAAGACATTCTTAATATGTGAGTGGTGAACATTTCCTTTTTTATATTCCTTTTGGATAGCAACAGGGGAAATGAGATTTTTCTGGAAGCTGTTTGAAGTAGAAAGTATAACTTTCAGATGTGTTAATGAAAGCTCCAGTTCATCCATGCTTATACCATTATTAATTAAGAAGTTAATCAGAAAAATATACATTGAACACCTACCATATTATTCACATAATATTTCATCTCTTCAGGGTTTTTTTTTTTTTTTAGTTCCACTTCTTTTTTTCCCTATTTTTTTAAATTGAGATATAATTGACATAACATTATATTAGTTTCAGGTGTAGAGCATAATAATTTGATATCTGTATATTTTGCAAACTGATTATCACAATAACTCTAGTTAACATCTATCACCATATATAATTACAATTTTTTTTCTTAGGATGAGAATTTACTCTCTTAGCAATTTTCAACCACTAGTTCTCTATATTTATGGGCCTGTTTCTGGTTTGTTTGTTTGTTCATTTGTTTTGTTTTTAGATTCCACATATAAATGAAACCACATGGTATCTGTCTTTCTCTGTCTGATTCACTTAGTGTAATATGCTTTAGGTCTTTCCATGTTGTTGCAAATAGTAAGATTTCATTCTCTTTATGGCTGAGTAATATTCCATTGTTGTGTGTGTGTGTGTATATCATATTCAAACTGCTGAAAACAAAGGAAAATAAGAAAATCTTGAAGCTAGCCAGAGAAAATAGTTGCATTACATATAGAAGGAAAAAAAATAAAGAACTACAGCAAATAGCAATTTTCAGAAATCATGTACAGTGGGAGATAATGGTGTGACATTCTTGTGTTGAGAACCTGCAGAGGATTTCTAATATCACCCATAACTGAATAGGTTTACTCTCTCACTGAAAACGATTAGGGTACTGGACAAAATATTTAAAATGTTTTCTCATATATCAAGCAACAGGTACTGCAGAATACTGATCTCTTAGAGGAGAGAAAAATAAGGTAATTGTCCTGGCTATCTATCTGAAGGAACTTCTAGACCGCATTGCAGAAAGGGGAACCCCACACAGAGCATGGCATTTACACTGAGTTGAGGTTATAGGCCTAAAAGTTTGGAAGGATATAGGTGTCAGGAATTTTCTTTTCTTTTCTTTTCTTTTCTTTTCTTTTCTTTTCTTTTCTTTCTTTCTTTTTTTTTTTTTTTTAAGATTTTATTTGTTTATTTGACAGAGATTACAAGTAGAGAGACAGGCAAAGAGAGAGAGGAGGAAGCAGGCTCCCTGCTGAGCAGAGAGCTTGATGTGGGGCTCAATCCCAGGACCCTGGGATCATGACCTGAGCCGAAGGCAAGGCTTTAACCCACTGAGCCACCCAGGTGCCCCAGGTGTTAGGAATTTTCTAGTCAAATTATGAGAAAGGAAAGAGATCTATGGACAGAAAATCTCCTGAAGTATGTACAGAGGTACTCTTGAGTCCTTGGCTGAATTCTAATCTGTTCAGGTATAAAGGTTGAATAAAAACAAATGCCATTAAGATGTCAGCTAAATAAAAAGATGTTCAACATCATTCATCATCAGGGAAATGCAAATCAAAATTACAATGAGATTCACATCATACCTGTCGGAATAGCTAAAATCAACAACACAAGAAATAACAGATGTTGGCCTGGATGTGGAGAAAAAGGAATCCTTGTGCACTGTTGGTAGGAATGCGAACTGGTGCAGCCATTGTGAAAAACAGTATGACGTTTCCTCAAAAAGTTAAAAATAGAGCTTCCCTGTCATCCAATAATTGCACTACTGGGTATTTACCCACTAAAATACAAAAACACTAATTCAAAGGGATACATGTACTCCTGTATTTATAACAGCATTATTTATAATAGCTAAATTATGGAAGCAGCCTAAGTGTCCACTGATAGATGAATGGATAAAGAAGATATGATATATATTAATATATCTACAACATATATAGATATATATATCATTCTATTCCTTTCTATCTATTCAGATCTATCTCTTCACGTACATATGAATATTATTCAGTCATAAAAAGAAAGAAATCTTACCATTTTTAAGACCATGGGTGGAGCTACAGACTATAATGCTAAGTGAAATAAGTCAGAGAAAAATACCTTATGATTTTAGTCATATGTGGGATTTAATAAAACAAATGAGCAAAGGAAAAGAGAGAGAAGTTGAGGAACAGACTCTTAACTACTGAGATCAAACTGATGGTTACCAGAGAGGAGGTGGGTGAGGGGTGAATGAAATAGGTGATAGGGATAAAGGATGCACTTGTGATGAGCAGTGGTTGTTGTACAATCACTATATTGTACACCTAAAACTAATATAACACTGTACGTTAATTACACTAGAATTGAAATTTAAAAAAATGATAATAAGCTAAATAATTCCAAGAGCTAACACTGTGCTGGGAGATATTTGAACACAGGCATACTTCATTTTAGAGTGCTTCCCTTTATTGCACTTCACAGATACTGAATTTTTTATAAATTGAAGGTATTTGATAACCCTGCAACAAACCAGTCTATCAGCACCATCTTTCCAGTGACATTTGCTCACTTCATGTCTGTTTCATGTTTTGGTAATTTTCACAATACTTCAAACTTCTCCTCCTCTTCTTCTCCTTTTCCTCCTCCTCCTCCTCCTCCTTCTTCTTCTTGTATTTGATATGGTGATCTGTCATCAGTGTTCTTTGATGTTCCTGTTGTAATTGTTTTGGGGTGTCATGAATCACACCCATATAAGCATGAGGAAATGGATAATAGACAAAAGAGAAAAAAAAAAGAAATTTCAAGAGATAAAAAATGTAGTATTTGAAGTGAAAAATAAACTTACTAGATGGAATTAACAGATTAGAAAATGCAGAATAAAAGGTCAGTGAACTTGAAATATACAAATGGAATCACAGAGAGGAAAAAGATTTAACAAATAGAGATAGACCACTACTGCTTATCAAGATGGAGTAATAAGGACTAGATTTACTCTCCCAGCTGAAGGAACCAATAAACAACCCCTCCCCCCCAAAACAAATGAAGTGCAGTGATTATCAGGAAAGGGGAAAACATAAAGTAAGTCCTGAGATCTCCCTATCTTGCTGCCATGAGAGAATTTCCAGGCCATGGTACAGCTAATGGGAATCTACATGGAGCCCACTGGACACCTTGAGTTGAGATGCGATAGCTGAGAGTCTGGGGACCCCAAGGCAGGCTCATGGGTCAAAGCACTGGAAAGAAGAGACCTTCACAGAGAGTGAACCCTCGATCTGTAGAAGATCTCCATTGAGTGTTCTATAGATGAGTCAGCTCATACCTGTAGAGACTCTACCTGAGGATAAGAAAAGAATGTCCTGAAATGATAGTAGGAACAGTGTCTGACACCCATGCCAGACTGGGAATAGTGCCTGTTTCTACCAGTCAAACTGGAAAAAAAAAATCAGACCTCATGATTCACCAAGATTTGGGTTGAGCAACCAAAGAATTTATCTCAGTAGTGGAGAGTAAATAGCTCCATACTGAGCTCTGCTCTGATCCCACTAAATAAGTATCTTAAAAACAAACTTTGAAAGGACCAAACTATTTCCAATTTTCAGCATTTAAGAAGAAAACTCACAAATTTGATAGAATACAGAAAATATTTGGCACAAAACAGGACAAATTCACATTATTTGGCATTAAAATATACCAGGCATATAATAAAGAAGGAAAACATAAGCCATAATGAATCAAAGAAAATTAATCAATTGATAATGATTTAGAGCTAATAAAGATACAGAATCAGCAGATAAACAAACCCATTATAACTATATTCCACATGTTCAAAAAGAGACATGGAAGATAAAAAAAAGGCCCAAATCATACTTCAAGAGATGAAAATTCAATGTCTGAGATGAAAACTTATTTAATGGGATTAATGGTTGATTAGACAATTCAGAAGAAAAAAAATTAGTGAAGTTGAGACAGCTATAGAAAATATCAAAAGGGGAAAACAGGAAGAAAAAATAATTTAAAGAAATAAAGAAAACATCAATAAGCTGTGGAACAACTTCCAGTGGCCCAACATAGATATAATTGGATTTCCTAAAGATTAGGAAAGAGGAGGGGCAGAGAAAATATTTGAAGAAATAATCACCCAAACTCTTCTAATGGGATGAATATTATAAAAAACATAGAACCAGGAAGATTAATGGATCTTAAGTGCAAAAAACATAAGGAAGTTAAACCAAGGAATATCTCATTAAATCACTCAAAACCAGTGATATATAGAAAAAAAAGCAAATATATAAAAAAGTAACATATATAGAGAAATAAACTTACAGATGACAGCATATTTCTCATTAGAAATGCTGTAAGTGAGAAGACAGTGGAATAAAATCTTTAAAATTTTGAAATATTCAGTTCTCTTAAATAAAATAAGCCTGTCAAAAATACCATATGATTTCACCATATGATGATACCTGCACAATATATTTGAACTTGTTTTGCAGCTTTTAAAAAATCAAAGTGTATTAGATTATTATCTAAAAAAGTAAATCTATTCAGAACAAAATTAAGATAAAATTTATTGTTTGAGTGCTTAAATAATATTTAATAATATAAATGCCAAACTATCAACCTCAGTTTTGCAATCATAAAATATGGGCCAGATTTTAGATGATCATGAATGACTGGATAGATTCATGAAGTTCTATGAAATATTTTTTGGTTGTAGGAAAAAACTGTGGTCTAGGTAATATTACATAACATTACATAGGTGAAAGTACATTTTGTGGTTTTCTGTAGAAGTGGTACCCATTGTTAATAGAGAAAATGACCAGTCTTGGATCAGATGAATGGGAGATGTGAGACCAGTGCAGATACCTGTGCAATGTCACTGATGAGAAATATCAAATACTGGAACAAGGGTAGTGGTGGTGGGATTGAAGGGGACTGGATATATTCTGAACATGTTGTGGAGACAAAATCTTCTAGAATAAGACTTCTTGCTTTTGGCTGCTGTACCACAAATAAGAGTCTTTTATTTGGTAGACAAGAAGCTAAGTTTCTAGCTTTGCTTTCCTTAAGACTCCAATTCTGTGCAGACAACCAAACCAGGGATGAGAAATTGCCTTTGTAGAAAAAGGCTTGGAATTGCTTTGACTTTCAGACTGAGCACAGGGCGTTTGTTGAAACATTGACATTCACTTTAGAAAGTTTAACAATCACATGAAGAACGTTAAACTGGGTGTATGTGGGTATTTGAATAGTTGCTAAGGTTTGAGGGTCTCAGTTGCAAGTCTGACCTCAAAGACCTCACAGCTTAGTAGGGACAACAAATGCTAGCCAAAGACGATTTCGATACACTGTCACATGTACCAAACCCATGGGCTCTGGAGCTATAGGTTAAGCTTCTGAGCAGGTACTGGCAGGAAAATTAAAGAAAGCTTTTAAAACTTTGTGCCTAGGGGTGCCTGGGTGGCTCAGTGGGTTAAGCCTCTACCTTCAGCTCAGGTCATGGTCTCAAGGTCCTGGGATCGAGCCCCACATTGGGCTCTCTGCTCAGCAGGGTGCCTGCTTCCCTTCCTCTCTCTCTCTGCCTGCCTCTCTGCCTACTTGTGATCTCTGTCTGTCAAATAACTAAATAAAATCTTAAAAAAAAACACAACAAAAAACTTTTTGCCTAAAAATGGTACAGTTAAGAAAATGGGAAAGGGTATCCCATAGGAATTGTAATGTAAGGAGGCATTAGTTAGTCCCTGGAAGACACTCGCAGAATGTGTTGTTTGATATTCTCATTTTTTTAGCTTTTGCTCTTCCCACATTTAACTGGTAAAAACACTGGTATTTTCAAAGGTGTTCATAGATGTTGTATTTTAAAAGGAAACAAAGTAAAACAACACAAACACAAGGATAAAGCAATTATATATATACACATATATGTGTATATATATTTAAAGGTTTTATTTATTTATTTGATAGAGAAAGAGAGAGAGAGAGAGAGAGAGTACAAGCAGGGGGAGGGGCAGAGGGCGAGGGAGAAGCAGGCTCCCCACTGAGCAGGGATCCTGATGCAGAACTTGATCCCAGGACCCTGGGATCATGACCTGAGCTGAAGGCAGTCGCTTAACCAACTGAGCCACCCAGGCATCCCAGACATATATTTTTATTACAGATTTTCTTGGAGCATTTGCTTTACTAGTATGAATTGCTGTTATCCAAAATGAATGTAAATACAGTATATGGGATTTTCCAGACTTATCTGACCACAGAACACTCTGTTTTTTTGGTAAAACCCCAATAAACATCTCAAATATGTGTTCTGGGAACAGTTTAGGAAACATTATTGTATCCTATTTGTTTCTTAACTTTTTTTTTGGCATCTGTCAAGGTTATTGAAAAGATATGCTCTTATTCAACTTCTCCTGCTTCTCATTCAAGCTCCTTCTCAAATGACCAAAATCTCATGCTGAATTTGTTTCAGACTTCCGATAGGAGAAAACCTATCATTTCCCCCCACAATATTGCAGCAATCATACAACAGCCTGGATCTGATTAGTCTGTCCCCAGGGCCAGGCTAGGGCCTCAGGGCATCCCAAGCAGACACCACTCCGAGATAGAGCTCAGCCTCCTTGGGGGCCAGCCAGCACCTGTGCCTCAAAATCTCAGATGCCACCCACATAGCACCCTTTGCCTCCCCCAGGCCCACTACAGAGCTTTATTGGAAAGGAATCTGGGTAGCCAACACCACATGAAGGGCCCCCTCTTATAGCTCAAAATCTTCCTTGAGAGGCTGAGCAAACTTGCATGTGCCCCTTAGTCTTCATGTATAGCCTAATGACTGGTTCTGTGCTATTTCCTTCCCAGGAGATAGATGATTGGCATCCTTAGCAGATAAAGAAGCTAAAGATTAAAAATTGTCCAAGGTCTTCAGTGGCAGAACTGGCACCAGACCAGAGATCAATGACCCCAAAGCCTGTACTCTTCGATCCCTGCTCTCCATTGTTGTTTGGTGTGAAATATGCAAAGCCAGCTGATGTTTCAGTCTTAGTTTTGAGAGAGAGCTCACTTCCCTCTCCCCGTTTGAATGCCTCACAGTGTAGTTCAGAATGTCTCTATTTTTCTTTTCTTTTCCTCTTTTAAAAAGGACAAGTTCCAAGAAATCCCCTTGAGTATTCCTCACATCATCCCTGATCCAAATTCTAAGTGAAGAAACCTTTTGAGGTTTGGTGATTGTCTTCAGCACTGCATTAAGATGTGACCTCTACACTTTGTGTGTGGGACTGAGGTCCCCAGGCACACATTCAGGACATTGATAAAGCACTCCCCTGCGTACACCCCAAGAACAGTATCCCCCTACAATCCCTATGTACCACTTCTCAGATATTCCAAAATTTAACTAAAATAATTATCTTACTGGATGGCTATTAGGGTTACACACTTGATAAAAACCACATCTTCTCCCTATTTCTCACTTCTCAACTACTTTTGCATGTTGTCATAACTTAGTTTATTATGATTTCTGACGATAATAATTTCTGATGGTACGAATGGATGTATTCTTTATGTTTTTCTAGTCAGAAAAACTGCTGTTTGTCTGATCCCTCTGAGTGTTTCACATCTAGTTTTGATCCCCATGCCATATTCTTAGGGAAAAAAAAACAAAAAACATGTAGTTTTAATTTGATCATGAAGGTTACTGTTTGAATAGAATTTTTTAGACTTCAAGCATGCTGGTTATTTAAATTGACTCAGACAGTGTAAATCTGCTCCCTGACATTCCAGAGACTTCGAGGGTCGGTGGCTTCTGGCAAGTGCCCCAAAGTCCTCTACTTGGGTCTTAACTAAATCAGCTCCAACACACCAGGTCTTCAGAATTATGTGCGTGGCTATAGGAATTCAATAAAGAATATCCCAACCTAAAGCCAGGGTACCCATGGCTATGAGCTGCTCTTGAATAAACTTTCTCCCTGCCAGTCTTTTTTGGAATACTGTAGCCTTTCCATAGATCATGGTCTCTTGCAATCATACAGGCTTATGTTGCTTGAGTGACCTCTTTGTATCCAGTATTTTGAATTCCTTTTATCCTCATGGTATACCTACTAGGCAAGTATCATCAACTCCATTTTATAGATGATGAAACCATGACTAGAACAAGTGGCTTCCTTATTAACCGACTCACTCATTAACTGCTATTACATGATATAGCTAAGGTTTAAACCTACACTTGTTATGTATACACAATATTTAATTTTAAGATAAATTGAGCATTTACTGTACTCTAATCATTGCTCTGTTAGGTTGAATCATGTGGCATTGCTGATCTTTCACCAGAAAACAGTAACTTTACATGGTTTAACCTAACATTTGTCTCATTGATCTTAGCTTTATGAAGCAACTACTATTAATGTCATTTTATAAGAGAGGAAATTGAAGCTTAGCTAGGTTATAGAATATGTACAGGGTTAAAGAGTCAATAAGTAGTATGCTTTTTTCTTCTTTTCTTTCACCAGGCAATTCTTCTTCACTATGAACTGGTGACTATGATGAAGTGATGTGACATTTTTATTGTCCCCGGTGGTGGTAATTTTGAGTTTGTTAGTTCACTGACTTCATTCAATATATTGAGCACATGCTGTGTGTGTGAATCATACATATTCAATCTTCGAAGGAACAGTGAGCTGGGAAGTGAAGCTGGGTATTCCAGATTTGGGTTTAAAAAAACTTGAAGCCATCTGAGATAGATTTTCTTTAGGGCCTATGTAGGTAGATCTTGAAGACTGTTTGTAAAGGATTCAGAAATTGGTTATTATTGGAACAGTATGTAGTTTTCCAAGTTTTTATGTCTATAGTAACTATGCCCTCTGGATAGTGTGGCTGCCCTGTTTGGATAGTGTGAGGTTATGGGGTTATTTGTTGACTAGTCATGCTTGCTCTTCCCTCTGTCTAGAATGTCCATTTCCTAACCACAAATCTTTTAAATCTTAGCTCAGTGGTCACATTCTTCAGAAGGCCATTTTTTTTTCTCCAGCTATGAATAAACTGTCCCTTATTTTGGTTCTCACTGCATTTTATTTTCACTTTTTATGTGTCTTCTCGCTTATGTTCACCTGCTAATCCATCCGTCCATCATTTACAAAAAACACCTGTGAAGTTCTAGTCACTGTTAAGGGCCTTGAGGATACAGAGATGCAGAGACATGGTTTCTCGTCCAAGGCCTTGTAGAGGGACAGGTAAGTAAACAGAATATTTCAACACGACTATCATTCTCTATTTTTATTCCAGCTCAACACATCTGAAGTTGCATTCCTATTATAATGGTTCATAATGGCTGCAATTCTGGTAGTTGGTGAGGACTGGTGGGAGGGAAAGGGGGGGAAAACGGAAGCCATGTGCTCCCCTCACCCCGGAACAAGATGCGGATGCGTGTTGCAGGTCTCTGCAGTCCAGCCTCCTCAGGTGGAGATTAGTGTGAGATGTGAGCACGGGTGTTAGTGCCACAGAGAGGAAGTATGTTCCTACCTCGCTTGGAGCATCCATGAGGGTGGTATAGGGAAGACTTGCGGGAGCTGATGTTTGATTTACATCGTGAAGATGAGTTCACTCCCTGAGCACAGCAGGGAAGGTCAGGTAGAGGGCATAGGTAGCCCCGGAAGAGACCTGGAGGCAAAAGATGCAGTGTGTGTGTGTGTATGTGTGTGTGTGTGCATGTAAGAAGTCTGGCATGGCTATGTCTGAGAGCATTGTGGACAAGAATGGAGTGTTCAAGAGCAGTGTCCAGACAATGGCATTTTTGAAAAGTAACGCTTAACGATTTGGAGAATGGGGACTATGTATGTACACCTTATATCCGTCATTAGACTGTGAACTGCTCGAGGGTAGAGATTTTAACGGTGTCCTTATCCTGGTATGCCAGAGTCCTAGAACATTCTAGGTGCTTCAGAATTGCCCTACATTGTAGCTATAGCTTGGAGATCATCTCTTGTCTTTCATTCTGGGCTGGCCAGCTGGTCGGGACCGTGAATTTCAGGAGAACATTGCTAGTTCCTGAGGGATACTGGGGACAGAGAGGCACTAGGCTGGAAGTGAGAGGGTCTGTTTGGAAGAAATAAAGGAGGCTTAAATCCCTTATCACAACTATACTTAAATACAGCATTCCTTCTCTGAATGGTATCTGTTCCTGTTTACTTTCTTCCTCGTAGCATCGAACGGGTCTGCATTTGCTATTTAGGCATAATTACTATTTTATTATTATTTTTTTTCACAGTTAAGTGGAGCATTTGAGCACAGCTGAATTGCTGGGAGCCTCGGTGGAAGAAATCTATTAGTGGTATGGCTTGAAACAATACACAAAAGGCCCCTGCGTGTGGTCTGCCCTCCATGCTTTCAACTTCCTTATGTGGAACAATAAATCTCCAAGTCAGCTAGAATGCAGAGACTCCCATCCAACGAGAGGAGAACTGCATTTTTATCTTTTATTCATTGGCAGGAACATTAGCTGTAGGAGGTATTCAAATCACACTTTTATTTAAACAAACACAGCTGGATCGCAGCCTCTTAATATAGCAGTTCTCTAATGAAAAATAACAACATAGTATTTATCTCTTTTCTTTTGTGTGACTCTCAATTTGCTAAAATTAGGCAGACTTCAATCCCATACAAAATTGGCATGTTTTCATGACCAGAGCTCATCGCAACTAACTGCAAAATTATAATGGGGATGTAATTATAGGAGGGCATGTGAAATACACATCCTTTTGCTGCTGTAAGCTATATGGGGTTATACAATTATGTTGTAATAACATCATTTATCTTAAAGGAGTCAGACAGCTGACTTCATTTATTTAACTTGAGCACTCCAATTATGTGCTGTGTCAGTTTAACATAAATGTCTTGCCCAAAGAACACGGTGTAATAATAATGGTAATAGCAATAATAATAATAATAACACACATTTGTATAGGGCTCTATGGAGCACAAAGCATTTTTACAATTGTGATCTTGCTGGGACCTCCTTACTGCTCTGTCAAGCAAGCCTCTGGGCCTATGGTTGCATGTGCCCCATTTTACTGGTGAGAAAAATGAGGTCCAGAGAAGTGAAGTGAAGTGAAATTGTCAAGATTGCCCAGTTAGTAAGTGTTGAAATAAGAGCTTAAAACTCAGGTCCTCTGACTTGACGTTCAGGATATCATTCTTCTGCTTTTACCAATAGGACCAGATTTTGGATAGTGTGACATGTTCATTCTCATCTCTTACCCTATTTTATCTCATGACTATTTTTTAAGGCGTGTAGAGTAGTCTGTGGTGACCTTGAGCAAATTAAATGAAGTTTTTAGATCCTAGATTCCTTCTCAGAATAAAACAACAATAATAACAAATAATTCCAACTGAGCAGATGAACAGAGTCATTATGGGAATTAAGTGAGAAAATGCTTGTAAAGTACATGGATAGGTGCTCAGAAAACAGTTCTGTTCTCTTTCCCTGCAGGACAAGAACAAATTCTTTCATTTTACAAGGGACAGAATTACTCTATGGTTCACTTGACTGACTTGCCTATAACTCACCAAGCTAGTAGGTGTCAGGGCAGGGACTGAAATTCACATCCTCCTCTTTCCAGTCTACCTATCATTATTTTTAATCATACTGTAATGTACTTAATGCCCTCTATCATCTTTCAGCTTTTAATTTTTTTTTTTTTTTTTTTTTACAAAATTTGCTTGCTTAAATACCAGAAGATGGAATAACATACTTGTCTTTTATTTGAACTAAAATCTTGGGGCTCTTTGCTTGAGCGGGAGAAAGGGTAGAAAGAACAGGATTTGGAATCAGAAAGTTGTGTTGAGTTTCTGGCAGCAGTGATAGCTAGCTGTGTGAATTTATGCCAATCCTCTGACTTCTCTCAGACAGGGTTAGCTCATTGATAAATGTTATTTTAATGTGAGTTTCCTGAAGGAAACCTGAAGTTCAGTAAGAGAAAAAAATACCTGTAAAATAATGGACTTTGTTTACCCCATCTTAGTCACCTCAGTATATTACTTAACAAAGATCCTCTCATTTAACCTCACAGGATGATTTTTTTCTTGTTTAACAGACTAAGAAATGGAGATTAAAATATTTACCAAAGAGTGGCACCTGGGTGGCTCAGTGGGTTAAAGCCTCTGCCTTCTGCTCAGGTCACAGTCCCAGGACCCTGGGATAGAACCCCACATTGAGCTCTCTGCTCGGTGGGAAGCCTGCTTCCTCCTCTCTCTCTCTCTGCCTGCCTCCCCACCTACTTGAGATCTCTGTCTGTTAAATAAGTAAATAAAATATTAAAAAAAAATACTTACCAAAGAATTATAAGATTTCTATTTCGGTGAGTTCCACCTAGTGGTTTGGGGAAACTTATTTTCAAGTTTCCTGAATAATTAAGTAGTTAAATGGGAATGAGTGGATGGGGTCTCTTTGGATGCCTAACAACTTACAAAATATAAAGTTTTATAAACTTTATCATGATTCCTAGAGGAACCGTCTAAAGATAGGTTTTCTATAACACCAGTGTTTCTGAGTCAGGAAGGATGGAGTTTCTTAACTTAGGCAACTTTGCTTAGTGAGGTCACTCCAACTGTCTCATCTAATCCAGCCTCAGCCCAGGAGCCTAGGTATTTTGCAGGTGGGTAGATGGAGGCACAGAAAGAGGAAATGACTCAGCCAGGAAGGACTAGAACAAGATTTTATGTCTATGTCAATGCTCTTTCCCCCCCTTCATTCTTTTTATCCCTATCCCTCATATCTATTTTTCTACTTATATACTTAATTTGCTAAGATTTGAATTAAAAAAAAAAGTCCTATACTTTTATTGCTTTCCAGGAACTTGCAGTGTATTAGGGGGAACATCCAAGGGAGAAAGCGTGCAATGAGACTGCAGCAAGAGAAGTGCGGGACCAGACATGAGCGTTAGGTTTAAAGTGGGCTCAAAGGTTGGGAGGTATCAGTTCTGCTCAGAGGGTGGAGTCAGGGCGGCTTTACAAATGAGGAGTCCCTTGAGCAGAACTTTTTTTTCCCCAGATGTTTTTAATTATCAGTGATAGAAAACCTGCATACAGATTTAATCTGACTTTTATTGTAGAGACACCAAGGAGTTCATAGAAATCAAAGATAGCAACACGGCTAGACCCAAGGAAAAATTGGGTCCTTTATCTGAACATTAACAAGATGTCTCTTCACCTCTCATCTCTGTCTCATTCTTGCTGCAGACTGGCAGTCTCTGTCTCTTGGTGTCTTTCTCAGGAAGTATTGAAACTGACATAAAGTGAACGGTGCGCATGCCAAAATTCTGAGGCCAAAATTTCTGGGGAAGAAATGTATTGGTTCAATTCCAGACCAATCAGATGCGGTATGGGGCAGGGTTACTTAGAAATAGGCAGCTTCCACCGGAGCTGTATTACCTCTGAGAGAGCTGAAAGAGGCAGTTTCTGAAAGACAGAGATAGGATCAGATTAATGATTCCATAGATTCCAGAAGTGACTCTCAAACTATGATCCATGGGTCTCAAAGTCCTTTTGGGGGACCCACGTGGTCAAAATCATTTAATAATCCTAAAATACGATTTGCCTTTTCTTTGTTTATTATGTTGATATTTGAGCTAATGTTATAAAAGCAGTCGTAGATTAAACTGCTGGCACCTTAGCATGAATCAAAACAGTGGTATCCAACTATGAGGTTGTCATTGTATTTGTCAGTGCCTTGCATTCACAGCTAAAAGTGCCAGAATGTCCTTGAATAAACGGTGAAACTATTAATTTTTATTAAATATTAACCCTGTTTATGTGCCTTTTAATGCCTGTATGCCAAATTAGTTATGTCATGTAGTTATTTGGCTGCATAATGAAGTACAAAGCCTGCCTTGAGGAAAAATCATTGCACAGTTCTTTGGGTTGCAAGCTGAACTAGCTGCCTTTTCTCATGGAACATAATTTTTATTCGGAAAAAATAGCTCACTAGAATAAGTATGGTTGTTCAGATTTGGAATATTGTCAGGAATATTCATGAACAAAGTAAACCTGTTGTTACTTCAAAAAAAAAAAAAGCTAACAATATTTGTTGCCAATGATAACATTTAAAATTTAAAATAAAAATCAGAATTTTGAAAAACTTGTAACCACCACTGTGAACTTGCTAGTTCCTTATAAAGACTTTGCCACCTCCTGATGGTGCACAGGAGAAGAATGAGGCACAAACAAGTTCACTGCAAGAGAATAGGAGCAGGGGGTGACAGTCTTTTCTACTTTTCAGACTTTTTTGATAAGATTTGTGGTGATAGTAACAAAATGATTTTTTTTTATATTATAGGGTCAATATATCAATATTTGGAAGATCCACATGGCTAAACCAGTATTTTCCAAATAACTCATGCACTGATATTACAACCATGGGTAAAAGACCCATCCAAGGTTGACCAATGGATTTTAATGTAACAAACTATGAAGAGCTGATTGATATGGTTTCAGATTCTACATTAAAGCTAACCTTTAAGGGGCACCTGGGTGGCTCAGTGGGTTAAGCCTCTGCCTTTGCCTCAGGTCATGATCTCAGGGTCCTGGGATCGAGCCCTGCATCAGACTCTCTGCTCAGCAGGGAGCCTGCTTCCCACCCACCCCCCTTCTCTGCCTGCCTCTCTGCTTACTTGTGATCTTGGTCTGTCAAATAAATAAAATCTTAAAACAAATAAATAAATAAAATCTTTTAAAAAATAAAATAAAATGATAAGATGTAATTGATAAAGATAGGACATGATAAATTAATTCTTTAAAAAAAAAGCTAACCTTTAAGAAATCGCCACTTACTGAGTTTTGCATAGATTCATAGAATAATATCCACAAAGTTCTCCAAATTTTCTTCAGTTACTTCAGCCAAAAACGTATCAAAATAAACCGAATGCAGAAACAGATAGGAAAATCTTCTTTTAAGCCAGAAAAGTCTTCTATTAAGCCAGACAACAGAGAAATTTATAGAAAGCATTGCTACTCTTCTCATGTTTTTTTGAAAATATAGTTATTTTCATAAAATATTTTATATATGTTGGCATATATTCTTATTTATAAATGAATTCATATGTATTGAAAATTATTGTTAAGTTAAACTTCTGAATGATAAATATTAATAGATATAACAGATATCAGCAAATGATTCTGTGGTCCTCAATATTTTAGAGTAGACTCTGATTTTGAGACCAGATGTTTTTTTAACTATGGCCATAGATACCCACTACAGACTTTAAATACAGATAAGAGCAAGTTAGGTAGGTGAGACATGGAGGAGCATTCCAGTGGAGAGACAAGTAGGCCTAAAACAATGGGGCAAATTCAGGACTTTATGGCAATGGAAAATCGAGTATGTGGAGTATATTACGGAGAGATAAGGTTGAAGAAGAAAAGGTCTCTGCCAGATAATCTGGGGCCTTTGAAAGATTTTAAGTAAGAAAATGATGTGATTGGATTTGGATTTAGACATGGCACCTTGTTGGCAGTGTAGAAAATGGGTAGGTGCTATAGATAGAATGCTTGTGTTTCCCCCCAAATTAATATGTTGAAATCCTAACCACCAAGGTTATGATGATAGGAGGTGGGGCCTCTGAAAGGGGCTTAGGCCATGAAGGGTGAGACCTCATGAATGGGATTAGTGACTTTATCAAAGAGAGATTCCTTGCCCCTTCCACCATGTTAGAACACAGAGGAAAGTTGCCATCTATGAAATCAGGAAATGGTCTTCACCAGAAATTGAATCTGCTGATGTTTGATCTTGGACTTTCCAGCCTCTAGAACTATGAGAAATAAATGTTTGTTGTTTATAAGCCACCCAGTCCATGGTATTTTGCTTTGGCAGCCAGAGCTGACTAAGACAATAGATAATGGTGTGGGGTGAAGTGTTGGCAAAACTAGTGACAGGGAAACAAGTTAAGAAGTAGTTCACTGCAGAGAAGATAAGGAACTGAATTAAGATAATGGTGGTTGGTGCAGAAAGGAAGAGGTGTGTTGTTGAGATTTTTAGAAAACAGAATTGACAATAAAGTCTTAAGGGAGACTATATTGAGTAAATTTCATAGCTGGAGCTGTGTAAGAGGTGGAGGTTAGGTTAGGATTCTTTAACATGGATGGTCCCCTAGTAATTATTTTAAGACAGTTGTGTCTAAAGCCCAGTTTATTTTTATAAAGTTGCAGAGTCAGATAGGATTGGGTTCTGCTGTACATAATAGAACATACCAAACAATAATGACTTAAATAAGAGGAAAAAAAATATTTGGGGCCATTTTCTATTTCACTATTGTCAGAATATTGCTTTCACTCTCAAGGTCACCTCATTATCCAAGATGGCTGCTGGAACAAAATCACATCTGCATTCCAGGCTGGCAGTAGGAAGAAACAGGGCAACAAAAAAGGGCTCACCTTTTCTGCTTTTTACTTACCTGTTATTATCCAGATCTTTTAAACATTACCACATTCAGCTGTCAGAAGGCTAGGACATGCCGTCTTTTAGTTGGGTTCATTGCCGTCTCAAATAATATCAGAGTTCTTTAACAATGTTTATTGGATGATATCCAGCAATCTCTGTCACAGAGGTCTAGATTCGTGCCTTCTTTTCCCAGAAATGCTGTTATCCAGATTCTTTGAAAACCTTTTCCTTTTACCATTAGATTTTCTGGAAATGAGAAGGATACCTACTTTTTTATCTGGAGGTCTCTTACTTGGCGATCCCAAGTTTTCATAACACAGTCTGGGAACTGAGAATAGAAAAATGAGTCTATGCTGTAGTATAGCTTCTTCTCTGCTTGTTCCATTTATTTGCATATTTCACTCCAATCCTCCCTACACACTGTGGCAAGATTAAGTTTTCTGGAGTGTATTTTACATCATGCTATTTCATTTGTCAGGAATATTAATTAATCCCTCATAGCCTACTGAACATTCACAAATGCCCGCCAAGCACTCAAAGTGCTCTTGCATTTTTACCAAAAGCAACATTTCCAGGCATGCTTCCCATACCATATGTTTTAGCCAAATGGGACCTCACCCCTTTGGGAAATCTAACCCCTGTGTTTTTATTCAAGTTGCTTTACTTTTTAGAATTCTAGCTGTGTACCTACATGGGCCAGTGAAACCTACAGAGGATTTCTTGAGTTCCAGTCCCTTCTCAACATTATCCTTTGATGAGACTTCCTAAGATTCAACTCTGTAAAAATTACACATTTTATGCTTAAAGAGCATGTTCCTTCAATCCACGTTCAACCTTCCATAATATTCTTAAGGAATGAAAGGTTGCTCAGAAGCACAAGAGTCTGGACATGTGCTTAAATATATATACCTTATGCAGAGCTCTGTCTTATGTTCCTAACCTGAGCCCTGCATTTGTACAATGGGCAGTTTTTGTTGTTGTTGATGTTATTGTGTTGTTGTTCACTGCTATCATGTGTTTCTTCTTTGACCTTACTCAACAACACAAGTGATTTTTGCGTTGAAAGAAGATATCACAGCATCATCTTCACACACATTTTTCTCTTTTATCTAACATATGTAATTAATCTTACAAACTAACCACCAACAGAAATAAAAGCATTTGGAGGTTTATCAAGTGCCAGGAGCTCCTTATTAATACGGGAAGCTTTGTGTTCACATTGGAAGACTGGTGCTCTCATTTGCTTTGGATCCTTTGAAAAGTGCCAGGGAACCCAAGCCTTTAAGACATGCCTTTCATGTTTCCTCCTGTTGCCATTGAAAGTGTGTTGTGGGAACACGGTGGACTAGAATGAGGACACCCAACATCTCTCCACCTTTGCCTGAGAGCCACAGTACAAAGTCATATAAATGGAGCAGGTAGTTGATTCAGAGACTGATTCAACTATGTGTACTCTACAATTGTAGGACATTGGCAGTACTACATCATCCTTTTAAAAGTTATAATTTGAACCTGAATTTTTCATTAATCTATGGAAAACAGCACCTATAGAACAGTGTAATTTTCACTTTGACAACAGTCCTTTAAGAAAGTCAGGGCATATACTGTTAGTTGGAACCATTTAAAAAGGTTAGATATGTTAAATATTAAATAATTAATATTGCTTTCTAACTTCTAGGTAAGGACATGTCCCTCCTGAGAGTCCATTCTATCTCTCTTGGTTTCAGCTTTATTATCTATAGAATAGATGTGTAGAATGATCTTCTGGCATGTGGTTGGTGTTCACTGGGGATTGGTCTTGAGAAGTGTAGCTTCGCCCTCTGTCATTCTAGATTTTCCTCACCTTTGTCCAGTTTTTCCAGCTAGTATGGTTAGTTACCTAGTAGAGTAATACATCCCTGTTGGAAATGAACCTTTAATTGCCTAGCTCTTGCTGGGTTGTGATTGCTGTCCTTGGCCATGAGTGATTATTGCTTGGCATGGAAATATTAGAAGATCTTTCAGCGACTCTCTTGAGTTCAACTTACAGTCTTCCCTGCTGCCCTCATCATTTAGTATCTTCTTTGTTTGCCTAATTGGTCCACTAGCAGGGTGTGCCCAAAGTGGCCAGGTCACAATCCAGTTCAGTGAAACTGTTATTGATGTCCTTGCTGGGTACATTCTGCATCCCCAAGAACAAAATTGTTGGGGTAGGAATTACAATAGTATAATTGGGTCTCTGGATATGAGAGAGGCCATACCTTCATCTACTTCTTAATACCTGACCCAAGTATTTTAGCTGCTGTAGACACTGTACCACATATTGGTTTTTGATTTAATGTATATTCTGTATCCTGGAAGTTGGGAAGCAAGATGAGGGGATGTGTTATTTATTCATTATCCATTGCTTCACAAATGCCACAAATATGGTCTCCAGGTCTCTTAGCAGTTGCATCCACTTGGTCTCATAAAATATTTCTAGTCAGGATATACAAAGAACCCAGACCTCAGAGAATTCCAAAAGAAATGAGAAGGAGAGAGATTTTTATTTGCTTGTCTTGCTCCGATTTCCTTTATCTCATTGGCTAAAGTTAACACCACTGGGGGTTAACTCATGCATACTTCTTGGTTGTATCATCTATTCCTTTGACTGATAAATTATTACTAGCAGTATAGTATTATTAGTACTGTTATCATCATCATCATTAGTACTGTATATTAGGAGAGGGGTATATAAATTTATATATAAGTCCATATAGCTCTCTTTATCTATAGATCTATCATAGTAAATACAATGATAAATATATTTAATGGGAATGTCAGAGCACTGAGCAGAAAAAATTAATTGTCCTGGGGATCAGAGGAGTTAGCTAGGCAAAGGGAAAAGGGCTTGCCTGGAAAGTGTATCTCAGTTACAGAAATAGGATAAACAAAGTCTCTGAGTCAAAATACAACTTAAAACATGCAGGAAAGCAGTTTAGTTCTACTGAAACATGAAATACAAGGTAAGGATGTCAAATCAAGGAGGGGCAGTATCATATAGGAACATAAGACTTCTATTGAGAACCTTCAAATTGGTTCAAATGTTGGTAATTTATTAAGTTGTTAACCTTTCTGTGCTTTTTCATAACAGGAATAATAACAATACCTACTTCACAACTGTTTTGTTAGGTAGGTAGTGAGGATTCAGTTAATGTTTGCCATTATTAGGCAGCAGAGAGCCATGAAACATTTTCAGTGGCAGAATGACATGGTCAGATTTATTACATCGGCGTAGAGAATGGATTGAAGAAGTTTAGTGCCAGAAGCAGAAAGATGACTTATTTGTTGATATCATATTATAATAACCCAAGGGGAGATGGTTACCTAATGTAAGTCAGAGTCAGTGGGAAAATAAAGGAAATATCTAGAAGGCAAAATGGACAGGGCTTAGCAGGTAATTGATTGGAAGTAGCAAATAAGGGGGAGGTTTGGGGAGGTTTGACTCAACGAATATACCCAGGTTTTGGACTTGACTCAAGTAACTCGGTAACTGTGATGAAGTCAAGTAAGATAAGAAATAAAAAATGGAAAGAGAAGAGAGAAGAGTTTTAAAAAGGAAGACATTCGTGTTAAACTGGAGAGGGTCAGTAAAAAAAAAGACAGATATACATCCATTGCATTTACATTAGTAATTTTAGTAATAGTACTTTTCAGGGAAGTAGTCACTATTTTTATCTTTTTTTTTTTACAGGAAAAAAAAAAAAGAGGCTCAGAGTTGTGAGAATCCCTTCAGGTCATATAACTGGTTAGATCCAGCATCTAGTATGGGCTATTCATTCATTAAAAATTGCAGAAGCCACAGAAACAGCAAAAACAAAACACTTATTAAGTGCTTACCATGTAGCAGGCACTGTACTAGGTACTGGGAACCTAAGAAAAGTCATGCACTGTTGTTTAAACAAAACAACAACAACAACAAAAGTCAGTAGAGTTCCTGCTTCCAAAGAGCTTATAGTTTTGGAATCCATGTAAAGAAACGCTGTAAATTTATAACAGCTGTGTTCAGTGTAAAGGGCAGTGGGTACAAAAAGACTTTAGTAACTCACACTGATCCATGTGAAAGAGCCCAAAAAGTAGAAAGGCGGTAGGAACTACAGAGCTATCCAGCAGACTATCAAGCATGGAGACATCCATCTAAAGAGGGCATTTAGGGAATGTACCACTGGTTGTGGCTGATGGAGACATGGCTGTCTCTTTTTAAGGGGTTCTTCAGGAATGGAGGAGGTAAGGAGAAAGTCAGGCACCACTCCAAGAAAGCCCAAGATGTATCCCATCTATGTAACATTTACTGCATCTTCCACCTACTAGTTGTGGCTCTAGGTGGTTTACTTAACCTCCTTATCACAGTTCTCTCATCAGTAAAATGAGTTAATAATCATAACAGATCTCACAGTATTACTATATTAGATGAGTTAGTACATGTAGAATGCTTAGAACTGTCTTACACTTTCTGTATTTTATCAATTTTCAGAGCCCATCAGTTGTTAGAGTCATCATTATTTTATGTACCACTAAGAGAGCAAACAATGCTTATAATTAAACCATGAGACTTCATCAATTATAAATCACATTGCTATTTCAGAAATACTGGGATGTGAGAGAATGTATCTTAGAGTTTATGAAATATGGTAGTGAGTGCTCAAGAAGCATTATATATCATTATAATTATAGTTATTATTTGCTATAATTATTGTTATTATTATTTGTGGAAATCACTAGGAGAAGATGAACCAGACAAAATCAGAATATGATCAAAGATGGCTTCCTTTTCCTGATAATGCGATCAGTTATATACGATGACCCCTACTTCCTCTATTCTTCTTGGGTCCTTATCAGGCCCTAGGATAATTAGATTCAGAAGAGGGTATAGAGGACTATGTATTCAGGGCTTTCTTCTCCTTCTATGGTTGTGCAGGTTGTGTACTGGACAACAATAAGTAGAATGGGTCATATGGTGGATTGTATGAATCTTGCTCTCTGGAGTTGAGCATTATATATCCTGAATGATCTCATGATCCATGAACCCAGCCCACTCAGCCTCATCTCTGATACCCTACCCTGTTAAGCCAGAATCACAGCCCAAGGCTTAGCTGGGGAAAGGGAAGAGATGAGCTTTAAATCAATTTTGAGATTAAAGTTTTAAACTGTACTTCAGTCATGAAAAAAAACTAGATATTATAAAATCTGCCCAAGATGTTGTAAAGAATTGGATCACTAGCCATCAGGGAGATTCAAATTAAAACCACATTGAGATATCACCTTACACCAGTTAGAATGGCCAAAATTAGCAAGACAGGAAACAACATGTGTTGGAGGGGATGTGGAGAAAGGGGAACCCTCTTATACTGTTGGTGGGAATGCAAGTTGGTGCAGCCACTTTGGAGAACAGTGTGGAGATTCCTCAAGAAATTAAAAATAGAACTTCCCTATGACCCTGCAATTGCACTACTGGGTATTTACCTCAAAGATACAGATGTAGTGAAAAGAGGGGCCATCTGTACCTCAATGTTTATAGCAGCAATGGCCACGGTTGCCAAACTGTGGAAAGAACCAAGATGCCCTTCAACGGACGAATGGATAAGGAAGATGTGGTCCATATACACTATGGAGTATTTTGCCTCCATCAGAAAGGACAAATACCCAACTTTTGTAGCAACATGGACGGGACTGGAAGAGATTATGCTGAGTGAAATAAGTCAAGCAGAGAGAGTCAATTATCACATGGTTTCACTTATTTGTGGAGCATAACAAATAGCATGGAGGACATGGGGAGTTAGGAGAAGGCATTTGGGGGAAATTGGAAGAAGAGGTGAGCCATGAGACACTATGGACTCTGAAAAACAATCTGAAGGGTTTGAAGAGGTGGGGGGCTGGGAGGTTGGGGGAACCAGGTGGTGGGTATTAGAGAGGACACGGATTGCATGGAGCACTGGGTGTGGTGCATAAACAATGAATACTGTTATGCTGAAAATAAGTAAAAAAATGATAAAAAGAATTGGAAAGGTTGATTTATCAGAATGTGGTGAAAGGTGTTAATGGCAAAATGTTAAAATATATTCATGTTTTTCTTACACCCTATTGAGAATCCCTAGTAATCTGGTTATGTAACATTGAAAAAAAAAATGCTCCTGAGGAGCCTCCACTCCTCTCAAGAGAAACAGACAAGTGATAATGAGCTCAGTGCTATTGGAGAGGATAGTTGTAACAGGTGTGAGAGGAAAGGATTAGTCCTTTAGGGGAGTAGAGAAGACTTCCTTGGAAAGTGGACATTTTGAACCAGCTTAAAACATGATTAATGGAATCCAAAGCCATGTCTGATTTCTGTAAATGATGAAATAAGATAGTTTTGAAGAGGGCCCTTTGGTAATATGTGTATTATGGACTAAATGTTTGCCCTCAAATTTGTATGTTGAAGCCATAGCCCCCAGTGTGACTATTTGAAGGGAAGGCCTATGGAGAGGTGATAAAGCTTAAATAAAGTTATCAGGGTGGGGCCCTAACCTAGTAGGACCAGTGTCCTCATAAAAAGAGAAAGAGTAACACCAGAGAGATCTGTTTCCATCCCGTTCAGAAAGCCCTGAGAGGCCAAAGAGGTGATCTGAAAGCCGGGGAGAGAAGTCTCTTTAGAAACCAGATCCTACCTGACCTCCATCAGGCATTTCCGGTCTTCAGAACTGTGAGAAAACAAATTTCTGTTATGTAAGCCAACCAAGCTATGATTTTTTGTTATGGCAGCCAAAATAGACTAGTATGCTGTGCCTGCTCTGTTTTCTGGCTCTGTTCAACTAATTCTAGCCCACAATTATAATTTTAGCCTGTAATTCCTCAGCCATACAAAATAGATTAGTTTTTAGTTTGCTTTTTAGCCATCAGATTTCATCAGATCCTCATAGCAGCCCACTGAAAATAAGTTATTTTCCCTCTTTCACAAATGAAAAATGTTGAGGGTCAGAGAGTTTCAGCTAACAAGTTGCTCTAAGTTCATTGCTGTTCTACTCAAATCCAAATACTGTTTTAAAGTTAGGCCTAGGGTCAGAATCTTGGCAATCCTAAATCACAGCAGCTGTATCTCCCCTCTTCAGCTAGAAAAGAAGAGCTTTTAACTTTTTTCTTTCTTTTTCTCTTTCGCTTTATTCCCCCCCTCTCTTTCTTTTTCCTTTTCTTTCCTCTCTCTCTTTCTTTTCCTCCCTCCCTCCTTCCCTCCCTTCCTCCTTCACTCCCTCCCTCCTTTCTTTCCTGTTCCTTTTTTTCTGAAGAGCAAAACTTCCAGAATTTTAGCAGATCATTGAAGCTGTAATATCATAAAGTTGTTGACTTTTGAGGGAGGGGGAGGGAGAAGCATTTACCATAGTGACTCAAAGAATGATCCCAGAACATATCTGATCTTTTATTCAAACTATTCTTTCCAAGGATGTGCTTTCCAAGTAATTATACTAAAACATCAATTAAGAGCCTTATCAGGTATGGTAATGCCTCAGATGCAATTTGAAAAGTACAGTTATTAGAGTGTAGAGGTGGCCTCAAAACCATCAGGCAATCACATCAGTCAGTAGTGGTGTTGAAGCAAAAACAGCAGCAACATGCATTTGGAACTATTACTTGGAAACTCTTGTTCCAGCTGATTTGAGAGTCCAATATCTACAGTACAACTGAGAACTCCATTTCCGGAGGGCCCTCCCACCTGCCAGAGGACTGATCAGTAATCTCCAAACCAACCCGCAGCCTGTCTTTTAGTTTTCCTGCCTGTTACCCAGAGGATCACGGCAGGGTCCTTACCCCTTCTGTGAGGCCACAGTTCTGGTGAGACTCTTTGCTAATCCTCCCCTGCTATGTTTTTTTCCTTGCCATTCTTCCAACTGTATTTAACGTTAATTTGTCATCTGGATTGGTTATTGATCACACTGGAGCACACTGAGGAAATGGCTAAGAAGCTTCACACTTTAGAAAGTTCTCTTGCTTGAATTTACAAAGAATTTTAGTGGGTCTGAACTGCTCGGGGAGAAGGATTTAGGGAAACACATTGCCCTGAGAATAGCAAGCCACATGCATAGGCATTTTCCAGGTGAAAATGAATAGGGCTCTATGTGGCCACATGCCATATACAAATACTTTCTCATACTGGATCTCAGTTTTTCTCCTTTTTCCTCTTTTTCAGTCCCTCTTTCCCTCCTCACCCTTTTCCTTTTCCCCTTCACTCTCCCCATTTCCTTTTCATCTACCCTCCCTTAATTTCCTCCTTCTTTTCCTATATTTTCTTTCCCTTCCCTCTTCAATTTTTTTTGTTCTGCAAACATCTGATGACTGGTTGGCACTGTGCCAAAAACAATGTGCATTCACAACCAAAAGGTTGTTAGTGTTAAAGGGTTGAATGTTTGTGAGATTGACAGTAAGAAGTGACTCTAATGTAGATAGATAAGTGATCTAGTGGCACAAAATGTTTCCTAGACAAGGAGACTCTAACTCCAAGTAGGCTGGGTTCCAGGGCAAGGGTGAGGCTGAGAAAGGCTTTCTGCAAAAAAGTGACCTCTGAGCTACTTCTGAAAGAAGGAATTCAATTTAGATAAGTGAGAAAAGGAGAGAAAGAGTTTTCTAGGAAAATGGATCAATAATGCAAAGGATTGTAGAGAATATTTTTGCTTTTGGGAAAGTACAAATACGTAGGAATAGCTAGCATTGAAGCTAAGGGAGGTGGTATGAAGGTCAGACTGAAGGTCAGAGAATGGGAGAATGAGGGTTTGGGCAGATAAGAAATGGTGAAATCATGAAAGCTCCTGTGTGCCACATAAAGGAATATAGATTTGTGTGGGTGGGTGTGTGTGTTCCAGTAAAACTTTACCTATGGACACTGAAATGGGAATTTCTATAGTTTTCCCATATCCTGAAATATTATCCTTCTTGTGATTTTTCCCTCCAACCCTCTAAAAATGTAAAGACCAATTTGCAGACTCCTGCTCTAGAGCTTTGCTGCTCAAAGTGTGGCCCTAAACTAACAGCATTGGCATCACCTGGAAAGTAGTTGGAAATGCAGAATTTTGAGCCTCAACTCAGCTCTCTTGAATGAAAGGAGTCTAGTTTAATTCTGAAGGTAACAGAATGTTCTAAGAAGGCACGTGTTGCAATCTGGTTTAACTCTAATTAGATTTTTAACTCTCTTGCTTGGCTCCAAGATTCAACCAAATGCTCAGAGTGCTGTTGCATTCTGACACTTCACCTGACCTGTCTGCTGCCGTTGCTCTGCAGAGGAGGGGAGCAGTTGCTGAATCAGCACTGCGGGGAGGAGCATGTGTAAGGAACATGGATTATTCATGGGGCCTGTGCACTGTTCCAGGTGCAGCCATGATTGCCGTGGACTGGGACCATTTGTAATGCAAAGGCATGGCAAGAAAATCCATTTTCTCATTTTCAGAGCCAATTTTATCTTCATGCTCCTGCCCATGTTACAAATTTAGGCTGATAAAGTGAAACAGGAGGCAGAAGAGCAAAATGAAATTTCTGACGACTGTTTGCAAAAGGAATTTTTAGATGCCAATTTATAAACGCCTCTATTTGGAAGGAAATGATTCAGAGAATACATCTCGAGGCCTTGTGGTATAAAACAATGGAGACTGAGTTTTAAAGTCAAATCTAAATGTGAGTTTTGTGACCTTGGGCAAGTCAGCTCGCTTCTCTGTACTACTATTTCTTTATCTGTAAAACGTGAGTAATGATGCTATAGGAGGTAGAATTATTGGCTCCATATTCCCCCCTCTTTCTGTATCCTTGACTTTTACCTTGTGACTGCCATCACTCCCACTGTAGGAAAATCCTGTCCTTTTGGTTTGGGTTTATTTTGTGATTTGCTTAGGCAATGGGATATGGAGGAGAGGGAGTTACAGCATGATAACCTTAAAGTCTTCATGGGATTCTCCTTCCTTCTTGCACTTCTGCTATTTCCAGAAGAAGAATTTTATAGTCCCCTCTGCCTGTGCCCCATTGAAGCAATGGAATGCAATTGTGCTGATACTTTATTTTTTGTTTGTTTTTTTTTTAGGTCACTGAGATCAGTATCAGAGTCACACCTACAGAAATGTAAGATAATAAATTTATGGACTTTTTTAAAATTTATGTTGTTCTAAATACTAAGTCTGTGGTAGTTTGTTACGGCAGCAGGAGAAAATGAACATATAGGGTAACTTCTCTGGGCTTAATAAATATAGATTTACTTCTCCCTTTATTCATTTTTGAAACAAGTAGACTTAAGTCTGTGTAAGAGCAGTTTACATACAAACTTACTAGTGCTATTGAGGATTACTGCTGAATGGAGGCAAGCCTTTAGAGCAATGCACATAAGAAACAGTCAAATGTTTGTATTCCATGGGGAATAGAGTGTTCTTTAGTCCACAGAGGAACTGTGATATAGGCAATAGTGAAAAGCATTGGGCATAAGGCGTTATTATTACTTTTTCTGGGAATCCCAAGGCTCAAACTTGTAACTTTACAGCAAAAAGTTTAGGACCATTTGTTATAAACCTGTATTTTCCTGAAAAGTAGTCATGTTTTGAGGCATTTCCTCTTGCTGCTAAAAAGAAGTCTCAAGATGTGAGAATTGTCCTCAAATATCTCAGAGCTGTCATAAGAAAGCAGGAGCAGAGTTGTTTCCCACCTGTGTGATCTCAATAGTTAGAAGGTTCAGGGAAGCAGAAGTAGAATCACTGTCATTGCCTAGAACCCCAATCTCCCTGCAAGGAAACTTATGAACTATAAAATGAGCAAAAAATTAGAATACGTAATGCTATCACAGATATGGTGGAATGTATACTTCAGTCCCTAAGAAGATCTTTTCAATCCACAATGTAGCCTCATAAAATAAAGATGTAGACAAAGTTGTATGCAATTATTTCATGTTGCAGCATTGGTTATAATAACTAAAACAAAATTAAAAAAATGAAACAAAATAAAAAGAACCTAACTGTTCATTAGCTAGAGAGAAAATTTGAGTAAATCAATACCCATGCACTTACTGGGTTATTACAAGGACATTAAATGCAATTCAATGTGATGAACCTATATGACATAAAATATAGAGTATAATTTAAAAAGCAAACAAGAAGCAAAAGGAACTGGATAGTCAGTAATATAACAACTATATGAAACAAATAAAATGATGCTCAGAAGGTAGAAAAATGATTATGAAATATATTTCACTATTAACATGTTTTCTTTTGGGAGAGGAATCCCCTTCTTTTTTACACTTTCATTTTTTCAACATATTCTCATAATGTGCAAGTGTTACTTCTGGACTGAGAATATAATACAGTTTGTTTTTTTTTTTAAATAGTGGAAAAAAGGTGCTCTCAGAGTTTGTTCTTTCCCGGTACATTTTATTGTCCCTAACGGGCTCCAGAGATTCCGTTATATTCACACATATACCCACTCAAAAATCTCACTGTGCAAATTATTCAAAATGATAACCCATTTATACATACAAATAAATACAAATACCAAAAGAGTTTCCATCCTTATCAAGTACTTACCATGCATTAGGCAGGAGAGTGTTAAGGAGGGTTTTCATTCATTTTTGAGTGGTAGCCATAGACTATTAAGTACCATTTTCTGAGGGTTTACTATATCCTGGTGATTTTACATATATTCTCTCATTTACTTTCACAACTGATATGTAAATTAAGTATTATATTCTAAATGTAAAGATATATAAGTTACAGCTTATCTACTCTTGCCCAAAAAAGTGCTTGCCTTGATAGGAGTAGAAGCCATGTCGGTTTCTAAACCCTATGTCTTCCTTGGTACCCCATGCCATTCATGCACAGAACATGTGAGGCACTATTTTCTCTACTCTCACTGGAACCATTAGTTTTGCCTTTTATGAAAGTGGTTGGCCTTCTCACTGATGTCATGTTACTTTATGACTCCTCTGGAAGGGCTACATTTGGATATCATGTTCTTCAAAGTGTTAGGATTTCCTCCACTATTTTAGTCTCCTGAACTATTTTCTCTTGGGCTCCATGTAAATACACTATTCATAAGCCAGACATTCTCCTCCCTCCTTTAAATTTTGCTGGAGAGTAGTTTATGATGCACTACTTCCTTTTAGGACATTTGCACATGTTATTCCAGAAGATTGGTTGCAGGTGACTGAGCCAGGGGTAGCTACCTGGTTCAAGGGAAGTCAACGGACTAGCATAACAGATCTGTCCAAAGCCATGCAAATCACCAAATGAACCAATTAGATCTGACTGCAGTGAACTTGACTAGGATACATGGAGGGAAAGATAATGATTATAAGTGAGGCCAGAAGCCCTAAAGCACATACAGAATAGGAAGTTTGACATGATAGATGACATGAGTACCAAACTGAGTAAATAAAGGAGGAATCCAGCCAGGAATTTGTTGGTGGCAGCAGAAGAATGGTTGAGTCATGGTAATGGTGACCATCAGAGAGTGCCATGGATGTTAGCTGCTGATAGAGCAGCAGCAAAGGATGGTCACTAGAATAGCCTCCCAGTTCTTGAGCAAGATTCCATCTACCTGGTGGCTGGGATCTGTAGCAATTGAAACTTATTTCTCTGTGTATTCTTTTTTTTTTTTAAGATTTTATTTATTTTATTTGACAGATAGAGATCACAAGTAGGCAGAGAGGGAGGCAGAGAGAGAGAGAGGAGGAAGCAGGCTCCCTGCCGAGCAGAGAGCCCAATGCGGGGCTCAATCCCAGGACCCTGGGATCATGACCCAAGCCGAAGGCAGAGGCTTTAATCCACTGAGCCACCCAGGCACCCCTCTCTGTGTATTCTTAAACAAACAAAAACCTTATGAATATAATGTGTGTCTGTTTATCTCTGTGATTTGAAAGAGCCTAACCATTAAATTACATCTGGCTGAATGGTGTAAGGCCTGTCACAGCATCCAGAAGACTGGCCACATTAAAAGACAGTTAACTGATCATGCATAGCTAGGAGAGCTCCTTTCAAAACCACTGATTCTGGAATTTGTCTGGTTTGGGGAAGAGAGGGAAGGAGAAACATTATGATTACTTTTTTTTTTTCAACTTTTTCTAATCCTCAGACTTTCCTATTTGGTGTTTCCATTAATGCGATATCGAAGAGGTTACTGCCTACGTTCTCCTCTAGGATTCTGAGGGATTCCTGTCTCACGTTGAGGTCTTTTATTCATTTCAAGTTTATTTTTGTGTATGACGAACAATTATTGCAGGTAGCAGTGTAAATGCCTCAGAGTACAGTCCTATCTGTCTCCCAGACAGGCTTGGTGACATGGCATTGAGAATTTGAAAACTGAAAGGCATGCCCTGTTGTGTGCATATTAGCTGTGTGATTCCTGGAAAGTGGCTAAATTCTCTCAATTTCAAATATTTCTTCCATTAAAATAGGAGGAATAAAGCCCCTGCCTTCTTAACCTCTAGGTTTGCTCAGCAAGATAAAAAAAAAAGATAATAAATTGGAAAACTATGAAGTAATTGAAAGAACTAGTGTTTTCCTTACCACCAATAATGACACAGTGCCAATAAGCCAGTTTCTGAATTTGAAGAGTTCTAAGTGAAAAATAGCTAAATTACGTAAGCCTCTGTGAAAGCAGGCTCACAAAGAAATGTTAAAGAAACCTTGTGGACCATTTGTTAGAAGGGCCATGTAAATTTCTCCAGGCACTGACCTGAGCTGGAAGTGCCACTGGGAATAGGTTAACCACATTTGAAAGCAGCTGTTGATGATGTGTATTTTGCTAATGATCTTGTCTGTCTTCCGTGTCTCTTTAAGAGTTTCACAGAGGAAAAGGCACTAAACCATTACTGACAGTAATGCAGGCAGGTGCAGGTCAGGAAAGGTGGTTGCTTCTTTTATGTTGGCTATAAAGCCAAAGTTCTTTATTTAAACAGTCATCCCAAGAGCTACTATAGTCCATACATCTTCCCAATGTCTTTGGTTGTGGAGTCAGCCCACCTTCAACCATCTTCCCATCAAAGCCCATCTCAATGGCCAATGCCTCATGAAGCCTTCCCCACTTCCCCTGAGATGAGAATGATCTCTGTTCTCTTAAATTTCTTAATGTTTTCCCTGTTCTGCTTTTATGGAACTTAGCACATTCTGCATTGAATTTCATATTCTTCAGGGTACATTTCTATTACTAAACTGATACCTACCATGGGGGTCAGCTCTGTTTCTGATTCAGCTCCAGAATGCCAAACTTGCTACCTAGCACAGAAACATTTCTCAGAAAATCATCAATGAACCAGTGGGTATAGACTCATAACAAATAGGAAAATAGAAGAAGGGACAGAATCTGACTTACAAAGCTTGTGTTGAAAATAACCCTTCAAGTTAGCTCTTTGAAATCTAGAACTTCATTTCCCATAGAGAATATTATAAATGGTGAATAGATTCTCATATCAGTCCTTTCTGTCTTGGGCTAAAAATGTTCCAGTTTTGAAACCCATTTCCCCATCCGCTTACCACCATAGTCTCTCTTTTTCTTGAATTCCATTTTCAACTGTAACTTCAAAACCTTTAGAAATTAGCTTGACCCTCTAGACATGATCTATTGGCCTGGTGTTCTGTGGATAAAGTAGTATGAATGAGCCTCTTGCTCCTTTCTTCTCTTTGGCTTTCCCCAGACTTACTCTCCCATACCTTACTGGGTCTAAAGGTCCTTCCACCAGATGACTTGGTCTTGCTCTAATTTCCTGTAACAAACCAAATTTAAATAGCCTCAACCTCAGTTAAGGAAACATACTTGTTTTAGTCACTGATCCTTTATTTTTCTCCAGTTAATGTATTAAGTATTAATAAAATGAAAGCTACCATGTATTGAATGCTGGTGTACCAGGCACTGTGCTAAGATCTTCATATACTCTGTTTCATTTAATTCTCACTATACACCACGAAGTAGGTACTGTTAGGATTCCTATTTTACAGAAGAAGGAACTACACTTAGAGAGCTTCAAGGAGATGTTTCAACTCACTTGGCTAGTTAGTGGTATAACCAGTCTTCAAACCTAGACTTGTCTGCCTCTGAAGTCATGTTTTTAATCACCATGCTAGTTTATAGCAGGTAGGCAATACTCTTGTAAATGTGGGGTAGGGATGGGGGCAAGAGAATTGGATAGAGGTCATGTGTTCTTTGGTTTCCTACCACTGAGATCCTGGACAATTGATTTAATCTCAATGAACCTGTTTCCTATAAAAATAAAGGGAAATGATGACATATTTAAAAGGTCTAGGTCATTGGTTGGTGAAACTATTCAGCAAATAATTTATTTTTCTTCTCTTGATCTTTGCCTCTTGCCCTTCTCTTTACTTGAAGTATGGTGACCATAATTGCCTGTTTCCTGGTGTAAATAAGATCATTTCCTTTCACTCTTAAATAGGTCTCCATTTGGACACAATGAATTATATGGGCATGCCCTGGATGATGGCGGTGTTTCCCTTGCCTTCTTTCTCTGGATCCTGTGAAATCTTTCTAAGGGCAGACATGATTATACCTCTCCTCTGATTAATACTCGATGCCTCATTTCCCTACAAATAATCCAGTGCCTTCATAGTAATGTATGAGGCTTTCATGACCTGAACCTGCTGATTTTGTATTTTCTTCTCATACTCACCTAGCCTGTTATCCTACTTGCTGTCCGTAGCAACTGCCTGCCTTTTCTTGAAACATCTATGCTATTGCTCCTATGCCTCTGCCAATGCCTTCCTGTCCCTAGAATATATTTCATCCCTGTCATTGATACGTATCACTCTTTCTGTTTTTCTGTCATGAAGACCCTTTCTAAGGATAGGGAATTCTCTACTCGGAGATATGGTGTTGAAAAGACTGTTCTATTGCATTGGGAGTGAAACAGATATACTTCATTACAAACCTTTGCAAGTATGCCTACATCCTAGCTACAGGCAGTTGGCACTAGCAATGAAATTCCACCTCAAGCCATTTACAGTGATTGAGTCTCTGGAGAGCCAGATTATTTTTGGCTCTCTGTCCCATCTTGAGTGGCATTTGTGACACAAGAAGGCAGGAAGAGGGATTATATCTTATTTTCTGACTGAAACAACAACAACCAGGAGCTTCAAGACAGAGGACTTGTCCAAATCCTCTCTACCTCGGTTACTAGTTGTGTTATCTTATACGAGCTTCATAACTTTTCTTTACATCAGTTTCTTCATCTGTAAAATGGGAATAACAATAGTACCTACTTCAAACATTGATTGGAGGGACTAAACACACATGTGATATGACTGAAACAATCCCTGGCCCATTGTGTATACTCAAAACGTCAGGTTTTATTATTACTATGGTTGTTGATAACAGTCACAACAATAGCAATAACAGTAAACTACCTTCTCTGGTATGACCTTTTGTTTCTTGCATTTAAAAAGTGTGACCAATTCATTTCCCTCTGGTTATGCTGATTTGGGCTTAAGTTTGATATCTAAGTTGAGATATTTTTCCTCCCAGAAATCTTTTCTGAAACTACTGCCACATTAGAGACCACAATTATAAATTCACATTTTGTTGTTACTAGTAGAACACTTATCACACATAATTTAAATACCTGATCTTTGATGTTTCTTCCAAATAGACCGTGAACTCCTTCTAGATGACACTGGCCATTTCCCCTACCTTGTGTCCTTGGAGTATTCCTTAGGTCGTACCTTGAAAATTGTAAGTATTTAGCAAACATGTACCAGATGAATGAGCAAATAGTCTACCACCCTCTGAGATGCCGCAATGGGACAGTCAGCCAAGCAGGGGAGCTGGTGATTTCTATTCATATGCTCCGGCTCTTCCTGTGGGTTCTCTCTCTGTGACCCCATGTGAGATTTTTGTAATCAATGTTCCTATTTGCATTGATGATCCTAAAATGTCTTTGACAATCTCAAGAGAGTTGTAATCAGTATATTTCATTGCTGCAGTGCTCCTGCCTCCCAGGTTTGGCTTAGGAGATGTAACTCACTCCAGAGATTTGATCCCAATCAGTGCTATTGTGCTTCCCTTGAAGAGTATCTTATAAATTCAGGAAGATGCAAAGCAGTTCGCTAGATGGGGGAATAACGTGTGTCATAAGAATCAGCCAGGTACTTCTATTTGCCCTTCTCTGAGTCAGTGACTTGAGGCAACTTCATGTTGTCTTCAACCAAATAGAGTGATTTACTGTTCTTCTATTTAGGGATGAACATCTACATCTTCTTGCCTTTGTGTATGCTATTATTTCTGTTTCCTATGGCTTCTCTCTGTTTGGAGTGCACAACTTTAATAACTTAGCAGGACATTCAAAGCCCCTCACAAACTGAGCCCCACTTACCATTCCAGTTTCATCTCTTACTACACCACATCAGATCTCCTAACCTCCTTATGATGAATCATTTGTTTGTTCCTTTCATATCTTTAACAGTAATTTATGGGTTATAATGTGGACATTGTGTCTACAATGTTACAGTCTAGTAGTATAGTATTTAAATAATAATAGAAAATAGAAATAAAAGTATAATTATAATAAGAACCCTGACGCTAAATCATAACCAAGCATGGCAGGAGACTGTATCACAGTGGGGTCTGAGCCTGGAGAGTTTATGGCAGTTAAGACACCTTCAGAAAGCCCGTTAGAAGTTTGTTGAAACTGGGCTTTGTTCTGTGTTGTTGCTGTGTCAACACTGCTTAGCATCAGGCCCAGGACAGAGCAGGCATGCCAAAATGTTAAATAAATGTATGAATGAAAAAATTACATTGATAAAGAATAAATTAATCTAGGGGCGCCTGGGTGGCTCAGTGGGTTAAGGCCTCTGCCTTCGGCTCAGGTCATGGTTTCAGGGTCCTGGGATCGAGCCCCGCGTCGGGCTCTCTGCTCAGCAGTGAGCCTGCTTCCTCCTCTCTCTCTGCCTGCCTCTCTGACTACTTGTAATCTCTATCAAATAAATAAAAATCTTTAAAAAAAAGAATAAATTAATCTGTACTGTCTCATAACCAATTTCCACTCTTCATTCTTAGGTAAGAGTTGATAAGAGTACATGCACACACACACATACACACATTTGTGTTGGAGCAAATATTAATGTATTTATATATTAGTACTTTACTGTTTACAGTGCTTTTCTAGCCAATGTCTCAATGAATTACACATCAACTTATCATGTAGGAAGATAAAATTTTTTTCTTTATTTGTAGAAGCTGAGTTTATGAGAAAGTTGCCTAAAGTAATACATTTAGTAAGTGAGAAACAGACGTAGTAGTTTGGTCTTCCGGCTTCAAGTCTGGGGCCTCATACTTTTTATTTACAAAGAAGTAAGGGTGGGATGACTTCAATAATATTGGAATAAGTAATGCAAATCAACACTTTATGGGATAAAACAGTAAATAATATCTCTTGAAGAAATAGAAACTTTATCAATGCAGTGAAGAATCACAGGGTCGGATCTGGGAGAAGGAAACCCAGAGAGGAGAGTCTGGCAGCTGGAATCCCTAGTCATCCAGGAACATCTGTCAGTTTAGGCGGAGGCAGCTGAAAGACTGTGGTATGAGGCCCAAGGCCCATCGTGGATGGGGAGCTCCAGTACCTCACTCATGCTTTGAATTGGGAACCCAGAGGCCTCCTCTCAAGATGGGACAAGGAGCAAAAAATAGTCTGGCTCTCCAGAGACTCAATCACAATAAATGGCCTGAGATGAAGTTTCATTGCTAGTGCCCCTTGCCACTGCCAGAGGCAAATCTAAATGCTCCTTGGAGCAGGAAACATCACCTAGGCTCCAATTATTTCCATAATTAATTTTTTTCACATAAGCTATTCAGAACTCAAAAAATAACCTGAAGAGAATCATTCTTGGATAAGTTAAATTTCATCTCTTAAACATCATTTTGTCTGTGGAGCAGGACTTTATATTGGGCCTGTTAAAGGACTTTAAGGAGGATACTGAAACATTTGGGTGTGTTTCTAAAGAGAAAACTCTGGAAGCTATAGGAAAATTGGTTTAGTGTCCAGTTAGAATTATCTTAACCAGCTTCTGTTTAACCAATTGTCTAGGTTAACTAACTTGCAAGATTAAATGCTGCCAATTCTCCCCTCTATAGAATTTTCTGATCCATATCTACAGACTGCTTGTGACCAGTTAGCAATATTCTAGTATTCTCATGTACTTCTGATCTGATCGGGGAGCTGAATGTTTTCAAAGAGTCACTTGTGTTAGTCACAAAATCATTTATACCAATTAGAGTTGTTACTATAGATGAATAATTTGAGTATTATGCAAACTAAGAACATATTACTGAGAAAGGACAGTTACTGTTTCAATAAAGTGTGCCAAATGCTTTAGGAAAAAAAAATAAGTTCTATTCCAAAGGGGAATTACTGTCAAATAAGGTATGAAGAAAATAATTATAAGTAGGGAAAATCAAAAAATTTTAGAAGGATTCTGTATTTAAATTATTTTTCAAATTTTTAAAGTTTTTATTTAACTGGAAATCATATGTGGAGGTAATGGGTCCTTGCTCTCATAGAAATTACATTCTAGAGTCAAGATGGCGGAGAAGTAGCAGGCTGAGACTACTTCAGGTAGCGGGAGATCAGCTAAATAGCTTATCTAAAGATTGCAAATACCTACAAATCCAACGGGAGATTGAAGAGAAGAAGAACAGCAATTCTAGAAACAGAAAATCAACCACTATCTGAAAGGTAGGACTGGCGGAGAAGTGAATCCAAAGTGACGGGAAGATAGACCGCGGGGGGAGGGGCCGGCTCCCGGCGAGCGGCGGAGCAACGGAGCACAAAATCAGGACTTTTAAAAGTCTGTTCCACTGAGGGACATCGCTCCAGAGGCTTAACTGGGGTGAAGCCCAAGCGGGGTCAGCGCGGCCTCAGGTCCCACAGGGTCCCAGAAGGATCAGGGGTGTCTGAGTGTCGCAGAGCTTACCGGTATTAGAACAGGGAAGCCAGCTACAGAGACAGAGCTGAGGAGTAAGCTCTAAGCTCAGGGTTACCTTGAACCGGTCGCAGGCTCGGTCAGCTCGGAGCACGGCCGGAGGCCAGGGTGACGGGAGTAATTGGGTGCTGTTCTCTGAGGGCGCACTGAGGAGTGGGGCCCCGGGCTCTCAGCTCCTCCAGGCCAGAGACCGGGAGGCCGCCATCTTCATTCCCGCCCTCCAGAACTCTACGGAAAGTGCTCAGGGAACAAAAGCTCCCGAAAGCAAACCCAGCAAACCCGAGCGGATTACTCAGCCCGGCCCCGGGTAAGGGCGTGCAACTCCGCCTGGGGCAAAGATGCTTGAGAATCACTACAACAGGCCCCTCCCCCAGAAGATCAACAAGAAACCCAGCCAGGACCAAGATCACCTACCAAGGAGTGCAGTTTCAATACCAAGGAGAGCGGCGGAATTCCAGAGGAGGAAAAAGCGAAGTGCGGAACTCATGGCTTTCTCCCCATGATTCTTTAGCCTTGCAGTTAATTTAATTTTTTTTTCTTTTTCAATTTTTTTTTCCTTCTTCTGCTAAATTTTTTTAACTTTTACCATTTTCTTTTTTAACGTTTTTTAAATAGTTTATCCAATATATATATATATATTTTTTCCTTTTATATTTTTTATCGGCTTTCTTTTTTTAATAGTTTCTTTTTTTTTTTCTTTCTGAACCCCGTTTTATCCCCTTTATCCCCCCTCACGATTTGGGATCTCTTCTGATTTGGCTAAAGCATATTTTCCTGGGGTTGTTGCCACCCTTTTAGTATTTTACTTGCTCCTTCATATACTCTTATCTGGACAAAATGACAAGGCGGAAAAATTCACAACAAAAAAAAAGAACAAGAAGCAGTACCAAAGGCTAGGGACCTAATCAATACAGACATTGGTAACATGTCTGATATAGAGTTCAGAATGATGATTCTCAAGGTTTTAGCCGGGCTTGAAAAACGCATGGAAGATATTAAAGCAACCCTCTCGGGAGATATAAAAGCCCTTTCTGGAGAAATAAAAGAACTAAAATCTAACCAAGTTGAAATAAAAAAAGCTATTAATGAGGTGCAATAAAAAATGGAGGCTCTCACTGCTAGGATAAATGAGGCAGAAGAAAGAATTAGCGATATAGAAGACCAAATGACAGAGAATAAAGAAGCTGAGCAAAAGAGGGACAAACAGCTATTGGACCACGAGGGGAGAATTCGAGAGATAAGTGACACCATAAGACGAAACAACATTAGAATAATTGGGATCCCAGAAGAAGAGGAAACAGAGAGGGGAGCAGAAGGTATGTTGGAGAGAATTATTGGAGAGAATTTCCCCAATATGGCAAAGGGAACAAGCATCAAAATCCAGGAGGTTCAGAGAACCCCCATCAAAATCAATAAGAATAGGTCCATACCCCGTCACCTAATAGTAAAATTTACAAGTCTTAGTGACAAAGAAAAGATCCTGAAAGCAGCCCGGGAAAAGAAGTCTGTAACGTACAATGGTAAAAATATTAGATTGGCAGCAGACTTATCCACAGAGACCTAGCAGGCCAGAAAGAGCTGGCATGATATATTCAGAGTACTAAATGAGAAAAACATGCAGCCAAGAATACTATATCCAGCTAGGCTATCATTGAAAATAGAAGGAGAGATTAAAAGCTTCCAGGACAAACAAAAACTGAAAGAATTTGCAAATACCAAACCAGCTCTACAGGAAATATTGAAAGGGGTCCTCTAAGCAAAGAGAGACCCTAAAAGTAGTAGATCAGAAAGAAACAGAGACAATATACAATAACAGTCACCTTACAGGCAATACAATGGCACTAAATTCATATCTCTCAATACTTACCCTGAATGTTAATGGGCTAAATGCCCCAATCAAAAGACACAGGGTATCAGAATGGATAAAAAAACAAAACCCATCTATATGTTGCCTACAAGAAACTCATCTTAAACCTGAAGACACCTCCAGGTTTAAAGTGAGGGGGTGGAAAAGAATTTACCATGCTAATGGACATCAGAAGAAAGCAGGAGTGGCAATCCTTATATCAGATCAATTCGATTTTAAGCCAAAGACTATAATAAGAGATGAGGAAGGACACTATATCATACTCAAAGGATCTGTCCAACAGGAAGATCTAACAATTTTAAATATCTATGCCCCTAACGTGGGAGCAGCCAGCTATATAAACCAATTAATAACAAAATCAAAGAAACACATCGACAATAATACAATAATAGGGGATTTTAACACTCCCCTCACTGAAATGGACAGATCATCCAAGCAAAAGATCAACAAGGAAATCAAGGTCTTAAATGACACACTGGACCAGATGGACATCACAGATATATTCAGAACATTTCATCCCAAAGCAACAGAATACACATTCTTCTCTAGTGCACATGGAACATTCTCCAGAATAGATCACATTCTTGGTCCTAAATCAAGTCTCAACCGGTATCAAAAGATTGGGATCATTCCCTGCATATTTTCAGACCACAATGCTCTAAAGCTAGAACTCAATAACAAGAGGAAATTTGGAAAGAACCCAAATACATGGAGACTAAACAGCATCCTTCTAAAGAATGAATGGGTCAACCAGGAAATTAAAGAAGAATTGAAAAAATTTATGGAAACAAACGATAATGAAAACACAACGGTTCAGAATCTGTGGGACACAACAAAGGCAGTCCTGAGAGGAAAATATATAGCGGTACAAGCCTTTCTCAAGAAACAAGAAAGGTCTCAGGTACACAACCTAACCCTACACCTAAAGGAGCTGGAGAAAGAACAAGAAAGAAACCCTAAACCCAGCAGGAGAAGAGAAATCATAAAGATCAGAGCAGAAATCAATGAAATAGAAACCAAAAAAACAAGAGAACAAATCAACGAAACTAGTAGCTCGTTCTTTGAAAGAATTAATAAGATTGATAAACCCCTGGCCAGACTTATCAAAAAGAAAAGAGAAAGGACCCAAATAAATAAAATCATGAATGAAAGAGGAGAGATCACAACGAACACCATAGAAATACAATTATAAGAACATACTATGAGCAACTCTATGCCAACAAATTTGACAATCTGGAAGAAATGGATGCATTCCTAGAGACATATAAACTACCACAACTGAACCAGGAAGAAATGGAAAGCCTGAACAGACCCATAACCAGTAAGGAGATTGAAACAGTCATCAAAAATCTCCAAACAAACAAAAGCCCAGGGCCAGATGGCTTCCTGGGGCAATTCTACCAAACATTTAAAGAAGAACTAATTCCTATTCTCCTGAAACTGTTCCAAAAAATAGAAATAGAAGGAAAACTTCCAAACTCATTTTATGAGGCCAGCATCACCTTGATCCCAAAAGCAGACAAGGATCCCATCAAAAAAGAGAACTACAGACCAATATCCTTGATGAACACAGATGCAAAAATTCTCGCCAAAATACTAGCCAATAGGATTCAACAGTACATTAAAAGGATAATTCACCACGACCAAGTGGGATTTATTCCAGGGCTGCAAGGCTGGTTCAACATCCGCAAATCAATCAATGTGATACAACACATTAATAAAAGAAAGAACAAGAATCATATGATACTCTCCATAGATGCTGAAAAAGCATTTGACAAAGTACAGCATCCCTTCCTGATCAAAACTCTTCAAAGTGTAGGGATAGACGGCACATACCTCAATATTATCAAAGCCATCTATGAAAAACCCACCGCAAATATCATTCTCAATGGAGAAAAACTGAAAGCTTTTCCGCTAAGGTCAGGAACACGGCAGGGATGTCCGTTATCACCACTGCTATCCAACATAGTACTAGAAGTCCTAGCCTCAGCAATCAGACAACAAAAGGAAATTAAAGGCATCCAAATTGGCAAAGAAGTCAAACTATCACTCTTTGCAGATGATATGATACTATATGTGGAAAACCCAAAAGACTCCACTCCCAAACTGCTAGAACTTGTACAGGAATTCAGTAAAGTGTCAGGATATAAAATCAGTGCACAGAAATCAGTTGCATTTCTCTACACCAACAACAAGACAGAAGAAAGAGAAATTAAGGAGTCCATCCCATTTACAATTGCACCCAAAACTATAAGATACGTAGGAATAAACCTAGCCAAAGAGACTAAGAATCTATACACAGAAAACTATAAAGTACTCATGAAAGAAATTGAGGAAGACACAAAGAAATGGAAAAATGTTCCATGCTCCTGGATTGGAAGAATAAATATTGTGAAAATGTCTATGCTACCTAAAGCAATCTACACATTTAATGCAATTCCTATCAAAGTACCTTCCATTTTTTTCAAAGAAATGGAACAAATAATCCTAAAATTTATATGGAACCAGAAAAGACCTCGAATAGCCAAAGGAATATTGAAAAAGAAAGCCAAAGTTGGTGGCATCACAATTCCGGACTTCAAGCTCTATGACAAAGCTGTCATCATCAAGACAGCATGGTATTGGCACAAAAACAGACACATAGATCAATGGAACAGAATAGAGAGCCCAGAAATAGACCCTCAACTCTATGGTCAACTTATCTTCGACAAAGCAGGAAAGAAAGTCCAATGGAAAAAAGACAGCCTCTTCAATAAATGGTGTTGGGAAAATTGGACAGCCACATGCAGAAAAATGAAATTGGACCATTTCCTTACACCACACATGAAAATAGACTCAAAATGGATGAAGGATCTCAATGTGAGAAAGGAATCCATCAAAATCCTTGAGGAGAACACAGGCAGCAACCTCTTCGACCTCAGTCGCAGCAACATCTTCCTAGGAACATCACCAAAGGCAAGGGAAGCAAGGGCAAAAATGATCTATTGGGATTTTATCAAGATCAAAAGCTTTTGCACAGCAAAGGAAACAGTGAACAAAGCCAAAAGACAACTGACAGAATGGGAGAAGATATTTGCAAATGACATATCAGATAAAGGGCTACTGTCCAAAATCTATAAAGAACTTAGCAAACTCAACACCCAAAGAACAAATAATCCAATCAAGAAATGGGCAGAGGACATGAACAGACATTTCTGCAAAAAGACATCCAGATGGTCAACAGACACATGAAAAAGTGCTCCATATCACTCGGCATCAGGGAAATACAAATCAAAACCACAATGAGATACCACCTCACACCAGTCAGAATGGCTAAAATTAACAAGTGAGGAAATGACAGATGCTGGCGAGGATGCGGAGAAAGGGGAACCCTCCTACACTGTTGGTGGGAATGCAAGCTGGTGCAACCACTCTGGAAAACAGCATGGAGGTTCCTCAAAATGTTGAAAATAGAACTACCTTATGACCCAGCAATTGCACTGCTGGGTATTTACCCTAAAGATACAAACGTAGTGATCCGAAGGGGCATGTGCACCCGAATGTTTATAGCCGCAATGTCTACAATAGCCAAACTATGGAAAGAACCTAGATGTCCATCAACAGATGAATGGATAAAGAAGATGTGGTATATATACACAATGGAATACTATGCAGCCATCAAAAGAAATGAAATCTTGCCATTTGCGACGACGTGGATGGAACTAGAGGGTATCATGCTTAGTGAAATAAGTCAATCGGAGAAAGACAACTATCATATGATCTCCCTGATCTGAGGGAGAAGAGATGCAACCTGTGGGGTTAAGTGGGTAGGAGAAGAGTAAATGAAACAAGATGGGATTGGGAGGGAGACAAACCATAAGTGACTCTTAATCTCACAAAACAAACTGAGGGTTGATGGGGGGAGGGGGGTTGGGGGGGTGGGGTTATGGATATTGGGGAGGGTATGTGCTATGGTGAGTGCTGTGAAGTGTGTAGACCTGGCGATTCGCAGACCTGTACCCCTGGGGATAAAAATATATGTTTATAAAAAATAAAATTAAAAAAAAAAAAGAAATTACATTCTACCTTCCATTGTAATTCTGATATATAAAAGATTTGCATACAAAAAAGTATTTATTATGCATCTAATATTACTATTATTGATCAGTAACATAGAGGGAAATGAAATATTTCCATATTGATAATATGACATATAATAAGATATCCTTGTTATATCATAATATATTATTGTATTTATTATCATCATAACATGTTGTATTATATTTTTCATATATACATATTATTATTAGGGTAATGCCATAACACTCCATTATAATATTAATTAGTAATGGCAAAATAATAAGTAACATATTCAATTTTTTCAGTCATTCTATATATAAATATCCTGTATCCTTAATTATTAGCCCAAGGCTTTTCACAGAGTAACCCTCAAGATTACATAATGAATGAATAAATTAATATGCAAACTTTCAGAATCACTCATTTTTCTCAAGTATCACTCAAATTTGGTAACATCATTTGATGAATATGAATCCCACAAATCATCATAATAGTTATAGGTGTTCTTTCACCATCAATGGCCCCATTTTCTCACAGAATTGACTCCTATGGAATTTGTCATCCAATTAACCTATAAATCTATTTTCACACAAAGTGATCTTATTCTAGCTCATCCCTCATTCTGGACATGAGAAATTGATTTTTATAACCTCAGTATAAAAGTCTGTATTGATTAACTTACTCATTTACTAGCTCCACAAACATATAGAGTACCTACTGTGAGCCAGATATTGTCCTAAATAATCTCAATCAATTGTCACTTAATACATTTTGACCTGTTAAATTGTTTATTTTGGGCTCTTGATAGATATAAGACATTAGCTATTTCTACCAGCTGTTTGTCACTTGCAAATTTTACAAGCATGTTATCATGTAATTAGTCAAGTCATTGTAGAAATAAGTTGATCAGAATCAGGCCAAATAAAGAAGACAGCAAAAATCACTGGAATATTCCCTCTCAGTTGTCAAATTCCTATTCTCATTCAGCTGGGGATGGATATGGAAATCTCCCAAGGCAGAATTTCAGATAACCTGTATGATTTAGGGATGGTGTGGTATTATTCCCTGGTAGTGTTTGAGGCTACCCAAGAAAATGGAGAAGGAAGTTCTATTCCAAAGGGGAAAAGGTCAATGCCTAAGGGGCATCTAAAAGAGAAGAGGCTAGAAATATAATCAGTATGGGAAGAAGAAACCAGGGAAAGCCAGAAATTAGGTTTAGAGGGATAAAATGTAAGCCTCTAGGAATTCCATAGGAAAATAGTAGGTGGCCATGACAGATTCTTTAGACTATCTTATGTGAGTGTGCATTTTAGTGAAGCTGAATGGAGATAGGTTGTCCTCAATCTACAAATTATTCCTCTTTTATATTGTCAAATCTGATTGGATCCTTACTTTAATCCAGTTAGTGGAAAAGGATATTAATTACTTGCAAAAGTAGGGTTTTCTGATCCCAAAAGCAAGGGAGAGCCAACAAGCCATCATTATCAGTACTCTTCCAGAGATGACCTGGAGATATAGAGAGAACTAGCACTTCCTGGCTAATGGGTTAAGGGGTTTTCTCATGCTCTAAGCTAGGATCTGGTCCAAAATTCCTTTATTCTCAGGTCCTGGTCTTTTTTGCTAGGATTTCTTCAATATCAGGCATTTCTCTATCCTGGTAGGGGAATACAGTGCTCTTATTTCTATAAGCCTAGGATATGGAGACAAATTGAAAGTGGGGAAGGTTTTAAACTGCATCAGTTTAGCAAATATTTGTTAACCATTTATTATGGTCTAGGCACTCTTTTAAATGTTTAAGTACATCAATGAGAAAATAGGTAAAGAACCCTGTCCTCATAGAGCTATTGTCCTAGTAGAGAGAAATAGATAACAAATACTGAAACCAATGAACAAGTACATTAGGTAATTTCTTAGAAAGTCATAATTACTATGGAAAAAAAAAAACAAAAAAGAAGCGTAAGAGAAATGAGAGTTTCATGGGGTGGGTAGATTGTTGTATTAAGTAAACTGATCAAGCAGAGGCCTCAGTGAGGATGTGAGATTTGAGTCAAATCTGAGAAGTGAGAAATTGAATCATGTGGATGTTAGAATAAAAAACATCAGGCAGAAGGAATAGAGTAAAAGTTCTGAGGTGGTAATGAGTCTTGCATCTCTGATTAACTATAAGGAGCAGAGTCAGTGATGGGGGAGCAGTAGAAGAACACAGAATTAATGGTGGCCTAGGTTGCAGTGAGCTTAGTAGGTGTTGTGAGACTTTGGCCTTTACTCTGAATGAAATGGTTATTGGGTTTTTTTGAACATTGGAATGAAATGGTCTGACTGAAGTTTTGAAAGGATCACATTAGCCCTTATACTGAGAGTATGCTGCAGGGAAGTGAGACTAGACTCATGAAGACCTATTAGGAGGTTGCAGTAAGTGCTTGGAGGGAAAAAATATAAGAGGAAAACAGAGGAAGGCAAAACATGTGAGACTCTTAACTATAGAAAACAAACTGAGGGTTGCTGGGGGCGGGTAGGTGAGGGGATGGGATAATTGGGTGACGGGCATTAAGAGAGCTCTTAATGTAAAGACCACCTGGTGTTATATGTAACTGCTGAACCACTAAATTCTACCCCTGAAACTAATAATACACTATACGTTAACTAAATTGAATTTAAATAAGAATTTTCAAAAAAGGAAAAAAAAGTTCAGAGGGACGTTTTTGGTGCTTTGACTTGGATAGTAGCAGGTATAAGAACTATTCAGATTCAAGGTGTATTTTAATAATAGACATAACAGGATTTCTGGCAAATTGGGTGCTGCCTGAGAGAAAGAAATGTGTTAAGGCTGACTCCAAGGTATTTGGTCTCAGCAATTGAAAGGAGTAAGTTGCTAGAATCTGAGATGGGAAAGACTGTGGATGGAGCAAGTTTCAGAGGGAAACAGAGTTCAGTTTGGGACATATTAATTTTGAGATGTCTACTAAACCTCCAAATGGACATGTTGAGTAAGCAGTTGGGTACCTGACACTTCAGGAAAGAAGTCTGGGTTAGAGATAATTTGAGATTTCAGAATATTGGTGGCATTTCAAACCATGAAACTGGATGAGTTCCCCAAAGGAGCGAGTGTAGATAGAAAGAAGACAATGAAGGACTGGTTCCTATACCACTCCAATGCTAAGTAAGACAAGGACAAAGAGTGGCCAGAGAAGCTGCTGTTCTGGATGCCCGCAAGGACTCTAGAGCATATGGAGAGATGCTGATAGGTCAAGAAGGATGAAGGCAGAGAATGGGAACTTCAGCACTGTGGAGGTTAGTTAGCACTGTGTGTGCTTTATTAGGAGAGCTGGCTTTCTGTTTAATCCTGCAACAGATTTCTTGTGGTGAGGGGTAGAGAACGTAACCTACTTCTTGTCTCTAGTGTTTTATTTCTGGGTGGGATTCCTGGAAGGACTCACCACTGTGGGAATCTTCTAACTTCACTCTGCCTCTGAAACTGCCCCATCATCAAAGATAATCTTTCTTTGATTCTTGACATTTTATCTAGAAGGGCACTAAATTAGCATATCTCTGGTTGCATATGGTGTAGCTAGTTTCATTCCACCTTTTTTTATTTTAAAAAAACTCTTCCCCCTCATCCTTGTCTCTCTTCATTACCAGGGAAACAAGGTCCACTGACCTAGTGGCTATGGCAGCAAGGAGTTAACATCAATAATTATAGTTGCTCTACCAATGGTTGTTCAATATTATAGCTAATTCTCACTGCTTCATCTTGTCATCAATGAGGGTGTCACGAGAGGTTTTATTATGAGGCTCTCAACTTTGTTACTGACAGCTTTTGTGACATTTTGTTACTTGTAAGAGGTCATGTTAAATGTCACACTAACTTTATGGTATCATCCTGAGCTTTTTCTTGATAAAATCTTTTCCAAGTGAATTCAAGGTTGCTCTATGTGATCTCCTTGCTTTTATCACATGCTAAGAAGAAATCTGTTTATGACCATCTTTCTTGCCAGGGAGAAAGTCATACTTAGAAATCTTAACTTCTTGGTATTATCTTATTTACCCTCTTAAAATTATACAAGGTTTAGCCTGTTTTTGATATTCTGGCATATTTCCAGTTCCCCATAATTTTTCTCACGCAAATAAGAATTTGAAAAAAAAATTGCACAGCTTTTCATTAACACTTTCTGGAATTCAGAGTTGGCAAAAAAATGTCAGTTTTGAGAGAAAAATAGGGACTTTTGTAGTAAGAAAGAAGCCTGGGATGGTTTTCTGACATATGTTACTATATTTATAAAACAAACTGTTTTTAGTGATCAGTTTATAAATTTGACATAAGGTTTAATATTTCCATTCTATTTTATTAAACTTTTAATTTTCTTATGAAGATAGCACAGGAAAGCACATGATTTTAGGTCTTGGTCTAGCTATAAAAATATACCATAAAGCCTTTTCTGTACATTGTGTGTCTTAGTGGAAAGATTGTAGCTTTGGATCAAAAATTTGAAATTAAATTCTGATTCTGTTATTGACAAATTTTCTAACTTTGGAGGTCACCTTGATTCTTGTAAACTTCTTTTCATCATCTATCAAATAGAGGTACATGTCCAATGGGTTGTTGTCTTTTATAATTCATATAGTACCTGCTGTATGCTAGCACTCTGCTGGACACTGAAGATACAAAGATAAAAAGATAAAACCCATGTCCTAGAAAATCATTGTCACAGAAATAGAAGTGTAAGTACACAGATAAAATATAGTATATCCTCTCTGTAATGGAAAGATTCTACTGGAAATGTATCACCTAGTGTACATGACAGATTTGGAAGGTTAAGTCTGAAACAGTTCTGGATTCTCCTCATAGTTAAAGGTTTTTTAAGTATATTAAGAATTGGAAACTATAGAGTCTCGTCAAGGCTAAGCTACCAGGTGGGCATGTAAAGTCTAACTTAAATATAAGCTTTAGGCTATGTTAGAACCTCAGAACATCTTTCATGAAGTCACTTACGAAGCAACAATGTCTAGTCTTCCTGGGACTTGGAACAAGCTGAAAAGGCAACCCCAGATTACATGAAAAGATAATATAAAAGATTGTGTGGTATATTATAATATTTGGCCTGCTAAGTTAGACTTCTTTAACCCTAGAAAATGTAGAACAAAGTGAAGAAATCAAGTGGATATCAAGATCAGGAATATATATATATTTAGGTAATTTACTTAAATTCTCTGTACCTTCTCCATTTCCTTATCTGTAAAAAGAAGAGAGTGATAGGGTGGATATGAGGACAGAGAATGGTGCCTGGAACATAATAATTACCATGAAGTTGTTTTTACAGTAGTATTCGTTACTAGCTATAATATTCAAAATCAATAATATTAATCATAAACTTATTTTTTAAAGATTTATTTATTTGGACAAGATCATGTATATGAATGGGGAGATGGGGAGAGGGAGAGAGAACCCCAGCAGACTCTCCATTGAGTTTAGAGCCAGATGTGATGCTGGATCCCATGACCCATGAGATCATAACCTGAGAAGAAACCAAAAGTCTGATGCTTAACCAACTGAGCCACCTGGGTGCCCCCTTTTCAACCAAGGATTTTGTACTCAAGTTCCAGGTGGTCAACAGATAAAGGAAAATATGTTAAGATCACATAAACTGGAAACTGGGAAATTAAACTACCACTATTTGCAGATGATGTGATCATTTACATCGAAAAGTCAAAAGAATTTATAAACAAAATATTGGAAAAAATAAAAGATTTCAGCACAGTAGCTAGCTAAATCAACATAAAAAACCCCCATGAAACTAGACCACTTTCTTACCCATTGCATCTATAGATACTAAAGTAAATACTGTCCCCTATTGTTTTATTAAGTACATATGAGATCTTGAGCAAGTAATTTCAGCTCTCTGAGATTGGTATCTTATCTGTTTATCAGTTTATCTCTATAAACTGACATCATTTTACTTTGGTCCTTTCTAAGTTATGATAGAACATCAGATTTTCCGCCTTATCGTCCCTTGCCAGTGGGACCAATTGAGAAATATGCTCTGATATTTGCTAAGTGTGATGCATTATTTTATATGATAATTTTGATATATTCTTTGCCTCCATTGAGTTTATAACCTAGTAACAACAGAAATATTAATGATACATAGCATTGTCTTAGCTCATCAAATTAATGAAGTGTTTTCATTCATATGATGAAATATTTCATGAGTATATAATGAGTACATAAATAATGTACCATGCAGAATATATTAAGCTCAATAAAAGAGGTAGAAACTGAATAGTATTTGGGAGAACTTCTGTTAACATTGGCTGATTTGCCACATGTTTATTATTTTTTTTACCTTAATAAAATTATAGTAAAGAATTAAATTAAAAAAGCAAACTATTAGCTGACAAAGATAACAATTTATTTGGCATTGTTTATGTATTCCCAGAACCTAGATGGATGCCTGGTATCTCATGGGCACTTAACTGATATTTATAGGAATGACTGAATGAACACCACCAAGAACTGTGAAGAGGTCATCAGCTGATGGAATATTTGAACAAATTTATGAAAGACAATGCAGATAGAAAAGTCCATTTCCAGGGCGCCTGGGTGGCTCAGCAGGTTAAAGCCATTGCCTTTGGCTCAGGTCATGATCCCAGGGTCCTGGGATCGAGCCCCACATCGGGCTCTCTGCTTGGCGGAGAGCCTGCTTCCCCCTCTCTCTCTGCCTGTCTCTCTGCCTACTTGTGATCTCTGTCTGTCAAATAAATAAATAAAATCTTAAAAAAAAGAAAAGTCCATTTCCAATTATATGGCAGATTAGATAACGAAATGATCCTCCTATAAAAAAATCTAAAAATTCTAAATCTCATGTGAGTCTTTCAAAATAAACTGATGTGCTAGGCAGAAAGGAGACCTAAACCAGCTTGAAAATAGGAACCCAGAAATACAAGCATAACACTGCATACTGCTTTTGTTTTGAGGTATTTGATGAACACAGATGACCTTAATTTGCATGGCTTTGAAAGGCACCATGAGCAAGAGATCAAACCCATAGGAACTTTAATTTCAGCTCTCTGGAATACAGAACATCCTCACTCCTTTTCTTATAACTGAAGATACCACTCCAGTGTATCCTTTGGTTAAGGCTGAATGCCCTAACATCAATGAGACAGCAGGGAAAAGTGTTTGTCTTAGCCCTGTGTTTGTTGGAGATGAAAAGAATCTATCCTAAGAATATTAACTACAAAATAACTATCATTAAAATTTGTAACCAAAATTGACACTGGCTAGTTTGTTAAAAAAAAAAATCTCAATTTGAGAGTTTAGTTAAGTGTTCTAGATTTATAGTATCCAAAATGCCTGGTAGAGGCAAATATACTAAGTACTCTGCCAAAATCCTCAAACTAAACCTCAATGAATACCTAAAGTTAAAAAAACATATAGTTTAGAAGTTAAAAATTACAAAACACAGAAGAAAATGTGTACCATGAGTAAGAGCCAACAGAAACTACAGATGCAAGAATTGGATTCAATCCATAAAATTTCAGATATTGGAATTATTAGTCAGGATACAAACTAAATATGGGGTCCCTATGGCTCAGTTGTTTAGGTATCTAATTCTTGGTTTCAGCTCAGGTCACGATCTCAGGATTTTGAGATCGCGCCCCGTGTCAGGCTCTGCCCTCAGCAGGAGTCTACTTCAAATTTTCTCTCCCTCTCCTTCTATCCCTCCCCCTGCTCCCGTCACTTGCTCTCTCTCTCTCTAAAATAAATAAATAAATAAACCTTTGAGAAACTTCAAAAAAATTATAAACTAAAACATACACATAACTTTTATATAAGTCTATGTAACATATCACTTCAAAATTCAATGACAAAAATAAACATTCATTTCTTGCTAGGGATTTGTAGATGGAGATATGACTACTTGGTTTTTGTGGGATGTGATGGGCCTGGCTGACTTCAAGATGAAGATTGGCTTCAGTCATACTCTGTGTGTTTCTAATTCTGGGACTCAGGCAAAAGGTGCAGTAGCCCCCTGGGATATGCTTTTGTTATGGTGGATTGTAATAAAGCAAGAGACCAAAACAAGTAATGCAAGAACATTTAAAGTTATGCTCAAGCTTGGTTTGCATCATGACTGTTCATATTCCACTGGGCAAACAAGTCACAGTCAAGTTCAACATCAATGAAAAATAATTCTCCCACTGGTTTGAGGGGCAGAGGAGAGTGAAAGTTTGATGGAACATAATCTAATTTACTAAAATAAACATGATCAGTATGCTTTAACAAATAAAAGAAGGTTTTGAAAATATTAATACTGAGCACACTATAAAAATGACCAATAGAAATTGAAAAATAATTCAATAAATGCACAGAAATGAAAAAAATAATATTTTCTTGGTTGGTTGGTTTTGAGTATATTTGACACACAATATTACATTACTTTCAGGTGTACAACTTAGTGATTAGACAAGTTTACATGTTATGCTATGATCACCATAAGTATAGCTATCATTTGTCCCATTACATTGCTATTATAATATCATTGACTATATTCCTTATACTCTACTTTTTATTCCTATGACTTTCTCATTCCTAACTGGAGGCCTGTATCTCCCTCTCCCATTCACCCATTTTGCCTGGCCCCATACCACCCTTCCCTTTGGCAGTAGTTTGTTCTCTATATTTATAGTTCTGATTCTAATTTTTGTTTATTTATTTACTTTCTAGATTCCATATCTGAGTGGAATCATATATAGTATTTGTCTTTCCAATCTGACTTATTTCACTTAGCATAATACCCACTAGGTCCCACCACATTGTCTCTAATGGTACAATCTCATCCTTTTTAAGGCTGTGTAATATAACACTGTATACATATACCATATTTTTTCCTTATCTATTCATCCATTGATGGACACTTAGGTTGCTTCCATGGTTTGTCTATCCTAAATAATACTGAAATAGACATAGGGGTACATATATCTTACTGAGTTAGTGTTTTCATTTTCCCTGGGTACATACCCAATAGTAGAATTATTGGATCATATTGTATTTCTACTTTTAATTTTTTGAGGAACTTCCATACTTTTTTCTACAGTAGCTATACCAATTCACATTCCCACCAGCAGTGCATGAGGGTTACTTTTTTTTTCCAAATACTCACCAACACTCGTTTCTTATCTTCTTGATTTTAGCCATTTTAATGGCAGGAGGTGATACTGCATTTTGGTTTTGATTTGCATTTCCCTGATTGTTAGTGATGCTGAATATCTTTTTACATGTCCATTGGCCATCTGGGTCTTTTTTGGAAAAATGTCTATTCTAGTCTGTCCATTTTTTTAATCAGATTTTTTGGTGTTAAGTTGTATAAGCTCTCTCTATATATTTTGGCTATTAACCTTGGATATATCTTTTGGAAATATCTTCTCCCATTCAGTAGGCTGTATTTTGGTTTCTTGATGGTCTCTTTGCTGTGCAAAAACTTTTTTATTTTGATGTAGTCCTAATAGTTTATTTTTGCTTTTTTTCTCCCTTGCCTGAGGAGACATATCTAGAAAAATACTGCTATGGCTGCTGTCAGAGAAAATTACTGACTGTGCTTTACTTTAGGATTTTTATGGTTTCAGGTCCCACATTTAGGTCTTCAATCCATTTTAGTTTATTTTTTTGTGTATGGTGTTAGAAAGCAATTCAGATTCATTTGGCTATCCAGTTTTCTCAGTACCATTTATTGAAAAGACTGTCTTTTCTCCATTGTATATTCTTTTCTCCATTGTATTTTCTTGCCTATTCTGTCATGATTAACTAACCATAAAAATGTGAGTTTATTTCTGGTGTCTCTATCCTGTTCCATTGATCTATGTGTGTCAGTACTATACTGTTTTGATTACTACATCTTTGTAGTATATCTTGAAATCTGAAATTATGATACCTTCAGCTTTGTTCTTCTTTCTCAGGATTGTTTTGACTACTTGGGGTCTTCTATGGTTTCAGACAAATTTTGGTATCATTTGTTTTAATCTTGTGAAAAATGTTATTGCTAGCAATGTCCACAATAGCCAAACTATGGAAAAAACCTAGATGTCCATCAACAGATGAATGGATAAAGAAAATGTGGTATATATATATTTGCAACTATGTGGATGGAACTAGAGGGTATTATGCTTAGCGAAATAAGTCAATTGGAGAAAGACAACTATCATATGATCTCCCTGATATGAAGAAGTGGAGAAGCAACATGGGGGGTTTGGGGGGTAGGAAAAGAATAAATAAAACAAGATGGGATCAGGAGGGAGACAAACCATAGGAGAATCTTAATCTCACAAAACAAACTGAGGGTTGCCAGGGGGAGGGAGGTAGGGAGAGGTGGTGGGGTTACGGACACTGGGGAGGGTATGTGCTATGGTGAGTGCTGTGAAGTGTGTAAACCTGGCGATTCACAGACCTGTACCCCGGGGGCTAATAATACAATGTATGTTTATAAAAAATAAAAAAAATTATAAGAAAAACAAAATAAAATAAATGCTATTGCTATTTTAATAGGGATGCATTGACTCTGTAGATTGCTTTGGGTAATATGGACATTTTGATAATAGTAATTTTTCCAATCCTTGGGCATGGAATATCTTTCCATTTGTGTCATCTTCAATTTTTTTCATGAGTGTTTTATAGTTTTCAGAGTACAGTTCTTTCACTTCTTTGGTTAAGTTTACTCCTAGGTATTTTATTCTTTTTGGTGCAATTGTAAATGGTATTGTTTTTTAATGTCTCTTTCTGCAACTTTGTTGTTAGTGTATAGAAATATTATTGATTTCTGGGTATTATTTTTGTGTTCTGCCACTTTATTGAATTTGTTTATTACTTATAGTGGTTTTATTGGTGGAATCTTTAGGATTTTCTATATATTGAATGATGTCATCTGTGAATAGTGACAATTTATCTTCTTTTTTACCAATATGGATGCATTTTATTTCTTTGTCTTCTCTGATTGCTGTGGCTAGGACTTCTAGTATTATGTTGAATAAAAGTGGTGAGAGTGAACATCCTTGTATTGTTCTTGACCCTAGAGGGAAACCTCAATTTTCACCATTGAAGGTGATGTTAGTTGTGGGTTTTTCATATATTGTCTGTATTCTGTTGAGGTATGGTCTTTCTAACCCAGTTTTGTTGAGAGTTTTATCATGAATTGTTGTTGAATCTTGTCAAATGGCTTTTCTGCATCTATTGAGATGACCAAAGATTTTTATCTTTTGTTGATGTGTTTTATGACATTGATTTGTGAATATTGAACTATCCTTGCATCCCAGGAATAAATCCCACCTGATCATGATGAATAATCTTTTTTAATGTATTGCTGTGTGTGGTTTGACACACAGGTTTTTTTCAGGGTTGAGAGTTTTTACATCTCTGTCATCAGGGATATTGATCTATAGGTTTCTTTTTCCTTTTTTTTTAAATGTGATGTCTTTGTATCAGGGTATCATGGTTTGATATCAAGGTAATGCTTATAGAATATGCTGGGAAGCTTCCCTTTCTCTTATATTTTTTGGAATAGCTTGAGGAGAGTAAGTATTAACTCTTCCCTAAGTATCTGGTAGAATTCACTTGTGAGTCCATTGGTCTGGGACTTTTATTTTTTGGTAGTTTTTTGATTACCAATTCAATTTTGTTACTTGTAATTGTTCTATTCCAATTTTATATTTTTTCCTGGTTAATATTTAAAATGTTGGATGTGTCCAGAAATCTGTCCATTTCTTTCTAGGTTGTCAAGCTTGTTGACATATAATTTTTCATAGTGTTCTCTTATATTCTTTGTATTTCCAAGGTACCAGTCGCTACTTTTTCTTTCTTTACTTAGGTGTTTCTATAGGTTGGTGAAATAGCTACTTGTAAAGTTGAAGGAATGGTCTTGTATATGTTGACCCCTTATGTAGATCAGGTATGCTTGGTTACTTTGTCTGATGTCTGGCTGTAGCTGTAACTGTATATGCTAGTTAGTCTTTTAAACCATGGCTTTTTTACAAGAAGAATACATTTTAAAAAATATATTTTAATAAAAGAAAAAAGAAAGTGATAAGAAAAGAAAAAAAGAACAAAGAAAAAAAGAATAAAAAGAAAAAATCAAAACAAGGCAAAATTTAAAAAGTAAAAAATAAAATAAATCAGTAAAAATTTTAAAAGAAAAAATGCAGTTTGTCTTCTCTGTCTCAGTACAACAAGGCAGCTGGTGTGGGCTTGTGGACCCTTGACTCACTGCAGTCATAAGCCTCTCAAGATGACTAGATCTTCCCACTGTGGTATCCAGACCCTGCTCTGGTCCAGGCTTCCAAGGTAGGGTGGAAATGTAAACTCTATAGTTCCCCAATCCCTCTGACCTGTAGTGCTTCCCCACAGCTCCTCTGTCATTTGGTCTCTTTTTTAAAATGCTAGTGTTGTTTCTTTTATATGCTAGTTGCTATATGCTGGTTGCATATGCTAGTTTATAAGCTAGTTGCTAGATACTCTTTTAAGCCCCATGTTTTTTCCTGTGTCCAAGGACAGAGAAATCTGTTCTTGGTCCCTTAGGCTTTTTTTTTTTTTTTTTAATAAACATATAATGTATTATTAGCCCCAGGGGTACAGGTCTGTGAATCGCCAGGTTTACACACTTCACAGCACTCACCATAGCACATACCCTTCCCAATGTCCATAACCCCACGACCCTCTCCCTACACCCCATCCCACCCCCCTCAGTTTGTTTCGTGACATTAAGAGTCTCTTATGGTTTGTCTTCCTCCTGGTCCCTTAGTTTTATCCCTCTCTAATGTTGATAGTAGCATTACTGTGTCTCTGTCTCCCTTGCTGTTCTCTTGTTGTTCTCTCTGTCTTTGGTTGTTCATTGACTGTTCAGGCAGCCCTCAGTTCTTCTTTAGGGGGAATTGTTCTATTATAGATACAATTTGATGTATTCCATGGAGGAGGTGGTTTTAGAGTCTTCCTATACAGCCATCTTGAACCTGATTTGAAAAATATAACATTTGAAATAATGACTCAGTGGAACTTATATAACAAATTAGACATAGCTGAGCAGAGAATTAACAAGTTAAATTATACATCTGAAGCAGCGTTAAGAGAAAAAGAACTTTGTCTCTTAATAAATATATGGGTAGAATGATCTACCCATAGGGAGAGAAAATAAATGGGTAGAATGAGATCTAACAAACATTTAATTAGAGAAAGAGGGACTAGGAAGAGAAAAATTTAAAGAAATTATAGCTGGTAATTTTCCAGAACTTACAAATGATAAAACCCCTTAAATTCAAGAAGCCTAATTAATTTCAAACAGGATAAATAAAAAATCTACAACTAGACACATGATGGTGAAACCGGGGTGAAATTTATATGACATAAAATTTCAGATCATTAAAGATTGAGACAATAGCAGGCAGATGATAAAAAACAGATCACCTACAAAACAATACTAATTAGGCTGTCATTTGACTTATGAATAGCAGCAATGGAAACTGAAAATGGAGAATGATATCTTTCATATGCCAAAGGAAAATACTTGTCAACTCAGAACTGTATAACCAATGAAGCTACCTTTAATAATAAAAGAGAAGTAAAGTTATTTTCAAACAAAACTGAGTTTACTAACATATTCTTATTACGGGAAATTCTGAATTATGAACTTCGGGGAGACAGAAGTTATCTCATATCAAAGGTTTAAGACGTATGTGGAGTTTGGGGGGTAGGAAAAGGAATAAATGAAATAAGATGGGATTGGGAGGGAGAAAAACATAAGAGAGTCTTAATCTCACAAAACAAACTGAGGGTTGCCGGGGAGAGGCAGGTAGGGAGAGGGTGGTTGGGTTATGGACATTGGGGAAGGTATGTGCTATGGTGAGTGCTGTGAAGTGTGTAAACCTGGCGATTCACAGACCTATACCCCTGCGGCTAATAATACATTATATGTTAATAAAAAAATTAAAAATTTAAGAAAAATGTCATGTGGAATGATAAGAAGATAGCTAAATGAATGATAAATGAATGATAAAGAAGATAGATAAACGAATAAATATTGACTTGAAAGCAAAAATGTTTTAGTGTTATTAAAATAAAATAATGCAAAATGAAAAGACATGGCAACAATATCATACACAAATAAGAAGGAGCATAATGTATTGATAATAGTAGGACTTGGGTAAATTAAGTATGCATGTTAAATAATATATATTAGAGCAAAAAAATGAGAAAAATTATCAATCTAAAAAATGGATTAAAAAAGAAAAAAAACATAAAATTCCAGGTCAAAGACAAAGTGCACAGTAATGTTGTAGTAATAAATTCAGATAATTCATTATTATGATAAATGTAAATGAACTATACTCTGAAAGACAAAGATTATGAGGACAGCTATATTAACAAACTCAAGATAAATATGGTTTACAAGAGCCGTATCTAGATATACAGACACGAAGGAATGAAAGTTAAGGGATGGAAAAAGATAAATCAACAGGTGGTGGGTATTAAGGAGGGCACGTATTGCACGGAGCACTGGGTGTGGTGCAAAAACAATGAAAACTGTTACACTGAAAATAACTAAAAAAAAACCAGATATGGAAATAGGTCTTTAATAGTCTTACTTCATTAATGACATTTGACAAAAATCACTTGCTTCAAATTGCACTGGGCACTAGATTTAAATATGCTCTCTATATGTGCATCTAGCCAACTATTTTTTTTTAAGATTTTATTCATTTATTAGAGAGAGGAAGAAAGAGAAAGTGTACAACAAATAGGCAGGGTGGCAGGCAGAGGGAGAGGGAGAAGCAGACTCCCCATTGAGCAAGGAGTCCCGCAAAGGGCTCAGTCCCAGGACCCTGGGATTATGATCTGAGCTGAAGGCAGACGCTTAATGGACTGAGCCACTCAGGTGCCCCTGGCCAACTTTTCTTAATGTGACTGTTGACTCCTTTCCCTGTGATATAGTGCTATGGGCTATCTTGGTATAATAGCACCCTGGTGTGGCACAGAGATTTTCGTTCAAGTGCTTACTGGGAAGGGCTTCTGTTAACATTATTTTGGTGAATGGTCCTGCCACTAGGGTGGCATTCATATTTTTACTTGAGCCTTACTTCAGGGAGTTTAATGTAGTATTTTCATGCAGGCTGTTTAGGAAAATATTTTAAGAATGGGGCATTTTGGAGATTCTGGAATTATCCAGTAGTGACAGGTTTTTTTATTTTTGTTTTTGTTTTAGCCTTTGTACGAAGCACTCTATGATTGGAGGATATTTTTTTCCATTTTCAGCCCCTGATATTCCTAGTCCAATTAAGTGGAAGTCACTGTGTTATTGCTTTGCATGGTTCCTGAGTCAAGTCTATTAGTTCCCCATCGCCTCTGTGTATATGAGGAAATGGAGTACATTAGGCTGAGGAATGGTTACCGAGCATTTAGCTAGACTCAATTAGTAGATTGAGGGACTTATTTCTACACGTCCGTCTTATACAGGATGTGATTCAGGTTCATGCCTCAACAAAATGAGATATGTTTTGTGCTAGAAACTTTGCAGGTTTATTATGAATAGGTGAAAAAATGTTAATTTTATACATGTTAAGTTTCTACTGACATTTTGCTGCTTCTGTTTTGACTGTCATGTCACATGTCCTATTAGAGTTCTGAATGATTTCTCTAATTCTCCTTCCTTCAATTAATTTCACACATGCCCACCACATTAATTTCCTATAGCAAAGTTCTAAATATGTCACCTTTGCTCAGAAACCTCTGAGCAAGCACTGTTGCTTGGTGCTTAAGGAAAATAGTCAAACTACTTATTTCACTTTGTTAACTGATTAGTCACTCTTTCCAAAAACTTTTTTTCCCACTATTCCTCTTTTTCATTCTTAATTCTCTCAGTCAAAGTTAGTATTTGTTCTTCGTATACAGTCTGTTTCCTGCTTATTTGTCATTGCGTATGTGCCTTCTCCCTAGAGCGCCCTTACTCTCATTTCCATAATAATCACTTTTTGGTGCTTAGTAAATACTAGGAAAATAATCCTCAGGTATTATTACATATAAGTAGAGAGTGACCGAATATTATAGTCAACTCATCATGGTCCGAGTGGACAAATCTAAAAAAGCAGTCTCCTTAGAGAATTCCCCATTAACCAGTTTGGTCATTCCTAGATGTGTTGGATACTGCCTTAGAGTCTAGCTGTGTGTGTTTGTGTTTATGTTTGTGAGTGGGTGTGTATTTCTATATGTGTGTGAGAGAGAAGAGAGATAGCTTGGGCACACATGTGTGCACTTGTAGACATTTCACCGAGACCGAGCATCTTTCCTCTGTAATGTCTGTTTTTTAATGGCTGATACAAAAGATAGGTCAGGATGTCATATTTTTCCTCCAATCAAGAGGTTTCACCTAAAGCTCTAGAAAGGAAGGTGAAATAAACTCTTGTTTGTACCATTTTATGTGTACACAGGAGATTTGTTGACTACTGTAGATAGGGTGGAGAAGTTCAACATCATAGGGTCTAAAGACCTTTGTGGCCAACTCCAAAGAAAATGTCCTTTGAAATAGGTACATTTCGGTAAGTAAGTGATCTCCTATTGATCAGGTCTCTTTTGTCTAAACTATTTTTTATTGGTGACTTAATCCTAGTAAAAAGAAACACAAACCAATGAGAAATATTGGTCAATACATTGTGAGATTTCAGAAGGTTTGGGTGATAGAGGTGATCCATTGATCATGTGGACTAGTGTGATTTCCATATTTTTTCCCAAAGATTCTTAGATGTGGTTTCTTAAAAATGCCTTATAGACCATGTGAGAGGCAAGGAAGAGACTGTTATGGACAGAACTATAACCCTCCAAAATCCATGTGTCAAAGCTCTAACTACAATGTTAATGTATTTGGAGATAGGGCCAATAAGGAGGTAATTAAGGTTAAATAAGGTCTAAAGGTGGGCCCAACTTTACTAGGACTGATGTCCTATAGAAAGAAGAAGAGATGCCAGTAGTGTACAGGCACAGAGAAAGTCCATGAGAGGATGCTGGTGAGAATGTAATCATATGGAAGTGAAGGAGAGAATTCTCACCATAAACTAACCCAGCTGGCACTCTGATCTTTGATCAAGAATTGGGAGAAAATAAATTTCTGTCATTTAAGCCATCCAGTCTATGATATTCTACTATGGCAGCCCTAGCAGATTAATGCAGAGCCAAAGTGAACAAATTCGGTCTCTGAAGTCCCATTTAAACTGAATTTACTTTGTTCCTGCTTTTTATATATTAGAGTTTTATGTAAGAATTATTTCTTTCTTTTCCTTCTTTCTTTCTTTCTCTCTTTCTTCTTTAAGATTTTATTTATTTGAGAGAGAGAGAGCATGATGGGGGAGGGACAAGGGAGGGGAAAAGCAGACTCCCTGTAAGCAGGGGTTCCAATGCAGGGCTCAATCCCAGGATCCTGGGATCACAACTTGAGCTGTAGGCAAACACTTAACTGACTGAGCTACCCAGGTGCCCCTCTTTCTTTCTTTTATTTATTTATTTTTTAAATTTTTTTTTTAAATATTTTATTTATTTATTTGGCAGACAGAGATTACAAGTAGACAGAGAGGCAGACAGAGAGAGAGAGGGAGGGGGGAAGCAGGCTCTCCGCTGAGCAGAGAGCCCGATGCGGGGCTTGATCCCAGAACGCTGAGATCATGACCTGAGCCGAAGGCAGAGGCTTTAACCCACTGAGCCACCCAGGTGCCCCTCTTTCTTTTTTTTAAATAAGTGTTTTGCTGTTAAAAATTTAGGCAGGTAAGTATATTATGCACCAATTTATTCATGTATTTGTAATGGAAGCATTTCTTCCTGATCCTATATTGTATCTCTAATCAGAATGGTTCCATTGCGGGGGGGTGCCTGGGATTGTGCCCTGCATGGGGTTCTCTGCTTCTACCTCTTCCTCTGCTCCTCCTCCAACTTCTGCTCATTTTCACTCACTCTCTGTCTCTCAAATAAATAAATTAAAACCTAAAGAAAAAAAAAGGATGCTTTCATTGGGCTTCTTCTCTTGTCTTTCTGGACACATGGACAACCATACCATTGGAATATTAATTACTTTGATGACAGAAAGAAGATCTTTATGATTTAATATAGCCTAATGCTGTGGACTGAATGTATGTGTCCTTTCAAAATTCATATGGTGAAATCTTAACTTTCAATGACATGCAAGTGGGAACTTTGGAAATAATTGGGTTTAGATAAAGTCATGATGGTGAAGTCCTCATGATGCTATTAGTGTCCTTATAAGAACAGATCAGAAAGCTAGTTCCCTGTCTAGCCACGGGAAGCCATGTGAAGCCATAGCAAGAAGACTGAGAGCTAGCAACGGCTCTCACCAGGAACTGAATCAACTGGCACTTTGGAGTTGGACTTCTAGACTTCAGAACTGTGAGCAATAAATTTCTGTTATTTAAGCCATATAGTCTGTGTTATTTTGTTATAGCAGCTTGAGCTGACCAAGGCACTGACTATCCCACCCCATTCTGTAATTACGTGCAGATATGTACTTAGTAGTATTAAATGTGTAAGTAAATTTCATTCCAGCCCATTCAAAAATGGCCTCTTGAGCCTTCTTGACAATTTACAAACCTATGCTAGAAATCCTTTAGTAACAGAGAGTGTACTAGAATGCAGGTTTTAAAAAATCCTTAAGGACTTCCATGAAGAGTTTACATTTTCATAAATAGTTTTAACCATTTGATTTCTATATAAATTCCTATGTCCCCTTCTATTGCCTAGATTATTCTCTATTAAGAGATTTTACAAAGGGAATATTTACCTGCCATGAGTGATAAATTAGAATTAACTAGCTATTACTGGACACCATTCCTACTCATTTCATACTGCAGACATACCTCATTTTATTATGTTTCACAGATATTGTGTTGTGTTTTTTGTTTTGTTTTGTTTTGTTTTTACATGTTGAAGGTTTGTGGCAACCTTGCCTAGAGCAAGTCTGTCGGCACTGTTTTTCCAACAGCGTTTGCTCACTTCATATCTCTGTGTCACATTTGAATAATTCCTGATATATTCCAAACGTTTTCATTACTGTTATATTTGTTATGGTGATCTGTAATCAGTAATTATGACTCATGAAAGATCAGAAGATGGTTAGTATTTTTTTAGCAACAATATATTTTTAAATTAAGGTATATACACTATTTTCAAAGACATAATACTCTTGCATGCTTGATGGACTACCGTATTGTGTAAACATAACAACATAACTTCATATGTGCTGGGAGATTCATTTGACTTGCTTTATTGAGATATTTGCTTTATTGCAGTACCTGGAACTGAACTTGCATTATCACTGAGGTCTGCCTATATTAATATAAAAACTACTTGAAGGGAGGCTTCATTTTATACATCTCCATTGATCTTTACACTATCCTGTGAGATTGGCTATGGTATTTTCACTTTTCCTATGAGGAAACTAGAACACAAGGAGTTAAAAGTAACTAAAATGATAATGATAATAAGAAGGGCATTTAAGTTTTGAATTATACATTTTATTCCATATCATTTCCTTTGCTTTTTATGTGTTTAACCTATGTAAAAAATAAAAGCCAGAGAAACATATATTTATAGGACGAATAGTCAGATATGAATCCGTATGGTCAATTGTAATCAGGTCCAGATGGTTAGTGCTCTGAGCTACTAAAGACCCCATTTGATGCCCCAGTTACCTACCATCATCACGATTACGATGGGCATCAGCCGACACTTAATAAAGGAGACAGCATAATTTAGTGGAAAGAACATGGGCTTTGAAATCTGTCCCAGAACCAGTTTTCAGCTCTGCCACTAACTAGCTGTGAGATGTGGAACAAATGAAGAGTTAACTTCTCTGAATCCTCATCTCCATGTATGTAAAATGTGAATAATAGTAATATCTATCTTATGAGGAATAAATGAGATAACAAATGGACAAACATTTAGGGTTGTCCTTGACACGGAGCAGGCACATTGTAAGCATTCAGTAAAGGTTAGTTGAGTCTGAATTGTAGTGTTACCCATAAACACCAATTAATGTAAAATTCAATCTTTCCCTCATCAAGGTTTACCGGCTAATTGGTGAAATACTGAAGAATGGCAGCATAAAGGCAGCAAAACCCAAGTGCCAAGTGAACAAAACCGTGGCATGACAGTGGGGGAAGGTATTCTTGAGGTCTAGGATGGGGGTGGGGGACAGTTGAGTCCTCTGAGAATCAAGCTTCTGAAGAAAGGCAGCTCTTTTTTAGATAGACAGGGAGGAAGGAGCGTGCATGAAGCAGAAAAGAAGTGACAATAAGAGAAGTGTGTATGGTTGTATATGGGAAAAAGTTGATCACCATGGGTGGAGTGAAGATAGCGAGGTGGTTTGTGTATTGTGCTTTGCAGTGTAAAAAATCTTTTGCTCATGTGAACTTTCTTCAGACCTAAGAGAAGGGGGGGATGAATGTCACTATCTCCCTTTAAAGAACAGATAAAGATGAAAGAGAAATTCTGAGGAGCAAGTTGACCTAGCTTTACTGTGTAGTAGAGTGGGCTCTCAACTCTAATCTGCTATCTCCCAAAACTTACAAAAGTGACTGGGAGCAGAATAAGGCTTCTTAATAAGAAGTTATAGAAAAATTTGTGACCTTGAATGACAATAATAGGGGTTTGGGATTTTTATTTTGCAGACATAGAAAACCACAAAAGCTTGTGACCAAGTGTGTATGCAAAAGAGTATTTTTGAAAATTTGTCTGGCAGCACGAGTACAGGTGGATGTCTATTCCTCAGACAAGACAGTGTGTTTTTCTAGAATCTATCTAAGACCATTGTCCAAATGAATTTTAGGCCAAAGAAGGCTCTCTCCTTTATGCCATCTTGGAGAAAGCCCTCTTAATCAGGGAAATGGAGCTATTAGCACACTGGCAGCCTTTTCTGTTCTGCATTTTAAATTGTTAATTCAATTTATTTCTGGATAAAATATCTATGTAAATCAAACCAGTTTGCAAAACTGACAGCCTCATGAAAAAAATATTGGGGGGAAAAGATCATATGCATGACTAAGCTATATTTTAATTTAAGCAAGTGTTCTGATTAAAACATAAAGGGAATGAAAATGGCATAATGGGAACATCATAACTCACTGAATTGGGGTCAGGTTCATCTCCCCAGATCGCACCAATGCAATACAATGAGACATTGGGTTTGGAAGAAAGACTGAGGTTTTGGAACAGGTCAGATCTGGGTTCAGATCTTAAATGTAAGCTCCACAAGGTCACGAGTATTTTGCCCTCTGTTGCATCCCCAGTCCCTAAGACAGTATCTGACTCAGAGGAGGTACTGTATGAATATTTGCCTAAATTAAATGAAATAAGAACTCAGCCTGACCAATTACCATTTGGAAAATATAAGATAAGTGTCTTCACCATACTGCACCCGCATTTCTCATCTGTAAAAGAGAAATAATAGTATTTACTTTATAAAATTATTGTAAGGGCTAATAACAGTGAAAGTAAGCAAGACAGGGACTTGTGAAATGGGATGGTTTAAATACTTACTTCTGAACCCTGGTCATAACCTGGGGTTTCTTTTTCATGTGTTTCCCAGTGTGCTTTGCTGGGCTGAAGCATTGTCCTAAAGAGCCCTGAGCCAGACTTAATTTAGGTTTTTATCTTTCTCACAGATGAGCAGATTACTTTTACTAGTAGGTGCTCAATTTGTTGACATTAAAATTTCTGGGATTGTAAACTTTAAACCAAATTATTCTGACTTAGCAACTTGTGTGTTTAGAAAGATGATAGATGTCCACATCGTAGACACTTTTTAAATTAAAATTATTCTATGACCTTTCCCACGAAGACATACAGTATTCTTTTACCTCATCTTTTTAATCCCTACAGCAGAGTCCCTTCTAAAGTATTCCCATTTAGGAGATGAGGAAATAGACCTGCAGGAATCAAGTAACAAGCTCACAGTCACACATTAAATAAACAGCAGAGCTTGACATTTGAACCAGGGCTTTTGGGTTCAATACCGCTGCACTTTAGAGAAATATTCCATATACATTTGTTGATTGGATTAATGGGCAAAGGCCAGTCATGCCTGGCTTTAACTTTCCTTCAGTCACAGGATGTTCTTTCAGTTCCCGCCATGAAGATATGAAAAACAAGGACACTGGCTTTGGTTCAGTTGCTAAAAGCATGTGTAGTCTGGAAATGTTGGGTTTTTGCTAGACGCTTCATAAGTATGTATCAGTCTTACAAGAGCAAGGGCATCCTTTCGATTTATTATGTACTCTCCCTTCCACCCAAAGAAAGAGAAATGAAACAAAATATAATGGAAAGGCCAAGGTAAAGAGGCTATGAATTCAATGTTCATAACGGTGGAAGCTAACATTTATTATTTACCAATTATGTAACAGGCCTTGTGCTATGTGCTCTACACACATTATTTCACAAAGGCCCTCTGTGGGCATATTGTTGTCCTTAAGTTGTAAAATAAGAAACTGCTCAGAATGCTCCACCGGGCTCTTGCCTCACTTAAGATAGTGCCAAATGTTCTTACCATGGCTCACGAAGCCCTCCATGACCAATTTGATAATCATAAATTGAGTGTAAGAAACACAATATGATGAGTGAGATTAACACCTATAACGTTTATACTACTGCAAGTACTGGGTGTCAGTGGAACTGCATAGGAATATTATGGTCTCCATACTTCTGTCCAATGTGTGGAAACCTCCTTCAGTTCAGGCTCCAGCCAGGGGAGAGAACAAGCAGTGGCAAACCTTTCCATCTTGGTGGTGCTGTTTCAGAAAACTCGAACAGAAAGAGGTAGAGTGTTGCCCTCCCATGGCACAGAGTACAGGGAGAAAATGGGGCTGATGGCCCCAGCAGCCAGGGGACAATACCAAGTTGCAGTCACTGTTGGGGGCATAAATGAGGGTACAGGCTTCCTTACAGGTACTTTGATTAAAAAACAAACAAACAAACAAACAAACAAAATAAAGTCTTCCGTTAAAATAGAGAATGAATGGTTATCAAGAGGAAGCCCTTCTCAGGGCGCCTGGGTGGCTCAGCGGGTTGAGCCTCTGCCTTCGATTCGGGTCGTGGTCTCTGGGTCCTGGGATCGAGCCCCACATTGGGCTCTCTGCTCAGCTCTCCATCTACCTCCCTGACTACTTGTGATCTCTCTCTCGGTGTCAAATAAATAAATAAAATCTTTAAAAAAAAAAAAAGGAGGAAGGCCTTCTCATGGGTTCAAGAGACAGAAGGAGGACTTGTCACTGTGGAAGGCTGGCATCCTTGGGGACATCGGTTTTACCCTCAAGAGGATCCACATCGTTAACTTGGGAGTGGTGATCTTGGTGAAGCTCGATTTGAGTTCAGTTTACTCCTACCTTCTTTGATGGCTGTGGAGGGATGGGAAAGTGGAGCCTGCCTAGTCTCCTTATGAAAGCGTGCTTACCTGACCCTCCACTTGGATAAATGAGAGACTTACGGGCCATGTTTTGTGAGGTCTCCTCCGTGCAGCAACCAGGGAAGGTGCCAGGTGGTCATCAGTTCTGTGTGTGGCCTTACCAGCAGCTCTCTGCCCCATCCTTTACCCACTTCTGACAGGTAGAAAGCAAATTTGCATAACAAACTGTTTAAACATTCAATTTTGATCCACCTTCAAGGCACTCTTTGTCCTCAGCGGTTCTAATGGTTAGTGACCCCTTCAAAATCAACATCATTTGTCAAATCAAATTAGGCTTGTTACTAACTGCAAGGCAGTGACATTCATCTTTTTGATGCTTTCAAACCAATCGAAGGTAAAGTTCTCTTATGGAATTGGGTTTGGTATACTGAACGAGTCACTTCCTCAATGAGGCAATTGTCAGAAAAATAGGAGACTTAGCTTGAAGGTAAATATTGTTGGGTCACTTGAAATGTATGCAGATTTGACATTTCCCTTCTGATTAGCATGTCTACACATTAAAGGTTTTTTTTTTGTATGTCATATTGGATAGTTCAGATGCCAGGGTAATGTCAGTGAGCACTTGAAAGAAACTTTATTTTGCTCCTGATTAAGAAAATGGGAGGATTAAGGGAGAAACTTCAGGGAGGAACCTTATTTGGGGTGAAACATGGAATGAGTAAAAGATATTCAGAATACAAATACAGTGCTGGGAAAGGAGGTAACATTATTTAATGTGTGCTGGTGTCCAGTGTGTGTGTGTGTGTGTGTGTACGTGTACTAATTTAATCCTTTTAGGGATTATGATCCTCTTTGAATAAATGAGATGAAGCTTAATGTCAAACAGAATAGCAGAGCTGGAACTTCAAATTCACTCTATTTGATGCCAAAGACCATGCTTCTCTCACTGTAGCATGATACCTCCTTAAAATGTGAAATATTCTACCTAGCCCTGACAGGAAACATTAAATGAAAGTATTAATCAGCCCCTATGCCTCCTGGCTTTGTCCTCAGTTTGCAGATATAGAATGAGAAACTCAGGGCCTTTCCTGGTCCAACCTCTTCCTTTAATCAAAAATAAAATAAGTGAGTATTTAGTCTTTACTTGAATATTTCCAGTGGCCAGGAGCTCAGGATTTCACCATTCATCCATGTCTATATTTATTCCCATACTCTTTTTTTTTTTTTTAGATTTTATTTATTTATTTGACAGAGAGAGATCACAAGTAGGCAGAGAGGCAGGCAGAGAAAAAAGAGGAAACAGGCTCCCCGCTGAGCAGAGAACCCGATGCGGGGCTCGATCCCAGGATCCTGAGATCATGACCTGAGCTGAAGGCAGAGTCTTTAACCCACTGAGCCACCCAGGCGCTCCCCTATTCCCATACTCTTATGTTTATTTATGTATCAAGATCTCATGACCTTCTGAGCTTGGAGGTAAAATCGCATCTATATCTTACGATTTTAGAGTATTTGCTCTGTTAGAGACTCTGCTGTCTTTCATTTATTATATAATTTGATCATCACAATATGCCAGTAAGATATGTCCCTACTTTATGGAAGAAGAACTTGAACTTAAGAAGCTAAGTAACTTGTCCAAACCATGTAAACACTCAGAATGATACTAGGACATTTATAATTTCAAAATGTATTATCAAGTAGCCAATGTCTGGGTATCATTGCCACAAATGACTACAAATAAATCACTTTATCTTTTTGCAAGCTTTGAAGAAAATTAGATTTCTTGTGACTTTACATATCATATATATGTCAATAACTTGATCTTGACCTTTCTCTGAGCTGCAGACATATTTATTTCACTGGCTACTTGTTATTTCCACTTGGCATTTCAAATTTCACCTGTCCCATCATAAACCTTTGATTTTTTTTTCACCAAAGTCATCTCCATCACAGTTAATGGCACTGCCTATTCAGTTGCTTACGTTCACATCTTAAAATGTTTCCATGATTCTTTCTTTCTCAACCTCTCATTGCTAAGTCCAAAATATATCCTGACTCTGTATACTTCTATCCTCTCCAACATTACACTAGGTCAAGACACCATTATCTCTCACCTGGGCCACTGTAAGAGCTCCAGACTTTTTCTTTGACTGGATTTTTGAGCTTATGCAATCTATAATCTTTTCTCTCCAAGGCAATTACAGTGAACCTCCTAAAATTATGTCAAGCCACTTTCCTGCTTAATGCCCTCAGTGATGTCTCATTACATTTAAAAAAGCAATGAAGACTTCTTACTGTGTCCTACAAAAGTGACATGTTTTGTCTATTGCTAGAATCCATCTGTATCACTTTTCTCCTCTGTCATTCAAGACAGCTTCATGAGTCTTTCTTCTGGTTCTTGACCACTGAATATGTTTATTCCAGGGAATTTACCCTTGTTGTTCTTTGAGCCTGGACACTTTTTTACCTCTAGTTCCTCCTTAGCACGTAGGATTCAGCACAGAGAAGCCATTCCTGACCACCCCAGCTAAAGAAACTACTTAAAAGCAATATATCACTTTTATTAAATAATCTCGTTCTATTTCTCACATGACTCTTATCTAAATAAAATTATTATCTTTGTTTACTATCCAATTTTCTTCAATAGAATACAGGGTCCACAAGAGTACCCCAAGTGCTATAACAATGTATAGTGCATTGTTCTTACTTAATAAATATTTCTTAAAAGAATACTATTTCTCTCCTTAATCCTTTCTTTTTCAGGCTCTCTTCCTAGTCTCTCAAATGCTTAGTGAAATATGCTATGTAGTATGGTGCAAATTAATTAACTATAACTTGTTCTGTGGTCACAATCTATTCCAGCCAACTTGATATATACTTTCTTGGAGCAGAAACTAATCTTCACCTTTCTTTGAAAGCTTCCTATGTGTTTAGTACAATATTGTGTACATAGTGGGTATTGAATAAATGTTGATGAATGGACTATATAATGGGCTTTTGGCTCCATACATCAAGATTTTCTTGAAAGACAGATAATTACTTCTACTTTATATCTGACATTTTAATATAACTGGTCGTAGTCATTATCTTTTGGAATGGCATCCTAGTCAATTCCTTTAAAAAAAAAAAAAGAAGAAAATAAGGCAAAATTACCTTGTGAGCAATCCACAATTGGATTTGCATTTAAAAATTGCTGAGTGAGCAATCCTGCCTGATGGCCAAATGAAATTAATCTCTTGTAACCCAAGGTCTCATCTATTTGGAGGGGTGGGGGCTGGACTCAAAAAAGACTGTAGGCTTTCTAAATGGTAAAAATCATCTCTCCCATTATTTATATTTATAGGTGTTCACAATATTCTCTTGCCATGTTAGCCAGTGGAAATATAAAGGTTATTAAGATACTGTCCCTATTCCTGAGGAGCTCTCTGTCTCTAGCTTACATGATCAAGGTCCCTATCCAGGATGCATACTGCTCAGAAGTGTTTCACATCTCTGATGAAGGGATTGGCTAGGTATCCACATTAGTAATGGTTTATTTCTGTACTGGACATCGTGGTCAGTCTGACCCAATGGAGTCAGTTTCTCTTCCTTTGATGTTTGAACTGAAGGAGTTGGCCTCGGAGTTATGTAAATGGTAGAACACAGGAGTCCATGAACTCATGCAGCTCTGGTCCTTGGGAAGGCCTCACTCCTGACCTCCTGAGACCTGATTTTTCATTTTTGTTTTTGGATTTCAGTGAGGCCTTAGAGAATTCGAGTAGTCATCTGTTTCTTGAAAAAAAAAAAAAATCCAAGAGAAACAGTTTTGGAGATGAGGAGACATATACACCCAAACTTATGCTTCAGTGTGATCCGTGCTAGGGTAGAAGTTTTGGCAGGCTAGTCTGTAGGCAGAAAGGAAGTGCCTTAAACCTGACCTAAGAGGGTCTGAGAAAACTTGCAGGAAGCATTATCTAGACCAAGTTATGACAAGTAATAATTATCCTGGTGAAAAATGGTGGAGAGGAAAAAGGGAAGTTTATGTAGCATGAATGAATCTGGGGAACTATAAAGAAGTAGGTGTATTTTGGGAAATGCAAGTTTTGTCTTATTTGAATTCAAAGTATAAGGTGAAGAAGTGGCAAGGAAAACATCTGGACAAGTCCATAAAAGGCAGACCATGGAATGTCTTTCGTAAGAAGCTAAGGAGTTTGGGCTTTGCCTTGTAGGTTTCTAAACTGCTACATGACTGGCTTTGATCCTTTCTCTGTGAAGATACAAACTATATCCTTAGGCAGCTTGTAGCTACTTCATGACTCTTTTTAAAGAGTGACCCAATGCAAACTTACAGAAAGAAACACATGGCATGTAGACAGAAGCCAAGATTCAAAATCAGTAGTCCAGATTTTAAGTCTCTGTTCATTTGCCCTCCACTGAGTAATATTGTATATTGCAATCTAATTTCCCTGAGCCTCTGTTTCCTTGCCAATAATATGGAAGTTATAAAATATCTGCCTTCCCGGTTGTGGTTCAGAACCAACACATGCATTTTTAGGTAGGGTGCCCTAGAGGCGCTAACTATAGGTTAGTTTCAAATCTTACAGGCAGCATCTCAATAAATTGCAAGCATTTTTTGAGGCAGATATTATTGTCTCCTCATTCAGATGGAAAAACTCAGTCTCAAAGAGGTAACGTGTCTGATCAGTTTTAGCCAGCTAGATGAGGAGCTGATACTCAGAATCATATCTTAAATCTATTTATTTAATCTTAAATCTATTGGCCTTTCCTCAATCCATGGCTGCTTGATGATAGAGAAGCAAATGAGAATTTTAAAAATAAACATTTTAAGTAAAATATGTTGTACACAGACTAGTTGTTGTCCTGCAGTAGGGGAGGTCAATGTCTGAGGAACTCTTACCTCTTTTTGGAGGGTTTCTGTCACTCAAGTGCCCAGTGTCTTCTTGGGCTTCTTGTAGACAAAATCTTTCCACATATCCTGAGGTCCCACATAGGCTACTTAACCAAGGCATCACCAGGGCCCAAGATCCTCACTGACTACCTATCCAAATTGACTGTTTTTGGTGTTTTATTGCATTACCTATAAATTTACTAGACTAATTGATTTATCCTAAAGTATAAAAGAATTTTGCTTATTTTCTTGTCCCTGCATTGCATATTTTCTTTGAAACAGGTTCCCTGAAATCCCATTCCTTAATCCAACCTTTCTTAAAGTTGTTCTTAGGAATATTGATGTAAGGAGATGTTCCATTAAAAAAAGATTCATTTTTTTAAGGTTTTTTTTTTTTAAGATCTTATTTATTTATTTGAGAGAGAGAGAGAGAGAATATGAGCAGGGGGAGTGGCAGGGAGAGGGAGAAGCAGGCTCCAGCTGAGCAGAGAGCCCTACAGGGCTTCAGCCAAGGACCCTGGGATCATGACCTGAGCTGAAGGCAGATTGCTTAACTGACTGAGCCACCCAGGTGCCCCCATTAAAAAAGGACTCTTGAGGCTATATTTGTGGTGAGTGTAGCATAATATATAGATTTAATGAATCACTATGCTATACTTCTGAAACTAATGTAATGTATATCAACTATACTTAAAAATATAAAAAAGAAAACAGAATTCTTGGATAACCTATGAAAGGCTCTGAGGAGTCCTGCAGATTACTAAAAAAAGACAAAAACCGGAAACATTACTTTTTCTAACTTAGTGATTCTCCTTTGCTTGACTATGAATTCTCTTTTTATGAGTTACCTGTTAATGTCTCCTGAGATTAACACTGGGTAGAACATACTCTGGGAAACAGTGCCTTAATAGAAAACTGTCTTTGTGGAAATCCTGGCATTATACTGCCTGCGAGGGGTGATTTTGTGAGAGTTGCATCATATGAGGTATATTTCTCAAAATACAATATACTGGCATTATTCTCAGTGGTTTTATGGGACTTAAAGATTATATAGTTGGGGGGATGCTGTCTAAGAAAAAGAAAAAAAGTTATGAGCCCAAATTAGGTTTTAGAAATGACTTGTGTAAGTGAAGAACCCTACAGCTTAAGTTCCATCACCTTTATCATCAATGCATGAAGAATTGGTCTTTTTCAAATTAATGTAAGCCCAGCCTGGCTTGTTTTCATGTAGTAAGTGAATGAATAGTAGACCTGGTTACAGAAAGCTTATGTTTTTGTCCAGAATTGCCCGCTTTACTTCCACTTACTAGATTCTGTGAAATTGGATGAGTTACTTTATTTCTCATCCTCATGGGCTTTATTTTTTTTTTAAATGGGGTGATAATTGTCCTATTGATGAGGAAGAATCATTTTGAAGAGATAATTAAGGGGAAAGCATTTTTTTTTTAAATAGCCATGTTGTTTTATACAAATATAGGTTATGATTCTGGTGAATGCTTAATTCTAAGTACTACACATATGTTAACAATCATTAGTATTATCACTGACATGTCAAATAAAAAACAAATCTGGACTTAACTAAAAAAGAGGCTTTATTCCGAGGGAGGAGTCAAGATGGCGGAGAAGTAGCAGGCTGAGACTACTTCAGGTAGCGGGAGATCAGCTAAATAGCTTATCTAAAGATTGCAAACACCTACAAATCCAATGGGAGATTGAAGAGAAGAAGAACAGCAATTCTAGAAACAGAAAATCAACCACTATCTGAAAGGTAGGACTGGCGGAGAAGTGAATCCAAAGCGACTGGAAGATAGACCGCGGGGGGAGGGGCCGGCTCCCGGCGAGCAGCGGAGCAACGGAGCACAAAATCAGGACTTTTAAAAGTCTGTTCCGCTAAGGGACATCGCTCCGGAGGCTTAACCGGGGTGAAACCCAGGTGGGGTCAGCGCGGTGGTCCCATAGGGTCCCAGAAGGATCGGGGGTGTCTGAGTGTCGCAGAGCTTACCGGAATTAGAACGGGGAAGCTGGCTACAGAGACAGAGCCGAGGAGTGACTCTCAGGAGTGATTCTCGGGGTTACCTTGAACCGGTCGCAGGCTTGGTCAGCTCGGAGCACGGCTGGAGGCCAGGGTGACGGGAGTAATTGGGCGCTGTTCTCTGAGGGCGCACTGAGGAGTGGGGCCCCGGGCTCTCGGCTCCTCAGGGCCAGAGACCGGGAGGCCGCCATCGTCATTCCCGTCTTCCAGAACTCTATGGAAAGCGCTCAGGGAACGAAAGCTCCCGAAAGCAAACCCAGCAAACCCGAGCGGATTACTCAGCCCGGCCCCGGGTAAGGGCGGTGCAACTCCGCCTGGGGCAAAACGCTTGAGAATCACTACAACAGGCCCCTCCCCCAGAAGATCAACAAGAAACCCAGCCAGGACCAAGATCACCTACCAAGGAGTGCAGTTTCAATACCAAGGAGAGCAGCGGAATTCCAGAGGAGGAAAAAGCGAAGCACGGAACTCATGGCTTTCTCCCCATGATTCTTTAGCCTTGCAGTTAATTTAATTTAATTTTTTTCTTTTTCAATTTTTCTTTCTCTTCTTCTGCTAAATATTTTTTTAAATTTTACCGTTTTCTTTTTTAACGTTTTTAAAATAGTTTATCTAATATATATATATATTTTTTTTTTCCTTCTTATATTTTTTCTTTATCGGCTTCCTTTTAATAGTTTCTTTTTTTTTGTTTTTTCTTTCTGAACCCCTTTTTATCCCTTTTCTCCCCCCTCACAATTTGGGATCTCTTCTGATTTGGCTAAAGCATATTTTTCTGGGGTAGTTGCCACCCTTTTAGTATTTTACTTGCTCCTTCATATACTCTTATCTGGACAAAATGACAGAATGGGAGAAGATATTTGCAAATGACATATCAGATAAAGGGCTAGTGTCCAAAATCTATAAAGAACTTAGCAAACTCAACACCCAAAGAACAAATAATCCAATCAAGAAATGGGCAGAGGACATGAACAGACATTTCTGCAAAGAAGACATCCAGATGGCCAACAGACACATGAAAAAGTGCTCCATATCACTCGGCATCAGGGAAATACAAATCAAAACAACCATGAGATACCACCTCACACCAGTCAGAATGGCTAAAATTAACAAGTGAGGAAATGACAGATGCTGGCGAGGATGTGGAGAAAGGGGAACCCTCCTACACTGTTGGTGGGAATGCAAGCTGGTGCAACCACTCTGGAAAACAGCATGGAGGTTCCTCAAAATGTTGAAAATAGAACTACCTTATGACGCAGCAATTGCACTGCTGGGTATTTACCCTAAAGATACAAACGTAGTGATCTGAAGGGGCACGTGCACCCGAATGTTTATAGCAGCAATGTCTACAATAGCCAAACTATGGAAAGAACCTAGATGTCCATCAACAGACGAATGGATAAAGAAGATGTGGTATATATACACAATGGAATACTATGCAGCCATCAAAAGAACTGAAATCTTGCCATTTGCAACGACGTGGATGGAACTAGAGGGTATCATGCTTAGCGAAATAAGTCAATCGGAGAAAGACAACTATCATATGATCTCCCTGATATGAGGGAGAAGAGATGCAACATGTGGGGTTAAGGGGGTAGGAGAAGAATAAATGAAACAAGATGGGATTGGGAGGGACACAAACCATAAGTGACTCTTAATCTCACAAAACAAACTGAGGTTGATGGGGGGAGGGTGTTGGGAGGGGGGTGGGGTTATGGATATTGGGGAGGGTATGTGCTATTGTGAGTGCTGTGAAGTGTGTAAACCTGGCGATTCGCAGACCGGTACCCCTGGGGATAAAAATTTATGTTTATAAAAAATAAAATTAAAAAAAAAAAGAAAAAAAAAAGAGGTTTTATTCCAAAAGAATATTGCAACAAGGAAATTGAGACTGTTTTGCAAATGCTTTGACCATAATGCTTTGACCATAAGATCTACAAACATCTCAGACAGAAAAGGAATTTTCTTTTATAGGGAGGAGTGTACACCACCAAGTTCAGCTGATTCTCTGGAGGGCCATTAAGGAGAGGTTGTTCCAAGTTCCATGCTCAGTGGTGAGCTGAAGTTCAGAGACCTGGGGAAAAGAAGGAACCCTAAATAAAGTTTGCTCCTATCAAGTTATGAGCATTTTATCCAGACTGGTCAGTGGAAAGAAATAGTTAAGCTGATCATAAATCATACGAAGAATGGGATTTGGAGGGTCTAAGTCTGGGCTTGTCAAAGGTAACCAAAGGAGTCATCCACAGGTCATATGTAAGTCATGTAGGGAAGGGTGATTCTTTGCATTAAGAGATTTTGGGAGATATAAAAGGGGAGAAAGGAGATTTCTTGGCCATTGTATTTCTTTTTTTTTTTTTTTTAAGATTTTATTTATTTATTTGACAGAGAGAGAGATCACAAGTAGGCAGAAAGGCAGGCAGAGAGAGAGAAGGGGGTGGGGAGCAGGCTCCCTGCTGAGCAGAGAGCCCAATGTGGGACTCGATTGCAGAGCCCTGAGATCATAACCTGAGCTGAAGGCAGAGGCTTAACCCACTGAGCCACCCAGGCACCTGGCCATTGTATTTCTGTCTGCACTCTTTGTGCAGGAGCACAAAGCTTAGGTAAAGTTTAACATTGTCAAATGTCACCATTATGATTGTTTTTCTGGTGTTTGATTAGTCATTCAAAATACAGTATCTTTGATGAGTCATTCAAAATACAGTATCTTTGGGCAAATTGCTTAATTTTTCAGAGCTTCAGTTTTTGCATCAGCAAAATGGAGATAATTAGAATAGCAACAATTTGTTCACTAAGATGTCGTGAAGCTTGAATGACCTAATGATAATACAAACACCTTATAGCTATAAGTATTATAGAAATGTTATTTGTTATTTTTTATTATCATTATTAGTGGCTCTATGGGCTCTGTCACTACATCTTTGTTGTGGTCGAATTTGTTGTTTTTCTCCTACTTTTTTTTTTTTTTTAAGATTTTATTTTTTATTTATTTATTTGACAGAGAGAGATCACAAGTAGATGGAGAGGCAGGCAGAGAGAGAGAGAGAGAGAGAGGGAAGCAGGCTTCCTGCTGAGCAGAGAGCCCGATGTGGGACTCGATCCCAGGACCCTGAGATCATGACCCGAGCCGAAGGCAGCGGCCTAACCCACTGAGCCACCCAGGCGCCCTCTCCTACTTTTTTTAAAAAAAGAATTTGTTTGAGATAGTGAGGGAGACAGCATGAATAGGGGGACAGAGCGGGGCACCTAGGTGGCTCAGTGTGTTAAAGCCTCTGCTTTCAGCTCAGGTCATGATCTCAGAGTCCTGGGATCGAGTCCCGCATTAGGCTCTCTGCTCAGCAGTGAGGCTACTTCCTCCTCTCTCTCTGCCTGCCTCTCTGCCTACTTGTGATCTCTGTTTGTCAAATAAATAAATAAATAAAATCTTAAAAAAAATAGGGGGACGAGGGAGAGGGAAAAGCAGACTTCCCACTGAGCAGGGAACCCCACACAGGGCTCTATCCCAGGGCCCTGGAATCATGACCTACGCCAAAGGCAGATGCTTAACCTATTGAGCCACCCAGGTGCCCCCTTCTTCTTCCATTTTAATAAAGATAAATAGGCAACACAAGGGGGATGGCATCAGACATTTATAAAATGAATATCAAGTGCATTGCTCAACAATAAAATCCCAAGATGTAGTGTCCTCATATTACAAAGAAGGAAACCAAGGCTCAGTGAAGTCTGTGCGGAATCTCCGCAGTTCACAAGTAATGAAAGGAGATGCTACAGATTTAGAAGTGTTGGGCTTGGTTCTGTTTCTCACCAAGTGCATGGAACATGAACGGGTCCTGGGCAGTTAAAAGGGCCCACTTTATTGGAAGTGGGCTTTATATGGAAGAGGGATGGAGAAAGGGACACCTCAGCTACAAATGCATGTGAATAATTGGTTTTTATTTTATTCTGGAAGCAATGAGATTGTTCTCTGATATAGTTTTGTTTGAAAAAGGCAAAGAAAATGATAAAGAGAGAGAGAGACCCAACCCATCAAGCCCATATTGCAATTTGGCTGCCAGCTATCTTTTTTTTTTTTTTTTTTTTAAATAAAATAAAAATGTTCGGTTGTAGTTTTTTTTTTTTTCCCCTTTTGGAGAGATACAGGAATTGCAAAGAGAGTGCCAGACAGCACTAGCATATGCTTATTTTTCTAACTCAATGTGGGCAGCCTTTCTTAAACATTTTGTATAAATATATTTATTCTCCCACTGAGACCTTGCCTGCCAGGTTCAGGAACAACTGAGTAAGCAGATGAGTTATAAAACGAGGAAAGAAAAGGAGGGATTGCTATGGAGATGCTGATGGCCCCTTTATTCCAGCTGAGTACCTTGCCCCAGTGTAATAAATTAGGAGTTGATGCGTTGTTGATAGATCTATAGTGGTTTTCATATTCAAAGTAAAAGATATTTTACTCTGTCTTTGCTGGAGATGTAGTCGGAAAGCAAGGAAATGTTGACATCCGGTGGGCAGGATTGAAAAAAAACACACATACAAAAACCCTTTGGTGCGCAACCCACATTTGCAAGCTGTCTGCATTTCTTGTATTGGCCTCAGCTTTGACAAATGTAAAAAAGTCACTAATATTTTGACACTCTCCCTGCCCAAGTCTGATACCAGCTGGCTGCGAAGCCACAGACTCATTGTTCTGCTGGATTTTAAAGACTGGGTTCCAGCCAAAGGACTGGACTGGATCCATTCATTCATTTTCAAGATTGAAGTTGCAGCTTAACTGTAATGACCATTTCTCAACTCAATCTGGAAACCTCTTCCAAACCCAACAGATGCCTGAGAGGCAAATGTGCATTTGGATTGGAAACCACTCTCCCGGATAAAGAAACAAAAGGTGATCTTTGACTCTGAAAGCAATTCCTTGTTTTGAAAGCAATTAATATTCTGTGTATTGATTATGTCTTAAACTTTTATTTTAAAAAAAGTTCTCATGCTTTTACAACCTTTTTAAAGATGCTTATTTTACCCCGTTAAGTGAAAATGGAAATTTAAATTGCAAATAGAGTATGACAACAATTATGGAAAAATATGCCCAGAAAAAAAATTTGGAAGAAAACATCCAAAATGTCAAAAACGTTAACAGGGAAGATCTTTAAGGTTATAGGGAGTTTTTTTTTTTTTTCCTTTCTACTTTTATGTAGTTTTCTTCTATAATAAGTTTTACATTTGTAATTGGGGGAGAAGAAAAATGATTTGTTCCTTTGAAAACATGCTCTCTTTCTTTTACTCTTACTGTATTTTCAACTCTGGTGACCATATTGTTCTAGTAATCATAAACAACTATTGCTAAAATATGCTCCCACCATGAAAATAAAACCACTCTATAATCTAAAAAAAAAACCAAAACTTTGCTTTTTACTTCTAAAAAATGCTCCCCTGCTGTGTGTTCCTGCTGTCCCATTTTCCAGTCACTTAATAATAAGAGACATTAACCCTGATCACTTGCAAATTTTCCATTTAAATTTATTTTCAGGTAAGCAGATGCTTGGGAAAATTGCCATCATGGGGCTATAGGAAAAAGGGAGTTATAGCTTGATCCTGAAATCATTTGAGAGGATTATTCCCAAGGCATGGTGAGATGCCTATGCTATTAGTGTCTGAGTAATCTTTGAGAAATAATTTGTATTGACATTTTGATATAAATATAATTCATTTTGTCCTTCTATGTGCCAGAGACTGTGTGAAGGACTTGCATGTGCTATTTCATGTAAGCCTCAGACACCTATATAAACTATATACCTTCCTCATAAACACTTCAGCTGAGGAAACTGATACCTGGATGGATTAAAGTTCGATTCCAGCCTTAATGTTGCTCACCCCCAAGCTATTGGGTTCTGCCATCAGGGACACTAACCTTTTGATCTCTGTATATCCAAGTAAAACCTGGTGGCGTCAGCCAGTCTCTGTGCCTCTTTAAGTCCCAGTTTCCCTGTCAGTAAAATGGGGATACTAAAGTTGAGGACATAGGGCAATCACAAGAATTAAAGTAGTTAATGCCAACAATATTGATTGGAGGGGGAAAGAAACCCCCTCTGATTCCAGGACATCCCTTCCAAGTAAAAACTACTGAAAATGAACACAGAGATAGGCATCTTTGGAAACGTTTCTCTATCCTGCCTGTACAAGTTTGACAGCATTTCTCCACAGCCTGTAGCCATATTCAACCCTCTGGCTTGCACAGCACTGATTAAAAAACAGATTGCCAGCAGTCATCTGTGATTCCCTACCATGGAAGGGCTGCTCATCTCTTCCTCCACCCACTGTCCCATGCACTATTCATGAGTTCTACAATATTCCAAACTTTAATTTCCGCAGATTAATTCTCACTAATTATGCACCATGCAAACCTTTGCAGGAGAATTCTACTACTGGATGCTCTTCCATCCTGAGGCGGGGAAGGGCAATGTCAAATCGTTTTCTGATTTCAAGTGGAAAACAAACTAATTATGTGGAAATATGATAATAGATTATGCTGCAGGGGCTCGTCCTCTGCGGGCTTCAAAATGTTTGCTTATGATCGGCTCCTTGTGTTATTTCTTCCAGGAGAAGCTGCCCTTTCATAATGCATCAACATTATTGACTGGCCTGTGATTCCATACTTGGAGTTAAGATAATTTGCATAATTGTGTATTACTTCCGTCTGGTGGAAACAAACAAGATGTTTGGGTGCTAATGATCAAGCAGGCACAGTGGCTGCTGGGAAAAATACCATTAGTAAAGTCAAAAAACAAGAAATAGCTGTCTTTCTCTGGCCTCTTTCATCACCTTTCTATGACCCAACTCTCTATTCTACTTGGCCACAGGCCTTGTTATTTTTATGTCTGTCCAAGCTTAGGAGGTGGCCTGGGCTAGGCATTTATTCCAAATCTATAAAAATATAAAACATCCTTGGGCTGTGAGTTTTCATACTTGTTTGTATTTGTTTAGGTCATTTCTTCTGCTTGGAATGTCTTACTTCTTCTCTCTGGCAAATGCATCAAAATCCAGCTCAAATACTACTCTCCTTTTGATGTCCTCCAACCTTCCCAGTTAATATGCATTGTTCTTTAAATAAACAAATATCAAATGAGCACAATAGGCGCTCAGCAAACTCATTCTCTTTCATTTGCTTAACAGATTTTGATCTGTACAATTTGCTGGCTCTATTCTAGCAACTCAAGATAGAGTGAACAAATAAGAAAAAAATAAGTCTTCTTTTCCTTGATGTCTTCAGTGCTCCTCTTCTCTCTAGCAATTCATCATCTCTATTTAGCAATTATTTATTCTGTCTTGTAGTACACTTGATAGACAGGGTCATAGCTTACTAATCTGTATAACTCCACAGCCAGGCACACAGTAAGAGCTAAATAAATGTTTGTGAATAGACTTGAAGTTTCAAGAGAGTGGATCATGCAAACTGTTTGATGAATGACATCAGGGATAGAGATGTGGTACCTTTCTTGCTAGCTCTAAGTGACTTCAGTGGCTGTGGGAAATACCGTGAAAAGGATTTCGAGGCTGCATATGCTTAGTGGAGGAGTTTTCTGTGATTGATTAAGCATGTCTGCAATGGGAATACCAAGGAGGAATAGAAAACCGTGTATTGTATATTTGCCTTCTCTTTATAGGTATTTAACCTTGGGCATCTTTTAAAAGGCTCAGTGGGTTTATGTATGTGTGTTTCATGGGTGGAACTGAAGAATTTATCAGGTTGCTTACAGTTTAAGTGTTAAACACTTAACACTTAAAAACACTACCAAGGGGGCGCCTGGGTGGCTCAGTGGGTTAAGCCGCTGCCTTCGGCTCAGGTCATGGTCTCGGAGTCCTGGGATCGGGCCCCGCATTGGGCTCTCTGCTCTCTTGGGGAGCCTGCTTCCTCCTCTCTCTCTGCCTGCCTCTCTGCCTGCTTGTGATCTCTCTGTCAAAAAAAAAAAAAAAAAAAAAAAAAAAAAACACTACCAAGAAGATTTAGATATTGTGGTTTTGAACATTAAACCCTTGAAATGAAACATTTAAATTTACTTTTTAGGAAGTAATATCTGCCATTATTGTGCTAGGCACCATCCATATATTATCCCATTTAATTTGTTGTAGCAACACTGCACAACACTGGATCATTTTAACCCCATTTTACAGATGCAGAAACTGAAGCTCAGAAACTTGGTCAAGATGAAAAGATTGTGAATGGCAAATTCAAAATTCAATTCAATTTACCCTGATTCTATAGTTCATGCTTAAAAAAAAAATCTGTCCTCAATTCCTCAATACAAACTGTCATTTAATTCTAGTCTAAGGCATACTGCTCTGTACTTCTGAGAAAGGATCCTCTTTGACCTAGCAGATAAACCAAACATATGTGAAGTATTCCACTGAGTGGTCTTGGTGGGTATTTGAGGATTGGGGACCTGGTGGGGGGTGTGTGTGCAGACAGGTTGAAGGGGAAAGTGGCTTCAAACTTCAGAGAGGTTGAATATGAAAGAGAACTTCTTTTGTTGAGTGTGTTTTGCATGCTAGGCTTTGGGTTATGTGCCTTGAAGGTCTTTCAGGGATGAGCATTACTAGCTCCATTTCTCAGAATAAGAAAATATGGGATCATTAACTACATTAGTAGCAAGAAGGCTATTTTTTATTCTACCTGTCCAATATTGTATGCCTAATTCAATAATGCATTTTCTGCCTGGCGCAAGTTAGAGTCTAAATAAAACAAATATATAGAAATATGTTTTTGTGATGGTTAATAAGAAGTAAACCAGACTCTAAATCTGACTCTGTTCAACTCCAAAGCCTATGCTATTTCTATCATGCCAGGCTGCCCTTGGGAAGTTTAGAATGTGCCTAAGACTTTGAAACCAGTTCCATTTTTCAAGGATAACTTCTTATACAGCTGCCTTAATGCAGCTGGCCCTTTGGAAAAAAAAAAATGTTTATAAGAAGGTTTGGCAGGTTTCTTGGACATTAAATATCTCTTACAAAATAATATTTTGATGGATTACATGTAAATGAATCAGAAACATATGGCTTCCATTTCCTTTAGAATGCAACCACGGAATGTTTTTATGTGTTTGGCAAAATGGATTTTCCTGAATGGCACCTCCAAGTGCCCCTCCCTTTTCATCTCTCAGTGTATTGCATCCAAAAGGACTGGAAGATCTAAGAATCCCACAAAAACCTGAAGCCTTCTATCTCCGCTTCTGACTCCACAATTATACATAGGTTATTTTCCCTTTTATTTCCAACAGCAAAGGCAGCTGCTGTTCAGTATGGCACACTAGTACGCTATTCTAGGGCTGCTCTATATCAGGAGCCTCTCATCCTAACACATACCTGTCTACTTACCTTGGGAATGCTGAACGCTCAGTCACTGCCAGCAGAGACTCCCTCTTCATGTATACAATGTTAGGTCATACAAACTTTATAATATAAATGTATACATATTTTGAGACTTTTTAAGAAAAAGACTTTGTGCTGAGAGGCATTTCATCTTTAAAAAATCCACTAGACTGGACACAATCAGATATTTATTTGGAACAGATAAAAGCTATTATGTACCCTGTGGAGTGTGAAATGCACCTGTTGTGACTTCATACCAAGATTGGTAACCGCAACATACATGCTAATGTAGCTGTAGAACAGACTGATGACCAACTGAACCACAAAGAAAGGCAAAGGTGCCCAATCAGGATTTTGAAGGGCTTTTTATACCTGCTCTCAAAACCTGGTGTCTAAATTACAATGGTCGACCTTAATATTCAGCTTAGATCAATGAAAAAGTAAGTTATCTGCAGTTTGTGATTTATTATTATAAACGAGTTATTGTAGCATTCAGTTGTCTGTATGTTGAAGGGAACAGCACCAAGACAGGAAATACGGTCCTATTGAGATTATGAAAGCAGTAACTTCAGAAGAAAGTAAAGAGTGCGCGTTTCACCTGGGTCTATAGATACCACTCTCACATGCTTCAGGGATCAAGGTAAATGAGTGAACATAGCTAGGATGAAGGTCATTCAGGTTTGCTGGGGGCTTTGAGAAGGAGAGAGCACCCTCTCCCTGTAGCATACTCAAATTCATAATTTTTATATCACTAGTTGCAGATAGATCTCTGAATCGCAGAAATGGATAAATCTTTGCATACCTGGTTTTTAATGTCTGTGGCCAATCATTTCTAGGTAAACCTATTTCTCTTACATCTGCATACATTCCCTCTCCTTTCCTCCTTCATCTACTTCTTCCAACCTGTCTTGATATGCAAATGAAATAGCTGGGTCAGCAGTAGGGAGTTGACCTGAATTGAGAAAATTTGCCAGTAGTAAAGTTCTGCCAGATTCCAGATTCACTTTCTACCCCCTTTCCTACTCCTTATCTTTCTCTTCTCTCATATCATTCCTGTTTTTACAAAAAAGAACATGAATCTGTTGAAAGTGATATGATTTATACCCCCCAAAGGGAGTTTAGGCTGGAAGCAAGAAAGTGCCAGAGTCATGTTTTCAGGTTGATGGGCAAGGCTAGAGCATAAAAGAGAATAAGAGAAAAGGTCAGTAATAATGGAAGTGAAGAAAAAGAGCAAGGGATGCTTGAATAAAGTAAATTTAATAAAAGGAATATATTTTTAGCTGTTTGCTTAGTTTTTTTTCAATTTGTTATAGATCCACATGAGGCCAATTGTCACATATTCTCTGTAGCATTTGTCTTGAAAAGTATCACATCCTGTCTCATAGAATTGCCCCATACAAAGGCTTAGATCACTGGCTTTGGAGTCATGTATCTACGTTCAAATCCTGGATCCCCAAATTTTTCTAGGGTCACATTTTTTATTATATCAGAGCACATTACTTGGTATTTATTCAAAATATTTATTAGTTATTTTGTGGACATTAGATTTTACAAGGCACCTTTACATCCTTAGTCTTATGTATCCTAAAATACTCCTGTAAAACAGAAAGGAGAAAAAAAAAAAGTAATGTTATTGGTCCCATATGAGAAATGTGAACATGGAGGTTCATAGAATTGCTTTGGGTCACAAAGCTAGTAAGAGACAGAGTTGAGACTAGGAATCCATATCGCCTAATTCTTAGACTACTTCTCCCCACACATGACACTTCACCAAAAAACTGGATTTAAAGGGGTGGATATGTCTGCTTATCCAGTAAAATGAAGATGAGACAAAGGATTTGAGGTTATGTGAAATAGTGAAAATAATTTTTGTGTGGAAAATGGTTCATCATTTTTTTTTAGAAGAAAAAATATCTATCTGTATACCATTTTCCAGAGAACTGCATTGTGGAATCAGCAATCAGAAAGCAAGCTCCATTATAGATACTGTGACTCACTGCACTTGGAAAGAATTAAACTCATGGTAATAAAATGGTCCTATGATAATAGTGAATTATCTGCAAAAGGCATTGAACTGAATGTATCTCCCTAAAATTTATAGGTTAAAGCCCTAACCCCCAAAGGTAATAAAAGGGGGAACCTTTGGGAGTTAGGTAAGTTTAGATAAGTTAAGGAGGGTGGCACTCCCATGGTGGGAATAATACCCTTATAAGAAGCAGAAGAGACACCAGAGCTTCCTTTGTCTACCTTGTGAAGATACAGGGAGAAGGCAGCCATCTGTAAGTCAGGAATACAGCCTTTACCAAGAATTGAATCTGTCATAACCTTGATCTTGAACTTCCCAGGCTCTAGAATTTTGAGAAATAGATTTCTGTTGTTTAAGCCACTTGGCCTGCTGTTATTCTATTACAGCAACCTGATCTAAGACAGGCATCTTGCAGAATATAAAACCCCTTCAGATTGCTATGGAAGAAAATTTTATCAGAGAAGCAAATTTATAAAAATGATTAGAAAGTCTACAGTGAAAAATGTATTGAATTTAAGAGGTTAATGGGTTTTACAACATATTTGACACAAAGAAAAGAGAATACTTAACTGGAAAAAAAGTTACTAGAAAAGATGAAAAACACAGAAAGAAAAAAGTTTAGAAAATGTACAAAAGAGCATAAAGGGTTATGGAAATGAAGGAAAGTTCTCACTTATGCATAGACACCTAGTAGGAGAGGGGGAGAAGCTAAAGGAAAAGAATTATGGGCAAGAATTGTTTAAAACTTACAAAAGACATCAAGCCACAAAAACTGAAGAAAACTATAAATCTCAAGAAGTGTTAATACAGAGAATTTTTGTAAACGTTTCACACATACTTTATAACAAACTACTGAAAATCCAAAGAAAAAAATCCTTTTTTTTTTTAAAGATTTTATTTATTTATTTGACAGACAGAGATCACAAGCAGGCAGAGAGAGAGGAGGAAGCAGGCTTACCGCTGAGCAGAGAGCCCGATGCGGGGCTCGATCCCAGCACCCTGGGATCATGACCTGAGCCAAAGGCAGAGGCTTTAACTCACTGGGCCATCCAGGCGCCCCCCCCCAAAAAAAAAACATATTACTCTCAAAGGAATAGTAAGATCAATGGCTAATTTAAAAAAAATTATTAAGATATAATTGAAGTATACTATATTGCTCATATTTAAAATATACAATTAGATCACTTTCAACATACATTTATACAAATGAAAAAATCACCACAATAAAGATTCTAAAATTGCTGTCACTCCTACAAGTCCTTTGCGCGCTTTGTAATCCAATTATCCCTCTACCCCCATCCCCAGGCAACAACTGATTTGCTTTCTACAAACTAGTTTAGATACTTCACAATTTTTTATATGGATGGAACAATGTAGTCGTTTTTTGCCTGCTTTTTTTTTTACTCAGCATAGGAGTTTTGATAGTCATTGACGCTGTTGCCGGTGTAAATAGTTAATTGCTTTTAGTTGATGAGTAGTGCTTCACTGCATGAATATGTCACTGCTTGTTAATTTGGTCACCTGTGATGGACACCTGGACTACTTTTAGCTTTTGTTTATTACAAATAAAGCTGCTATGAACATTTGCATGAAAGTCTTTGTGTGCGCATATGTTTTAAATTCTCTCGGGTAAATATTTCGCAGGAAAATGGCTGTCTTCTGTGGTAGGTATATGTATAAAGTTTTAAGAAATGATAAAACTCTTTACTAAAGTTGTTGTATCATTTTCTGTTCCCAAAAAGAATGAAACAGAATTCTACCTATTAACAATAGCACCAACTCTTGATCGGGTTAGGTTTATAAAAAATTTTTTAGTCTTCTGAATGGGTTTGTAGTATAATGTATGGTTTTGGTTTGGTTTGGATATCATAGACATTTAATGATGTGGAGAATGTTCTTAAATGCCTACTGACAATTTAATGTATCTTTGTTCATAAAGTGCCTGTTTAAATCACTGTCCATTTTCTTTCTTTTTTTTTTTTAAAGATTTTATTTATTTATTTGCCAGAGAGAGCAAGCGAGCACAGGCAGGCAGAGTGGCAGCAGAGGCAGAGGGAGAAGCAGGCTCCCCACCGAGTAAGGAGCCCAATGTGGGATTCAATCCCAGGATGCTGGGATCATGACCCGAGCTGAAGGCAGCCTCTTAACCAACTGAGCCATCTAGGCGTCCTGAAATCACTGTTCATTTTCTTAATGGGTTGTTTGTCTCATTATGATTAGTAAGAATTCATTAAATATTCTTGGTAGAAGTCCTTTGATACATGTGTTCCAAATATCTTATCACAGTTTGTGACTTGCCTTTTGGTTTTCTTAATAAGTTATTTTAAAGAGCAAAACTCTTATTTACAATTGCACCCAAAACTATAAGATACCTAGGAATAAACCTAACCAAAGAGACTAAGAATCTATACTCAGAAAACTATAAAGTACTCATGAAAGAAATTGAGGAAGACACAAAGAAATGGAAAAATGTTCCATGCTCCTGGATTGGAAGAATAAATATTGTGAAAATGTCTATGCTACCTAAAGCAATCTACACATTTAATGCAATTCCTATCAAAGTACCATCCATTTTTTTCAAAGAAATGGAACAAATAATCCTAAAATTTATATGGAACCAGAAAAGACCTTGAATAGCCAAAGGAATATTGAAAAAGAAAGCCAAAGTTGGTGGCATCACAATTCCGGACTTCAAGCTCTATGACAAAGCTATCATCATCAAGACAGCATGGTACTGGCACAAAAACAGACACATAAATCAATGGAACAGAATAGAGAGCCCAGAAATAGACCCTCAACTCTATGGTCAACTCATCTTCGACAAAGCAGGAAAGAATGTCCAATGGAAAAAAGACAGCCTCTTCAATAAATGGTGTTGGGAAAATTGGACAGCCACATGCAGAAAAATGAAATTGGACCATTTCCTTACACCACACACGAAAATAGACTCAAAATGGATGAAGGATCTCAATGTGAGAAAGGAATCCATCAAAATCCTTGAGGAGAACACAGGCAGCAACCTCTTCGACGTCAGCCGCAGCAACATCTTCCTAGGAACATCCCCAAAGGCAAGGGAAGCAAGGGCAAAATGAACTATTGGGATTTTATCAAGATCAAAAGCTTCTGCACAGCAAAGGAAACAGTGAACAAAACCAAAAGACAACTGACAGAATGGGAGAAGATATTTGCAAATGACATATCAGATAAAGGGCTAGTGTCCAAAATCTATAAAGAACTTAGCAAACTCAACACCCAAAGAACAAATAATCCAATCAAGAAATGGGCAGAGGACATGAACAGACATTTCTGCAAAGAAGACATCCAGATGGCCAACAGACACATGAAAAAGTGCTCCACATCACTCGGCATCAGGGAAATACAAATCAAAACCACCATGAGATATCACCTCACACCAGTCAGAATGGCTAAAATGAACAAGTCAGGAAATGACAGATGCTGGCGAGGATGCGGAGAAAGGGGAACCCTCCTACACTGTTGGTGGGAATGCAAGCTGGTGCAACCCCTCTGGAAAACAGCATGGAGGTTCCTCAAAATGTTGAAAATAGAACTACCCTATGACCCTGCAATTTCACTGCTGGGTATTTACCCTAAAGATACAAACGTAGTGATCCGAAGGGGCACGTGCACCCGAATGTTTATAGCAGCAATGTCTACAATAGCCAAACTATGGAAAGAACCTAGATGTCCATCAACCGACGAATGGATAAAGAAGATGTGGTATATATACACAATGGAATACTATGCAGCCATCAAAAGAAATGAAATCTTGCCATTTGCGACGACGTGGATGGAACTAGAGGGTATCATGCTTAGCGAAATAAGTCAATCGGAGAAAGACAACTATCATATGATCTCCCTGATATGAGGGAGAGGAGATGCAACATGGGGGGTTGAGGGGGTAGGAGAAGAGTAAATGAAACAAGATGGGATTGGGAGAGAGACAAACCATAAGTGACTCTTAATCTCACAAAACAAACTGAGGGTTGATGGGGGGAGGGGGTTGGGAGAGGGGGGTGGGGTTATGGATATTGGGGAGGGTATGTGCTATGGTGAGTGCTGTGAAGTGTATAAACTGGCGATTCGCAGACCTGTACCCCTGGGGATAAAAATATATGTTTATAAAAAATAAAAAAAAATTATAAAAAAAAAGAGCAAAACTCTTAAATTTTAGTGAAGACTAATTTATCATTTCTTACTTTTTTGGCTTATGTTGTTTTATATTCTAAGAAAACTTTGCCTTGCCCCAAGGCTGCAGAGATTTTCTCTTACGCTTTGGAAGTTTCACAGTCTTAGTTTTACATTTTATTCTATTGTCTGTTTTGAGTATGTTTTATATATGGAGTAAGAGTTAATGTTTCTTTCTTTATTTTTTCTCAAATTTTTATTTAAATTCCAGTTAGTTAACAGACAATGTAATATTAGTTTGAGGTGTATAATTTAGTGATTTATCACTCACATACAATACCCAGGGCTCATCACAGCAAGCACCCTCTTTAATAAACATCACCCATTTAACCCATTCCCCTGCCCGCCTCCCCTCCAGTAAACCTGTTTGTTCTCTATAGTTAAGAGTCACTTTTCTGGTCTGCCTCTTTCTTTCTTTCTTTTTTTTTTTTTTTTATTTCCCTACGTTCATCTGCTTTGTTTCTTAAATGCCACATATAAGTAAATCATATGGTATTTGTCTTTCTCTGATTGACTTATTTTGCTTAGCATAATACTTCCCAGCTCCACCTACATCATTGCAAATGGCAATATTTCATTCTTTTTTGTGGCTGAGTAATAGTCCATTGTACATATGTATTTCCCACCTCTCCTTCATCCGTTCATCACTTGATGGGCATTTGGGTTCTTTCCGTAATTTGGCTATTGTTGATAATGCTACTGGTATTTACTTCTTTATGGGTAGCTAGTTGATTTAGCACCATTTGCTGAAATGACTTTCCTTTTCTTATTGAATTCCCTTGATATCTTTGCCAGATTTCTATTGACCATATATGTGTAGATATATGTCTGTATTCATTATTCTGTTACCTTGATATATGTGCCAATCTTTTAGCCAATACCAAACTCTTGAATACTGAGGCTTTGGAATAGTCTTGAAATCAGACAGTTCAAGTTTCCAACTTTGTTCTTCATTTTCAAAGTTGCTTTGGCTATTCTAGCTCCTTTGCAGTTCCACATCAATATTAGAAGGAGCTTGCTAATTTCTACAAAAAGAGTCTGTTGGAATTTTGATTAGAATTGTGCTGAGTATCCTGATCAATTTGGTGAAAATTAGCTAATGGAAGCTAGGTTATTGGGAGCCATCTATATGGTGTTAAAGGAAAATAATTGCCAATGTAGAATTATAATCACATGAAAATATCCTTCTTAAATAATTGCCAATGTAGAATTATAATCACATGAAAATATCCTTCTAAAATGGAAATTAACACATTTTCAAATAAACCTGTTGAAATTATTCGTGCCAAAGTATGGAGAGGAGATGGGAGTTGAGGGAAATTGGAAGGGGAGGTGAACCATGAGAGACTATGGACTCTGAAAAACAATCTGAGGGCTTTGAAGGGGTGGGGGGTGGGAGGTTGGGGGAACCAGGTGGTGGGTATCAGAGAGGGTATGGATTGCTTGGAGCACTGGGTGCAGTGCAAAAACAATGAATACTGTTACGCTGAAAAGAAATAAAAAATTAAAAAATTATAAAAAAGTATGGAAGAAGATGTATCATACAAATATTTATCATAAGAATGATAGAATAGGTATACTAATATCAGACAAAGTAGGTTATAAGGCAAAGAGTATTGATAGAGCTAATCAGAGTTTTTATAGCTCTATAAAGGGGTGGGGCAAATCCACCAATAAGATGTCACAAGTCTAAATTTGTACATAACTGATAACATCTCCTGGAAAGCATATGGACCAGAAACTGACAAGATAAAAGAAGTAGTCAGATCTACAATTACAGTGGGAAATTTAATTTTAATTTTAATTTGTTTTATTTTATTGTTAAGTTTTAAATTTTAATTTGATTATTATTAACATGCAATGTTATCTTAGTTTCAGCTGTACAATATAGTAATTCAACAATTCCATATATACCAATCTCTCTATGGGATAGGAAGATGCTCTTAGTGGACAGGGCTCCCAAGTCCACCCTGGAGCCCAGAGGTGACCTTATACTTCATGATATTAGTTGTTTGATTGTGTTTCCCACTGCACTGACAGCTTTGCAAGAACTTACTGAAAATGCCCTTTAATACCCATTACCTCCCACTTGTAGTGGGAAATTTAAAATAAACCCTTCTTATTAAATTATAGAAGATGCAGACAAAAGCAGGAGATATAAAGAATAAATTATACAATATGGTTATCACTGTTATCTAAATGACTTATATAATACATTGAGTAGAATTCATGCTCCAGCAAGGAATACTCCCAATGGCTCCAGCCAGGAGGCCCCACCACACTCAGCCAGCCAGTATTGACAATAGAAACTTATCTGATTGTAGTATGTTATCTCTCATCATCTTTCCCAGTGGCTGACTGGAGCTGATGCTCTGGTATCTGTGTTCTGTGCAGAGTCAAAACACATTCCCTTAAGACTTTATGAGAATTTGAAGATGAATACCAGTGACCTCTGTGACCTCACATAATGGCAATGGGCAATAGAAAGTATTAATGCCAGGTCTCATGTTTTAGTTGGATCAAGAGTGTTAATTAAGGCTGCATAATGCAAAGAACATGGGCTTGGGAATCAGACGTACTTGGTTCAAGTTCCAGAACCACCACACTCTGGCCTCACTATCAACTGTGTAATGTTTCTGAGGCTTTGTTTCTTCATCATGAAATATGGATAATAATAGCTGGAATGATTACCTGTGGAGGGACAGGCTGGTCAGAAGGGGCTGGGCTCTAGAATGTGCTAGACCAGCTTCATAAAGATACCTGGTGTGATTAAAGATACACATGATACTTTTGCTGACCCTAAATGCACAGAGATCAGCAATCTGACAGTTTCAGCCAACTCATTGCAGGTATAGTTGAAATAGTTAAGTTAGAATATCTTTGTGTAGTTACTTAAATGTTTTCAGAACATGAAAAGAATGGATGAGGAAAATTCTAGGCCAGATACTAAAGTTTTCAAATCAAGAAGCATTCTCTGAAGGTCAGCAGACAACAAGAAGAAGATGAGATCTGGATGATATAGTTGGGTTGATATGGACATTCACTCTTTTTTAACAGGCAATGATCTCTTGTACTTTTGTGCCTTTGCACATATAGTCACTCTGCTGAGACTGCTTTTTCCTTCTCTATTTGATTTACTCCTTCTAATTCTTCATGGCTACCAGGTGAGTACTGATATTGTGTAATGTGTAAGCATTACATATCCTCTCCTTAGTGCGCTTGTTGGGATTCTTGGTTACAAGTAATAGAAATCTAAGCCAAATAGGCTTAAACAAAACAGAGCTTTTCATGACTCATGATACAGGGAGGGTTCTGTCAGGGATCTGTCCTTCAGGGTTCATGGTTCTGCCTCTTTTTCTGTTGGCTTCAGTTTCACGTTAGCCCTGCCACCAGTAGCTGCCAGCTCATATACGGCCATTTCAGCAAGCCTACTGGGAAAAGAGCTCTGCTGATTAATTTCTGCAGAAGTTCCAGGGCCAGTTTTGGTCATGTGTACGTCACTGAGCCAATCTCTCTATGGGATAGGAAGACGCTCTTACTGGACAGGGCTTGGTCCCAAGTCCACCCTGGAGCCCAGGGGTGACTTTATACTTCATGATTTGTTTGTTTGGTTGTGTTTCCCTCTGCACTGACAGCTTGGCAAGGGCTTAACAAATTTACAAATCCCACAGGAATGTGTGGAAGTCGCAGAGAGCTGTGGTTAGGTGGGTAGGGGAAAGTAATGCAGTGGTTAGGGGAATAGACTTGTGTCTGATTGCCTAGGTCAGAATTCAGGATCTGCCACTTAGTGCTTCTGTCAGCTTGTGTTAAACACTTAGTGTTTCTGCACTTGTTTCTTCTGTTCTAGAATAGGAATAATAATAGAAAACAATAATTCCTACCTCATAGATATACGTAGTTGTATTAAATGAATTAATACATACAGAGTGCTTAGGATGGTGCCTGGTATTTTTATCATATGTATAATTTTAATAATTGTATTCATATATTTAACATATAATTTTCTTTCTTTTTTTTTTAAAGAGTTTATTTATTTATTTGACAGAGAGATCACAAGTAGACGGAGAGGCAGGCAGAGAGAGAGAGAGAGGGAAGCAGGCTCCCCGCTGAGTAGAGAGCCCGATGCGGGACTCGATCCCAGGACCCTGAGATCATGACCTGAGCCGAAGGCAGCGGCTTAACCCACTGAGCCACCCAGGCGCCCCATTAACATATAATTTTCATCACATATTCTTGGAATGTAGCATAGTTCCTAGCACATGGTATGCATTTACATGTTTTTAGTGAATAAACATTTTTTGCTCTTCCTAATGAGTCTATGAATTTAGTGTTATGATTCCCATTTTACAGATGAAGAAAAGTGAGACAGCAGTTAAAATAACTTGTTCAAGGTTGTACAGCTACTGGTTATGTAGGACAGGATTGAATTAGGTCTGTCTGACTGCAGAACCTGGGCTCACAGAAACCCCATTAATTGCTTTAAAAACTTAGCTTCATTATTGTCTCTTCTGGGAGAATTTCCTTAGTGCTAGCATCTGCCGTGGTGAGAGAGGTTCCCTTCTTTTTATTTTCCCTATTTGCCTGTTTGCATACCTGAGGGTCTGGTGGGTGTCTTGCTCATCTTTGACTCTACAGCTTCAGTCATGTTGTTAGTTAATTAAACTAATTGGTAAATTAATGAATGTTAAACAGTGATGTGGAAAGATTCTGGGAGTACAAAGAATAAACTAACCCCTCCTTTTACATGAGAAAGATAGCTTATGGGAGGTTTTTCCTTTTAGGAAGGAAGCTATGAAGGAAGTTTTACATACATTTGCTCACAACAGAGAAGGCCGTGCAGGTTGCATGTAGCAGAACTAACAGAGGATTTGGCTGATGAAGAGCTTAGAGTCTGAAATTAATTCTTCCCTGTGAACAAGGAGGCTGAGGCTCAGAGAGTAGAAGGGACTTGCCCATAGTCTCACAGTCTGGGAAAGTCCAAAATGAGACCCATTTTTATGAGCCCCCATTACAGATTGTTTCCACTAGCTCATGTGATGAACAATTTGGGAGACTAGAATAGCCCAGGGGAAAAAAGAAGCCACTAATCTTATGGAAAGGGTTTGAAAATGAAAATACATTAAACATTTAGGAAATGAAGAAAAATGCATGAAAAACTACAGCAGGAAAAGAGAGAAAAATTTATTAACTTAATATATATCGGGCCAACATAGTGCTGGGTCTGGCTTTGGAGCAGGAAAGGAATTCTCAACTGCTTTTGAGTAGAATCGATTACTTTGCTACTCTGAAACAAATACGGGCAGATAACAAATCATTGGACTGTCCAAGAACACTGCAGATCTCAAGACTCCCCTGCCATTTCTTTTGGAGTACAGGCTCAGTGCTTACTAAGTGTAGACTCTGGCCTTGGGTCAGAAAGAACAGAGGCTCTGGGTCACCCACCTTGATTTTACGACTATCTAGGTCTATGGCACTGGGCAATCCACATAAATCTGCATTTTCTCACTTATAAAATAGAGTTGTTAATTTGTTTGTTTATTATGTTATGTTAGTCATCATTAGGTTTTGATGTAGTGTTTCATGATTAATTGTGGAGCTGTTAATTTTTAAATAAGGGGCTGGTAAGGATTAAATGAGATAAACAATATAAAAGTAAAGGTCCTAGGCCAGGGTAAGCATTCGGCAAATGGCAATTTTCATTATGATTCAAAGATGATGGCACTCATAGTCAGAAGGTGAACCCACTTAATGTGTAGCAAACCAGCAAATGAGACAAAAGAATATTGGCTTCATTCAATACTTTCTATAATTTCTCTTCTTTCTCCTCTAAAGGTTTTATGCTATAGGATGACGAAAAGGGGTGTATGGTGACCCCATTTAGGAAATTTTATTTTCTGTCTGATGCAAAAAAAATTTTCTTCAAGGTCAGAGTGAGATCAAGAGTTTGCGGAGGGAATTGAAATCATTTTGGTTATAAGTTTAAAAAACTAAAATGCTACTGTCTGTTAATTTGTCTCCCCTTTGATTTTCTAAAATACCGAAAATGGCATATTAGAAGCAGTAGGTATACCTAAAGCTACAGATAAGAACAGAAGAAATACCATGAAAAACAACAGCAGAAAAATAAGAGCACAGCATTCAGGGCCACTTTGTATGGGTACAATAGCCAAATATATTTAATTAGCTCCTTATGGTACAGTATAATTGTTAATATTTACATAGGTTTTCTTAAATCATCAATTTAAGAAGACGTCTACCTGTCTTCATGTCTTCATGCTGAAAGGATAACAGATAAGTATTTAATGAAAAAGAAAAAAAAAAGGGAGAATGAGTTCCTTGTCTATGAGAAGTAACCTGGCACACCACGTAGATGTTGGTGCACAGAGACCTGGGTTTCTACTTCCACGGGAACCACCATCTCTTTTTGCCTCAGTCTCCTCTTGGAAAATAATGAGAAACTTAGGATCAGAAATTAAAAGACTTAAGGCTTTTTCTTTGGAATTCTTCTATTTGCAAATGATAGAAACCCAAACCAAATAAGTTTACGTAAAAAAAAGTATAACATTATTAAATAATTAATATAGTCACTGGAACAACTCCTAGAACTAAATTACAGAAATCATACAAAGGATCCAGAAAACTAGAACCAGTGGCTTGAATATCACTAGACTCTCTGGTCTTACATCACTGTTTTTCTCTGCAAGTCTGTCTATGTTCTCTTTCTCTTCCCTTCTTTCTCTTTTTGCAATGGTTTCCTCTAATCTTCTGGTGCTCCTGCTGGGAAACAGGGGCAGGATGAGGGTAAGGCACTTTGGCCCCAAACTGACCGAGGTGCTCACTCTCAGAGCCCTGTGAAATCTGACTCTAAATGCTGTGCTTCCTGTGCCTTGCTTGCCTCTCCTTGGTCCCTGTTTTGCTGAAAAATATGGCTGTTGAGAGCAACCACATTTTTAAAAAAGCTATTTCTGTCACTTTCTTCTCTTATTCCCAAGCCAAACTTCTTAAAGCAGGTAAATCTTGGATTGATTTGAGTTAGTATGCATCATCAACTAACTGTGGCCAAGGGTTGGGCATAGTTTACATAGTAGGAACCATGGTACACATTTGAATGAGATTGGGACAAGGCAAGAGGAAAGTTTCTAAGAAAGAAGTGTTAGGCAAAGCAGTTATTGATGGTACCCCAAACACGGGATCATTGCCTATTGTTGGTGCCATAGTGGGATGAATAGTGAGTCCCCAAAAGATATGACCTCATCCATCCTAACCACTAGAACCTATGAATGTGACCTTATTTGAAAAATAAGTGCTTTTGCAGGTGTAATTAAGGATCTTAGGGGGTCCTAAATCTAGGTGGGTCCTAAATACAATGACAACTGTCCTTACAAGAGATACATAGAGAAGAGACAGAGAGGGGAGAGGGCCATGTAAGGATGGAGACAGAGATTGGAGTGATGCAGCCACAAGTCAAGGAATGCCTGGAAGCTGAAGAAGGAAGGATCAGATTCTCCCCCTGGAACCTTGGGAGGGAGTGTGACCCAGCAAACACCTTGATTTTTTGACTTCTGGCTTTTAAAACTATGAAAGAATCCTTTCTGTGTTTGAAGCTGCCAGATCTGTTGTAACACATTATGGCAGACCTAGGAAACTAATACAGGTGCAAAATAAGAAATCACAAACAACTCATAAGACTTCTGTGAAGGGGGGAAGACGTAACATAGTGTTAAGAGCATGAGCTCTGGAGCCAGTCAGTGGGGGTTTGGATACTGGCTCTGCCATTTAATAGACATCATCTTGGACAATTATTTAACCTCTTCTGGGGTTCAATTCTGCATTCCTAAAATTTGAATAATAATATTTGTTAATTCATGCAGAGTTTAGAACAGTGATTAGCCTATACTATATACTGATGATGAGCCATGGTTATTCATGTATGAATTTGAGGTAATAATAATATTTCCTCTGACCATACCATTTTGTTGTTCAGATAATTCACTAGGAATAAGTGTGAATTTCATTCATGTCAAATGACCTATGTGTATGAGGAAACAGGGTGGGAAGTGCAGGGGGAAATAAAGTAAGTATCTGGCCCTGAGGAGTGTATGATCCTGTTACAGACTGCACTGTGTTCCCTCCCAATTCACATATTGAAACGTTAACCCCTAGTGTGACCGTATTTAAAGAGACACCTTTAAGGAGGTAACTTATGGTTAAATGAGATCTTAAGTGTAGGACCCTAATCTGATAAGGCTGGTGTTGTTATAAGAAGAGACACGAGAGACTTTCTCTCTCTCTCTCTTTCTGCATGTGCACAGAGAAAAGGCCACCTGAGGACACAGTAAGCTGTTGTCTCCATGATGGGAAAGAGAGTTCTCACCAGAAACCAACTCTACTACCACCTAGATCTTGAACTTCTGGAACTCTGAGAAATAAATTTCTGTTGTTTATGTAACCAAATGTGTGGTGTTTTGTTATGACAGCTCTGGAAGACTAATACAAGCCCATTAATGGAAACTAGAAAACAATCCATATTAAAGTTATTGTATTCTACTACTATCAATACTAGCAGCTAATTCTTGCAACCAGTATACTTTCTGTGGAATGAAAGGATGCCTCTAAGATACAAACCTTTCTTCGTTTTACACTCTAACTCTAAAAATTTGGTGCAAATACACAGTGGAATTCTGAAAATTCGACAGCTGTAAATGAAATGCTCCTGTAAGGGTTGTGAGTGGGAAAGAGATTAGAATAAAACAAAATGCTTTCTACAGGGAGAGACTTTTTGCCCTTGTAAAATGTGTTTGCTCCATTTGCTCTCTCCTCTATATTTTTACCTTCATTTTGGAAGTCTTAAAATTGAAAAAAAATTGTTTTCCTGTAGTATGGGTGGAAATGAGTCTAAGGTAGAATATCATTTCCTTACTGGAAGAGGGAATTATTTTCCTTCCATATATTAGACAAAGACTATTCTTCAAAAGTCTCTGTCATAAAATTTCTGTTTAGCTCTCAGGTGCACTTACATGCCACCTCCTCCATGAATCCTTCTCTGATGCCACTTCTCTCAAATTAGAATTAACTAATTCCTTCTCCATCTGTGCCTGACATGATCTGGGGCAGGCACATCTCCCTAGATCTTTAAAGTCAAGGGCAGTCACCTTTAGTTCTCAACTCTTCCATCTCCTTATAGCCAATTGGGTGCCCATACTTAAAAGAACTTTTGTATATGACTTGAGAGGAATTTCACCTATTAGTAACACACACACACACACACACACACACACACACACACACACACACAACATTTCTATTTGGAATTCTTTTCTTCTGGTGTAACCTAAGTTTACTGTAGGATAAAGGAACAGTAAGAATGAAACATTTAAAGATCAAAAACTGGCATCTTATCCTGACCACTCTAATCATGTACATTTAAAGTCTGATGGACCTACCCTAATACCCCATCTCTGGAAGCTGTTTAAGCCTGGTGATGGGGAGTCTCAGCATACCTGTGGCAATCACCTTAGCCCTTGACTTGATTCCGCACTCCCAGCACCATTCTGGCTTTATGGATATTGGCATGGTATCCAGTTTTCTGCCCTGTCCCTGCCTCTTGAGCATAATGAGTGATTTAGCTCTCCTGGTTTCGACTAATAGCACTGATGTTTCATAACTCAGTATATCAGGGTTTTAGACCTCAGCACTGTGCATTGCATGTTGGGAGGGTGGTTTTCAAAGTGTGGTTTCTGGACCAGTGGCAGTAGCATCACATGGAAATATGCTGGAAGTGCATGTTATATAGCCTTATCTAAGAACTGCTGACTCAGAAACTTAGGGGGATGGGTGGGCAGGAGGTATGCCCAGCAATCTGTGTTGTAACAGTCTTCCAGGTGATTCTTCTGATGCTAAAATTTAAGAACAACCACTATAGAAAGTTCACCGAATTTCTTCATGTTCTCAACTGTGTAGGTATAATTTCCATTCTGTGGGGGATTTTTGTGACTTAATAAGCCCTAAAGTCCACTAAGTTCACATTGAAAGTGCTAAATAAACAGGGTTGAATCTGAACCTAATAGTCCCATGTTAGCGCTGTGGGTCTGAATAACCACAATTTCACTTCATGGGGCCTTCTATTCACATGGGTTTTGTGCACCTGCTTCACAAGACAGCAGCACTCTCACCCGCACTGTGGCAAGCTCTCTATCACCTGGCACATATGCTGCTCCCAGTCTCATCACACCTTGGTGAAGGAACACATGGGCCCATATGTCAGGCAACGTGTTTATATTCTCTTATACAGAAAGGGGAAATATGTTTCACAATAAATGTTTGCATACTTTGGAGAAGACTTTTTTTAAAATTTTTTTCTAAGATAGAGACAAACTTGGGCTAGAGCTCATTGAAGCTTTGTTTCTTTGCACTGTTTTTATCACCCAGTCTTGAAAAGAGCCTGCACGTTCACTGGGAAGAATCTGTGCTAAACTTCGGGTCCCTGGAGACTGAGCAAGTGTAGAATGTGTTTGTTGAGATAATCCGGAGGGGAAGAATCAATGGATTAGAGGTAAAAATTCTCAGAATCTATGCAGGGAAATCAAAACTAAGAGATACAAAATCCCACATGCTAAGAGGTGGGAGCTGAGAGCTGGAAGGATACAGGAGATATGTCATTAATAATTTAGAAGTTTGCTAGGTGATTGCCAGAGTGACCCTGGTATGCTTTAGTTTGCTTCTGTGTATACAAAGGGAATGGATTGCACTTAGGAATAATAAAAGAAGTGTTTGGGGGCTCCTGGGTGACTCAGTTGGTTAAGCATCTGCCTTCCACTCAGGTCATGATCCCAGAGTCCTTTGATCAAGCCCTGCATTGAGACAATGGGTTGAGCCCTGTACATGGTCTCCCTGCTCAGTGGGGAGTCTGCTTCTCCCTCTCCCTTTGCCACTCCCCGTGCTTGTGCTCTCTCTTTGTCAAATAATTAAATAAAAATTTTTAAAAGATTTTAAAAATGTCTATTAGGTAATTGTGATTCGATAATAATGGTAATCCTAACAGGATGGTAGAGATGGTACATGATAGGAGAAACTGATGTGCCTTTATCTCTTTTTGTGCACATCTGTTTAACCTTGTGACATTCTCCCATTGAGGCTCAGAATCAAGAAACAAATATTCCTTCAAAGGAGGGCTTTCAGTGGAGAAAATGAGAAGCCAAATAATAAATAAAAGTATTGATTTGAATCTCCCTAATGGCTAATGATAATGAACATTTTTTCATGTATCTGTTAGCCATTTGTATGTCTTCTTTGGAGAAGTGTCTGTTCATGTCTTCTGCCCATTTTTTAAATGTGATTATCTGTATTGTGTGAGTTGAGTTTGAGGAGTTCTTTATAGATTTTGGATATCAGCCCTTTGTCTGTAGTGTCATTTGCGAATATCTTTTCCCATTCCATGGATTGCCTCTTTGTTTTGTTGACTATTTGCTTTGTTGTGCAGAAGATTTTGATCTTGATGAAGTCCCCAAAGTTTCCTTTGCCTTTGAAGACATGTTTGAAAGAAGTTGCTGTGGCCAATGTCAAAAAGGTTACTGCCTATGTTCTTCTCTAGGATTTTGATAGATTCCTGCCTCATATTGAGGTATTTCATCCATTTTGAGTTTATCTTTGGTATTGTTTCTGTGTTTTAGAAAACAACATTTTAGGTGTAACAGAAATATTTGGGAGAAAATGAGGCAGAAATAATTTGCTCTAACCCTTCCCCATCCCACCCCCCACAGAGAACAAATCCACTAGATGAATATGTTCCTCCAAGCTAGGGAAGAAGAGAACATTTAAAAGATGCAGAAAACAAATGTTAATCACCACAGAAGACTATCCTGTATCCTTCTCTCCCCCAGCCATGCTAATGAGCAGAAACCATAGAACCCTCAGAAGAATACAGGGATCTAAGAGTAGAAGAAACCCATGCTCACCTCCTGCCCATAATTCTAAGAGAGTAGATTCACAGATGGTCTCCACAGCACCAAGTCATAGAAACTATACAGAATTATGCCAAGTTTGATGCTAGGTTCTCTAAATATAGTTTCTGAAAACAACTTATATTATTAGACTCCTTTTAAAGAGGAAGAACTGAGATTAAATCCCAATGACTTCACAGCAATTATGTAGAAGAAGTGGTAAACAAATTCAACAAAATAGCAGATGGAGAAAAGCAGTCCTTGGTAACCTTCAGAATCCTGTCTCCTTGAAAACTTATGTGAATGTGGACAAAACACTTAATCTTTCATCACCCACAAAAATATGGGCATTTACTTTCACTATTTCATAGGGTCCTTGAGAAGATAAGCAAAATGCAGCATTTTGTTTTTATCCTGCTCAGGGTTCTTTGAGTTTCTTGGACATGTGGTTTGAGGTCATTTATTACTTTTTGCAGAGTTTTTGGTCTTTATTCCTTCAACTAATTTTTTTCTGCATTGTTACCTCTGTTTTCTTTCTCTTTGGAGGACTCCAGTTACACATAGGCTAGACTGATCCTGTCACACAGTTCTTGAGTGTCCTGTTCTGGTTTTATATTTGTTGGTATGTGTTTTATTTGTTTTCATTTTTTTTTCTTTTTTGTGTTTGTGTTTCAACCTGGGTAACTTCTAATTGATCTATCTTTGAATTCACTGATTCTTTCCTTGGCTATGTCAAATGTAATGATAAACCCGACAAAGGAATTCTTTATCTTCAGTGTGGTCATTTTTTATCTCTCCTGGTGCCATTTGCCCTTTATGATTTTCATCTTTCTATTGAAATTTTCCACTAGTGTTTTCCAACTTTTTCACTTTTTTTTATACTGTCATTTTAAAGTCCAACACATGGGTCCTTTCTGATTGTGCTACTGTTAATTTTTTTTTCCTCTTGACAATGGGTTGTTTTCTTTGTGCCTTTGTGACTTTTTCAATGAATACCAGACATCTCATGCAGAATAATAGAGACTTGAGTAAATACTATTTTACTTCTAAAAATAGGCACACATTTTATCAGGTCAGTGATATGAAGGTTTGAGGGAACTCTAGCTAAGAGTTGAGTGAGGCTTGGGCTTTGTTGTTGCTATGGTTACCTTAAAGCACCATAACCTTTCTTCTAAAAATGCCCTGTACTTAGGTTGGAAATCGTGGTTTTTGGGGTAGGGTGGAGTGGTGGTTTCTCAAGGTACTTAGTCCATCCTTATTTTTCAGCTTTTCTTCTGACATGTGCCATGGGGTAATGTTCTTTATTTATATGTTTTCATCTTCCTTAGTAGTGTATTGTTGTTAGTTATTTGGTGTGTGTAACACTGGTGAAGGGGGAGCAGATGCTATGTGGGTGGGTCTCCCTTTCCATTCTACATGCCCCAGAAAGGGGCTGCTCCTCAGTCTGGGCACTGACATGAAGATAAAGCAGAAGAGAGCCAGACTTGACCCCCGATGAGCAGGTGATGTGAGCAGGGAATTCATCTTTATTGTTGCAAGCCAGTAAGACTTTGAGACCTTCTATTACTGAATAACAATTTAGCCAAATGTGATTGATATAACTCCAAAGCCCTGTTTTTTTCCATTTAGGTGATTAAAAGTATTTGCATACAATCAAATATTTTTAAAGCTCAGAGAAATAGTACATTTGGTTACCCAAGTATTCTTATTACTTAAAAAACAAGCCTCTTTGGAATCTCTTACATTTAAATGGCTTAGGCAAAGAGTGGAGTAGGATCGGATAATGCAATTGCACTGGATTTTAAGTCAAAAGATATGGGTTTGATTTCTGACTTCATTTTCTTTACTTGTAAAATGAAAGAGATTGGACTAAATTTAGTAATTTTTCAACTTGTAGGATTTAGAATACTGAGTGACCATTCAATGGGTTTGCCTGTCCAAATAAGCTTGAACATTATTTGTAGCCTGAATAACTGATGTTTTCACATAGTGTTGTGGATTAGACTGTTTCTCTCTCAAAAAATGTGTGTTGAAGTCCTAACCTCCATTTACCTTACAATGTGATCTTATTTGGAAATAGGATCTTTACAGAAATAGTCAAGTAAAAAGGAGGTTATTAGGGTGGGCCCTGATCCAATATGATTAATGTCCTTACAAAAAATGGATATTTGGACACAGGAACAGACGCTCCCAGAGAAAAACCAATGTGAAGACAAGGAGGGAGAAGATATCCCTGTGGCTGGAGTGATGCATATAAAAGCCTTGGGACACCAAGGTTTGTCAACAAATTCCAAAAACTAGAAGAGATGGGGAAGTAATCTTTCCTAAAGTCATCAGATGGCCCTGCTGACATCTTGATTTTGGACTTGGAGCCTCTAGAACTCTAAGACAATAAATTTCTATTGTTCTAAGCCACACGTGTTTTGATACTTTGTTACAGCAGTCCTAAGAAATTAATATAAATTTTGATATGAGGAAGTGGGATGCTGTTGTAACAAATATCTAAAAATGTGGAAACAGTTTTGGAACTGGCAATAGGTAAAAGATGGAAGGGTTTTTAGACACCCAAAAAGTCTCGATTACCTTGAAAGATTATTGGTAAAAATATGAATGTTAAAGTTGTTTCTAGTGAGGTCTCAGAAATGAAAAACATGTTACTGGGAACTGGAGAAAACATGGTTCTTATTATAAAGTGGCAGAGGACGTGATGAATTTGTTCTATTGTGTGGAAAGTAAAACTTGTAAGTGATGGATTTGGGTATTTAGCTAAGGAGGTTTCTAAGGAAAGTATTTAAAAGGCTGGCTAGATTCTCCTTTTTTGTTTATAGTAAAATCCAGGAGGAGAGAAAAGTTCAAGAAGGAATTCTGTTTCAAGACTGAAACACAGAAATCCTGACAGTACGGGCCTTCTCTGTGGATTTCAAACTCAAGACATTAATTCTTACTTGAATCTGCTAGTACACATAGATAGGTGATTCCTTTCAAATCTATGTATATGCTATGGGTAATTAATATAAGCAAATTCATGTAAAAGTATCATGGTTGCTTTTTGTCCCTAGGCAACCACTGAATCCCATGGGCACGGTCTTGCTGCTGCACCTGGTTCACTATGAAGTAGGTCCCTTGTCAGATGCTAATCTGAATGACACTCCCTGATAGTGAGTCAGACATTCCTTAAATCCCTGGATTTTAGTGCTGGCTGAAGGTTTACAAGCAAGAAGTATAATGCTATAGAATATAGAATAGCTATCTATCCTTGTGAAGACAAATTACTGGTCCCATCTAGGATGGAAGGGACCCAGTTTAGTTAACTTGCTATGAAATGGCTGGTTGGGCTAAACATTCAAAATTAATGGAAGTTAGATCAGTCTTGGTAAGGTGGAATCCAGATGTTTGGCTCATGTGCTACACCTATTTCTGCCTCTGTGCCTGCTCCATTCATGTGTCTATCATACCAGTTCTGGGGTGGCTGATTATAAAGGCTGGTTTATGTCAACTGGCTGAGTCATTTTTTCTCTTTGTTCTTCAATGTCTCTTCCATGATGGATGCTTCCTGCGGTGCATTAATGTGTAATGCAAACCTTTTCATACTCTGTGGTTTCTCACATATGTCCACTCACATGCCTCTATCCCAGACGTTCCTGTCTCTAATCTTCCAGGCTTTTTCATTAAAGTCCTATGATCTGGTTGGATGATTAACTATTGCCCAGGACACTGTATGTTTTCTCACTTTAAGCCAGTTTTCCTTCTACATAATGTAGATGAATAGGTTTACTGCTCAGAGCTTAGTAAAGATTTTCCCCTTCTGCTATTTTTCAAGTCCACTCCTGACTTTAGCTGCAATGCAGGTGCACTTTTCCCCTCAAAAACCTCTTGTTCATCAAATCCATTTTGGTATCTGCTTCTCAGAGTAACTAAACTGTAAAAAAAAGCTGGTGTTGAGAGTGATTTGAGAAAACAGGTTTGGGAACTGGCTTGTTCATTGACCAGCTAGCAGGGAAGACCCTATCTTGGGTGGAAGTTGGGTATAGATAGTTCTTGGCACAAAATTTCACCATAATTGCTGATGATTTACCAGATTAGATGTAGAAAGATGTCCTAGTGGAAGAGAATGCCCAGGCCACAGTGGACCTGGCTTCTGGTGTTTAAAAACTGTTACTTAAAGAAATAGAGGGGCTCCATCATGTCCATGGCTATTAAGGAGCCCAGTTCTGAGAGCACTTTCCTACTGTCAGCTTTTACCTGCGTAGTGGGCCACTACTGCACTTTTTAGTGATGCCGATGCCCCTTCTCATCAGCATATTCTTGATGGCCTTGAAGTCATTCTTGAGTTCTAGGCTACAGTACAAGCAACCCTGTTGCTTGTGCAGACCCTACAGAATTTTAAGTATCAGGGGTAGAAAAGATGTAATATAGAGTTTATGGTAAGCCCTATTGGGAGAATCACAGCATAGGTCCCTGACATTCTGGAGCAAGGCCATGCCATCTGCAAGGGAGAATTATATGCCTTTTGAGAAGCAGTTTCTTGTGTGTTACTAGGTCCTGGTAGAAACAGAAGGCTTGCTAACGGGTCACCAAAAGAACATGCAATGGGAACTACCCATTATGGGCTGGATTGTGTCAGAGATACCAATTTTAAGTAAAATGGGGGCCAGGAGAAGTCCATTCTAAGATGAAAATAGTACATTTGGGATTGATCTAAAGTATGAATGGGGGCTCCTGGGGCTCAATTAGTTAAGCATCTGCCTTCAGTTCAGGTCATATCCCAGGGTCCTGCAACGGAGCCCTGTGTTGGGCTTCCTGCTCAGTAAAGATCCTGCTTCTTCCTTTTCCTCTGCCTGCTGCTCTGCCTACTTGTGCTCTCTCTATCTCTCTGTCAAATAAATAAATAAAATATTTTAAATTTATTATTGGGGGAAGTTGAAGGGGGAAACAAACCATGAGAGACTGTAGACTCTGAGAAACAAACTGAGGGTTTTGGAGGGGAGAGGAGTGGGGGGATGTGTGAGCCTGGTTGTGGGTATTAAGGAGGGCATATACTGCGTGGAGCGCTTGGTGTGGTGCATAAATAATGAATCTTGGAATACTGAAAAAATTAAATTAAATTTAAAAAATATGATGTATTATTTGTTTCAGGGGTACAGGTCTATGGTTCATCAGTCTTACATAACACACAGTGCTTACCACAACACATACCCTCCCCAATGTCCATAACCCAGCCACCCCATCTCTCCCACCCCTCTTCATTCCAGCGACCCTCAGTTTGTTTCCTGAGATTAAGAAAAAAAATATTTTTAAATAAATAAGGTGTGTGAATGATATGGGTAATGGGACAGAAATTAACCACAGGATCAAAGGAAAGAAGGAAGATAAATAGCAAGAGCTTCAGACTACAGGGCAATTTTGAGAAAATGTTGGCCAGGCTAATGGGAAGTCTCTAAGCAAAGACTGCCTGTTAGACGTGTCAAGTGGGAATGACCTAGCTCTAGCACCCATACTGTGCTTAGTCCCTGGCTGAAAGCAACCTGGCAAAACCTTCCCTCAGTATGAACACTTTGATCCCAAAGTGTGTTGTCCAGGGGCTGCCAGTCAACTATGCTTCTCAGAGGAGGTTCTTTCGAATGAAGATCTAAGTAGTGCTTTTCATTGCTGACACATCTGCTAAGTCATAGAACTTGGTCTTCTTTCCTCCTCTTTCTCCAAGTTATACTGACGTAGTCCTGACATACAACGTTCCCTTTGCTTGGAAAACTCTTCAGTGCCTCCCGCCCCCTACCAATCACTCAACTGACTCTTCAGTTCAAAAATCACTTCTCCAGAGAGGCTTTCTTTGAACCCCCAAATAGATTCGTTACCACACTATTTCCTAACTTGCTGTACTTTTCATCCCAGTACTTATCACAGTTTAGAATTACACATTAGTAAAATGATTTTTTAAATGCCTTTACAAGCCTATAAGCTTTATATAGATATAGTCTTTTCTATGTTCTATCCCCAATACCTATCATAATGCCTGGCATATAGCATACATGCAATGTGTATTAAATGAATTAATGACTCAATTGTCTTCATTCATTCCAACTTATTTCTTTTTCTTTCTTTTTTTTTCAGTAACTGAAAAACTCTGAGAGGCTTAGGTTCATAAATTTGGACATAAGTTACCTTCATCATGTAGATGGATGAAGGTACAGAACATTCAAGGAATTGATGCCAGGAAGTTATAATTTATGAAATATACCTTTTTGGCTTTTTCCTGAATATGGATGGAATTTAACAATAACAAAGATGTTGATTTTTGGAGAATTTTGTATATTTGCTTTCTGGTCTTCAAGACTTTAGAAACGGGCATTTAATTAAAATAAAATTCCAATACTAAAAATAATAATGATATCATATAATTTCTTTTATGTGCTTTATATTGTACTGTCTTATATATGCTCTATTTCACTAAATATTCTCAACATAGTAAATTAGTTATTATTATTATTATAATTTTGCTGATGAAGAAATTACATATTTGCTTAAGGTCTCAAGCATCACATCTTCTGATTCTAGTGACCATTGCCTTTATCCACAGTCTTATAACTGCTTAAATTTTAAATTTGTTACCCAAATACTGATTTTTAAAAATTTCTCTCTGGGAGGTTATCTAAAGAATAAGGACTTTGAAGTCTTACCTAATTTGATCCTTGATTCAAGTAAAAATTGAGCCTCAAATCCTCCTTAATAGGTCAAAGTCTCCTTTATGAGCTTTAGAACTCTAACCCCCAGCACCCCACTTGTCTCCATCTGGATATATTTCTTGTTCACTCCTCAATCACATTACGTCCAAGGTGGAACTTAGTGCTTGGATTCCCATATTACTTTGTTTCCTTGGTTCTTTTTTTCAGTAGTGTTGATGATATACTGGTGAGCATAGGTACATTTCTTAATTCCCCTTTTTAATAAATTCCATCACCATATTCCCAGGCACCCAGGTTTGAAATCTCAAAGCTATGTATTCTTTTCCCAAACAGTACTTAATTTAGGTTTCTTAAGGATAGAGACCTTGTTCTGTTTTCTCTTTGTGTTTAGTCTACATAGCATCTGGCATGAAATAGGTGTTCAAAAGTCATGGTAAAATCTCTCCTTCTTTCTGGATCCAGGCATTCAGATAAAACAGTGTTAAATGCAAGACTTTTCCAGTGAGAACTAAATTCTGTTAAATATGATGCTTTTTAACAGGAGGTCAATGGATGTATCAGTCAATCCTTTGAAAATGTTATGAAAGTTTTTGTGTATGGGCATATGTGGTCATTTTTTAAAATATGGTCATTTTTGTAGGAAAGAGCACATCCTTTAAAGAGTTAAGGAATCGGGGCACCTGGGTGGCTCAGTGGGTTAAAGCCTCTGCCTTTAGCTCAGGTCATGATCTCAGGGTCCTGGGATGGAGCCCCGCATCTCTGCTCAGCAGGGAGCATGCTTCCTCCTCTCTCCCTCTCTGACTACTTGTGATCTCTCTCTCTGTCAAATAAATAAGTAAAATCTTAAAAAAAAAAAAAAACGAGTTAAAGAATCACTGGTCTTTGGAATTTTGCAACATGGAGGTCATCATATTCAAGAGCAATTTCAGTGAGTGGTAGAGGAAGAAACAGGTTTCAAAATGTTAAGTGAGTGGGAAATAAGAAAGTGGTAACACAGACAAATAGGTTCCAAGGAGGAGAAAATAAAGATGGATGTAGATTAAAAGTATATTATGTTTCAAGATAGGAAAGACTTGAGCTAGAGGGGGATTATAAGAGCTACTTCATTGGACACTTCTTATGTTCTGATCATTGAATCATGTGCTTTACGTAGATTAGGTATAAGTTTATTAATCAAGTGAGTTCTTGAAAGATAATGCAGTTGGGAGAGGAGACTAAAAAGAAAAATGGAACAGAAGAGGTGGCTTTGGAGAACATGAAGGATGTCACCTTCTCTGAGACTCAGAAGAAGGAGGGAAAATTGGATACAAATATAGAGAAGGGAAAGAAAGTTTAAGTTGGTTCTACAGAGGGACTCAATTTTCTCTGTCTGGTATAAGGCAAAGTCCTTGAATGAAAGGGGGAAGTGAAGTTGGGTATGGAAATTTTGGGAAAATTTTGAAAAATTCTGAGAAGCTTTTCCTCTGTATGTAATAAGTATTTTTTAAAAAACCTATCATGTAGATACTGAGAATACATTGTTCTTGTTCTCCAGGAAGTTGGTATGTTTAATAAATTATAAGTTTCTGAATGGTGTGGAGCATGTTATAATTATTTACATATTTCCCAATTGTGCATAGCATAGTGCTTTGAGGATAGTAGGTAAACATTAAGGTTTTAGGTCAACAAAATTGAATCCACAAGAACTGTTTATTTTAAGCAAAGCCTAAGAATCTTGGGCCATGAAATGTTTTGGTGGGAATCCTTTACATCCAAATGACAGAGATCTGTCAGTTGAGAATGTAGTTTGCAATCCTTGGTAACTAAAAATACATATGAAGCAGAGTCTCTCAGCCTCAGCACTATTGACATTTGTACTGGATAATTCTTTGTTTGGGGAGTTGTCTTACATTGTAAGAGGTTTAGCAGTATCTTTGGCTTCTACTGTCTGGATTCTGGTAGCGTCCCCCAACTCTGACCCAGTTCTGACAAAAATCTCCAGACATTGTCAAATGTTCCATGGATGGGAGGGGCAGAGAGTGCAGCAAAATAAGCCCAGACCAAGAACCCATAATTTAAAATATTAATGGTTAATTTATGTAAAAATCATTTTGCATAACAAATAACTAATTTAGAAAATCCAATTATCAGGTGGTAATTACAAAGGCTTGCTCCTCTCCATTTGTCTACTGACTGGCATTTGAACAATTTCCATTTCTCCAGCAGGGAAAAGTGAGGCGACCCTCAGGTGATGATTGTTCTCTCCCCTTAGCGGCTCTAAATGAGAGGTTGCCCATATTTCTTTGACCTTTGCCTTCCTTTCTTTATGATTGGAGAGAATGGATTGTCCTTACTGCAGATATTTTCCTGTGATTGTACCTGTGTCCATACAGTGTGCACAATGCATGCTGCGAAAGATATGAAAGATATCCTGGGTCTAAAACCAACTTAGTTATATAACCTTGGTAAATCACTTATTTGTTTTTAAATTGTTATAGGGTCGTTTTGATAATGAGATGAAGAATATAATAGAACTTTGTAAATTATAAAACACTGAAAATTTGAGAATTAATATTTCTTGCCTTGTGCATAGATTCAAGATGATCCCTTATTTGGAGATAATGGATCAGAAAGATGATTTAAAGAGAAAACTGGAAATATTTTGATATTTTTTATGTGTTGGGGATGACAGTAAGTGAAAGATATTTTCAAGTCACATTTTCAAGGTTAATGAATGTGATTGTGATGGAGTGATAGTGTCATACATTGAAATAAGACTCATAGAAAAAGGTGGTTTTTTGAAATTGAGATTCATTTCATGTACCATAAAATTCATCCTTTTAAACTACACAATTCAGTGTTTTTTGGTATATTCACAGAGTTGTGCAACCATCACCACTACCTATTTTAGAATATTTTCATTACTCCAAAAAAAAAACCACCTTATGCCTAGTAGAGATACTTCCCATCACCCACTATCCCATTCCCTGGCAACCATTAATCTATTTCTGTCTTGACAGATTTGAATATTTTGCAAATTGCATATAAGTGGACCATATGATTTATGTCTGCCTTCTTTCATTTAGCCTGACCTTTTCAAAGTTCATCTATATCGTACTGTGTGTCAGTACTTCATTCACTTTTATGGCTGAGTAATATTCTATTGTATAGATACACCACATTTTGTTTACTCACTCATCAATTGGTGAATATTTGGGTTGTTTCTACTTTTTGGCTATTCCAAATAGTGATCTATGAATATTTATGTACAATTTTTTGGGTGGAACTATGTTTTCACTTCTTTGGGGAGTATACCTGGCAGTATAATTGCTAGATCGTATAGTAACTCTATGCTTGATATTTTCAGGAATTGCCAAAGTGGCACAAAAGAGATAGTTGAGAAACTTTAGTTGATCGTTAACTTGGATTTGTACATGTTGAATTTGGATTGTTTTCAAGACATACAGGAGACTGTTTTGGGGAGATTGCTAGCTATATGCATTTTAGGCTTAGGAGAATAGTATGAGTTTGAGATATAGATTTGGCATCAACATGTAGAGCTGGAGATAACAGAAAGCAAGAATTCACCCAAGGAAAGTATTTAGAGAGAAAATGGCAGGGAAAATGAAGAACTACATCTCTAAAGTCAGTTAAGATAAATATGCATGGTCTATGTGAAGGGAGACAGGAAAGGGGAGATTAATTTGGATTTAGCAAGCTATGATCAAAATATTCTTCTGCTAACAAAAAGATTTGTTTGACATGAAGGATTTCACTGGCAGAGATGAACATACAGAGAAAAGAGAATGGCATTTTGATATGGAATCTTCAATCTTGAGGGATGGGAAGGAGTCTACTAAGTGCTGGAGTGTGGAAAAGGCTTTCCAAGCATAGGAACCAGCATGCGTAAAGCACAGTTGTTCAAAGTATAGATGAACTCAGGATAATTAAACAATTAACATTCATTTGGTGGTTAATCTGTGCCAGCACTGTACTAGATGCTTCACCAGATGATCTCATTTAAACCTTTCAAATGTTTTCATTTTAGAGATAAGGAAGCAGACTCAGGGATGTTGCACACTGAGCTAAGGTCATGCAGCTAGGAAGTGGTAGAATCCAGACATGAACGAAGATAATTTGATTCCAGAGTCTGTACTCTTACACAATGAAGTATCTTATATTATTAAAAAAATTTTAAAAAATTATGTTATGTTAGTCACCATACAGTAAATCATTTATTGTTGTTGTTTTTTAAGATTTTTTATTATTCACTTGACAGAGATCACAAGCAGTCAGAGAGAGGCAGGCAGAGAGAGAGAGAAGGAAGCAGGCTCCCCAATGAGAAGAGAGCCTGATGCGGGGCTCGATCCCAGGATCCTGAGATTGTGACCTGAGCTGAAGGCAGAGGATTTAGCCCACTGAGCCATCCAGGTGCCCCAATCATTAGTTTTTTTATTAAATTATTTTTATTGACATATAATATATTATTTGCCCCAGGGGTACAGGTCTGTGAATCATCAGGCTGACACATTTCACAGCACTCACCATAGCACATACCCTCCTCAATGTCTATAACCCAGCCACTGTATCCTACCCCCACGCCCCAGCAACCCTCAGTTTGTTTTGTGAGATTATGAGTCTTTTATGGTTTGTCTTCCTCCCGATCTCATCTTGATTCATTGTTTCCTTCCCTACCCCCCACAACCCCCTGCCCTTCATCTCAAATTCCTCATATCAGAGAGTTCATATGATAATTGCCTTTCTCTGATTGACTTATTTCACTCAGCATAATACCCTCTAGTTCCAACCATGTTGTTGCAAATGGCAAGATTTCATTTCTTTTGATGGATGCAGGGTATTTCACTATGTGTGTGTGTGCATCTGTATATATAGACACACACACAGGTGATATATATATATATATATATATATATATATCTACATATATATGTTGATATATATATATATATCACCTTCTTTATCCATTCATCTGTTGATGGACATCTAGATCCTTTCCATAGTTTGGCTATTGTGGACATTGCTGCTATAAACATTCAAATGCACGTGCCCCTTTGGACAGCTACATTTGTATCTTTAGGTTAAATACTCAGTAGTACTATTGCTGGGTCATAGGGTAGCTCTATTTTCAACTTTTTGAGGAACCTCCATGCTGTTTTCCAGAGTGGCTGCACCAGCTTTCTTTCCCACCAACAGTGTAGGAGGGTTCCCCTTTCTCACATTCTCCCCAACATCTGTCATTTCCTGACTTGTTAATTATAGCCATTCTGACTGCTCTGAGGTGGTATCTCACTGTGGTTTTGATTTGTATTTCCCTGATGTCAAGTGATGTGGAGCACTTTTTCATGTGTCTGTTGTCCATCTGGATATCTTCTTTGCAGAAATGTCTGTTCGTGTCTTCTGCTCATTTTTTGACTGGATTATTTTTTCTTTGGGTGTTGAGTTTGGTAAGTTCTTTGTAGATTTTTGATACTAGTCCTTTATCTGATATGTCATTTGCGAATATCTTCTCCCATTCTGTCAGTTGTCTTTTGGTTTTGTTGACTGTTTCCTTTGCTATGCAAAAGCTTTTGATGAAGTCCCAATAGTTCGTTTTTGCCCTTGCTTCCCTTGCATTTGGCAATGTTTCTAGGAAGAAGTTGCTGCAGCTGAGGTTGAAGAGGTTGCTGTCTGTGTTCTCCTCAAGGGTTTTGATGGATTCCTATCTCATATTGAGGTCCTTCATCCATTTTGAGTCTATTTTTGTTTGTGGTGTAAGGAAATGGCCCAGTTTCATTCTTCTGCATGTGGCTGTCCAATTTTCCCAACACCATTTATTGAAGAGACTGTCTTTTTTCCATTGGATATTCTTTCCTGCTTTGTTGAAGATTAGTTGATCATAGAGTTGAGGGTCCATATCTGGGCTCTCTATTCTGTTCCACTGATCTATGTGTCTGTTTTTGTGCCAGTACCATGCTGTCTTGGTGATGACAGCTTTGTAATGTGGCTTTAAGTTAGGCAACATGATGCCCCCAGCTTTGTTTTTCTTTTTCAACATTTCCTTGGTGATTCAGGGTCATTTCTGGTTCCATACAAATTTTAGGATTGTTTGTTCCAGTGCTTTGAAAAATGCTATTGGTATTTTGATCGGGAGGGTATTGAAAGTATAACTTGTTCTGGGTGGCATAGACATTTTAACAATGTTTATTCTTCTAATCCATGAGCATGGAATGTTTTTCCATCTTTTTGTGTCTTCAATTTCTTTCATAAGTGTTCTGTAATTTCTAGAGTATAGATCCTTTACCTCCTTGGTTAGGTTTATTCTAAGGTATCTTATAGTTTTTGGTGCTATTATAAATGGAATTGATTCAAATACCCAGTACCTACTAAGTATTAAGTACCAGTATTCAACATCAATGCTGTGCTCCTGGTAGTTGATTTGGTGCTTCCAATCCTGGTCCTCACTCAATGATTTGACAGCTTATTTGATATGCTCTCCATTGTTCTTAATTTTAAGACAGGGTTTTCAAAATGTCAAAATCATTTGGGAAGTACTTGAAGTATCTTGGCCCTTCTGTAAGATTTACATTCTTCACGATGAGGCCTAAAACTCATGATTGAGTACCCCCTAGGTGATTATGCTGCATCTAATCTGGATCCTGCATAATGTCTATCATTAAGGACTCATTTCCTAGAGTCCTCAGACGTCCAAACTGGAAGAGAGTACTTCCCAACTTCCCCAGTTCAGTTGCTAAAATAATAAAAAAATGCTAAAGATGGTTGTTCTGGCTGTTCTGGACCTTATTTATTTTGGAGAATTTTTTCTTTCATACTTACTGAATACTTACTAAGCACCCATCATGTGCTAGGTGCTTTCACTAAAACTGACTTGTTTACTTCTCAGAATATCTCTATGAAATTTATCATATTATTCTAGTTTAACATAAGAAGGAATTTAAACACAGAGAACTTAAATAACTTGACCTGGTTTATAGGACTAGTAAGAACTAAGATTTAAACCAGATATTCAAAATTCAAGTCTAGGACCCTTCCACCCTGCCAGACAATCTCTCACATGGGAAATGCTTAATAATAGAATCAATACATTTACTAGGTTTCCATTAATATATTCTTCATTCCTGGAATGTAGAAAGACTTGCACAAGGCTACTTATAAGAAAATTCCAACCTATACACTGGTCACACATTGTTATGTGACTTATATATTTTCAAAAGAAATTTTAAAAGTTTGAATTCTTCCTCCTCTAAAATGCAAATCAGAGCCGTCATGTGGTCTGAGGACACAGTCCATTGAAGGATCACAGACCTTGTTGGCAGAGGAAAATAAACCCCAACAGTTGGAGCTGCAAGCCATCTGTCCTTAGCTATTTCACATTTTGTCAAAAATCATCAGCATAGTTGGAAAATAGCTGTGACCAACTAATATTACTAAAATGTAAAGTAAAATGATTAAGTGGAATACTCAAACTATTTATTCAGAGATGAAATATATATTCTTTGACATTTTGGAAGGACACTACAAATTATGGAAATATTCATATTGCAAAGCTATTACAGAATATTTGATGGTTTGGGAAAGAAAATAATTTAAGAATCTTTGTTTCCTACACTAGAACTGCAATTGACTTCAGAGACCATTTGACTAAACTTGTTTGTTTTGTAGATGAGAAAAATGATACAATGAGAGATTAAATACATTGTCCAATGTCAAAAAGTACCGGAAAAATGGCACCTAAATCTTGTCAGTATATGAAAAACAAATAGTTCCAATTTATTTGATGCTTATGATTTTGAGAACTTTATATATATATCAATTTATTTAATCTATACAGCAAAGGTAGATCATAAATATCATCATTGCCATCTTACAGAGGAAAAACTGAGGCACATGAAGCTCAAGAAACTTGCAACAGGAACTCTATACAGATATGCAGAATGACATAAATAAGCAAATAAATACATGAGGAAGAAGCGATTTTCTTCCTTGGATTAAAAGACCATCTAATCTGTAATGAAGAACAATGAAATAAAAAAATCACCAGTAAATGAGCATGATCATACTCACTGATTAAGGGAAGAATCATAAGATGATAAAACCAGTGGGTGAAACATTAATGAGATTAATATATTTACTTGGATCCCATAATTTTGACCCATAAGATAATTATTGGTTAAAAAGGAAAATAATAGTATTTAAATAGTATTTTATGGTGGAGAAACCCAGATATCATCTTAACCAATGACCAAAGTTAATATCTACATGAACAGGACAAAAATATCTTCTTTCTGACCTCATGCACTGAGAAGGACACAACATCACCTCTGGGGTATTCCTGTCAAAAATATATAACCTGAAACTAATCATGAGAAAGCTTAAAAATGAGGGACATTCTAAAATGTATGTCTTGTTCTTTTAAAAATTGTCAATGTCATGACAAAGACTGAATGCAACAGGTGATTTGGGATTTTCTTTAGATATGAAGGACAATATAGGGACAACTAGAGAAGTATGGATGCAACCTGAAGGTTAGATAACAGAATTAGATCAATGTTAATTTTCTGATTTTGTGATTGTCCTATGGTTATGTAACAAAATATCCTTGTTTTTAGAAAATACACACTGAATTATTAACAGCCATCATGTCTGTAACTTACTTTCAAATGATTCAGAACAAAATGTATATGTATGTATGTATGTGAATGATAAAAGAAATGTGGAAATGATTTTATCTTTAAGGACTCTGGGAGAAGGTATAGGGAAATTCTCTGTACTACTGTAAATTTTCTTCAAATCTAAAATCATGTCAAAAAGAAGTCAAAAGAAAAAGAGAATAAATTTATAGCCAGTCACATGCCATGTCTGGGAGACTAATGCTGGTCTGCCTGAGTTCAAAGGGCATACTCTCTAGCCTCCAGTATTAAAGAACGTTAAACTCCCATGGATGTTATGCATTGTCTCATCTCAAGAGAGGGGCTCTACCTCACCCACAAATCCTCTACTTATTACTGTGAGGCAAGGAGTCCTATTTACTTAGATATATACTTCTCATGTAATTTCAGCAACAATAACTCTTACCCTCGTCAGACAGTGTAGTTCAGAGGTGAAGTCTGGAAAGTAATAATTATCTTTTGTGAATTTCAGTTTCCTCATCCAAAAGGTACAGTAATATGTATCAAGGATTGTTATGAGGATTAAATATAGTAATCCTTTCCCCTTCAGTATTTACCATGTCATTTAGGTTAGGCAGAGGGGGTCTAGGGAACTGACTAGGTGATGACTAACACTTTTTAGAGGTTGGACTAAACTATTCCAAATTGCTCTCCCCAGTGTTCTAGTTCTATAAGGAATGCATATAGCTAAGCATGTAACTTTATGCACTCTGTCACAAGTGTTTGCAGAAGGGAGGTGAGATTATGAGTTTACATAGCAGCAGAAGAGCTACATGGTAGCAGAGGGTGCCTCTTTTCTAACATCTCTTTATGCCAATGTTGCACATCTGTAAAGATACAAGAAGTTTTAAACTACCAAGTTTTCTCAAATTTGTCTATTCCTATGAAAATCTTAGAGAGGCTTTTGTGCAACAACAAATTTATTCTAAAATTCTAAGTTAATTCTAAAATTTTTATATAAGAGGCAAATATAAGAAAAGTAAAAATACCTTAGAGAGGAAAATAAAAGCCGAAAACAAGGGACATGACCTATTAGATATCAAGATCCTTGTATAAAACACTAATAATTAAAAGTGTAGTATTAGTTTGAGAACAAATAGACTAATAAAATTAGAATAGAAATGGAAACAAACTCACAGATATATAGAAATTTGATATGTAACAAAACATGCAGTACAAATCATTTGGTAAAGAAGAGACTAATTAATGATACTGGATAAAATAATATTTATACTGGAAAAAATTAAGTTGGATTTCTTTCTCTCTTTATAAAAAAGCAATATTAGTTAAGGGCTCAAATTTGAAAAAGAACTATGAAATTGTTATGGAATATTACATAAAAAAACAAATGATATATTGTATGGTGACTACCATAAAACAATAAAAAAAGAAATAAAAAAGAAAGAGAACCATTTAATTTTTAGGAGATGATACATGAGAATATCTATGTGACCTTGGGGTAGGGGAATATTTTCTAAACAGGCCACAAGAGCACTACCATGAAAATAAATTTTATACATGTGACTGTTTTGTACATACTATTTTGTTTTTGCTAGAATGGCCAAAATTTTTAAGTCTGCTAATATCAAGTTTTGGTAAGAGTGTAGAACAAAACAACTCACATGACTATTGGTGACTCTTTACATTTTACACCCTATTTGGAAGACAATTCAGAATTCTCTCCTAATTTGAAGATACATCCACCTTACAAACAAGAAATTCCTCTCCTGGATTTATACTTTAGAGAATTTCTTACACATGTGTATAAATAGTAAAGTACAAAACACATTTTTTGATTTGTAATAGACAAGAGAGAAACAAAGCAATAGTTACAAATATCACCACAGAGGAAACAACTCCATTGACAAGATGGTGGATAAATATAGTTTAGCTATGTGATGAATTAGTTCACAGCTGTAAAGTACTGAATCAACTAAAGCTATATAACTCAGCATGATTAAATAACAAAAGAACTCACACAACATGATCCCATTTAATGAAATACTAACAACATATTGTTTAGGAATATATGGATAATTTGAAAAAACTATCAAGGAAGGAAAAGAATAATAAATATATAATTCAGAATAGTGATCACTATTAGGGAGTAGAGAAGGGAATAAGATCAGAAGGCACAAGAATTCTCAAAACATTGTGTAATTGTGTACCATATTGTGGTACAGTGGTTTTTTTCCTCAAGTTGGATGAGGGTTATGTAGATGTTTATTTACTTTTTAATACACACATTTGTTATAAATGTTCAGATTGGAGCAACTGTATTTTCACCTATAACTTCTCTTTTTCACCTCTATCTTCTATTTGAGGTTTTCACTGAAAATCTCAGTTAAATTTTGTCCTGTTAAGAAGTCATGATAAATAATGTTTCTAATTTAGTATTTATTTAAGATTTAAGAGGAATGATGATCTGTTTTAGATTCAACAACTTTTATTTTATTTTATTTTTTATTTTATTTATTTTATTATTATACTATACTTTATTATTTTATTTATTTGATAGAGAGCACAAACAGGGGAGCAGCAGGCAGCAGGAGGGGGAGAAGCGGGCTCCCTACTGAGCAGGGAGCCCCATGGGAGGCTCAATCCCAGGATGTGGGGCTCGACCCCAGGATCCTGGGATCATAACCCCAGCAGAAGGCAGACACCTGACTGAGACACCCAGATGTCCCTACATTCAGCAACTTTATCTTTTTGTCAAAGTTATCAGTTCTTGGCAACTTAAATATGGTAAATCTCCATTTCCAGCAAAATGAAAGCCATTTAGGTTAACCACACCGGAAATAGAGTCTTGAAATTGTTGATGTTTCCATTGTGGCCTCTTTGGTGAACTTTCTCCTCATTCTCATTGGCTTATTCTCATTCGGCCCTGAATCACATCAGCTCTTGTGCTGGTAGTAGCATCCCCAACACTGTCTTTTACCACATCCATCAATGAGTCGACTGCCAAGACTCCCAAATCAATGAATTTGCAACCAGACGATACGAACTTGTGGCTTTTCCTATCCACTTACTGCCTATGTGACTTCAGCAACATTTGTTTCAGGTGGAGTGGGGGGAGATGGAAACTCAGTGACCAGCAACAGAAAAAAAATAAAACAACCTAATACACATTTATTAGATTCTTATGCTGGACACGGGAGTAGACAGAATGATGACACCCCAAAAATGTTCATGTCTTGATCCAAGAAAACTGAAGATGTTACCTTAAATAACAAAAGGGACTTGGCAGATGTGATTAATGATCTCGACATGGTAACAGCACCATGGATTATCAGGTGGGGCCAATAGAATCCCAAGCCTCCTTATAAAAGGGCCTCTAGACGCTGGCAAAAGCAAGGTGTGGACACTCTCCCAGAGGCACTGGTAGGAATTCGGTTCGGCAAACACCTTCCTTTTAGCCAGATAAGAACTATTTTTGAACTTCTGTTCTCCAACACTGTAAAGTAATAAATTTGTGTTATTTTTAGCCACCAAGTTGTGGTTATGTGTTTTAATAGCAATAGGAAACAAATACAGACACCTCTTGTATGTCGCTAAGAAACCTTGTGGGCTCTTGTGTTTCGCCCAACTGCTGCTGGTGTGACTGGTTCAGACTAGCTTTGTGCAGTAGCAACTGCATGGACCTTACCCCTCACTTTTTTTTTTTTTTTTTTTTTTTTTTGGCTCTGATACCTGGATTTTTTTTTTTCAGCTAACAGTATTCATTGTTTTTGCACCACACCCAGTGCTCCATGCAATCCGTGCCCTCTCCAATACCCACTACCTGGTTCCCCCAACCTCCCACCCCCGCCCCTTCAAAACCCTCAGATTGTTTTTCAGAGTCCATAGTCTCTCATGGTTCACCTCCCCTTCCAATTTCCCTCAACTCCCTTTGCCCCTCACTTATATTGCTGAAGGTTTCTCTGGTGGCTGCAGGAACTTGCTGACAGGCATACACAACCTGAAAATGCATGACCTAGAACTGTCCTGGACTGGTGGGGGATGGTTTCTGATGACTAAATACTTCTCACTTTTTTCCTTCAGTAAAGTGTCCTAAGATGCATTTCATAACCCTCCAGGGAAGAAAGGTCTAGTGCTAGTTATCTGTGCTGGAGACCAGCTGAATAACTTCCTTCTACTAGTTTTCCTTCCTTGACCTTCACTCCTCCTGAGTGATCCTGAGATCACACAGAATAAATCCCATGCATACCTCAATTTCTGATTTCAGACGGTTTCAGACTAAGTAAGAGATCCTACGCAGATTGTTTTACCTGCCTTTTCTCACTTAATTAGACTACCCAGTCAGTAAGGTATATTTATTCATATTCCCATAGTTTTATAAAATGTTTTTGACTCAGAGAAATTAGTTAATTAGCAGAAGATAATTTAAACAATTCAAGCAGTTGATGAAACCTGGATTCACCTTCCAAGTTACAAATTAGGTTGGCTATAAAGCCTGAGTATTTTCTATATTACTTGTGTTTTCTGATATACTTCTCAAATACTATTGGGCGGGTTTAAATGAGATCATAGGTGTGAGATTCTTGGCGTGGTTAATTCTCAAAAAAAGGCCTACAATTTGTAAAATCAGTTTCCTTTGTTCAGGAAGGGAAATACTCCACAATCTACTTTGCCCTTAAGGAAACATGGAAAAATTCAGCTGAGCTTCCAAATTCCAAGTTCTTTGCTTCTTAGAATATTTTGTTCCTATGGAAAAGAAACTTGGAAGAATTTTTATCAGGCAAAGACACTGTAGAGGGAGAACAGGAATCAGGCCATCACATTATGCCCCAAATGTAGAAGAGCAGCTGAATCTGATTGCCCTGCCCCTCTAAGTGCAGTGAAATTCTGGGAATTGGGATCATCCGTCACTTCAGACTTGTCATATTCTGCTGAAATAAAACATATAGTCTAATTTGCAAAGTTCTCTTGTGGGAAGAGTATATAACCTCTGCCTCGGTAATTCCATTAGGAATTTATCCAACCCAAAATCTAAAATGCAGAAAAAGATCTACATGTTGGATGCTTATGGCAGCCTTCTTTAAAATTATAAAAATTGGAAGCAAACAAAGACTCAAAAAGAAATACTGATGGTTAAACAATGTAATACATCCACAAATATTATGAAATGTAGCAATTGAATATTCAAAGTATATTTTATAGGAGAAATTATTCATGGCCTATTATTTGGTTAAAAATAGAATGAATTGTATTTTGTAAACCAGTGTTTCTACATTTTTATGAGCCTGAAGGCTAAGACCATTGACTACTTCTAATTGTTGGGACTAAGGGTGATTTTAATTTTCTTAAGGCTTTTGATCTTCTCTGAATCTTTAATAATCTCCAATAATTAATAACAAAAATACAAGTTTTAGAAGTTTCTTTTCTCAATAATAATATTATAAATCAACATTTTTACAAGAATCCTTAAAAAGTGGTATTAAACCATTTGACACAGATATTCGAATTTGCCTACTTAGAGTAGAAGTGAAGGACTAGTGCTAGGCATAATCAAGCAGATATAGACCCTGTTCAGTATTCATTTCCTTTTCCACTTTTACTTTTGTATCTGTTTGATTTTCTTGACCTACTGTAATCTTCCTTTTACCTTGTGCTCACAAAAACCTTTCTACCAGGCAAATCTAACCATGATACTCCCCTGAAAAGAGCTCTATGATGGCTTTCTGTTGTCATTAAGATAAAGTTTTTGCCTGTTTTAGTTAATTCTCTCACTTAAAATCAGACCCAATCTCAATATCCATTTTTTAAATTTCTTAATTTTTTTAATAAACATATAATGTATTATTAGCCCCAGGGGTACAGGTCTGTGAATCTCCAGGTTTACACACTTCATAGCACTCACCATAGCACATACCCTCCCCAATGTCCATAACCCCACCACCCTCTCCCTCCCCCCTCCCTCAGCCACCCTCAGGTTGTTTTGTGACATTAAGAGTCTCTTATGGTTTGTCTCCCTCCCGATCCCATCTTGTTTCTTTATTCTTCTACCCCCAAACCCCCCACGTTGCCTCTCCACTTCCTCATATCAGGGAGATCATATGATAGTTGTCTTTGTCCCATTGACTTATTTCGCTAAGCATAATACCTTCTAGTTCCATCCACGTCATTGCAAATGGCAAGATTTCATTTCTTTTGATGGCTGCATAGTATTCCATTGCATATATATACCACATCTTCTTTATCCATTCATCTGTTGATGGACATCTAGGTTATTTCCATAGTTTGGCTATTGTGGACATTGCTGCTAGAAACTCAATATCCATTTTAATAAAGGATAACATTAATTTTATATTCTTAAGAAGTCTAGGTAGATGAGAGAATTGATGAAAGATCTATAGGAGAGAATTCCTCAAGTAATAGAACTGAGACTGTAATGCTACCCAAAGTTTCTCTGTATAAGTTTTCCACTTCAGTCTCTATTCTCTTTCCTTTTTATTGGTGAATGTAAGCTTTATTTTTCACTGCATTTAGATGTTCTCCGTGTAGTAGGGAACAGGATTACTCTCAGCCTGATTAGCAACTTGAACAGAAAGGGTTTCTATCAATAGTTACATATTCATCCCATCGGAGGATTACAATTAGAGTGTTTGTACCACATGCCCACTCCTAGGACAATTTCTGTGTCCAGAGGATTAGACTGCTATGGCCAAGGCTGAGTCACATTATTCTCTTCAACCAGGGGCAAGAATAGAAGCCATCTGCAAAGAGAAAGGGGGATGTGCTGGGAGATATAAGGTAGCAATTAAGACACACTGTTAAAAAAGGGCTTTGTAAATAGACCCAAGTCCACTTCTTAATTTTTTTTAAAGATTTTACTTATTTATTTGACAGAAATCACAAGTAGGCAGAGAGGCAGGCAGAGAGAGCGGGGAGGAAGCAGGCTCCCCGCTGAGCAGATGCGGGGCTCGATCCCAGGACCCTGAGATCATGACCTGAACCGAAGGCAGAGACTTTAACCCACTGAGCCACCCAGGCGCCTCTCCACTTCTTAATTTTTATTGGCCATCGCACTTTTTGTGCCAGAAAGAACTATAGGCATTCTAAAATATTCTATGCTGGTTCGCGATCTCTATTTTTATAAAAAGTATTTTCTCAGTCTGGAAACACAATGAATTATTCACCTAGAAAATACTTCTTTTAGTTTCACTCCAAGAAGTCTTTTTGCTGACTCCTGCTGGTAGGTCTTAATCTGCTTCCACTGCAGTGATATTCTGCATTTCCCACCGTATTGTATGCTTCTCGACAGCAGGTTTGGGCTGGGGCACCGTATCATTTTACGTGTATATCCTCAAAATTATATAAGACTCTTAGTATATAAAAAGTATCTTAAAATCTATTAAATAAATGTGGAATAAATCACCAGTTTTCTAAAAAGACACATAAAGAAAAGAAGGAATCCAATAAGTTAATCTGGACAAAATGGTTATTCACATATAAGGTAAATCATTTGATTCTTATTTCATGCTATATACAAAAATCAACTCCAGGACCATTGAAAATTTAAATGTGAAAAGCAAAATTTTAAAATATTTACAGGAAATCTAAATAATAACTGACCCTTGGAGAACGTTGGGATTTATTAATAGACTTTTCAAAAATAAATTGATACATTTGATTGTATTAAAACTGAGAAGTGTCATCAGAAGATGTCTCAAAGTATCTTAAATTGAATGTCCTAAAAGCATAACCCAAGATGGGGAATTCTGTGCAAGTAATTTAAATAACTGCTTTGGTTAGTAAAGGCAGGTTTTTTTTTTTTTAAGATTTTATTTATTTGACAGAGAGAGATCACAGGTGGGCAGAGAGGCAGGCAGAGAGAGAGAGAGAGGAGGAAGCAGGCTCCCTGCAGAGCAGAGGGCCCGATGTGGGACTCGATCCCAGGACCCTGAGATCATGACCTGAGCTGAAGGCAGAGGCTTAACCACTGAGCCACCCAGGTGCCCCCTGTGCAAGTAATTTATTGAGGACATGCTCTTAGGAGGAACCTGTAGGGAAATGAGGAAAGCAGTATAGGAAGGGGATGTGGCTGAGTGAAAACATGGTCTCAGCTCAATGCCTTAATCCCATGGGAAACTCTGGAGCATGAATTGTACCACAGAGCAAATCTTGAGATAAGGGGATGAGCCTCTTTCATATGTTATTAGTTCTTGGTGGCAGGCTGATCCCCAGGGTTTGGGTGAAGCAGATCCATTGCCCAATCACTTTTCTTTGAAGGATACAGTTGTAAAAAACTACCAGTTAACATTCTGAAAACAGAATCTACCAGGAAAGTCAGAAAACAAGATAAAAACCACATGAAGATACTTCTGATGCATATAACAACGTATTTGTATCATGAATACATAAGGAAGTTCTATAGATAAAAACGAATATGGCCAATGTGTGAAGATACTCTCAACATGATTAGCAATTGGGGAAATGTAAATCAATATCATAATGGGATACCTTTTCACATTTACTCGTTTAACAAAATATAAGAAGCCTTATAATAATTACTGCAGAGAATGTGGATCATTGATATTCCTTGCACCCTCTTGGTAGTCTATATATATATATATATATAGAGAGAGAGAGAGAGAGAGAGAGAGAGAGATTTTATTTATTTATTTTAAAGATTTTATTTATTTATTTGGCAAAGAGAGACACAGTGAGAGAGAGAACACAAGCAGGGGGAGTGGGAGAAGGAGAAGCAGGCTCCCCACTGAGCAGGGAACCCCATGTGGGGCTTGATCCCAGGACCTTGAGATCATGACTTGAGCTGAAGGCAGATGTTTAAGGATTGAGCCACCCAGGTGCCCCAGTTGTTAGTGGTTTTAGAAATTGTTATTCCTTTATAAAAGCAACTTGGCATTTTCCTGTAAAGAAAAATATTTACATAACTTACAACCCAGCAACTCTACTTCCAGGTATATATTCAAAAGAATGTTGACCTATTCATGGCAACATTATTCATGAAAAAAACAAAAACAAAAACAAAAAAACCTTAAAAATAACCCAAATTTCTGTGAATAAAAAATTAAAATCAGGCTCCAAAAAACTAAATACAACATAATTTTAATGTAAAGTTCAAAAATGAAAAAAACTGAACATGAACACAAATTCAAAGGAATGATAAGCATAAAATTCAGATTAAAGATGCTTTATGGCTGGACAATAAATCAGATTGGTGAAAAGAGGAAGGGAGAGTATGTTGATAATAGCGATTGGAATTTTGCTATTTTTATTTAAAAATAAAGTAAAAATAAACATTTTTATTTAAAAATAAACTTTTAAAATTTTAGTTGTAGGAATATGTGGTGGATTCATGGGTATTAATCATATTAACACATATATACACATATATTACTATGATCAGTTCACTGAATTGATGAGGACTGATAAACCTAAGGATATGTTAATTCAATCTTGTTCATCTGTGTTCTATGTAAGTAAAATTTAGATTCAAGGGATAAACTTATAACCACATGGCTCTGAAAATTCCACTTAGTTGAACATACTGCATTAAAATCTAATATCAGAGGAAGAGAATTGATTTTTCTCCCGTTTATTTCCCATGGAATACTGCATAAGACTTTAGAATCTATCTTAACCTTTCTCATCTGAAAAATGGGATTAAAAGTAGTTGTCCTTACACTCTTGCCTGTATCTTGATATTCAGGAGAGACCACGTCTGTGAGTTCATTGTCTAAATTGTAGATAGACACAGATACACATATGGATATGGTGATGATGATGAGGTAGTAATCTTGTCATCATGACAAGTATTTACTGAATGTGTCCTGTGTGCCAGGCATGGTGCAAGTCCTAGTCCAGCTATAAAGATGTATGTGTAGCTGATAACTGTAATAAGACTGGTAAATGTTCATATAGGAATATGATCAGGATATTGTTGAAGCACAGAAGAAGGAACAATAGAATAAATTATAGGTGACTTCTCAGGAGATAAAATTGTGGTAGGTCTTGAATGATTGGTAGTTTACCAAGAGAGAAGAGAAGACAACATTCCAGGTAGCTTGAACAGTATGTTACCTGGATGGGTTTGGGAAATGCTGGGTTTTTGGAGTCACAGAGGCAGAAAGCTGTAATCAAAATGAATTTCAGCTGGTGACAGCAGTGACCAGAGCTCAAATTCCAGAGAATGAAAAAAATTATTATACCTGTCATGACTAAAAAAAGCTCCTTGTGTTTAATTTGTCCTAAACCAAATCTTTTTTCAAATATTCATAAAGTCCCTTCACAGAGAATAAATAAATTACTGAAATGTACTGTGTTTTCTGAGTCTAAGGAGCTATGAAATCCATTTATAATTAACTTTTAAAAAAGAGAACTATTTCATGAATCATAAATACCATTTGTATTATCACTGTGAGATCATTTCCTTCATACAGAGGAGAATAAACTTCAGGGCTCTATCAACTCCACCCAATTCATTAAAACTTGTCTTTGATTCTTAAGAAATATCCTAAGTTTTTTTTTTCTCCTTCTCTAAATTTCCTACTAAGCTATTCTTTAAATTAGTCTCAGTTCTTTTAAATTTTTTAAACTGTCTTGTGCTCGCTTCGGCAGCACATATACTAAACTGTCTGAGAAAAACCACAGGACTCATATCATTTGAAGACCTTTCATTCATGAGTTTAAAAAAAATCCCCCAACCAACAGCAACCAAAAGATGATTGTATTTCCTATTACTACTGTATGAATGGGGCCTTTTAAGGTGTCCTTTTATTGTAGTAATGTTGGACATGGACTACTATTTTATTGTATGATTAATCCTGTATTTTTGGATGTTTAATTATTTTAAAAGAAGAGTGAACTGGCTTATCATCCCTGACTGTGTTAGAGAAAATGTGAGAGATGTCCTTCAAAACAGTGGTCAGCAAGTTTTTAATTCTTTCATTTTTTTCTTTATTGGTTCAATTGCTTTATTTTTCAGAGTCAGTTCATTTCACCTTGGTTGAGAAACTAAGCAGCTTCTGGAAGAGTTTAATTCAGAATCTTTTAGCAGGTCTAGGGCTTCATTTGGTGTATTGAAAGATCAATGCCACTTAGCTGATAGGTATCTTTTGTCATAAATGTTGTCAACCTTTGGTGGTTTCTTCCTTGTTTGTACTCTCCTTTCGCTTGAAAGGAATTTTCTGAGTTATTAGGTATACTCTCTTAATTGCCATTTCTAAGCTTATTATTTCTAAGTTTCTACCTGGCCCCAACCTCTCCCTTTAGCTCTAAAGCCATATGTCCAAATTTGTATATCAATTCGAGTGTCCCCTAAGCATCTCAGTCTTAGAATTTTCAGAACAAAATTCTTATTTTCTGCCCACCTCCACAATGCACTTCAACATGTATTCCAGTATTAATCACCTCCAAACAAGAAACCTGGGAACACCCTTGACCCATTCTTTCCATGGACCAATTTCCAACTTCTAGAGATGGTTATCTCTAAAGATATTTTTTTCATGTCCCTTTGTATTCCCTCAGTTCTAACCCTGATTATTCTATATCCCCATTCTTATAATGCCCCCTTAAATAATTTTCTGCTTCTATCCTTTCCCTTTTCATATTTATTCTTCATATACCCACAGGAATGTATCAAAATGAAAATATACATATGTCTCTCAACTGCTTACAACCTTCTGATGGTTTCACATTGCCCCTAGGAAAAATAAAAATAATTGAACATGTAATACATAGGCCATCAAAGTGGAGCTAATAATCTCTTCAGGCCTAAGGTCTCAGATTACTCCTCTCTTCACTTTCTAAGATCTAAGCACACTGAACTATGGACATTTCCTGAATTTGCTATACTACTTTACCACAGTGGCTTTGAATGTTCCTTTTGCTTGAAACCTCTTTCCTTTCTATTTTTCCTATTCCTACCCTTTCTTTAGAGATAGCTCAAGCTTCACCTCACTTTTGATACTTTGTCTCTGGAGAGAGCTAACCATTTCCTCCTCCTCTGTGTATACAGATTTTTGCACTCTCCATAGCATCCATCAAACGGATGGATTTATTTTATTTACTTTATTCACAAGTCTAAATCTCTTAATTAGGAGTATTTTAAGAGCAGAGCCCATGTCCTATACATCTCCTAGCATTCCAATCTGACCTAGAATAGGAGTCTAGTGAATATTAGTTCCATAGTTAAATGGATTGCTTAAAGAAACAAAATGAGAGCCACAAAATAGGTAATGTTCTTTCTCCTGTCTTCCTTTCTTTTTTTTTTTTTAAAGATTTTATTTATTTATTTGAGAGAGAGACAGTGAGAGAGAGCATGAGTGAGGAGAAGGTCAGAGGGAGAAGCAGACTCCCCATGGAGCTGGGAGCCTGATGTGGGACTCGATCCCGGGACCCGGGGATCATGACCTGAGCCGAAGGCAGTCGTCCAACCAACTGAGCCACCCAGGCGTCCCGCTCCTGTCTTCCTTTCAGTCCAAGGATTAAGTTCTTCTCAGGATGATTGTGGAAATGCCCACATTGTTGATGACAATCTCCACCTTTCACTAGAAAAGGTATGTTTGGCTCTATGGCCATAAGATAATGACACAGGAGGGCAATGGTCCAACACCTATACCATTTGAAAGGCTGATACTTACTTCTGACTTCACACTTGCCTAAGGTCACAACACTAGGAAGAGATGGAGCTGAGATTCAAATCCAGTCCAGTCTGAGTGGTGCCAAGCACACCAGCTCTTTTTCCAGTTTCTCTTCTAGCTTGCGTTAAATACTGAGCCTGCATTTTTTCCCCTTATAATCATGGAGTCTCTATTACTAATCTCTTTTGATCTACTATAGGCATATGCATCTTGGTCAAAACAAGCAATAATTTGCAGCCTAAACTTCTACTTAATGAAGAAATCGTTCTCTCAAAGAAGCAACAAAGTATGCAAAACAATAGTTTTGCTAAAACATACATTCAATTTGCATTGTCAAACAGCACATTGATCCTTTTAGTCTAAAACATATGCACTCATGGTTATTTCACTATTTTCTCCAAGAGCGGGGGGATGGTGGTAAGATGGGATCTAAATACATATATCCAGATGATTCTTCCCACAACAAAGCAATAATGAGCTTTAAAATTTAATTAAAATACCTACCCCTTAGGAAATAGAAAGGCTCTGATATTACTTAAATAATTTCCACTTGAGGTTTAAAACAAAAAATGTGAAAGTAATCCATGAATGAATGAAAAATAACGCAGTAATAATAGTCACAATAGCAATATATCAGAGCTATTTACCAAGTTTATTTTTAAGCACTTTCATGTATGTTAATCTATTTAATCCTTCCAATTACTCTTTGCAGTAGATAAGTTATCTCCATTTCACAGATATCTTAAGATATTATTTAAGATACTGTCTGAGATGTACAGATGAAGTTACTTGTTTATCGCCATATAGCAATAAATGATAAAGCTAGAATTCAAATTCTGAAAGTTGAATTTCAGAATCTATGCTCTTAACCACAATACCTAAGTGAGTGATATAGATGCCATATTATAAAACACATGTATATGTGTATGCATGTACTCAATTCTCAGATTTGTATATATATAGATGAACATGTATATGCATACACTACATATAGACACATTCCCACATGCGTTCTATGCATATACATAGAGAAATGGAGACATACATATTTATACACACACATATGAAAATATACAAAATGTGATTAATGTAAAATAGAAATATAGCAATCACATTGGTAACTTTTCTTGCAAAAATCCAACTGGGCCTCTAAATCCAACAATAAGAAAAAGAAAGAAAAATTCCCTCACAATTATATTTAGCAAATGTTTTCCAAGAAATATTGTTTAATCACTTCAGGGAAGCAGAACTTTCTAAGGCTGCAGCCAAGTTAAACTTTCAAAAATTGTTTTTGTAATGTTTACCCAGTGAGATCATATTTTTATTGCCTTGATGAAATACAGGTGCAAAATCTAAATCCATCAGCCCCTATAGTGCAGTTTCCTGCTGAGTTTCTTTCCCAGCAGGGCTAAAACCCTTCTGCCTCTTTTTTCCTACCTTTGTCCTTCACCCCAGAATTTGTTGAACTCATGTGATTCTCATGCTATCCATTGAAAGGAAAAGCAGAAGGAAAATACTATTGACTAAGCACCTACTATATTCAGTAGCTTTAACAAGCAATATTTCATGAAAGTGACTCAATGATACTACGTGGTAGACATTATTTTTACAGAAGGAGAAATGTGGGCCCAGAGAAGTTAAGCAACATACTCAGGAAAACAAAGCTATTAAGTAGAGCCAGAAAATTGGGGTGTTCCATTGTAATCATAGCAGAACAAAAGAATTATAGAACACTATTGGAGGGGACTTTATTTATCCCATCGTAATTGTCTGTTTACTATGTACTCCTGGAGGGAAACAAATAATCCTATATGTATCTGAACTTCCAGCCACATGCATTGTGCTGGGACAGAGCACCCACTGGATAGCTGTCCAATTTAAAAAAAAAACACAAAAACTGATTTCAAAAATACATTACGATATCCAAAGGTTAATATGTGTCAAACATTTTGCTATCTTTGTCCTATACCTTCTTTCATTTAATGGACTCTAACACAGCTTCCTAACATCCCATTTGAAGAAACTGAGGTCCAGAAAGGTAAAGCAGTTTGTCCAATGATGGCCAATGGGTTTGGAAGTGACCATTTGGAATTTGTGCTCTTTGCACACCACAAGAAATAATTCTTCATTACTGCTGTATTTGTGTTTTAGGTGATTTGAACTAAACAGATTTGAATCAAATGGAAAAGAAAACTATAGATTCCTTACCCATCTAAATTGCCAGTGCCAGTTCACAGACCAGATGGAAAGAATGTTGACTCTTAATACTGCTAGGAGGTTAGGGCAGCATTTTTGTTTTCATAAGCAGGGCAGCAGCACCTTTAGCCTGGAGCCCATGCTCCAGGGGGCCAGAACCAACAACTATGAACCAGAAGGGTAACAGCCTCTGCTGGGAATTCAGACCCACAAATCCCTGCATGGAAGATAAAATCTTTTTTCCTTCTTAATTCAATCACATACCCAACTGGCAATCTTACATATCAAAATGGGAATCCTGGGAGGCTGTTGGAATATGCAGATCAACAGAAGCTAATTAGCATTAACTTGCAGCCCTCCCGAACTGATTGGCAGCACAGCTGTGGGGACCCAACAAAACATGCTGAGTTGCATGTTTGTCAGGCCACCTGCCACTTGGCGGAATCCAAAATAGTGCAAACCACCATGCCATAATAACTTGGTGACCTTAGTTTGAGAGGAGTAGGAAATAGACATATTTGGATCATGGAGTAATTAGTACTGCCTTCACCTGACATTCATTCAACAATAGGCTTCATGGAAGTACCTTCCTCATCTGACACTGTGATGTCTTAATTGAGATTGACAGCTTCTTCCTGAGGCTACCAGTTCTCCATGAAGTTTGCAATCTTACTTAGAATCACTACAGGCTACAGGCATTAAAACACCAATGCAATTTCATTTCCAGCCTCCTAGAGCCTGGATCTTGTCTCTTAAACCAAGAGCATTTTTTAGGAATCCACACAAAATACATTAGTGCAGGTACACGGAGCCTGAGAGTCACCTGACTGGGTGACCTTATGTAAGTTACCTAACTTCCTAAACCTCAGACTCCTCATCTGAATTGTAGCACTTCATGGAGTTATTGTCAGCATTGGATTAGGTAATGTGTGAAAATCCCTAGCACAAAATAGGGGTTCAATAAGTGACAGCCACTTTTTTATAGTAATTAAAATACATACATACACATACTCAAGAACAGGGGCTAACCATTTGGATCTAAGTTTTATAATCTATAAGTGGGGGAAAATGTTGTAAAAATATTTATAATAGGGGCACCTGGGTGGCTCAGTGGGTTAAAGCCTCTGCCTTTGGCTTGGGTCATGATCCCAGGGTCCCAGGATCGAGCCCCGCATTGGGCTCTCTGCTCTGTGGAGGGCCTGCTTCCTCCTCTCTCTCTGCTTGCTTCCCTGCCTACTTGTGATCTCTCTTTCTGTCAAATGAATAAATAAAATCTTTAAAAAAATATTTATAATAAATCATTGCTTTTAGTTGGGAAATTTGCAAATTACATTATAAACTTTCATTTTATTTGAGTCTCTCTCTCTATATATATATATGTGAAAAATAAACTTTAGTAATAATGAAGACAATTGCTAGCATCTATTGAGAAATTACAATGTCAAACATTATATTATTACATACATACGATCTTATCTAAACTTCACAAGCCCAGGAGATAAGTACTCAAACATCTTACATTTAAAATGAAAACTAAGGCTCAGGAAGGTCTATTAACTTGCCCAAGGTGAATCTTTTAATTCAGTGCTTTTTGTCTTCCTGCAGATTTTGGACGACCCAAATAATAGCTATATTTTGCACTTACTTGTGCTTCATTCTTATTAGAGAACTGAGCTCCCTATTAAAGTCTGCAGGAGAAATTGAGTATTTTTCTCGGCTGTAGAAATGATGTATGGAGTGAGTGCAAGGTTGGGGAGACGGCTAGGTTTCAACTTGGTGGTTTCTAAGATCCATTTCAAATCTGAGAAACTAATTGACATATTTATAGCCTCTTTATTATAGTTAAGAGATAACTTATCTAAAGTTCCTTTTAGCTCCAGTAGGTGAGGCAAGCGAAGTAATAGCAGCTTCAATTTTAACAGTTTTGACAGTGGTGATCCTGGGAGAGTAGAATTGAGTGTTCTGAATTTTGAGTGGAATAATCCTTCTTTGGATCTGGCAATATCTGTTCTACTGATCTACTTCATGGCGATGTTCTGAGCTATTGTGGGATTTGCTTTTGTTAGAGTTTTGATTGTTTTTGAAAATCCAAATTCCTTCTGTCTATCCATTAATGAACCATTTGTAGTCACCTGCCAGAGTCAGTTCACTGTGCCAGAAATCTTCCTCGTCACTTTCCCCCTTCTCTCTACCATTGCTGGTAAGCCCCTGCTACCGTCACACATGACTTGTGAAATGTCTTAATAGTGTATACACTTGGAATGAATGAAACTCCAACTTGGAGTTAGCCAAATATGAGTCAGCTCGTATCTTGTCTCTGACCTATTGGTAACAGCAGCTGGAAATTGGATGGATATCACTTCAAAGCCCTATTCTAGCTCACCAGGCAAGTGTGAGAATGAGATCAATGGACCATGAACCAACTAAATGTTTGTACTCTAAATTTGCTCTTAAGAATTGACTATTCTATCAAAGTAGGTTTGGATTGGAGAATGGTGGGCAGAGGGAATATAGTCATAAAATAGGGTGATAGGAGCTGTGGTATCTCTTCTGACATTATCAAATAAAGAGGCAAAATACAAGCAACCAATATTTTGAAAGCACCTGCAGTGTTTAAGGAACTCGAACACCTATTCTCACAGTCAGTCATTTGGCAGATGAAAAGAACTGAGCACAGACTTGGACAGGTGGACAGAGCTAGCAAATGCTGGTTATAAGATTAGAGCCCTGTCTCTATGTTTACGCTCTTTGCTAAATAATTTTATCTCTTAGACTAGAATGCAAGAGATGTGTCAGTTACAGAAAAGAGGGATAGCATGGAAGACTACAATGGGACACAGAGGGTTCTACTCCTCTCTGGTATCAGTGACCCTGGGCAAGTCACTTATCTTAATAATATTAAAAGATACTTTGTATCGGGACGCCTGGGTGGCTCAGTGGGTTAAGCCACTGCCTTCGGCTCAGGTCATGATCCTGGGGTCCTGGGATCGAGTCCCACATCGGGCTCCTTGCTCGGCAGGGAGCCTGCTTCCTCCTCTCTCTCTGCCTGCCTCTCTGCCTACTTGTGTGTACTCTCTCTCTCTGACAAATAAATAAAATCTTTAAAAAAAAAAAGATACTTTGTATTGAGTCAGGTCATGCAATAAGCACCCAACATAATTGCTTGTTTAATTCTTACACTGCCTATGAGAGAGATGTGATTAACTCTATTTTACGGGTTGTTAAATGATTTTTCCAAGAAGTATCTGGTAAGTATCTGGGATATAAATCCAGGTCTGTCAAGCTCCAAACCTCAGCTCTTACAATTCTATCATGAAAACTCACTTATAAAATAGTTTTCAGAATACATAAATACTTTAGTGAAATCATTGCCAGTGAGAGGTAAGCTGAAAAAGACCTAGGATTTGAAAGGCTGAGAAGGGTATTGTATTGATAAATAGGAGAACAGATGGTAGTTGGTTAGGAAAGGAAGCTCTGTAATGTATATAAAGTGCCTATACATAGTGTACAATGACTGACTCTTCATTCTGCCTTCATCTTCCCCTCCATCTTATGCCTATAAGATTTTGACTAATACTGCAGGGTGGTCTCAACTCTTAAACTCAATCTTAGTTCTTTGTTGAAGGCTCCTTATCTTGTCAGCTTGGGCTGCTATAACAAAATACAATAAACTTGGTAGCTTATCAACAGCCAGCTCTCAGATCTCTTCCTATAAGGGTGCTAATCCTATTCATGAGGGCTCCATTTAATGACCTAATGATTTCCCAAAGGCCCCACCTTCCAACATTAATACATGGACATTAGGGTTCTAGCATATGCACTTTGAGGGACACAAACATTAGGTCCCTGGCATTCTTCCCTTGTGTAAGGTAGGCTCTTCCTGTTGCTTAAGAGTATGCATGGGAAAGTAGCAGGAGGAAGAATTCCCGGTTAAAGTGGTCAGGGTTTTTTGGTTTAACATGAAGCCCCCATTGGTCCATTGAAAGGAGCCAGAAAAGTGTCTAGCACAGAGGGAAAAAAGGAAGGAATCTTGAAGCCTGGGAGATCACCTGCCTTAGGCAGGAAAAACAGCATTCAGAATGGACTCTAGGAATTCTCAGGTCTCACTGGGTACCAATATGATTTTTTTCATGGTCAAATTTTGTGGGGTTTTTTTTTTTTTTTGAAAGGTTTTAACAGTGGAGGAAAAAAAAACCCACAACAATCTGGTAATGGAAAGGTGATAGGTAAAAGGAAGATAATCAGAGCCTTTAATTTGACACCAGGTACACCAGCTCTGTGCCCATATACTGTGGTCAAATAAGCCTTCCCTGGTGCTATAGACTAAATTGTGTCCTTTCCAAATTGATCTGTTGAAACCCTAGCTCCCTAGTGTGGCAGTATATAGAGACAGACCTTTTAACAAAAAGGTAAATTACATGAGGGTGGTCCCTAATCTGCTAGGACCATGGCTTTATGAGAATGGGAGGCAGATCTCTATCTTGTAATGACACAGATATCTATCTGTAGGCCAGTAGAGCTTCACCAGAACCAAACCATGTTGGCACTCTCTCTAATTTCTAGCTTCCAGAACTGCAAGAAAATAAATTTCTGTTGTTTAAGCTAGCCAGGCTATGGCATTTTGTTATTAGGTATCCCAAGCTGACTAATATACCTGGCATATTCTATAGGAATTCCTTTAAAGACCAAGCCCGGCCTACTGGATCTGCAGGAACACCATGGAGCACAGGACATGCTGAGATAATAAGGCTCCCGGGTAACTGGTTCAGTCCTAAATTTCAGGGTCAAAATAGCCATCAGTTATTTAGCACCAAGTGTCAAATGATTGACCTAAGATTTGCCATTTAGATATTTCCAAAACCCTGGAAGATAATGTCATTAACCACATGACAAGGAGGAGGAAACTGAGGGTCCAAGGAGAAGCATGATCCCTGAAGGTCCCATATCTAGTATGTGTTCAAGCTTCAAAAGAAATTAGTTTCTGTCTGAAATACTGGATTTTGTCAAAGTTCTCTTGGCTTCTTGTTCTTTAAGGGCAAAGACATTTGAACCTGAATCATGCACTGAAATTAACAAGATATGGTCCTTACTCTTTAATCATATGTGTTCCTGTGTAGTTGGGGTAGTTTGGAGCATGAGGTACAGAGATAGGCAACTATGCAGAGTTTAAGAATTATCTTTATGGTGTTCATGACAAGAGCCTTCACTTCTGTAGGAAACACCATAGAGAGCACAAGTGCAGCAACAAGGATATAGTTCATCAGAAATTGTTGAAATTAAGGTTCCAATACTGGTTCTTGGTTTCCTGGAAATCTGATTTCCAGTTCCTCCTAAAATAAACCTCATTGTGATCTCCATCAACAACTGCTTTCTAACTCTTGTGTATCACACTTTCTCTCCACTTATGGACCAAACCTGGCACTTTGTTGTTCAGCTTTGGCCATTGGTGCACTTTGCTTTGGACTCCATTTCTGACCAGTAGAAATCAGTAGTATGTAATATTGTTTATTCCTAGGGAGAATCTGGATTTCAGCATATTTACATTCAACCTTTTGTAATCCAGGAGTTCCAAGATGGGCACATGAGGGGAAAATGGAGACGAAAGCCTTTGGCCAGTATGTTTTTTTTTTTTTTTTTTTAATTTTAAACAACTTAACTGAGTTATAATAATAATAATAATAATAATAATATAATCTTTTACGGTAAAGATTAAACATTGCAGAGCATTCATATTTGCTACATGAGCAAATATACCAAATGATAACTAACTGAGGTTTTAATAGGTTTATTTTTCTAAACAGGAAGAACTTTGGGTCTCATTTTACACTTATTTCCAATAAAAATTCTAGCAAATTTAAAATATAACATCTTAGAGAATTTGGGCTACTAGAAAAATTCCTTTAATAAACTGACAATCAGCACATTCAAATAAGATGTAGAATGTAGAATTTCAAAACTCATATTCAGATTGTGCTATGTTTTATGTGTCCTTCTTTACTGGCATATTTAAATTTATTTTTTTCAGGATTGTCCTTGAACTGTCGCCCACACAGCACATGTATTATTGTCCTTTCTTGGTTATCTTACCATATGAGTTCATGAGAATATTCCATGTCTCCTTCTCCGTTGCCCTGCAGTTGTCCACATAACTACTTTGTCTCTGATGCTGCCAGGTTCTTACTCTTCTTCTGAAGAGCAGCTTGGGAGTGAAACTGTGATTATGACCTTTATTTAACTATCAGTAAAACAAGAGTAGTTTTATGGGATTTTAAAGCTAAACAGACACTAACACTGAACATTAAATTGCTATAGTCTCAATGGTTAATTTTAAAGTTTTTTTTTTTTCCTTCTCTGAGAACATTTTGAGCTGAAAGCAGGAGATACTTAAGGATTCTTAGATCCAAATAATATATGAGCCAAACCATGGAACACATCTTATTTCAACATGAATCCTGAGCACCTAGCTCAGGTACCTAGCATATGTTTGGTACCTAGCATATGTTTGTTCTTAATTAGAAAGCATTTCTTTCTTCACCCATACTTCTGTGTGTGTGTGTTTTAATATTTTATTTATTCATTTGACAGACAGAGATCACAAGTAGGCAGAGAGGCAGGCAGAGAGAGCAAGAGGGAGAAGCGGACTCTCTACTGAGCAGGGAGCCCGACGAGGGGCTTGATCCCAGGACCCCGAGGCCATGATCTGAGCCGAAGGCAGACGTCAACCCACTGAGCCACCCAGGTGCCCCACCCATGCTTCTGTTTTTATTTTCTTTTTGGTATTTTACTTCTCAGCTCAATGGTCTCTAAACATCTTGAACTTACCGGGTTTCACATGAAAATAAAACTATTGGTAGATATTAGAGATCATGCAGTCACCTTGCTCCCACAGGGTGATTTAAATGTTCCTAGAATACTGAGAAAGACTTGAACCCCCTTTCTGGTTATACTGTTGCAATCACATGGTCAGGAGCTAAACTCAACTCTTCTGTTCTTATTTTGGAAGTGCCTCTAAGGTTGGATGTCAGATGGCTAGGATGACTGGACATCTAAAGTCTATTCAAATGTAAGTATTATAAGATGTTCTCTCATTCATTTACTCCTTTAAGAGATAAATATGGACTATCTACAATGTGCCAGTCCTGGTGTTGGAAACTGGGGATAAAAGAAAGATACAGTCTTTGCCCTCAAGAAGCTTATAATACAATTGGGCAGGGAGATAATCGACTCCAACATGTGCTGATTGCTATATTGGAGTGAATAATGTGCTCTGGAAGCAGAGAAGGGAGTGAAAAATGTTGCCTGAGTGTCGGGGAAGCATGTTTATTTTGTGGGTGTACATACTCTTTTGTCACTGGAAGCCCTGAGGACAATTTTTACACATACTCATTTGGTAAAATAATATTTCTAAAATATTTTACTGTCCTTAGATCATAAGGAAAATGATTCATACAGCATAGCAGGACATGAAGCACCAGAATACTGGATTAATACTTTTTAAGTATTTACAGTCATTGCTGTGAAATGACCTTGAAGGATTTTAATTTATTTTGTGACAATGGATGCAAACAGAAGCTAGCTGGACAAACGACCCTTTTCATCTTGACCCAAGAATATCTTCTCCCTAATCTGCCGGTATTAAGAAAACCTTTTTTTCTCTACTTTCCCTTTTGTATCTCCCCCCTCCCTTATCTTCTTTTCCCTTCAAGTATTTTTTTGGCCCTTGCCTTGTGTCAGACTATGTAGTAGGTACTGAGCATACACAGATGGCTAAAAATAGTCTAGCAAAGGAGACAAATCTACTCTAGTCACTAGGCCATATGCTTTAATAGAAGGATGTGTAATATGCTGGTGATGCTTTAAGGAACAATTATATCTGCCTCAGGGGAATCCAAGGTTTATGAGAGGAGGTGGTATTTGAACAAGGTTGTGACAGACATTCTTTCTTTCTTTGTTTCTTTTTTTAAGATTTTATTTATTTATTTGAGAGAGAGAGAGAGAGAGACAATGAGAGCATGAGAGGGGAGAAGGTCAGAGGGAGAAGCAGACTCCCTGTGGAGCTGGGAGCCTGATGCAAGACTTGATCCCCAGACTCCAGGATCATGACCTGAGTTGAAGGCAGTTGCTTAACCCAATGAGCCACCCAGGTGCCCGAGACATGCATTCTTATATAAAATCTAGTGACCTAATTAGTATCTGGACAATTGTAGCAGTCAATGCAATTAAGAGGGGAGTCTTCATAAGAATAATGTACAGATCACAAATACCCAAAGAAAATGAAAACTTTAATTAAAAAAATGTTCCTCTGCTTATTGTAGCATTATTTGTAATAACTAAGCTATGGAAGCAACTGAAGTATCCTATTGATAGATGAATAGAAATGTGGTGTATACGTATACAATGGAATATTGTGGTATATACATATACAATGAAATATTACTCAACCATAAAAAAGAACGAGATCTTGCTATTTGCAACATGGATGGACCTAGAGGGAAATAGCAAAGTGTAATAAAGTGTAGAAGCACAAATACCGTATGATTTCACTTATATGTGAATCTGATAAACCAAATAGAAACAGACCCATAAACACAGAAAAAGCTGGTGGTTGCTAGAGAAAAGGGACTGGTGGGGGGAGAGGCAAAATGGGGAAGGGGGCGTGGGAAGTACAAGTTTCTGGTTATGTCATGTAGGTCATGGGGATGAAAGGTATAACAAAGGGAATATAGCCGAAGGTACTGAAATAGCATTGAATGGTGACAGATGGTAGCTATACTTCTGAGTATAACATACAGATTTGTCAAATCACAATGTTGTACAACTGAAACTAATGTAACATTGTGTCAACTATACTTCAATTAAAAAATTCTATCCCTGAAATCCTTACACTCAATTCAGAATTATTTCATAAATGTTCTTTTGAGGCTTTTTTTTTTTAAATGAAAGCTGGATTGGCTGAGTTTTCTTGCAAATTCAGTGCAATTGGGATTAACATTCTTTGTGCTTGATGCTCTTTGAAGAATAAAGGGCTACTAAATGTTTTTGAAATTCAATTCTAATAGGTAGTCTCCACAGCATTCATATAAGATCATGCAATCTGTTTAGGTCCAAATCCAAGGAACACTATTCAGAAAGACCATAATATGATTTTTTTTATATGAGTTGGGCAGTGCAACAGTTATGATAGCTTCTAAGATAATCTCTTATTTGGCTTCTTTTTGTCTTTTGCATATGTATATACATACACATCTACATTTACATATATATGTGCATATGCATATATAGATATATATTTTTCTATATTTTCTGTATTTACATACATATATAAATATGGAAAACTATACATAGCTAATGTGTATAACTTACTCAGTTATCACAAAGTGAACATACCAATGTAATAAACTTGCAGACAAGAAACAGAACTATACTGAAATATTTCCATAAATTTCCCCTTATGCCCTTTCTGTTTGTTACTCCCACAAATTTAACCATCCTGATTTTGAACAGTGTTAACTAGCTTTGCCTATGTGTGTATGAGAGTTTTAATTAGGTCTACATTTTTTATGTATTTAAATTTAATTAACATACAATTTTATATTAGTTACAAGTATACAACCTATTGATCCAACAATCCTATACATTATTTAATATGCTCACCATGATATGTATAATCATTATTTGTCATCATACAATATTATTGCTCTATTATTGGCAACATGCCCTATCCTGTACTTCTCATTTGTGACTTATTTTATAGTAGTTTTTTGGTGGAGTCTTTAGAATTTTCTGTATATAATCATGCCACCTGCAAATACTGGTAGTTTTACTTCTTCCTTACCAATTAGGATGCTTTTTATTATTATTTTTTTCTTACCTAATTGCTGCATTAGGACTTTCAGTACTATGTTAAATAAAAGTGGTAAGAGTAGACATCCTTGTTTTGTTCCCGATCGTAGAGGAAAACCTTTCTTTTTTTTTTCACCAATGCGTATGATGTTAGCTATGGGTTTTTCATACACGGCCTTAATTACATTGAGGTATGTTAACTCTAAGCCACTTTGAGTTTTTATCACGAGTGGATGTTGTATTTTGCTAAATGCTTTTTCTGCATCTGTTGAGATGATCACATGGTTTTTATCTCACCTCTTGTTAATGTGATGTATCACATTGATTTGCAAGTATTGAACTACACTTGCAACCCTGGAATAAATCCCACTTGATTTAGTAGTGGGGATAAATCCCACTACTTGATTGTAGTGACTTTTTTAAAATGCATTGTTGAATTTGGCATGCTAATATTTTGTTGAGGGATTTTGCATCTATGTTCATCAGAGGTATTGGAAGACTGTATTGTTTCTAGGGGTTTATCTATTTCTTCTATGTGGTCCAATGTGTTGGCATGTAACTGTTCATAATATTTTCTTATAATCTTTCATACTCTGTGATGTTATTTGTTATGTCTTCTCCTTTATTTTTTATTTTATGTGTTTGAGTTCTATTTTTCTTGAATTTGGCTAAAGGTCTATCAATTTTGTCTATCTTTTCAAAGAACCAGCTTTTGGTTTCATTGATCTTTTGTATTTTTTTTTTTTTTTTGGCCTCTATTTCATTTTTCTGCTCTAATCTTTATTATTTCCTTCCTCTTACTATCTTTTAGCTTTGTTTTTTCTAGCTCCTTTAGGCATAATATTAGGTTGTTGGAGATTTTTCTTGCTTCTTGAAATAGGCTCGTATTGCTAAAAATTTCCCTGTTAGAACTGTTTTTCCCATGTCCCAAAGATTTTATGCTGTTTTATTTTAACTTTCATTTGTCTTCATGTATTTTTTTATTTCCTCTTCAATTTCTTGGTTGACCCTCTGGTTGTTAGAATCATGTCGCTTAGCTTCCATGTGTCTGTCCCCCCGCCCCCGCCAGTTTTTCTTGTAGTTGATTTCTGGTTTCATACTGTTGTGGTCAGAGAAGATGTTTGATAGGATTTCAGTTTTCTTAAATTGACTGAGACTTGTGGTGTAACATATGATCTATCCTGACTATTCTATGTACACTTGAAAAGAATGTTACTCTGCCATTTTGGGATGGAATGTTCTGTACATTATCTGTTAGGGCCATCTGGTCTATCATTCAAAGCTGCTGTTTCTTTGTTGAAAATCTGTCTGGATGATTTATCCATTGATATAAGTAGGGTGTTAAAGTCCCTATTGTATTACTGTCAACTTCTTGCTTTATGTCTATTAGTATTTGCTTTATATATTTAGGTACTCCTATGTTAGGTGTAATGATATTAACAATTGTTATATCCTCATTATATTGATGCCTTTATCATTATGTAAGGACTTTGTCTCCTGTTACAGTCTTTGTTTTAAAGTCTATTTTGTCTGATATAAGTATCGGTATCCTAGATTTTTGCGGTTGTTGTTGCTTCTATTTGCATAGAATATATTTTCCATCCCTTCACTTATATTTCATTCGTATCTATAGGTCTGAAGTAAGTTTCTTATAGGTAGCATATAGTTGGGTCTTGTGTGTGTGTGTGTTTCCCCCCATTCTATCACCCTATTTCTTTTGATTGGAACACTTAGTCCATTTACATTTAAAGTAATTATTAATAAGTATGTACTTGTTACTATTTTGTTAGTTTTCTGGTTGTTTTTATAGTTCTTCTGTGTTCCTTCTTTTATATATACATATGTATAATTTATGTGTATATAAATTATATATGCATATATAATTTTTAAAAATTATGTTAAGTTAGCTGACATATAGTACATCATTAGTTTTTGATGTAGTGTTCAACAATTCATTAGTTTGTTTCCCAGAGTCCAGAGTCTCTCACGGTTAGTCTTTCTGATTTCTTCCCCTTCAGTTTTCCCTCCCTTCCCTTATGGTACTCTGTGCTATTCTTTATGTTCCACATATGAGTGAAACCATATGATAATTTTCTTTCTCTGCTTGACTTATTTCACTCAGCATAATCCCCTCCAGTTCCATCTGTGTCGATGCAAATGGTGGGTATTCATCTTTTCTCATAACTGAGTAATATTCCATTATATATATGGACCACATCTTTAACCATTCATCTGTTGAAGGACATCTTGGCTTCTTCCTGTAATATATTTTTGATTTGTGGTTACCATTAAGTTCATACCTTATGCATATGACAATACTTATTAAAATGATGGTCATTTAAGTTTCAACACATTCTAAAAGAATGAAATTTTTACTACACTTCTGTTCTACTTATATGACATCATATTTTAAGTATTACTTTGTATATCCTTTTTAAAAAATATTTTGTAGATTTTACTTTTGCATTTTAGCCTCCATACTACCTTTAGAAGTGGTGATTACCTATATTATGTTTGCTTTTACCTATGAAATTTCTCATTTCATAATTTTCTTCTAGTTATTGTCTCTCATTTCCAGTTAAAGAATTCCTGTTAACATTTCTTGTAAGGCCGGTTTACTGATGGTGAATTTGTTTAACTTTTGTTTGTCTCCTCATTTTGTCAAACTCACCGTGTTTGTCTCTATGCATTAAATAGGTCAGCTATATCTTCTGGTCTTGAAAGCAGCGATCTTGTATATAAAAGAGGTCCTGTGGTGCCATGTACTCCAATTCCCCCTGGTCACAAGAATAAGGTGCTCCAGGAGTGTCCCCTAGTGTTGCACACAAGTAGTGTGGGCTACTTGCACCCCAGTGGTTTGTGTAAGCCATGATTGCCTTCAGCCCAACTGGCTGTGATGATCTGCTTTACTTGCTGTGAGTGCACTGGGCAGGGTTGTGCTTCTGCTGTTGAGACCTGTCTGAGTGTGCCATGGGCTTTTTGGTGAGCAGGACTTGCTTCCTTGCACAGCCAACTAAAAGGTTGGGCTGCTGACACTATAGGCATACTGGTATATTTAGTTATCTTCCCTTCTCCTCAGCTTAAGAATCCTTTGGGAGCAGTACAAGTTCCTGCCACATGTTCCTACAGGAACTGCTTTGGAGGAAACCCTACCAAGGTAGTCAGCTGAATGAATGGGTCTACAGGTTAACAAGGTAGGGGGTAGTGGTATTAGCAAGGTAGATAGAAAGTGTTAGTTTTGACTCCTAAAAGTGTTCGGAATAGAAGGCTGGAGAATAGAAGAGAAATGGTATTTGCCAGCATTTTGGTTCCTGAAGAAATCTGAAAATCCCTGCCTCTACAGTATGTGTCCTAAGATTAGCTAATACATCTCCTTCATGTATACCTTGGGCACTTTTCAAACTGCTGTTTCTGTGCTGTGTCTTGAGCCAAGTTATTTATTATGCTTGTTCTTTAAAGGTGGGGACTCCATTTCCTATTATATCCTGGCTCTCCTGAAGTTAAGCTATGCTGTTTTTCAAAACCAGGGATTGTGGGGTTTAGTCCCTTTGTGGGTCCCCTTTGCCAGGGGTGACTGCTATAGAGTCTGATCCTCTTTTCACTTGTGGTGTCTCTCCTCTTTGTTTGCCCCAGGTTTGGTTCCCAACTGTGTGTCTTCCTCTCCTTCCTTTTTAAATGTGGCCTCTTCTCTAATGATTAATGGCAGAAGTCTGTTCTGCCAGTCTTCAGGTAGTTTTCAGATTTAGTTGCATAGATGTAGCTATTTTCTCAGTATGTCCATGGAACAAGGTGAGCTGAGGATCCTCCTATTCTGCCATCTTTCAAAATCTTTGATATATTTAGTAATACTTGCTATGAGGTTTGAAATATGCATTTTTAGCTAGATCTTAGTATATGTTTAAATATACAATTTCCATATAATATTAAAACCTTACTGCTGTATATTTGGATTTTTCTCCTCCTGTCCTTTATGATGCTATTTTTAGAATTCTCATCTGTAAATGGGTTTTAAGCTCTTAAATACATCATTATTATATTTTGTAGACAAGGTTATTTTATAGAAATTCAACAACGAGGAAAAAAAAAATCTCTGGGATTTATCTGCTATTTAACCTTTCTAGGTATCTTCCTTTCTTTGTAGAGATTCAGTTTCCATTTTCTATTCTTTTCCTGCAGCTTAAAGAAACTCATTTAGTATATTTTGTGTTGCAGGTATGCTGCTGATGAATTCTTTCTGTTTCTGATAGTCTGAAATTGTAATTATTTTGCCTTTATTTTTGGAGAATAATTTTTGCTGGGCATAGAATTCTAAGTTAGTTTCTCCTTACTTGTATTTTAGCACTTTAAAAATATTCTTCTGTTGTCTTGTGGCTTCCATTATTTTTGATGTGGAGTCAATATTGATTGTTGCTTTGTATTTTTTTCCTCTCAAGTTTATTTTAAAATTCTCTTACTGATAGTGAATAATTTTATTAGATACATTTTTATATTTTGTTTTGTATTCATCCTTAAGGTTTATTTAATGTTTTGAATATGAGATGTATATAATATCAACCTTGAAAATATTTTGGTCATTACTTCTTTAATAATTTTTCTGCCTCTTCTATTCTAAACACCAGTTATATGTATATTAGACCATTTGTATTATTCCACATGTCACAGCAGTTCATTTCTTTTAGCTATTAGGGTATGTGCACATTCATTTTGCATAGTTTCTATTACACTGATTTAAAATTTACTGGTATTTCATTTTCCAATGTCAATTTTCTTTCAAGACCATCCAGTGACATTTTTAATTTTAGGTATGAACCTAAATGAACTACTATTCCATTATAACAAAAAATGAAAGCCTACCATTTGTTCCAACAGGATGAACCTAGAGGGTATTATACAAAGTGAAGTAAGTCAGAAAGAGAAAGACAAATACTGTATGATTTTGCTTACATGTAGAATCTGAAAAAAACAACAAACAAAAAACAGAAGAGACTGACACATACAGGAATTAAACTGTTGGTTGTCAGATTGAGGGAGGGTTTGGGAGATGGGTAAAATAGGTAAAGGTGATTAAGAGGTATAAACTTCCAGTTATCTAGTATGTTATGTGAGTGTAATGTACAGCAAAGGGAATATATACAATAATATTTAATAATTTTATATGGTGACAGATGGTAACTGAACTTAACACAGGCAACATATATAATATGTTTCATAATATATACAAATATTAAATCATTATAACATATACCTGAAAGAAATAGTATATTGTATGTCAGTTATAATTTAAAAAATACTACTTGTAGTTAAATTATCAGCATTTTGAAATGTGATGTCTTACCTAGGATTGGAAAGTTGAAACTTAATATGTATTACTATGCTTGTTCTTTGTATATAATATATAATTATATAATACATATTATATAATATATATAAATTATATAAATAATATATATTATATAATATATATTATTAAATTAGCATATTTACATTTTACTTATTGATACACTGATATGAGGGAATTTGAATTTTTTTAATCAAAGCTAAATTAATTTTTTTGCTATTTTATGATTGTGGGTATGTACAATATTAAGTAGAAATAAATACTTCTTGGAGGGTTGCTTCTTTCACTTAGTATGGCTTGTGAGATTCATCCATATTTTGTGTGTAGTGGAAGACTATTCATGCATTACTTTATAAAATTACATAAATATATCATAATTCTTCTAAGCTACTTCTAATGGGCTGCTTATAGGATTTAACTTATAACAGACAAGGAAAGAAAACCAATCTTTGTAGAACTATATACCAAGTGATTTCTTCACAATGTGGCAGCCAGTTATGTAGTATTGCTAAGGACCAGACATTGTTGTAAGTACCTGACATATATTAATTCACTTAATCATCACAACTGTCTTATAGAGTAAGTGATCTTATTATCATGACCCAAATTTCCACATCAAGTTACTGAGGCAAGATTAAATTCCTGGGCCAAGGTCCCACATAGAAATCATATGACCTGGTATTTGAGGGCAGGCAGTTTGCTTTAAAGGACATGGTCTTAATTTTGCAATATTGCCTGTGCGTAAATAAGGCATTAAACATAAACCCATTTAGTTACTACTTCTAGACGCTATCTCTTTTTTATAGTTGAATAAACATGCATGTAGAGTTTGTCCAGTGGATAAGAGTCAGGTCTGTTGCTCTGTGGTTTCCTATTTTATATCCCCTTTCAAGGTTTTTTTTTCACTTTTTATTTTAAAATAATTATAGGTTTACAAGGAGTTTCAAAGAGAACAAAGAGGTTCCATGTACTTTTTGCCTAGTTTCTTTAATGATAATCTTTTTGTATAAGTAAAGCTCGCTCTCAAACCAGGAAATTGATTTTGATGTGGTCCACCAAGCTTGATTTTTTTTTTTTTTATATTGGCTTCTAAACACTCTCAAAAGTTCAGGCACACAGAGTGAGACAGTTAGTTCTCTTTTCTATAGACAAAGGAGAATGAAAAACAAACCAAAACAATCAAAGAATATTGTGATTCTAGGAATCAAACCCTCATACCTTCTTATCTTAAAAAAAAAAAATCTCATTTCACCCCAATAAGCTTAATGGTGAAACTGGCCAGCAAAATGCTCTAAAACCGTATAATCCTATTATGTACTAAAATCTCACTTTCATAAAAGAAGATGAGTTAAGCTATGAATCTATAAAGATACCGACAGAAGTCCTCTTCGATGCATGAGAGCAATATCTATGTGAGATATTAGAAAATGGGATACCAGGTTCTGAAACTTATTGCAGGAGTATTGCTTGCCCAGCATGTCTCAGAAAATTGATGGCTGGCCTTTCTAAAAGTTTTCCACTCAGTCTGTGGTAGAAACTTTTGCTCTGTGGCATTACAATTCTAAAGATCTTTTCATGGAATTCACTAAAAACTTAGATTCATTGCTCAGAAATGAGTATAAAACCACTTAGTCTATAAGGCAAGAGAGACCTGTATTTGCTCTTGTTAGGCCATAAAGCAATCTCACCTCAGGTACTCCAAGCTACAGCTGCATAAGAATGAGAATTGTGTTATGTTCACAAAAATAAATCTTGGTAGCTTTTCCCAAGGCAGAAGACTAAAGACCAGTCCCATGTTTCTTTCAAATTTGAAAACCAAATTCTTGCCTCTATTTAATCCAGAGCCTGTATGGTTCTGCCCAGTCCATCCATTTACTTTTTTTTTTTTTTTCCCATTTATAGAGCACCTTTCCTCCAAAATGAAGTCTTTGTCAGACCTGGCTCTTGGAGCCACAATTGATCACAGGGATGCTGTGGAGCAGGCAGGTTAAGCAGAATATCAAACACTCCTTTGTTATTGGAAAAAGAAATGAGTTTCCAGGATCTTTAATGTGGAGACACTTGTTTCACTTTTTTAAAAGCATGATTACTGTTGGGAATTTGTAATATCTTGGAAAAAAGTGAAATCTTTTGAGTTCTTTATTATAAAATACTTGCGACCCTAAACAGTAATGCCTTTGTTACTAACTTGTAACAGTTCTGTAACAAATTAAAGTAGGAAAAGTTTCTTATTTGCCAATTTAAACAAGACAGAAAAAGAAAAAAAAAGTAGAAACATCTCTGGGTCATCGGAATTGGGTTTTGGCAGATTTGCAGACATTTTGATTTATAAATGTATCTGTCTTTCCAAACTGTATCATACCTTCTTTTCCAGCATACTCCAAAAAACCATCAGGCAAAGGTCAAAACTTTTAAAACTTGTTGCAGAATGTTTTTGGGGAATACAGTCTCTCTGACCCATACGATGACAGTTAGGGGATACTAGCATGGAGCTGCAGACATTCCCATCTCTCCACTCTTGCCCTAATAGCACATTGCCACGGGATAAACAGAGGTGCTTTAAGATATCACCAGAACAGCTTGAAAGGATAGGGGAAGGAATATTGTAGGTCAAAAAGCATGAAACCAGGAGTCTAGAAACAACTTCTATCTAGGTCCATTGATACTTGCAGTGTAACTTTGGATAACTTACTTGCTACTGATGGCCCTTAGTTTCCAAATATCCACCACCAGATAGAGGTTAAATCTCTCTCTCTCTCTCTCTCACACACACACACACACTTATTAAAAGGAAGGAACATCCAATTACCTAAATGATAACAGGTGCAAAAAGTAAGTGCAAAAGTAAAATAAAAAAAATGTGTTTTCATTTGGTGAAGTAGCCATTCATTGAATTGTTAGGAGACTTTTGCTGTTGCTCCTGTATTGGCTTTAACAAATTGATTTTGATCTTTTTTGGGGGCAGGAAGTGTGTCTTGTTCATATAGTCATATAACCTTAAACAATATATAGCACTTCTAAGTACTTAATTTTTTGTGTGGTTATTGAATAAATGAATTTATACAGCTCAATTAGGTATAATATTCTTGAACCTTATGACTGATAAAGGAATATCATTCAAATATCACATTGGAAGGAAATTAGCAGGGTTTTTGGTTTTGTTTTGTTTTGTAAGGTGGGCCAAATAGAGACCATTATTGATTTAATGCAATATTTCCAAATGAAAAGTGTTTCTTGGAAGTAACTTTTGTTCTTTGAGACTGTGATTTAGTAAATTCTAATTTTCCTTCTGGCAACAATTCTTTTACTGATTTGAAATGCAAGGATTTTACAGAAGTTACAAATAGCATTAAAAAAAAAGTCAAAATCAGGTTGTCTACATTATTACTCTGCCTCTTGAAGCTATAAGAATGTGCCTCTTTCTGCTGAGCTGGAAGACTTTTGGTTATAGTGGAAGATATGTCAAGGAGATGCTGATGGTGACAATTCATTTTAGGGGCTTAAGTAACATAGTTGAACATGTGGAAGATAGAGCTGCTATCTCTCTGTGTGCCACAAATTAGGAATTTCCTTTAGCTCTTTCCTACATAATTTGGGAGGAAAGTATTCTATGTTCTGGAAATCTTTCAAAAACTAATAACCTTCTCAAAGTATTCTTACATCATAGAGTCTCATAATTGGAGGGGACTTGAAATAATATGTGACTAATATATACCTAAAATAGAACTTCCTTTTATATTATCCCTGCCTATTTTTCTCTCAGGTGACAGGGATCTCACTAATGTATAAGCACCAACACAAGAGGTTTAGTTGCAATAAAACTCTTTTTGTCTTGGGCTAAGATCTGATTTTATGAATACTTTCCAATATTGATAGTTCATTTTTCACTTATCTCAATATGTATAGTCATAACCATTTCTGAGCAGGGAATAGGCACTAGGTTACAAAGTTGGAAAGCCACGGTCTTTGATCTTTATGATCTTATAGTAAGTGGGAAAAGCAACATGGAAGCAAATAATGACCATACAAAGAAAGATTGACTTAATGAGAGTACACACCAAGTGTAGTGAGTACTTAATAGAAGGAGTCCCTAAATCAGCTTTGAGGGATAGAGAAGGCATTATGAGTAGTTAATGTTTTCATTGATGTTTAAAGAATAAGTTGTATTGTAGGCAGGGAAATAGCATGTACAAAGGCCAAAATATTGAGAAAAATCTGTGTTGGCAGTGGCAGGAGGAGGAAGTTGAAGGTGGAGAGCTGTAGGAACAGCAAGGCACAAGGTATGGGCTTCCTCAGGGAGTTTGTTAAAATGCAAACTCTCACTCTAGAGTGAGAGTCAGAATCTGCATTTTAACTGGATCCCTGGGTGGTGCTTTTATGTATTAAAGTTTGAGAAGCACTCTCTAAAGCAAAAGATTGGACGGAAATACCCTACACTGAAGTGCAAAGCCCCAGAAGAAAACACCAGAGGTTCTTTTTGCAGCTCAGTTGTTCAGAGTTGAGAGAGGGCATGATTTCAGTTTAGAAGCATTGACGAGTTTGTTCTGACTGTGGAAATCTGACTGAAAAACCCATTATACACAGTACCTGAGAGCTCATGATAGATCCTTTCAGCAACCATCAGAACATAGGAAATAATAAAAATCATGAGATTAGAGGATATTGCCTAAGAACGTAGACAGCCTGCAACCAATTGCCTTATGATATTGATATCTGATTCCTCATCATTGCAAAGATATATGCTTGTTCCAGTCCATTTTTTCAGTTTGAATCATTTGGTAGCTAGTCTGTGAACATGGCCTCAAGCCATCCTCCTTCCTTATATACATGCTACTATTCACATCAAGAGGTAGGGCTTATTTACCTTCTTCTTGAAACTGGACTTCCCTTTAGACTGGCTTTGTCAATGAGAAGACCTAAGAAGAGACACCCAATGACTTCCACGCCTAGGCCTTAAGAGAATGAGCATCATGGGATACCTGGTAGCTCAGTAGGAAGAGCAAGTAACTTTTGACCTCAGAGCCATGAGTTCAAGCCCCATGTTGGCTGTAGAGGTTACTTAAATACATAAAACTTTAAAAAGAAGATGAGTGTCTTCTTCCTTTTTCTCTAAAGTCTAAACAGCATGGAGAGGACATGTGGAAGAAAACTGAGGCACTACCGTCATTATAAACAGCTGAGCTCCTGGCTGACAGCCAGCACCAATGCCAGCCGTGTGAATGGCCCATCTCAGATGTTACAGACCAGTCAAGGCCCTGGTGACTGTAGCCCCAGGTGACCGCACATCCAATAGAACCACCGGGCTGAGCTGCATTCCGTCAACCCACAGAGCCACATCTATAGTAAAACAGTGGCTGTTTTATGCAGTTAAGTATTGGGGGTGGTTTATTACACAGTAGTGAAAAATAGAAACATGATAGCTCCTCACACTTTTTTTTAAAACAGCCTTGTCTTTGGGTAGTTAGTTGGACACAGGGCAGGCCTCCATTTGAAAATGAACAAAAAACATGCTTACTTACATATTAGTACATGGTGGATGAAAAGAAAAAATTGGCAATGCTTACTATTTGTAGCTAAAACCAAGGTACAAATCTGGGGGAGTCACTTGGTACTATTAGTTGATTTTACCCCTCAGCTGTCTTTTCTCCTCTCACCTCTCATTCTTATTGCTATTGCTTTAGTTCAGTTGGTCTGTGAAGTAACGTATAGAATACAGTGAAGATCTTTATATCTTCAGTTTTGTTGGCTTACTCATCTTCCTTAAGGCCACCAGAATGATCTTCCTAAAAATCGTTTTGAACAAAGAATTCAATGTTCTATCATTAACTATAGAATTAATAAAACTCTTCATTCACTCACTCATTCAGTTAAGCTCTTAATCAAAGCATGAAAATTGTTCATATTCTTATTTGAATCTAATTTTCCAGTCATCCCATGAACTTCCTCTTCCTCCACAGTGATTGTGTTTTTGGTTCTGTCTACACTGAACCATCTTCTGTTCTCCACATCTTTGGCATGAGGGCCACTCCTCTATGCATTTTCCTGGGTTTTATTCTTGGTTTTCAGGTTCAGGTGAAATACCACTTCCTTCATTAAGGGTTTTTCTATACCACCACTCAGAGCTAATGGCCCACTTCCCTTGAATCTAGTGTCATTTTTAGCTCTTTTCACCAGTTAGAAAACATATTATGCATATGCTGTGTTACATACTTTGCACACAGTGTGTCTCTTAATCCACAAAACAGAACGGCAAAACAAAACAAAAACCCTAGAGGTAGTGTTACTATTTCCATTCCATAGATAAGACAACTAAGACCCATGGAGATTATGTAACTTGCCCAAAGTCATGGAGTTTTTATACTACAGAGCTAGAATTCTAGTTCGGACTTACGTGACTCAAATGTTAAGTACCAAATTATGTTATCTTTTTCTATGGAACCCATTTTAGTCTCACTTGTACCTTTAATAGTCATTAAATAACTGTCTCCCATTAGACTTGAAGTCCCTTGAAAGAGAGTTCCCACAGTCTTTGCACTTAGCAAGGTGTTCACTACTACTTTGCCGAGTGATTTGCCAAATTGATACACTTTAATCCAGGTTAGGGAGCTATGCCATTTAAAAGAACTTCCTATATGCCTTATATTGTTTGAGTTGTCAAAAAGGAGAGAGAAGAAAAATTATACCCCAGTGTTCCCTGACTTAAAGTTTATAATAAAACTGAAAAGGGAGACAGAGTTTACTACCACCCCACCAGTATAGATGGAGTTAAAAAGAATTTACTCTAGCAAAGCTCATTTTCCAATTAACCACTCTCTGTGCAAGCATTTCCCACATCTATTCTATTCTATTCTATTCTATTCTATTCTATTCTATTCTATTCTATTCTATGTTAATGAGGACCAGTGTTCCCAAAGTTGATAGGCATTGCTACCATAGATGTTAACCTAAGAAAGGAGGGGACAAAGGCACTTACTGCATGGTAAGGTCTAATAATACAACTTATTCACCTGGTGTTTACTGCATTAACATTCAGGATGAGCTCACTGTTTTGGCAATCAGCATGCTTACTCTAGGGGAAAAAAATCTGTCTCCTTCCATTTCACACTACCCTGTTCTCCATCCTCTGTCCTCATGCAAGCTCTTCCCTTATCCCAGCGTAAGTATTAGCAATGGCTAATAGCCCTGGTAATGTGGGGACTACGTTATAAATTACCAAAGGGACAGATACATTTCTGGTAGGATACAGAAATACCGAAAACAAGAATACCTCAAGTGTTCCCCATTGTCTTTACTGAGTGCCCCAGCTTTTATTGACCACAACTCAAAGATGATGTAAGTTCTGGATCTTCTCCTTAAGAAAAATATTCTCCAACGATATTTTACATAGTTTCAGTAGGATGTTTCATGAACTACTGGGGATGCAAAGGCTTGTTGTTCATAATCATAGTCTAGGAGGATTAAAAAAGATTTCCTTGCAAGATGTAAGAGGCCCATTCCCCTTCGCGGTATATGACCTAACCACATGTCTTGAGTCCTTTCTGGTTATGTCTCATCCTCCTCTTCAGTTTCTAGCAGTTTCTGAGCTTTTTGAGTGTTCATGGAACTTTGTGGTTTCTCATGTATGTTCTGAGCTCTCCAGGGTTTGCCCACAGTGAATGAATACTTAACAACCAATATTTCAGACCTGGCTCAAGCACTAAGTACTTTGAAATCCTTTCCCACATTCTGGGCCAATTTAGTCTTTTCTTTCTATATATTCCGATTACATCTTCTAGAAATGACCATCAAACTGCACTGTAATTGCTAGTATATGCCCTCACTTAATAGTACTCCTTTAGGGCAGGAACCCTGATTATACATTTTTATATTCCTGTAACATAATATCTAAAGGAACTGATCAAATTTTCTGTTCAACAATGGCTATAATGTAGCTCTCTATTTTAATAGCTTTGTGGGAGAGAACACTGAATGGACTGAATTTAAATCCTCTGGCAACTTCTAGCTAATTGGGCAAAGAGAGGAAGATTTGTAGCAAGAGGAACCTGTTTCCTCCAGGACCACACACTTGGGGGGATTCTGCAAAAGGGAGATAAAAATCCAAAAATGTTATTGCCAGGAGCTAAGAGAAGGGAGTAGAGGGAGTTATTGTTTAATGGGAAGAGAGTTTTAGCTATGCAAGATGAAAAGAATTCTGGAGATATTGGGGTGATGTTTGCAAAACTGCATAATGCCACTGAACTCTACACCTAAAAATGCTTAAGAGGATAAATCTTATGTGTATTTAAATTTTTTTTAAGATAACAAAAAATGCAACTATGAATGAAGATATTGACAAAAAATGGTAAGTGTCCATAACAGTGCCCAAGAAAAGAGCTAAGAAATCATTTTCAACTCTGGGGGCTTTGCTGCTGTGGGGTCTTAGAAGAATCACTTTACCTCTCTGAGACACAGAGTAAGATCAAATTGCTCTTAGCCAATCATTGTTCTGTTTCTGCTGCCTAACTCTGTGCAGTTTTTTTGGTGTCTCTTTGGTTTCCAGGTCTGGTCTTCTAAACTTCTGTCAGTGGGATGGGTCCCTAATAACTTTCCAGTAAATGATTTCTCTGCTTTAAATAGCCAGTCTATTTCTTTTGCATGTAACAAAAAACCCTGAGTAATAAAGCATTTTATTTAAACAAGTGTTCAAGGAGAGATCCTAAGAGGGGTAAGGCATCTAAAATAAGATGTAGGGACCTTGTGATGTTATCTCATCCTACATAGAGATTTTCTCTAAACACACACTTTTAATTATTCCTGGGAAGATCTGAGGTTTTATTGAAATAAGTTTTGTGTAAATCCTCCTTCAAGATACATCACCTTTCAAAACTGTCATATTCTAATGCGGTGACATTTCCAATACTGCAATGTTTTTCGGACATCTCCCACAACACTCTTAGTTAAGCAACAAACTTGTCTTCAATGCTTTGTTGACTCATCTGTTTTCCTGACTCAACTCAGGTTTCCATGAGAAAAGAGATATATTAAATATGTCTACACTTTGTACCTAGGGAGTGGCTGGAATCTTGATCAGTAATGACAGAATTAATGAGGAGGAATGTGAATGGATGAGTAAAGGAATTGCTGAGTATAGTCAATTTGGACTGAAGAACTCTACTGGATTCTGTTCACCTTTCAATTGATTTCCCTTTCCCCCTCAAGCTTTCTGGACTGCATACATTCTTTTTGAAGTCCTATTACCATAGTCAACATTTGCACCATGGCTAATAAATTAGCATCACTTTGAAAACAAAAATGATTCCATTTTGTACTTGGAATGCAGTCTGAGAATTAGAAAGGGCAGGGGTGTTACTTGCCCTGAGGCCTGGAAAGTCTCTTGGTGTTTTATTAGGTAACAATTTCTGTTTTTACTGGATTTGCTGGTCACTAGCCCCTGGGAACCTGAATGAATGCCAAGAGTAAAAAAGAAAACAGCATGCTCCCTGCTACCTAGAGACCAAATAACCTCCTAACTAAGAGTTATCTATTATTGAAATTAGAGGCATCTATGATGTTAATTCTGAGCTTGGCTTCTTAAAGGGAAAAGGCAAGGAGAAGGTCAATGTTAAGACTTGGATAGAAGCAATTGGTACCAGGTTCCCTTCCTGCTGGTCCTGCTTGTGAGAAAGTCCTAGAAATGAGGGAGAGAGAAATGTCTGTTTCTCAGGATGACTTTCTAAATCATGACTATCACAGAGGTGATGAGAAAATGAGTTCTCTTTTTAAAACATTATATTTAAAACATGTTAAAAATAATATGTATTTCACAGAGGCATTCAGAGAATGGATTCTCTTTGGTGATGTGTGACTGTCAGGAAAGTAGCACTGACTTTTCAGAACTTTGGGGGTGATTTGATGCTACAGTACTGGTCTTGTTCCTTCTTAAAACTTGTATTGGGCTCTTTCATAAGTCATCCCTTCAGTTATGTTGGACAGCTCTGTATCCTGGAGCAGCTCTGTATCCTGGACCATGATATAGTGGTAGGGGCACTAACTCAGGAGTTAGAAGATTGAGGACAAAACCTCTATCTCCACCTTTAGCAGATAAGTGACTCTTGCTAAGTTAGTTAACATCTCAGCTTTGATTTCCTGACTTCCAAATCAAGGATGTTGATGACTGTCCTACTTAGTCACCTTTCTACGTACGCTTTTAAAAGCTGCAGAGGATGCAAAGTCTGTCAAAATAGTTGGTAGGCACAAAGACATTATCAAAATGGAAAAGATGACAAGAATATTAATGGGAGGAGACGAAAGGCTAGTTTTCTCTTTGTTCCTCAGTTGGCCTCCTGACAACATCCAGAAAACCACTGCATCTTCAGAGTGAGGCTACAGAAAGTGTAGGGCAGAGAAACAAACCTGGGGTTTGGTGATAGGCAGGTTTGATTCAAATCCAACAGGGAATCTATTTTCTGAACATTGATTTCCCCATTTGTAAAACAGATGATAATGCCTACCATAACAGGGATTTTAAGTGCAGGGATAAATGAAATAATGGAATAAAACTCTGCCTGAAACATGGGAGGTCCTTGATTTTAACTTCTCTTTCTCTCTATGTGTTTGGATTTTAAGGGGTTTGGGGGCCAGAGGAGTTGATAGAAAAGGTGAAAATTCTGCTATGTGTTACTGATGGTCTCTACAGAAATTTGCCCAATTGATTTTTGACTGTTACTGGTGATTAAAGAATACTAACAGGGGTTTCTCTGAGAAATAAAAAATGTAACAACAACAACAAAAATTCCCCAGGAGAGAAAGAGTACTATCAACAATGAATAAGAGGACAGATATACAGAGTCATCCAAGAGAGATATAACAGTTCTCCAGATGAAGGTTCTGACTTTAATCTGATAAAATATATTCACGTAGTTTAGGGAAATGCCTTCCTTTAAGGATAGTGGTCAGGTAACAAAAACATAGAGGAGAAAACAGTTATGTGGGCGGCCAGTGGCACAGTCTTTTTTAGTTTGGCTCTCTAATGACAAGTTATTGGCAAAGAGATTCCAAGTTTAATGGACCCATTGGCAAGGTCACCCTCAAGTTGGGGAGGAGAGCTGTGTTAGTCTTATAGCAGGTAGCTCAGTACAGGAATTGCATAGCTGTATTTGTATTACATATAGAAATTACTGCTGTGGGGCATCTAGGTGGCTCAGTCATTAAGTGTCTGCCTTCTGCTCAGGTCATGATCCCAGCATCCTAGGATCAAGCCCTGCATCTGGCTCCCTGCTCGGCAGGAAGCCTGCTTCTCACTCTTCCACTCTGCCTGCTTGTATTCTCTCTCACTGTCAATTTCTTTGTCAAATAAATACAATCTTAAAAAAAAAAGAAATTACTGCCGTGTCATAACACAGACTGAGGTTTAAATCTTGGCCCTGGCATTTACTAGCAGAGTAAATGTAGCCAGGCTATTGAACTTCTCAACCTTCAGTTTTTTAATCTGCAAAATGGGGATAATATTATATTCAATGCATAGGGCTGCATCCCAGTAGGACCATAAGTGCCATCAATGAGCAATTCAGAAGGGGAAATTTGATGGGGTTGTCATAGTCCTTTCTGGCTCAATCAGAAACTCCATTAGTTCATTAAACTAAATTCTTTAAAAAAAATGTTTCTTGAAATTTAGCATGCCTGGAGGGCTTGTTAAAACTCAGATTACTGAGCCCCATCACTCAGAGTGTCTGATTCAGTAGGTCTGGGGGTGGGGGTCCAATAATTTGCATTTCCAACTTCTTCTCGGGTGATGCTGGTATTGCAAGTCTGCAGACCTCATTTTGAGAATCACTGCTTTAAAAATTAATATCTAAGTAAATATTCATTTTAGGATATATATATATTTTTAATATGAAAATATTTGTTGAGTGTATGTCATGTTCAGGTACCATGCTGGATTTTGGATATACAGGAATAAGCACCTATTAGGAGACAGGTAAATAAACCAGAATGCCAGTAGTTGGAAAAATTAAATTGGCAAGCCAATTAAACTACTTCATTTGGTTGGCCTTTCCTTTCAAGAAGAATCTATATGGAAGTTCAGTCAGTCTGAGTAGCTTGTTTGGAAACTGTTAAGCAGAAGGATGTTGAATAATATTAGTGAGCAGAGTTGGAGTAGGAAAGGCATTCTTACGTCTTTCTGTCTACTTCTCTGACATTTAAACCTCTTTTCTTGCTTATTCTCCAGAAAGGAGTTTTTAGTCTTTGTAGTCAGATTGGGTCCATTTAGTGGGTATTATTTGATAAAAGGTTGCATATGTGTGGTTTTGTTTCTGTTCCTACATTTTCTTTCCATGCTTTTGGAAGGATAAAGTAAACCAAGCCTTGCCTTTTTAGAGCATATCCTGCCACCTTGATCTTTGGCTGAAAGGATAGAAAGACCTTTGTTGCGTTTGAAGTTACAACAAGTCCTCCAACCCAGGATCACCAGAGCTTTGTCTTGGATGATCTTGAGAACCAACTCAACTTCTCATAGCATAAAACATGTTTCACATTATTCCATTTATTTCTTTAAAATATAGACTTTGGTCTTTTTTAGAGCAGTTATTAGGTTCACAGCAAAACCAAGCAGAAAGGCCAGAAAGTTCCCTTATTAACCTCTATCCCCACATACACAAAGCCTCTGCCACTATCAATATCCTGCACCAGAGTGGTACATTTGTTAAAACTGATGACTCTATATTGACATGTCATCCTTACCCAGTCCATAGTTTACCTTAGGGCTCATTCTTGGTCTTGTACATTCTTTAAGTATGGACAAATGTATAATGATGTGTATTCACCATTATAGTATCATACAGAATAGTTTCACTGTTCCAAAATCTGTTCTACTCATCCCTCTCTTCACCCAACTCCTGGCAACCCCTGATCTTTTTACTGTCTCCACAGTTTTGCTTTTTCCAAAATGTCACATAGTTTGAATCATCACTATTAATCTTTATGTGTTCAGATGCCTCAATAACAGCGTGGGTGATTTTCAGGAAATATTGCAGACATTTTTGTGTATTCTGGACAAACAACATTGACCAGAAAAATACCTCCATAAAGAGGAAAGATGGGTGGCCCAAGGCTTTGCTGAAGAAAATGCACTGTCAATTCTTATGCTGTGATGAAAACAAATCTAGACTACAGGATACCAGCTTTCCATTAGTCCATCATTTGTTCTTGTGATCAGGAAAGGGATATCAAAATGATGGTGGGGTACTATGGCAAAGGATAAATATTTCAAAGGAGGTCATCTGTGTTGCTCTCCATTGTTGGAGCTTCCATCACAGTGGATACTGTTTTTATTAGAGTGCTGCTTAAGAAATGGAGACTTTGAGGACATCCCTTAGACTTTAAGGTCTGAAATGGGGTTTAATATTTTGGTGTCATGGACTCATTACTAATATTAAGGTTATGAAATCTTTCCAAAAGAGATGCATATCCATAGGTGTTTCCATAAAATGTCAGGTGCTACACTGAAACATGAAGACCACTGACCCAATGTAAAAACAATATAAAAAAACAAAACACCCCCCCAAAGGTCAATATCTGTCCATGAATACATGATATTGTCTAACTTAACTAGGATTTGATTGACTGTCAATCACTTTGGCTTCCATACCCCAGTAGAGTGGATGGTGATTGGTTGTCATGATACAATCTGAAGGTCAAACAACTTTATGAGAATTATAAAACAAACACAGCTTTGATAATCATTACAATAGCCTCAGGTCTCTGATCTTGTGTGCATTTAGACTCTAGTCATTGAAATTCCTAACCATGCCATAACCTTTTCAAGTAATAACAATTCTTAAAAATACATGAATCTTCTTACTAAAAAACAATATATTCTATAATGTAGTTAATTAAATTTCAGCTTTCCTTGTTTCCTGTGGTTGTAAGAAAATGGAGATACTCTAGACATACGTGTTAGATATGGGTTTACTCCTTCTAGCTACCTCTTGTAGGGCCTCACTTTTATGTAGGCTTTTCATTCAATGCCTGTTCTTGAGGTCCATTCAGTGCCAGGCACTATGCTAGATCCTTCGAGTATGATGATAGAACAGGCTGAGATAGTAGAAAGAGCCTGGGATGTGGAACTAGATATATAAAAACCCAAATCCCACTTGTGGGACTTATTTTTTACCTTAGCCAAGTTTTGTCTATCTTTTAAAATATTTTATTTAAATTCAATTTAATTAACATACAGTATATTATTAGTTTCAGAGGTAAAATTTAGCAATTTGTCAGTTGCATACTATACCCAGTGCACATTTCTTCAAGAGCCCTCCTTAATGTCCATCACTCAGTTACTCCATCCCCTCTCCCACCTCCCCTCTGGCAACCCTCCATTTGTTTCCTATAGTCGAGTCTCTCATAATTTACTTCCCTCTCTGTTTTCATCTTATTTTATTTTTCCTTCCCTTCCCCTATGTTCATCGGTTTTGTTTCTCAAGTTCCTTATATGAGTGAAATCATATGGTATTTGTCTTTCTCTGTCCATCCATGTCTTTGCAAATGGCAAGATTTCATTCTTCGAGATCGCTGAGTAATATTCCATTGTATATATAGACCACATCTTATTTATACATTCTTCTGTCAATGGACATTTAGACTCTCTCTATAGTTGAGATATTTTAGACATTGCTACTATAAACATTGGGGTGCAGTTGCCCCTTCAAATTACTATGTTTGTATCCTTTGGACAAATACCTAGAAGTTCGATTGCTGGATTGTAAGGTAAGTCTATTTAAAAAAAAAAAATTTTTTTTAATTTATTCATTTGAGAGAGAGAGAGCAGGCATGTGTGTCCAAGAGCCTAAGTGTGTGTGTGGGGGGAAGGGGAGGATCAGAGGGAGAGAGAGAGGAGCAGACTCCCCACTGAGGGAAGCCAGATGTGGACTTGATCCCAAGACCCCAGGATCATAACCTGACCCAAAGATGGCTGCTTAGCCAACGGAACCACCCAGGTGCCCTGTTTTTAACATTGTGAGGAAACTCCAAAGTATTTTCCTGATTGACTGCACCAGTTTTATTCCCACAAAAAGTGTAAGAGGGTTCCCCTTTTTCCGCATCCTTACCAACATCTGTTGTTTTCTGAGTTGTTCGTTTTAGCTGTTCTGACTGGTGTGAGGTGGTATCTCATTGTGGTTTTGTTATTGTCTATCTTTAAATCTGTTTCATGATCTGAAATAAAAAGGCATAGTGATAATGTCTACCCAGTAGGAAGGCTATGAGGACTATATTACATCATGTGAACTGTTCTAACTTTTATTAGGTTTAGGGGATTTCTGCTCTAGAGGCGATATTTTTTCCTCATCTTGTCCACACAGACTGATAGTACCTCAATGTAGTTGCAATCACTGCTGTTAACATACCCCTCCCTCAGTTAGGCCTTTTATTCATTTCCCTCTAATGCATACACTTCAGGGCAAAGTAGTATCTTTTTCTTACTAGTACAAGCAAAAACATCTTGTGCCAAGAACTTTGCTCTGATGTGCCTGGCACAGCAAAGCAACAGAGAGAGAAATGAATGGTCACCGCAATTATAAATGGGTTAACATTCCACTGTACTCCAGAAGAATAGATTTCAGGCCAGGCTGCAATGAGAGACTAGGGGGAGGAGAGTAGTGTACAACTGATTCCATTCAAACATGGGAACAAACCCTTCTAAGAATGACTACAGAATGAAACACCTGCCACCCAATTCTTCACATAAAAGTTTGGCAGAAATACAAGGGGCAATTTGGAACAACTTTTATATTCCAAGTTAAAGGAACTAAATAAGAGAACTACACAGATGATTCCTGAGAATGGACTTTTATAACTCTCCTATTTAAAATCAATAGAGCAGAAGTCAGAGTTTAGAGCTCATCTTTTCCACTTTGCTTCTCCAAAATGTGTTTTCGTTTTGTATCAAGATTTAGTTTGGCCACTTGAAAAATTACAAAATGCTGGCTGGGCCTTGACCCTTTAGAGCCCTACTCTCCTCTTTTCTCAGCTGTTGGCAACATAATCTCAAACTGTTGGCTCAGATTCTACCCGGTTCTAGGGCAGAATTATTTTCTGTTCCTTCTCCCTCTTCCCTCTCTCTCCTTTTCTTCCTCCATCACTTTTTTCCTCTACTTTTTTCTTTTCTTTTGATTGGAGTATAATTTCCATACAATGAAATGCACAGATTACAGATACGCAGTTCAATCAGCTTTGATAAATGCAATTGCTTGTGTAACCTACACACGTATTAAGATAGCATTCCCATCATCCCAAATAGCTCTCTGTGCCTACCCCAGACCTGTCCCAATTGCCCTAAAGCAACCAAAGACAACCAATTTTCATTTCTTTCACCATAGATTAGCTTTACTGATAATAGAAATTTAGATAAATGGACTCTAATAGCATATACTCTTTGTTTCTGGCTTATATCTTTGGAATTCATCCACATTGTTGTTTTATTAATCCCTTCTATCTTATTGCTAAATTTATTTATAATATGAAGATATGACACAATTTATCCTTTCTCCTATTGATGAATGTTTGGGTAGTTTTTAGTTTTGTGATACTATCAATTAAGCTTCTGTGAACACTTCCTAAATATATCATTGAGTCTATAGTAAATGGTATTATTTTAATTTTTTCAAATGCGTATTGTTTATATATAGACAGTAAACTATCTATATCCTGAGATTTGCTGTATTTACTTATTACAGTTATTGAAATATAGATTCCTGAGGATTTTCTATGTAAATGATTATATTCTCTGCAAATGAAGACAGTTTTACTTTCATTCCCCTATACAGTACTGAATAAAAAGAAGGTGAACCAACACCCTTGTCTTATTCCCTGTCTTAGGGGAAATGATTCAGTTTTTCTCTACTAAGTGTGATCATGTTTGTACCTTTTATATAGATGCCCTTTATCAAGTTTAGAAACTTTGTGTGTATTCTTAGTATGTTAAAAGGTTTTTTTTTTTTTTAATCATGAATTAGGGTTGAATTTGGTGAAATGTTACATGGGTATCCATTGAGATAATCATAAAAATTTTCTTCTTTATGTAATCTCAATATTTGCAATGATTGATTTCTAAATGTTAAATTAACCTTGTATTCCTGGGGTGAACACCTCTTCTTTCTCATAATACATTAAAGCTTTGCTGTTTTGCCAGATACAATTTTTTTGTGTATATCACTAGAAAAAAAATTAAAAATATTGTAAAATATCATTATTTTAGTTGAAGTAGGCTATATGTCCTAACTATGAAACAGGCAGGAAAAAATATTTTTTATGGATGAGAAAAACTTATTTACAAGGTTTACATCATAGTCCAATTACCCAATGCGACCTCTCTGAATGGGTGTAAACTCGCACCTCCTGGAGTTTGGTGTGACATGATAAGCCACCTTCTCCTACAGTCTCATGCCCCACGTGACAAAGTCCAAGTGTTAAATATTTAACCATATTCTGTTTTGATTTCTGCTCAACAAAAGTGAGATACTCCTTTATAAGAACTATTGTTTCCCTCCTTCCTTCCATTAAGTAGTATATTCTTCATCTAACCAACCTGGAGATTCTTTGTTCACTCACATAGTGAGTGAAGATGGTTTACAATTCCTCAAGCACAATTTTCTGCTTCTTACTAAAACTTCCACATCAAATACTGTTCTTTCTGTCTGAATAATTCTACGAACATTTTCTGTCTCTCTCTCCAGGTTTTGCACAAAGGCCAACACCATGAGAGCCAAAACTTTGGTTAGAGTTTGAAAGTTTTCTTTATTCCCTGAAATTTAAACAATATTTTCATCTACTTTTTATATATGTTACCCCTAAAATTGAATATATATTTCTCCTTTTGTGTATGTTTTAACAAGAAAGTTTTTTAGAATATGCATCCATTTGTTATTTTCCCCTATCAGTCATATTGTTTGGCCCTTAATTCGTCATTGAATATATTCATTTATTGTTACTTTGAATCTCCAAGATAAATGTTAGACTTAGTATGTTAAAGTATTTCATCTATAAAGTCTTTGGTAGTTACAGAACCCATACTAATATCTGGCATTATTTGGTCTATTAACAAATTATTCCTATTTTGTTATGTGTGATAAAGGTATTATTGTTATATTTTCAGATGTTAAATAGATACTAAAGTTCCCACAAACTAAATGACAAGGCATCTTATATTTTCTTTATTTTTTAATTGAAGTATAATTAACAAACAATGCTATATTATCAGGTGTACAACACTGATTTAATAGCTCTTTAAATTACTCAATGTAATAAGTGTAGTCACCATCTGTCACCAAATAGCACAAATACAATATTATTATGCTCCCTGTGCTGTACTTCTCATTTTTGTGACTTATTATTTTATAATTGGAAGTTTGTAGATCTTAACTCCCTTGATCTACTTTGTTCATTCCCCCACCGGTCTCCCTTTGACAACCATCAGTTTGTTCTCTGAATTTTAGTCTGTTTGTGTTTTGCTTTTGTTTTTTAGATTCCATTTATAAATGAAATTATATGGTGTTGGTCTTTCTCTTATTTCACTTAGCATTATACCCTCTAGATCCAACCATGTTGTTGCAGATGGCAATATCTCAATCTTTTTATGGTTGAGTAATATTCTGTGTGTGTGTGTGTGTGTCCACCACATCTTTTTTATCCATTCTCTTATTGATGGACACAAATTTCTTCCATATCTTGGCTATTTTAAATAATGCTGCAACAAACATAGGGATACACATATCTTTTTGAATGAGTGTTTTTGTTTTTTTTTGGTAAATACCAGTAGTGGAATTACTGCATCATAGGGCATTTCTATTTTAAAATTTAAAAAAAACCTCCATACTGTGTTCCACAGTGGCTGCACCAATTTACATTCCTATCAGCAGTACATGAGGGTTCCTTTTTCTCCACACTAGCACCAACACTTGTTATTTCTTTTCCTTTTGATTTTATTCATTCTGACCAGTGTAAGGTGGTATCTTATTGTGATTTTGATTTGCATTACCCTGATAATTAGTGATGTTGAACATCTTTCCATGTGTCTGTTGGCCATCTATGTCTTCTTTGGAAGAATGTCTATTCAGGTCTTTTATTTTTTAATTCAATTATTTTTTTGGTGTACAGATGTTTAAGTTTTTTAATATATTTTTTATATTAACCCCTTATTGGATATTTCATTTGCAAATATCTTCTCCCATTCAGAAGGTTGCCTTTTCATTATGTTGATGGTCTCCTTTGCTGTACAAAGCTTTTTATTTTGGTGTAGTCCCAAGAATTTATTTTTGCTTTTGTTTTCTCTTCTTTCACATGATGTATTAGAACTTTTCTATTTTGCTAGATGCAATTTGCTAATACTTTGTTATGGACTTTTGTGTATATTCATGAGGGATATTGATTTGTGTTTTGTTCCTTACAATGCGTTTGTCTAGTTTTAATGTCAGGTATATAAAAGAAGATGACAAGTATTCCACTTGTTTCTTTTCTTTTTAATGGATTATTATTTTTTATTAACTTACATAATGTATTATTTGTTTCAGGGGCACAGGACTGTGAATCATCAACCTTACACAATTCACAGAACTCACCATAGCACATACCCTCCCCAGTGTCCATCACCTAGCCACTCTATCCCTCCCACCCTCTTCCCTCTAGCAATCCTCAGTTTGTTTCCTCAGATTAAGAGTCTCTTATGGTTTGTCTCGCTCCCTGGACCCATCTTGTTTCATTTTTCCCTCCCTTCTCCCTATACCTCCCCACCCTGCCTCTCAAATTCCTTATGTCAGAGAGATCATATGATTATTGTCTTTCTCTGATTGACTTACTTCGCTTAGCATAATACCCTCTAGTTCCATCTACATCGTTGTAATTTTTTAAGATTTTATTTATTTATTTGACAGATTGAGATATCACAAGTAGGCAGAGAGGTAGGCATAGAGAGAGGAGGAAGCAGGCTCCCTGCCAAGCAGAGAGCCCAATGTGGGGCTCAATCCCAGGACCCTGGGATCATGACCTGAGGTGAAGGCAGAGGCTTTAACCCACTGAGCCAGCCAGGTGCCCCAAAATGGATTATTTTTAATATAAGATTGATATTACTTCTTCCTTAAAAGTTTGATGGAATACTCAGTGAAATGCTGTATACTTGGTATTTTCCATGTGGGAATTTTTTTTTAATTTTATGAATTTATATAATAGACGATTTATTTTCAAGCTCTTATAAAAGGTTTGTTTCTCTCTAGAAATTTTTTAATTTTTTTGTAGTTTTCATTATGTTAGCCAGCATATTGTACATCATAAGTACTTATTGTAGTGTTCAACAATTTATTAGTTGTGTATAACACTGAGTTCTCATCTCAGCATGTGTTCTCCTTAATGCCTATCATCCAATCACCCTATACTTAATTTCTAAGTTGTCAGATTTATTGAAATAAAATTGTTTATAATAGTCCCTTTTTGTTTTTTCTACCTGTAGAGATCAGATTAATGAAGTAATGAAAATTTGCTCATGTATGCTAGTGTGTTCTCCCTCCTCCACCCCCAATTTAATCCATCTCTAATTTGATCATTCTCACTAGGATCAAATATGTAGATAGGTTGAAGGAATTAAACTTTGGTTTTGCTGATTTGTTCTATAACTTGCCTATTTTTTGTATCATTAAATTCTGTTTATCTTATTTCCATCCCTTTATTGTTTTTTAAATTCTTATTTCTTCAAGTGGATCTTTAGGTTATTTAAAGATTTATTTTTCTAATATATTTAAAAGTGTAAACTGCCTTTTAAGCAATGCTATAGCTGCATGTTGCACATTTTGATATTTCATGATTTCATTATTACAGAATTCAAAATATTTTCCAAATTCTTTTGGGATTTCTTCTTGGACTCATGGATAATTTAGAATTATGCTGTTTAATTTTCAAGTTTTTCAGGAATTTTAAAACTGGCTATAAATCGAGTATCAGTGCATTTAATATTGAGATAATAAAAAGTACATTCTTGGAAGAGGAGTCAAGATGGCGGAGAAGTAGCAGGCTGAGACTACTTCAGATAGCAGGAGATCAGCGAGATAGCTTATCTAAAGATTGCAAACACCTACAAATCCAATGGGAGATCAAAGAGAAGAAGAACAGCAATTCTAGAAACAGAAAATCAACCACTTTCTGAATGGTAGGACTGGCGGAGAAGTGAATCCAAAGCGATGGGAAGATAGACTGCGGGAGGAGGGGCCAGCTCCCAGCAAGCAGCAGAGCAACAGAGCACAAATTCAGGACTTTTAAAAGTCTGTTCCGCTGAGGGACATTGCTCCAGAGGCTTAACTGGGGTGAAGCCCATGTGGTGTCAGTGTGGCCTCAGGTCCTGCAGGGTCACAGAAGGATCAGGGGTGTCTGAGTGTCACAGAGCTTACAGGTATTAGAATGGGGAAGCTGGCTATAGAGACAGAGCCGAGGAGTGAGCTCTCAGCTCGGGGTTACCTTGAACCAGTCACAGGTTTGGTTAGCTTGGAGCATGGCCAGAGGCCAGCGTGATAGGAGTAATTGGGCTCTGTTCTCTGAGGGTGCGCTGAAGAGTGTGGCCCCGGGCTCTCGGTTCCTCTGAGCCAGAGACTGGGAGGCCACCATCTTCATTCCGGTCCTCTGGAACTCTATGGAAATCACTTAGGGAACAAAAGCTCCCAAAAGCAAACCCGAGCTGATTACTCAGCATGGCCCCTGGTAAGAGTGGTGCAACTCCACCTGGGACAAAGAATCAGTAGAACAGGCCCCTCCCCCAGAAGATCAACAAGAAATCCAGCCAGGACCAAGTTCACCTTCCAAGGATTGCAGTGTCAATACCAAGGAGAGCAGCGGAATTCCAGAGGAAGAGAAAGCAAATCACAGAACTCATGGCTTTCTCCCCATGATTCTTTAGCCTTGCAGTTAATTTAATTTTTTTCTTTTTCAATTTTCTTTTCTCTTCTTCTGCTAAATTTTTTTAACTTTTACCCTTTTCTTTTTTAATGTTTTTAAACTAGATTATCTAATATATATATATATATTTTTTTTTTCCTTTTTATATTTTTTCTTTATTTGTTTTCCTTTTTTAATTGTTTCTTTTTTTTTTTTCTTTCTGAACCTCTTTTTATCCCCTTTCTCCCCACTCATGATTCGGGATCTCTTCTGATTTGGTTAAAGTATATTTTCCTGGGGTTGTTGCCACCCTTTTAGTATTTTACTTGCTCCTTCATATACTCTTATCTGGACAAAATGATAAGGCAGAAAAATTCACCACAAAAAAAAGAACAAGAGGCAAGGGACCTAATCAATACAAACATTGGTAATATGTCAGATCTAGAGTTCAGAATGATGATTCTCAAGGTACTAGCTGGGCTTGAAAAAGGCATGGAAGATATTAGAGAAACCCTCTCGGGAGATATAAAAGCCCTTTCTGGAGAAATAAAGGAACTAAAATCTAACCAAGTTGAAATCAAAAAAGCTATTAATGAGGTGCAATCAAAAATGGAGGCTCTCACTGCTAGGATAAATGATGCAGAAGAAAGAATTAGCTATATAGAAGACCAAATGACAGAGAATAAAGAAGCTGAGCAAAAGCGGGACAAACAGCCATTGGACCACGAGGAGAGAATTCGAGAGATAAGTGACACCATAAGACAAAACAACATTAGAATAATTGGGATTCCAGAAGAAGAGAGAGGGGAGCAGGAGGTATATTGGAGAGAATTATTGTAGAGAATTTCCCCAATATGGCAAAGGGAACAAGCATCAAAATCCAGGAGGTTCAGAGAACCCCCCTCAAAATCAATAAGTATAGGTCCACACCCCGTCACCTAATAATAAAATTTACAAGTCTTAGTGACAAAGAGAAAATCCTGAAAGCAGCCCGGGAAAAGACGTCTGTAACATACAATGGTAAAAACATTAGATTGGCAGCAGACTTATCCACAGACACCTGGCAGGCCAGAAAGAGCTGGCATGATATATTCAGAGCGCTAAATGACAAAAACATGCAGCCAAGAATACTATATCCAGCTAGGCTATCATTGAAAATAGAAGGAGAGATTAAAAGCTTCCAGGACAAACAAAAACTGAAAGAATTTGCAAATACCAAACCAGCTCTACAGGAAATATTGAGAGGGGTCCTCTAAGCAAAGAGAGACCCTAAAAGTAGTAGATCAGAAAGGAACAAAGACAATATACAGTAACAGTCACCTTACAGGCAATACAATGGCACTAAATTCGTATCTCTCAATAGTTACCCTGAATGTTAATGGGCTAAATGCCCCAATCAAAAGACACAGGGTATCAGAATGGATAAAAAAACAAAACCCATCTATATGCTGCCTACAAGAAACTCATTATAAGCCCGAAGACACCTCCAGATTTAATGTGAGGGGGTGGAAAACAGTTTACCATGCTAATGGACATCAGAAGAAAGCAGGAGTGGCAATCCTTATATCAGATCAATTAGATTTTAAGCCAAAGACTATAATAAGAGATGAGGAAGGACACTATATCATACTCAAAGGAACTGTCCAACAAGAAGATCTAACAATTTTAAATATCTATGCCCCTAACGTGGGAGCAGCCAACTATATAAACCAATTAATAACAAAATCAAAGAAACACATCAACAATAATACAATAATAGTAGGGGACTTTAACACTCCCCTCACTGAAATGGACAGATCATCCAAGCAAAAGATCAACAAGGAAATAAAGGCATTAAATGACAGACTGGACCAGATGGATATCACAGATATATTCAGAACATTTCATCCCAAAGCAACAGAATACACATTCTTCTCTAGTGCACATGGAACATTCCCCAGAATAGATCACATCCTCGGTCCTAAATCAGGTCTCAACCGGTATCAAAAGATTGGGATCATATTTTCATAGTCTGCATATTTTCAGACCACAACGCTCTGAAGCTAGAACTCAATCACAAGAGGAAATTTCGAAAGAACCCAAATACATGGAGACTAAACAGCATCCTTCTAAAGAATGAATGGGTCAACCAGGAAATTAAAGAAGAATTGAAAAAAATTCAGGGAAACAAATGATAATGAAAACACAATGGTTCAAAATCTGTGGGACACAACAAAGGCAGTCTTGAGAGGAAAATATATAGCGGTACAAGCGTTTCTCAAGAAACAAGAAAGGTCTCAGGTACACAAACTAACCGTACATCTAAAGGAGCTGGAGAAAGAACAAGAACGAAAGCCTAAACCCAACAGGGGAAGAGAAATCATAAAGATCAGAGCAGAAATCAATGAAATAGAAACCAAAAAAACAAGAGAACAAATCAACGAAACTAGGAGCTGGTTCTTTGAAAGAATAAGATCGATAAACCCCTGGCCAGACTTATCAGAAAGAAAAGAGAAAGGACCCAAATAAATAAAATCATGAATGAAAGAGGAGAGATCACAACGAACACCAAAGAAATACAGACAATTATAAGAACATACTATGAGCAACTCTATGCCAACAAATTTGACAATCTGGAAGAAATGGATGCATTCCTAGAGACATATAAACTACCACAACTGAACCAGGAAGAAGTAGAAAGACTGAACAGAACCATAACCATAAGGAGATTGAAACAGTCATCAAAAATCTCCAAACAAACAAAAGCCCAGGGCCAGACGGCTTCCCGAGGGAATTCTACCAAACATTTAAAGAAGAACTAATTCCTATTCTCCTGAAACTGTTCCAAAAAATAGAAATAGAAGGAAAACTTCCAAACTCATTTTATGAGCCCAGCATTACCTTGATCCCCACCAGACAAGGATCCCATCAAAAAAGAGAATTATAGACCAATATCCCTGATGAAAACAGATGCAAAAATTCTCACCAAAATACTAGCCAATAGGATTCAACAGTACATTAAAAGGATTATTCACCACGACCAAGTGGGATTTATTCCAGGGCTGCAAGGTTGGTTCAACATCCGCAAATCAATCAATGTGATACAACACATTAACAAAAGAAAGAACAAGAACCATAGGATACTCTCCATAGATGCTGAAAAAGCATTTGACAAAGTACAGCATCCCTTCCTGATCAAAACTCTTCAAAGTGTAGGGATAGACGGCACATACCTCAATATTATCAAAGCCATCTATGAAAAACCCACCGCAAATATCATTCTCAATGGAGAAAAACTGAAAGCTTTTCCGTTAAGGTCAGGAACACGGCAGGGATGTCCATTATCACCACTGCTATTCAACATAGTACTAGAAGTCCTAGCCTCAGCAATCAGACAACAAAAGGAAATTAAAGGCATCCAAATCGGCAAAGAAGAAGTCAAACTATCACTCTTTGCAGATGATATGATACTATATGTGGAAAACCCAAAAGACTCCACTCCCAAACTGCTAGAACAGGAATTCAGTAAAGTGTCAGGATATAAAATCAATGCACAGAAATCAGTTGCATTTCTCTACACCAACAATAAGACAGAAGAAAGAGAAATTAAGGAGTCAATCCCATTTACAATTGCACCCAAAACTATAAGATACCTAAGAATAAACCTAACCAAAGAGGCTAAGAATCTATACACAGAAAACTATAAAGTACTCATGAAAGAAATTGAGGAAGACACAAAGAAATGGAAAAATGTTCCATGCTCCTGGATTGGAAGAATAAATATTGTGAAAATGTCTGTGCTACCTAAAGCAATCTACACATTTAATGCAATTCCTATCAAAGTACCTTCCATTTTTTTCAAAGAAATGGAACAAATAATCCTAAAATTTATATGGAACCAGAAAAGACCTCAAAGACCCAAAGGAATATTGAAAAAGCCAAAGTTGGTGGCATCACCATCCTGGACTTCAAGCTCTATTACAAAGCTGTCATCATTAAGACAGCATGGTACTGGCACAAAAACAGATACATAGATCAATGGAACAGAATAGAGAGCCCAGAAATAGACCCTCAACTCTATGGTCAACTAATATTCGACAAAGCAGGAAAGAATGTCCAATGGAAAAAAGAGAGCCTCTTCAATAAATGGTGTTTGGAAAATTGGACAGCCACATGCAGAAAAATGAAATTGGATCATTTCCTTACACCACACACGAAAATAGACTCAAAATGGATGAAGAACCTCAATGTGAGAAAGGAATCCATCACAATCCTTGAGGAGAACACAGGTGGCAACCTCTTCAACCTTAGCCGCAGCAACATCTTCCTAGGAACATCACCAAAGGCAAGGGAAGCAAGGGCAAAAATGAACTATTGGGATTTTATCAAGATCAAAAGCTTTTGCACAAAAAGGAAACAGGTAACAAAACCAAAAGACAACTGACAGAATGGGAGAAGATATTTGCAAGCGACATATCAGATAAAAGGCTAGTGTCCAAAATCTATAAAGAACTTTGCAAACTCAACACCCAAAGAACAAATAATCCAATCAAGAAATGGGCAGAAGACATAAACAGACATTTCTGCAAAGAAGACATCCAGATGGCCAACAGACACATGAAAAAGTGCTCCATATCACTCGGCATCAGGGAAATACAAGTCAAAACCACCATGAGATATCACCTCACACCAGTCAGAATGGCTAAAATTAACAAGTCAGGAAATGACAGATGCTGGCGAGGATGCGGAGAAAGGGGAACCCTCCTACACTGTTGGTGGGAATGCAAGCTGGTGCAACCACTCTGAAAAACACCATGGTGGTTCCTCAAAATGTTGAAAATAGAACTACCCTATGACCCAGCAATTGCACTGCTGGGTATTTACCCTAAAAATACAAACGTAGTGATCCGAAGGGGCACGTGCACCCGAATGTTTATAGCAGCAATGTCTACAATAGCCAAACTATGGAAAGAACCTAGATGTCCATCAACAGACGAATGGATGAAGAAGATGTGGTATATATACACAATGGAATACTATGCAGCCATCAAAAGAAATGAAATCTTGCCATTTGCGACAATGTGGATGGAACTAGAGGGTATCATGCTTAGCGAAATAAGTCAATCGGAGAAAGACAACTATCATATGATCTCCCTGATATGAGGGAGAGGAGATGCAACATGGGGGGTTAAGGGGGTAGGAGAAGAGTAAATGAAACAAGATGGGATTGGGAGGGAGACAAGCCATAAGTGACTCTTAATCTCACAAAACAAACTGAGGGTTGATGGGGGTGGGGGGTTGGGAGAAGGGGGGTGGGGTTATGGACATTGGGGAGGGTATGTGCTATGGTGAGTGCTGTGAAGTTTGTAAACCTGGCGATTCGCAGACCTGTACTCCTGGGGATAAAAATATATTATATGTTTATAAAAAATAAAATTTAAAAAAATTAATAAGTTCCAGTGAAGGGAAATAAAATTAGAAAAAAAATATATTTTGTGAAAGTTCATTACATCCACCAAGAGGGACTGGGGGGTAGGAAGGCAAAGTAGAAGTTTACAGTAGTGCTACAGGCATGAGGTTTAACAAAGGCTGTACTGGGATGGGATGAGAGACATCTTGCGTGAAGAGATGGTTCATGGCAAATTTACAAGGTGAAAAAAGGACCAAGAGAATGTGAAAGAAGGACTAGAGTAGGGGAATGAAGCATGTCTCGGGTTTTCAAACAGGAGATAGGTGGTATCATTGACTATAGTGAGGACATCAGGATTTTTATGGAAGGAAGATGATTACTTTGGTTTGAAGCTGCATGAATTTGATGACCCTGTGACTGACTCCTACTGGAAATGTTTAGCAGAATTCATGTAAATGCAGTAACGGAATTCAAACCAAGAACTGAAGTGGAGATGGAGCTCTAGTTGTTCAATGCCTAGTTATTAAAAGAAAAATAAAATGAAGAAAATGGTGAGTTTTTCAAGAACGCAATCCAAATGGAAATGAACCTGCTAGTTTTAAATGTTAGTAAGATAAACCACTTTTTTATTAATAATTGATATCATAAGTATGTACTCACTAGCACAATGATTTTTAATCCTTTTGATATCGAGAATCACTTTTTAACATAATGATGATTATTCTCTTTTTTATGATTGTTGTCTTCATTTTATTTATTTGAGACTATACTATTGAGGTGTAAAGATTAAGTGATCCTCTTAAATGAATTTATATTAATCCCTGACATTAAATATATTGGTAATAAAAAAAGTACATTCTCTGAAAATTAAGAAATAAATAACCAAAAGGTTTTCTTTTTTATCTCTTCGCTTTGTCAAATAAGAAAGAGTTTTGAAATTGCTACCTCTAACTGTGGGCTAATTAATTTCTCCTATTTGTTCCCTTAAGTTTTGCCTCATGTTTTTTAAAGGTCTGTTATTAGGTGCCTGCATATTAGATTGCTGTGTCCTTTTGATGAATGGACACTTTTAGCATAATAAAATATTACCCTTCACCCCCAATTACGCTCCTTTTCCTGAAGTCTCCTTAGTCTGTATTATTAATATAGCCAATCCAACTTTCTTTAAATTACTGTTTGCATGATATATCCTTTTTCTATCCCTTTACAAAACCTGTGGCTTCATATTTGCAGTGCATGTTTCCTGGAGATAGTTACTAGGATCTTGCTTTTCATATAGTCTGTAATGTAATTGTTGATATAACTGCATTAAATATACTACTTTATGAACTATTTTTAATGGTTTTATCTCATTTAGTTTTTTTTCCTGCTTTTCCTGCCACCTTCTTATATTTCATTTTACCTCCATTATTGGCTTTTTAGCTATTCCTCCTCAATTTTAGTTGTTTTTCTAGGACTTCCAAGCTATCACTTTACAAAGAATACAAGAATCTTACCCTTGATCCATCCACTTATTGACACTATTCTTTTTTTTTTTTTTTAAAGATTTTATTTATTTATTTGACAGAGAGAAATCACAAGTAGGCAGAGAGGCAGGCAGAGAGAGAGAGGAGGAAGCAGGCTCCCTGCTGAGCAGAAAGCCCGACGCAGGGCTCGAACCCAGGACCTGGGATCATGACCTGAGCCGAAGGCAGTGGCTTAACCCACTGAGCCACCCAGGCGCCCCTATTGACACTATTCTTGTCATATGCTTCATTTCTACAATTACAAACCCCATAATATATTATTATAATATTTTCTTTAGAGGACACTAAAAACATTAAGAAATGGGATTTTTTTTTACACATACCCACGTATTTACCATTTCCGATGTTCATTTGCATAGGTATGAATTTCCAGCTGTAATTTTCTCTCAGCCTGAAGAGCTTCCTTTAACAGTTCTTGCTGTGCTGGTCTGTTGGTGATGGATTCTCTTGAATATTGATGGCCTGAAAGAATTTTATGTTTTTATTTTACAAGGATATGTATTTAATCCTATGACTTAATTCTGAGGCCTGTCTCTTGCCATTGGACCTTTGTCAAGCTCTCTTAAGAACATCGTTTCAGTTCAGTAGAGCTAGAGCATGACATACTTAAGAAGAGCTCATACCTCCTTCATCGGATTATGTCCCAAGCTTGTATTCATTACAACCGTTTTTTTATAGTCTTCATAGCCTCACTCAAACTGTGGATTATCAGTTGTTTCTAGTATATTTCATCACTCAGTATATATTCATGCCTTGATCAGTAAAAACTTTTGAGTTCTTAATATGTGTAAGACTCTGAACAAATTCCCCAAGGCACTATGTTAGAAATAGCATGGCACAAAGAAACACCCACCAATGGACTAGAAAGTAGGTTTGAGTGCTAGTCTCAAATCCTTTAATAATTAGCTTCAGGTTGGTCCCTGAGCATTTTTGAGCCTTGGTTCACTCATCATTTGCTCATCTGTAAAATGGAGATAATACACATTTCATGAGGTTGTTGTAAAACTAACTAATGACATAGGAAAGTGCCAAACTCACTACCTGAACTCAATCAATCATTGCTGAATTTGAATGGTTCATATAAGCATGATGTGAAAATGCCAAAAGAGTTGCTTGCATAGAAAGTGTCAAGATGAATTATAACATATTGGCTGGACTTCTATTGAGACACAAATAACTTCTGGGAATTTAGAGAATGGATTTAGGGAAAGTAAAAGTGATTTGAAAATGCTAGTTTAAAATAAAACTCTGAAAGAATGGGAATGTGAAATGATGATGCTGGGAAAAGCTTAAATAAATCTCATTCAATTCATTTAATTTCTACTCCATTGTATTTGAGTTTATTTTAAGTATTAAATACTAATAATTAGAATAAAAAATAAATCCCCTCTGAAAAGGAACTCCATTTAATGAGAAACAGGTAAAGAACATTTAGTGAGACAGTAGCATTTTGTCTAGATGTGCAGACTCTTCCACTAAACTACCTGATGTAGAATCCTTACTTAACCACTTACTAGTTATGTGATACTTGACAACCTCACTGAGTATTTGTCAAGGTAATGCCAGGCACTGGCAAAGACACAGTATCACTGGTTTAACATAATAGAAGTTTACTTGCTGCTTTTATAAAATCCAAGTAATGGAATGAGTTGGGTGGGAAAAGAAAGTTCTGCTTCAGTATTCATTCGGAGACCAAGGGTGAATGATGACTGCCTAGGGCATTGACATCGGCTAACAGGTGTGGAAGAGAGAAGGTGGAGAATCACACCAGAAGTTTGTTTGAGTCAGGCCTAGCAGTGAAATAGAGCACACTTACACTCTATTGGCAAGAACTAAACAAGAACAAGTAGGTCAAATATGTGCCTAGGCAGAAAGGGAAATAGGTTCAGTAAACACCTAGCCAATCTCTGCCATACTGTGTCTCAGTTTTCACGTGTGTAAAAGCAAAATAATAGTACTAATCATCATTTCATTGGGATTTCTTAACAAAGAGTTATTAGAGGAGTTCAGTGAAATGATACACATAAAGTGCTTAATCCAGTGCCTGATTCATGACCAATGCTTGTTGAATGTTAACTGTTATTATAAGTGCAATGACAAAGGCACATGGATTCAGCAAGCATATAAAAGGAGCCATCAACTGAGACTGTGATATTATGTAAGTCTAGGCCAGAGTTGATGGGGCTGTGACTATCAGTGGTGCTGACCTCACCAGATGAAATACACAAAACTTTGTGGTGCAAACATATATCTTCAGGCTCAGCTGTCCTCACCAACCATCTATTCTACAAGACCTTCCTTCTGCATTTTGGTTTCATTTTTCACCCCAGGAGGAGGGAGAAAAATGCTAATGCTGAGAAGAACCTTTGGTAGGACCAAATTTTAATCACTGTGGATTATGTTTTTATGAATATATTGAATTTACTTTTGTTGCAATCCATCCTATAATATTTGTTTAGCAGATACAATATTTTTAAGCCATAGTCATGGTATGCAAGACGAGTAGTGTGCATATTTTTTCTATAGTTCGACTTAATCATTATTTCAAAACCCCATCTGTCTTTTGGTACAAAATGTAATCTTAGTCTTTTTCACGTGAATTCAGACATTTCAAGTTTAAATTCAATCTATTTAGGATTTACCTCTCTCTCCTTGTCCTTCAGGATGATACTTAAATTCTAAGGAGGCTTACAGAATGTTCTGGCATTGGTAAAAGCATCTAAGCCTTTGTGACTACCAAGTGTCTACATTGTGGCATGTATACAATCCTGACTGGTTCTTAGGTGTTGTATTTTCCCACACTGGCATCTACTGGAGTAGGAAGCTATATGTCCATTTGCCTAGGGCAGTCCCAGTTGTACATCCTGTCCTGGCATTTTGCCAGTTATTGTCCCCTTTCACTCTTAAAATTGCCCTAATTTGGAAAATAATTTATGTAGTCACCCTACGTGAGGGTCTGCATTCCCTCCTGGCCTCTGGTTAGCAGAATGTGGCCACTTTGTGTTTCCAGTCTATTTTCCCTGGCCTTGATGCCTCCTTGAGTTTCTCCTGCTCTCCAACTTTCCCCCTTCTTAGAAACCAAGATCCAACTGCGTCTCCACTTCAGAGCCAGGGGATACTATACATATCAAGGACCTGATCTTCTTCGGCTCTGGATACTCCATGCAGTCATCTCCAATTTCCAGAGTCGCTTCATTTTTGTCAGACTTCTACTTCTCAATGTTCTAGGTTAAAGTGACTCAGAGTTCCGTTCTCGCTCAGATTCTCAACTTGTTGAAGTACATGGAAGCCAAGATGACATGTACCTCTGAATGAGGGCCCCCTATTTAGTGATATCATTAGCATTTAATCTCTCACATATTCTCCAAACTATCTCTCACCTCCCCGGCCCTAGAGAGAGACAAGAGCTGCCTTCACAGAGTATTTAAATATAAGAAATGAAAATCAAACCAAAGTATTTCTTTATTTTGTTATTATCATCATTGGCTATTTTTCCCTTGTGTATTTCATCTCTGTGACTTATTTAGTTGATAACTGGAAATTTTTACCTCTTAATCCCCTTCACCTACTCTGCCCATCCCCCCAACCTCCTATTCTCTGGCAACGAAAAATTCTCTGCATTTATGAAGTCTGTTTCTGTTTTGTTTTTTCATTTGTTTTGGTTTTTAGATTCCACATGTAAGTGAAATCATATGGTATTTGTCTTTATCTGGTTGACTTATTTCACTTAGTATATTAAGTGTTGTAGTAAATGGCAAGATCTTATTCTTTTCTATGGCTGAGTAATAATATTCTAGTGTATATATTTATCACATCTTTATCCATTCCTCTATCCACTGACACTAAGGTTGTTTTTGTATGTTGGTTACTGTAAATAATTAATGCTGTGATGACCATAGAGATGCATATATCTTTCAGAATTAGTGTTTCCATTTTCTTTGGGTAAATACACAACTGTGGAATTACTGAATTTTTTTTAAAAGATTTATTTATTAGACAGAGATCACAAGTAGGTAGAGAGGCAGGCAGAGAGAGAGGAGAAAGCAGGCTCCCTACTGAGCAAAGAGCCTGATGCGGGGCTTGATCCCAAGACCCTGAGATTGTGACCTGAGCTGAAGGTAGAGGCTTAACCCACTGAGCCACCCAGGTGCCCCTGGATTATTTTTAATAAAATTTTAAACCTTTATTATCGAAGCATATTTGACATACCATATTATATTATTTTGAGGTGTAAAACAGGAACTGGACTATTCTGTACATTACTCAATATTTACCATAATAAGTGTAGTCACCATCTGTCACCATACACATGGTTAAAATATTATTGGCTATATTTCCTATGCTGTACTTTTTATCTCCATGACTTGTTTATTCTGTAACTGGAAGTTAGTGCCTCTTAATCCCTTCACCATTTTTTTTTAAAGATTTTATTTATTTATTTGACAGAGACCACAAGTAGGCAGAGAGGCAGGCAGAGAGAGGAAGGGGAGCAGGCTCCCTGCCGAACAGAGAACCTGATGTGGGGCTCGATCTCAGGACCCTGGGATCATGACCGGAGCTGAAGGCAGAGGCTTTAAGCCACTGAGCCACCCAGGTGCCCCATCCCTTCACCATTTAATGCATCCCTGGCCCATATCCATATCTGGAAACCAGTTTGTTTTCTGTAGAGACTCAATCTCACAAAATAAACTGAGGGTTGCTGGGGGAGGGAGGCGGGTAGGGAGAGGCTGGTTGGGTCATGGACGTTGGGGAGGGTATATGCTATAGTGAGTGCCGTGAAGTATGTAAGCCTAATGATTCACAGACCTGTACTCCTGGGACAAATAATACAATATCTGTTAATAAAATAATTTTTTAAAAAAGAGTATTTGTTTTGTTCTGTACATTCCACATAGAAGTAAAATCCCATAGTATTTGTCTTTATCTGACTTAGTTCATTTAGTGTAATATCCTTTAGGTCCATCCATGTTGTCACTAATGCCAAGATTTCATTCACTTTTGTGGCTGAGAAATACTCCATTATACACACCATGTATCATATTTATATTTCATACACACACATATATCATACCTCTTTTCTATTATCTATCAATGGACAGTTGGTTGCTTCTGTATCTTGGCTATTGTAAATAATGCCACAATAAACATAGGGGTGCATATATCTTTTTGAATTACTGTTTTCATTTGGGGGGAGGGTAAATACGCAGTAGAGGAATTTCAGAATTACATGGCATTTATTTTTAATTTTTTGAAGAAACTCCATATTGTTTTTTTACAGTGGTTGTACCTTACATTCCCTTCAACATCATATAAGTGGTCCCTTTTCTCCACACACTCATCATCATAAAAAGGCACATGTGTTTTTGATTCTAGCCATTTTGACAGGTGTAAGATAATATCTCATTGTGGTTTTGATTTGCATTTTCTCGATGAGTAATGATATCAAACATCTTTTGTATGTGTCTGGTGGTCATCTCTATGTCTTCTTTGGAAAATGTCTATTCAGATCTTTTACCCATTTTTTAATTGGATTGCTTTTATTAATTTTAGTGTGGAGTTGTATAAATTTCATACATATTGTGGATATTAACCCCATATGAGATCTATCATTTGCAAATACCTTCTCCTATTCCGTAGGCTGCCTTTTTGTTTTGTTGTGTTTCTTTTTGTTTTGTTTTTTTGGTTTCCTTTTTTGTGCAAAAGCTTTTTATTTTTGTGTAGTCAATAGTTTAATTTTACTTTTGTTTCCTGTACTTTAAAATATATATCCATAAATATATTGTTGAGGATGATGTTAAGTGTGGGTCTGTCATATATGGCCTTTATTATATTGAGGTATGTTCCCTCTACATTGACTTTGTTGAGCATTTTTATCATGAACAAATGTTGAATTTTGTCAAACGTTTTTTCTGAGTCTATTGAGATGGTCATATGATTTTCATCCTTCTTCTTGTTAATGTGATGTACCACATTGACTAATTTGAAAATATTGAACCAATGTTGCATTCCTGGAATAAATCACACTTGCTTGTGAATGATCCTTTTAATGTATTGTTGATTAGGTTTGCTAATATTTTCTTGAGGATTTTTGCAACTATGTTTATTGGGGATATTTGCCTATGTATATTTCTCTTTTTATAGTGTCTTGTTTTTGGTATCAAAGTAATACTGTCCTTATAGAATGAATTTAGAGTATCATTCATCTTCTATTTTTTGGAGTACTTTGAGAAGAATAGGTGTTAAGTCTTTAAATAGTTTGTAAAGTTTGCCTGTAAAGTCATCTTGTCCTGAACTCTTGTTTTTGGGGAGGGTTGTTTTTTTGTTTTTTTTTTGTTTTTTCAGTTTTGTTACTAGCAATTGGACTATTCCGAGTTTTAATTTTGTCCTGATTCAGTTTTGGAAAATTACAAGTTTCTAGGAATTTATCCATTGTTTTTTTAAGTTGTCCAGTTTGTTGATGTATAATTTTTCAGAATATTATTTTATAGTTCTTCATTATTTCTAGCCCATTTCTGATTTTGAGTCCTCTTTTTCTCTTGATAAGTCTGGCTAAAGTTTTATCACTTTTGCTTATCTTTTCAAATAACAGCTTGTGGTTTTATTGATGTTTTAGAATTTTTTTTTAGGCTTTATTTTCTTTATTTCTACTCTTTCATATTTCCTTCTTTCTCCTACTTTTGGGCTTTTTACTTCTTTATTTGGTTTTAAGATATAAGACTAGCAATTTATTTGAGAATTTTCTTGTTTTATAATGTAGGCCTATATTACTATAAACTTCTCAGAACTTCTGGGTCTCAGATTTTGGACTGTTGTTTTTTTATTTTCTGTTGTCTAGCAGGTATTTTTTTTATTTCTTCTTGATTTCTTTATTGACCCATTCATTGTTTTTAAATATGTTGTTTAATCTCCATGTGTTGTGTTTTTTCCACTTTTCCCTTATTATTGGTTTTTCCATTTTCCCCTTATAATTGGTTTCTAGTTTCATACCCTTGTGGTCAGAAAAGATATTTGGTATGATTTCAGTCTTAAATTTATTGAGACTTGTACCTGGGGAATGTACCTTGTATACCTAGAAATAATGTATGTTCTGCTGCTTTTGGATGGAATGTTCTGTATATGTTGGTCAAGTCCATCCGACCTTAGGTGTCATTAAAAGCCATGGCTCTTTGTCACTTTTGTTTGGATAATCTATCCTTTCATGTAATTGGGGTGTTAAAGTCCCCTACTATTTGTCAATTTCTCACTTTATGTGTGTTAATATTTGCTTTATGTATTGATCTGTTCCTATCTTGGATGTAATGTTATTTACAATTGTTATATTCTCTTATTGAATTGATCCCTCTGTCATTATGTAATGAATTTCTTTGTCTCTTCCTATAGCCTTTGTTTTAAACTCTATGTTGTCTAAGTATTGCTACTGTAGTCTTCTTTGCATTTCCATTTGCATGAAAGATCTTTTTCTCTGTCTATATGTGTCCATGGGTCTGAGGTGAATCTCATGGGCAGCATACAGAGGAATCTTGTTTTGTTTTGTTTTTTTTACGCTGTTCAGTCACCATATGTCCTTTGATTGGAGCATTTAGAGAACTTATATTTAAAGCAATTATTGATATGTACTTAGTGCCATTTTATCAATAGTTTTCTCTTTGTAGATTTTCTCTGTTCCTTCTTCACTTGCTCTCTTCCCTTGTGTTTTATTTATTTATTTACTTATTTTTGTTATTATTATTTTTTAAATTTAGTTTTATTTTTTAAGTGTGTTCTGAGGACTTTCTTTAGTGGTATGCTTAACATTCTTTTTCTTCATTTTATTGTTTTTTTGTTTCTATTACAGGTTTTTGATTTGTGTCTACTGTTGTGTTTGTATTTAATATTTTAAATGTGCAACAGTTTATGTTGATTGTCCTTTAAGTTCAAACACATTCTAAAATCACTAAGTTTTAAACTTCCACTCCACATTATATATAAATATATATATATATATAATATTTTACATCTTTTTATGTATCCCTTGACTAATTTTTATAGATATAATTGAGTTATATCTACTTTTGTGTTTTAACCCCCATACTGGCTTTGTAAGTGATTAACATAATACCCTTACTATATGTTTGCCTTTACTTGTGATTTTTTAGAGTAATTATCCTTTAAGTAATTATCACCTTTAAAGTATCCTTTAAAGTAGTTATCACCTTTCCTTTCTACTTCAAGAATGTCCTTATGAGGCTGGTTTTGTGGTGAAGAACCCCTTTAACATTTGTTTGGGAAACTCTTCATCTCTTTGTCATTTCTGAATAATTAGCTCGCTGGGTTTTGGTTGTAGCTTTTATCCGTTTAGCATTTTTAATATGCCATGCTACTCTTTTCTGGCCTGCAAAGTTTCTTATGAAAAATCGGCTGATAGTTACATACACAGGAATCCCCATAAAACTGTTTTCTTTTCTCTTGCTCCTTTTAAAATTCTTATCATCTTTATCATTTTAATTATTTTACATCTTAGTGTAGACCTCCTTGGGCTCATCTTGTATGTATGCTTTCTGTGTTTTCTGGATCTGGATATCTGTTTTCTTTCCCAAATTAAGGAAGTATTCAGCTATTATTTCTTCAAATAAATTTTTTGCCCCCTTCTTTCTCTTCTTCTTGGATCTCTATAATGTGAATGTTATTACACTTGATGATGTCACAAAGTTCCATTAACCTATTCTCTTGAGGAGCCCCTGGGTGCCTCAATCAGTTAAGCAGATGCTTTTGGCTCGGGTCATGATCTAGAGGTCCTGGGATCGCCCTGCGTTGGGCTCCCTGCTCTGTGGGGAGTCTGCCTTTCCCTCTGTCCTTCCCCCTGGTCCTTCTCTTTCTCTCTAAAATAAATAATTTTTTTAAAAAACCGTATTCTCTTCAAAATTTTTTCCCTTTTTGCTGTTCAGTTTGGTTGCTTTCCATTGCCATATCTTTTAGATTGTTGATCTATTCTTCTATACCCTCTAATTTGTTGTTGATTTCCTCTAGTGTAATGTTCATTTTTCAGTTATTGTATTCTTCAGCCTGGGCTTGTTCTTATTTCTATTTTCTGGCTTTTTGCTGAAGTTCTGAGTTCATTCACTTTTTTCTCAAGTTCAGTGAGTATCTTTGTGGCCATTACTTTGATTTCTCTATCAGCAGCATTGCTTATCTCTGTTTTATTTACTTTTCTTCCTGTGACTTTGTTTTTTCATTTGGTATATATATTCTTCTTTCCCCTCATTTTGTCTAACTCATTCTGTTTGTTTCTACGTATTGGTAGGGTAGTTATGTCTCCTGGTCTTGAAAGTGGAAGATATCCTACAGTACCATTTGTGCAATCCCCATTGGTTACCAGAACCAGGAACTCCAGGGGTGTCTCCATGTGGGCTCTGTGCATTCTTTGATTGTGGCCGCGCCATGATTGTGGGCATGCTAGTGGGTGCAGCTGGTATTCAGGCTAGTTGTCTGCAATTAGCCTCTGCCCACCTGCTGGCATACCAAAGAGCAGAGCCTAATCCTTGTGCATCCAATCCATCTAAAAAGCCCAGAAGCAAGGACTACTGGTAAGCTGGTATGTGGAATTATTCTCCCTAGGGCGGGAGTCATTTTGGTGTGCCACCAGTTCCATCCTGAGTTATCTTCTGGGTGTCACAGAAAGGGAGCTGCTTTGGAGGAATTACTACCAAGGCAGGCATGTTAGGTGTGGCAGGTCTGCAGGGGAGTGCTAGGATTAACAGTGGAGACAGAGAGTATTGGAATTGACTCCCACAAGTGTCTGTATATATAGCCTGAGGAGGGCACAGACAATGGTTCCCGCCAGCACTTTTGTCCCTGGAGAAATGTCCTGCAGATCCCTGCCCCTAAGCATATGTCCTTTGGTTAGTCAATGAATCTCCTTTATGGATATCTGAGGCACTTTTCAAATGACTGGTTCAAGCTGTGTCTCAAGGTACATTATTTCATATGCTGCCTCCTTGAGTGCAGAGGCTCAGTTTTCTATTGCCCTCTCTGGCTCTCCTGAAGTTAAGCCCTGCTGATTTTCTAAGCCAAATATTATGAGGACTCATTTTACCTGTGTGGATCACCAGGGTTAGTTGTGCTTGGTATGGGACTGATACTCTCACTCCTCAATGCTTGTGATGTTCCTCCTATTTGAGGTCAGTCATACTAGGTGTTTAGTTCCTGTCTGCATCTCTGTTCTTCCTATCCTTTTCAATTTGGCCTTCGATAAGGCTAGCTGCAGAAAATCTGTGAGATTCAGGTCATCTCCAGAGTTATTTGCAATAAACATAGTTGTTGCCTCACTGTGTCTGTGGGATGAAGTGAACTCAGGGTCCTCCTACTCTTACACTTCATCTTTTATTATTCTCTATTTTTAACTTTATAAGAAACCTCCATACCATTTTCCATAGTGGTTGCACCAACTTACATTCCCACCAACAGTGCACAGAGCTTCTTTTACTTCATGTTTCTTGTCTTTTTGATATTAGTGATTCTGACTGGTGTAAGGAGATACTTCTTGTGGTTTGATTTGCATTTTCCTGATGATTAGTGATGTTGAGCATCTTTCACGTATTTGTTGGTCCTCTGTGTGTCTTCTTGGGAAAAATATCTATTCAGCTACTCTACCCTTTTTAGTGTAAGAAAATGGTCTAGTGTCTGTCTTTTGCATGTAACTGTCCAGTTTCTCCAACACCATTTAGTAAAAAGACTTCCTTTCCTAATTGTATATTACAGCTTCTTGTTTACATTAATTGAACATATAGGTGTGGGTTTGTTTTGGGCCTCTGTATTCTGTTCTGTTGATCTATGTGTCTATTTGGTACCAGTACCATACGGTTTTGATTAGTATAGCTTTGTAGTATGTCTTCAAATCTAGAATCGTGATACTTTCAGCTTTCTTCTTTAAAATTACTTTGGCTCTTTGCGGGTCTTTGAAGGTTCCATACAAATTTTCATATTTGTTCTAATTCTGTGGAAAATACTATTGATATTTTGTTAAAATGGCCTTGATTCTGCACATGTTTTGGTGTGGTATGGTCATTTTAATAGTATAAGCTTTTCCAAGCCATGAGCACGCTGTTTCCTTTCCTTATGTTATTTTCAATATGTTTCATCAACATCTTACAGTTTTCAGAGGATAGGTCTTTCATCACTCTGGTTAAGTTTATTCCTTGGTATTTTTTTGGGAGGGTGAAATTATAAATGGGATTGTTTTTTAATTTCTCTTTCTGCTACCTTGTTATTAGTATATAGAAATGCAACTGATTTCTGGATATTAATTTTGTATCTTATAAATTACTGAATTCATTTATTCTAACATCTTTTTTGGTACAGTCTTTGGGGTTTTCTTGTTATTTACTATCATGTCCTCAGCAAATAGTGATAGTTTGTTTCCTTACCAATTTGGATTTACTTTATTTCTTCTTCTATGATTGCTGCAGTTTGGTCTTCCAGTACTATGATGAATAAAAGTGGTAAGAAGGACATCCTTGTCTTGCTCCTGATTTTAGAAGAAAAGCTTTCAGTTTTTGAGCATTGGTATACTGTTCAATGTAGTTCAGTCATGTATGGCCCTTGTTACATTGATGTATGTTTTCTCTAAACCTATATTGTTGATTATCATGAACAAATGTTGAATTTTGTCAAATGTTTCTTCTGAATCTATTAAGATGATCCTGTAGTTTTTATTCTTCCTCTTGTTAATGTGATGTATCACATTGATTGATTTGCAATTATTGAATTAACATTGCATTCCTGGAATAAATCCTACTTGATCATGGTGAATGATCCTTTTTTTTTTTTTCCTTGAGCATGGTGGGCAAACAATGTTACAATAGTTTTAGGGGCACAACATAGTGATTCAACAACGTTATACATTATGCTATGTTTACCACAAGTGTAGCTGCCATGTCATCATACAATGCTATTAAAACACCAATGACTATATTCTCAATGCTATGCCTTTGATTCCTCTGACTTATTCATGCCTGTACCTCCCACTCCCCTTCACCCATTTTGCCCATTCCCCCAACCCTTCCCCTCTGGGAAACAGTTTTTTCTCTGTATTTATAGGTCTGATTCATTGTTTGTTTATTCATTTATATTGTTTTCAGATTCCACACATAAGTGAAATCATATGGTGTTTGTCCTTCTCATTTCACTCAGCATTTTACCCTCTAGGTCCATCCATGTTGTTGCAATTGGCAAGATCTCATTCTTTTTTATGGCTGATATTTCATTACACATAAATATCTCATCTTCCTTATTTATTCATCTATTTATGGACACTTGGGTTGTTTCCATATCTTCACTATTATAAATAATCATCCAGTAAACATAAGGGTGCACCTATGTTTCAGAATTAGTGTTTTTGGTTTTTTGGGGAGGTAAATGCCCAGTATGGAATTATTGGTTCATATGGTATTTCTATTTTTAATTTCTTGAGGAATCTCCACACTTTTCCATAGTGACTGCATCAGTTTACATCTCCTCCAACAGTATGTAAGTGTTCCTTTTCCCTACATTCTTGACAACACTTGTTATTTGTTTTTGTTTTTTTAACTATTCTGAGAGCTGTAAGGTGATACCTCATTGTGGCTTTGCCTCATTTCCCTGATTAGTGATATGGATTTCATGTTTTCACATTGATTTACCATGTGTATATCTTCTTCAGAAAAATGTTTATTCTGTTTTTTTGCCCACTTATTAAATTAGATATGTGGGTGTTTTGGTTTCAGCTATGTAAGTTTATACACATACACACACACACATTAGATATTAACCTCTTATCAAATAAATTATTGGCAAATATCTTCTCCCATTCAGTTGGTTGCCTTTTTGTTTACTTGTTGATTTTCTTTGCTATGCAAAGCTTTTTATTTTAGTGTAGTCCTGATAGTTTATTTTTGGTTTTGTTTCCCTCACATAATGTATATATCGAGGAAAATGTTGTTTGGCCAATATCAAAGGAATCATTGTCTAATTTTCTCTTCTAGGAATGCTATTGTTTCAGGTATCACATTAAGTCTTTAATTTTGCATTTATTTTTGTGTATAAGACAGTTGTCCCTTTTCATTCTTTTATGTGTAGCTGCCTAATTATTTTCCTGTCATCATTTATTGAAAGACTATCTTTTCCCTGTTGTATATTCTTGCCTCCTTTGTTGTAGATTGACTATGTAAGCCTCAGTTTATATCTGACCCTTCTATTTTGTTACATTGATCTATGTGTCTGTTTTTGTGCCAGCACCATAATGGTTTGATTACTTCAAATTTGTAGTCTATCTGGAAATCTGGAAAAGTGATACTTCCAATTTTGTTCTTCTTTCTTAAGATTGCTTTGGCTGTCCACGGTCTTTTGTGTTCCATAGAAATTTCAATATCTTTTTTCGTTTTGTGGAAAATGCTGTTGGTGTTTTGATAGGGTTTGTATTGAATCTGTAGATTGCTTCAGGTAGATGGATACTTTAACAATACTAATTCTTCCAATCCCAAAGCACGAACTATCTTTCCATTTGTTTGTGTCATTTTCAATTTTTTCGTCAGTGTTTCATAGTTTCAGAGTATAGGTCTTTTCATCTCCTTGGTTAAACTTATTCCCAGGTATTTTACTCTTTCTGGCATAATTGTAAATTGTGGAATTGTAAATTTAGCAAGTGGGCAAAAGACCTGAATTGTAAACTGTTTTAACTATGGAATTGTTTATTTCTCTTTCTGCTACTTCCTTATTAGTGCATACAAATGCAATAGATTTCTGGGTATTAATTTTGTATCCTGGAACTTACTGAATTCATCTATTACCTCTAATTGTTTTTGTTTTTGCTGAAATCTTATGGGTTTTCCATATAGTATTATGTTATCTGCAAATAGTGATCATTTGATTTCTTCCTTTCCAAAATGGATGCTTTTTATTTCTTTTCTTGTGTAATTGCTGTGGCTAGGACTTCCAGTACTGTTCAATAAAAGCTGTGAGAGTAGACATCCTCATCTTAGAGGAAATATAATTTTTGTCCAGTCAGATGTTAGCTGTGGGTTTTTCATGTAAGACCTTTATCATGTTGAGGTATCTTCACTCTCAACCCACTTTGAGTTTTTATCATGAACAGTAGTTGAATTTTGTTAAATGCTTTTTTGCATCCTTTGAGATTATCACATGATTTTTATCCTTTGTTTTGTTAATGTGATGTATTACATTGATTGACTTGTGAATATTGAAACTTCCTATATTCACAGAATAAATTCCAATTGATTGCAAGGAATGGTCCTTTTAAATCATTGTTAAATGTGGTTTGCTAATATTTTGTTAAATGTTTTGCATCTATGTGCATCAGGAATATTGGCCTGAATTGTGCATGTGTGTGTGTGTGTGTGTGTGTATGGCTAGTTATTTGAGAATTTGTTTCTTGAACTAGACCTGTACTGCTATAAACTTCTCTCTTAAAATTGCTTTTGCTCAGTCCCAAAGATTTTAGATTATTGTGTTTTCATTTTCACTTGCCCCCAAGTATTTCCTAATTTCTCTTTGCTTTATTCATTGACATACTGTTTAAGTAGTAGCATGTTGTTTAGCCTCTATGTGTTTGTGTTTTTCCCCAGCTTTTTTCTTGTACTTGATTTCTAACTTCTTACAGTTGTGGTCAGAAAAGATTCTTGATATGATTTCAATCTTCTTAAATTTATTGAGACTCGTTTTGTGGTCAAACGTGTGAGCTATCCTGGAGAATGTTCCCTGTGCACTTGAAACAAATGTGTATTCTGCTGGTTTTGGATAAGATGTTCTGTAAGTATCTGTTAGGTACATCTAAGCACATGTGTTGTTCAAAGCCACTGTTTCCTTATTGATATTCTGTTTGAATAGTTTATCTATTGACATAAGTGGGGTGTTAAAATCCCCTACTATTATTGTATTACTATCCAATTTCTCACTTTATGTTTGTTAATATTTGCTTTATATATTTTGGTGTTGCTATGTAGGGTGCAAATATATTTATAATTGTTGTGTCTTCCTGTAGGATTTATTCTAACAATTTTTTGATGGAGTCTTTGGGTTTTCTATGCATAGTTTCATATCATCTGCAAATAATGAAAATTTAATTTCTTCCTTTCAAATACAGATACCTTTTGTTTCTCTTCATCATCATGTCATGATCTACTTTGTCTCTTATTACAGCTTTTTTTTTTTAGCCTTTTTTTTGTTTTTTTTTTAGATAAATATTGCTAGTCTGGCTGTTATTCCTCCTCCTCCTCCTCCTCCTCCTCCTCCTCCTCCTTCTTCTTCTTCCTTTTTTTTTTTTTCCTGCTCACCTTGACATGGCATATCTTTTTATCCTTTTATTTTCAATCTGTCTGTGTCTGTGAGTCTAAAGTGACTCTCCTTTTGGCAGCATATAGATATGTCTTGTTTTCTATCCATTTAGTCACCCTATTTTTTTTTAATTGGAACATATAGACCATTTACATTTAGAGTAATTTTTCATAGGTATTTGCTGTTACCATTTTGTTAATTGTTTTCTGGTTGTTTTTCCAGTTCTTTTTTATTCTTTGCTCTCTTCTTTTGTGTTTGATGACTTTCTTTAATGTTATGCTTGGAGTGTTTTTTCTTTAGTTTTTGTATCTGTTATAGGTTTTTTTTTTTTTTTTTAAAGATTTTATTTATTTATTTGACAGAGAGAGATCACAAGCAGGCAGAGAGGCAGGCAGAGAGAGAGGAGGAAGCAGGCTCCCTGCCGAGCAGAGAGCCCGATGCGGGGCTCGATCCCAGGACCCCGAGATCATGACCTGAGCCGAAGGCAGCGGCCCAACCCACTGAGCCACCCAGGCGCCTATAACCCCTGTTATAGGTTTTTGGTTTGTTGTTAGCATGAGGTTCTTATGTAACCCAAATATATAACAGTTTATATAAGTTGATGGTTTCTTAAGTTCAAAAACATTCTAAAAATAGTACATTTTTATTCTCCACTTCCATATTTTATGTATTTTTTTATATTTTGCATTTTTTATTTTCTGACTAACTGTGCTAGTTTTTTTTAATATACTTGATATTCTATTTTTGTGTTTTAATTTCACATTAGCTTTGTAAGGTGGTTGATCTACTAATTTTATTGTATGTCTTTTTTTAAATAATCTTTTTTTTTACATACCCTCCCCAGTGTCCATAATCCAGCCACCCTATCCCTACCTCCTCATTCCCCAGCAACCTTCAGTTGTTTTGTGAGATTAAGAGTGTCTTATGGTTTGTCTCCCTCCTGATGCCATCTTGTTTTATTTGTTCCCTTCCTACCCTCTATGACCCCCTGCCCTGCCTCTCAAATTCCTCATATCAGAGAGATCATATGATAATTGTCTTTCTCTGATTATGTATGACTGTTTTTATTTGGGAATTTTTTTCCTTTCATATTTTTTCTTCTATTTTTCATTTTCTTGCTTAAAGAAGTCTTCTTTTATAAGGCCAGTTTAGTGGTGACAGACTCATTGAATTTTTGGGAAACTATCATTCAGTTATGAATGACTACATTTACTTTCAGTACTTTATTATGCCACTCCTTCCCTTATGGTCTATAACATTTCTGCTGAAAAATCAACTGACGGCCTTATGAGGTTACTCTAGTACACTACTAATGTTTTTATCTCGCTGATTTTGTTTTTTTTTTTTTTTCTCTTTACTCTTTTGACATTTTCATTATTATGTGTCTTGATGTAGATCTCTTTGTGTTTTATTGTTTGGGGCTTTCTGTAAATCCTGGACTTGGTTGTCTATTTCCTTCCTTAGGTCAGGGAAATTTTCAACCATATTTCTTTAAATAATTTTTTGCTCCTTTATCTTTGTTCTTCTGGAACTCCTATAATGCAAATGTTAGTATGCTTTATGTTTCCTGATAGTTCCCTTAACCTATATTCATTTTTTTAAAAAAGGTTGTTTTTTTTTCTTTTTGCTGTTTAGCTTATGTGCTTTTCAATACCCTGTCTTCTAGATCACTTCTAGATCACTGATCTGTTCTGAATTTTCTAATCTGCCATTGATTCCTTTTAGTATATTTTATGTTCATTTAATGCATTCTTCAGCTCCAATTGCTTCATTTTTATATTTTCTGTCTGTTGAACTTCTAAGTGAATTCATCCACTCTTTTCTTTATTGCCATTACTTGAACATTTTTATCAGGTAAATTACTCATCTTTGTTTGGTTTAGTGTTTTGGGGGGGGTATTTTATTCTTTCATTTTGAGAATATTCCTCTGCCTTCTCATTTTCTTTGACTTTCTTTGTTTCTGTGAAGTCAATGGAACAACTACTTCTACCCTTTCCTTCCTTTCCTTCCTTTCCTTTCCTTCCTTCTTTTCTTTTCTTTTCTTTCTTTCTTTCTTTCTTTCTTTCTTTCTTTCTTTCTTTCTTTCTTTCTTTTTTCCTTTCTTTCTTTCTTCTAGTCTTGATGGAATGGCCTTATACAGGAATATCTTCTGTGTCGACTGTGTATGCCTGGTAGTTTTGGCTGTTTTTCTGGAGCTATAGCAGTTGTGGGTTGGGAATCAATGAGAACTATGCACCCGGGCTGCCTTGGTAGGTTGGCTGGAGCTAAAGCAAAATGGATCAGGTGGTCTGCAGAGGGTGGCCTGGTAGGATAGCTGAAGCTGAAGCAGGCACTTATTGTGAGTCTTCAGACATTCTTCACAGTGGAGTGTCCTGGCAGGGCAGCTGGAGATAAATGGGCACAAACCGGGGTGGTGGTTCTTAGGGTGCCTTGCACAGGTGGCACCTTGGGAGGACAGCTGGAGCAGAAGTATGTATGGAAAATATAAGAGATGGAAACTAAATTGAAGAATTTCAGTTATAGTCAAAGCAGATATAAACACCACAAACAGGCCAACCAAATGAAATTTGTATTTGGAGGAAGGAGACCATGTTTAGTTGAAAATAAGAAAAAAAAATTAAGCATTTTTCATGAAGGAAGTGAGCCTTGATTAAATTTTGTTTGGGTTTTGGTGGCTGGCAGGTAAGACATTCTTAGTCATTATGAGTAGGTGCAAGGCTGTGACAAAGCACAACTTTTGTTCAAATAAAGGGACACAGAGCCTAGGACTGAGAATTTAGGGACATGGGTTTAGATCGACAGATCTCTGTTTAAATTGTACCTCTATCTTTAATCAGTGGTGACTTAGATAACTTATTTTACTACTAAATGCCTCAGTTTCTTCATCTTCATTGGAGATTATAAACTTTATCAATTAGATTATTTTTAATCTCAAGAAACAAACTGAGGGTTGCTGGAGTGGAGGAAGGTGGGAAGGATGGGGTGGCTTGGTGATGGACATCAGGGAGGGTTTGTGCTATAGTGAGCATTGTGAATTGTGTAAGACTAACGAATCATAGACCTGCACCCCTAAATCAAGTAATATATTCTATGCTAATAATAACAAAAGACAAGTAAAATTAAGTAGCTAATGAATAAAAGGCATGTATAATGTACTTGGTAAGTAATAACTTGTTTTCATTGTTAATTGTGAGTAGTGAATGGTTTTATTGTTAATAGCTGGTCAAAGACACATGTTAAGAAAAGGAAAAGGATTTATTTAAATTTTATTAGTCTGTTAATGCTAACATTACTTTTTCCCAAGAATGTAGATACTGCTACACTCCCAGGGCACAATAGTTCAGAATTCTAAAAGGAGCTAGTTTTTCTGAACATGAAGCCACATCATACTTTCTCCATCACTGTTCTCACAACATTATCTTTTCCAGTAGGATAGATAAAAGACTTGTTAGGTGAGTACTAGGTCACTTTCCAGATAAACTACCAACAGCACTTATTCTTTCAAGTATGCTTTAACTGACCAACCAATGCCTGTAATCAGTTCCAAGCATGTTCCAGAATTTTGAAAAAGTGCTCTCTTGAGAGTTTGAAAGACAAGATCTTTGGCTTATATACCAGGGCACTGGTTTTAGAACAAACTCTTAGTGTTAGGAAACTAGTCTTTCATGGTTATTATACAATCTTTCCTGGTACAAAGCCCATTTTAGATCACAGTCCTGCTACTTTAGGACACTGGGACTTGACTTGCAAATCCATATACTTAAAATATCTATTCTATAGATTTTCTGAGAGGATTAAGTTATATTACAGATACAGATATAATTTTAATAGATTAAATGACATATACACAGCATTTTGCTCAGTGCCTGGCCAATAGTTAAATATTTAAGGAATGGTGGTTTTCATAATAATAATTTGTAGCTGAAAAGCAGTGAAATCTATACACTCTTTTTTTTTAAATTTAAAGTCAATTAGCCACGGTATACTACATCATTAGTTTTTGATATAATGTTCAATGATTTATTAGTTGAGTATATCACCCAGTGCTCATCATATCATGTGACCTCTTTAATGCCCATCACCCACTTACACCATTCCCCACCCACTCCCTTTCTCTAACCCTGTTTGTTTCCTGGAGTCCAGAGTCTTACATGGTTTATCTTCCTCTCTGATTTCTTCCCATTCAGTTTTCCCTCCCTTCCCCTATGGTCCTCTGCACTGTTTCTTATATTCCACATATGATTGAAACCATATGATAATTTTGTTTCTCTGATTGACTTATTTCACTTAGCATAATACCCTCCAGTTCCATCTATGTCAGTGTAAATGGTAGATATTCATCCTTTCTGATGGCTGAGAAATATTTCACTGTGTATATGAACCACATTTTCTTTATCCATTCACCCACTGAAGGACATATCAGCTCCTTCCACAGTTTGGCTATTTTGGACATTGCTGCTATGAACACTGGGGTGCAGGTGCCCCTTCTTTTTACTACATCTGTATCTTTAGCGTAAACACCCAGTAGTGCAATTGCTGGGTCATAGGATAGCTCTATTTTTAATGTCCTGAGGAACATCCATTTTTCAGAGTGGCTGTACCAGCTTGCAGAGAGGGTTCCCCTTTCTCTGCATCTTCATAAACATTTGTTCCCTGTCTTGTTTATTTTAGCCATTTTGACTGGTCTAAGGTGGTATCTCATTGTGGTTTTGACTTGTATTTCCCTGATGGCAAGTGATGTGGAGCATTTTTTCTTATGTCTCTTGGCTATTTGTATGTCTTCTTTAGAGAAATGCCTGTTCATGTCTTCTTCCCTTTTCTTGACTGGATTATTTGTTTTTTTGGTTGTTGAGTTTGATAAGTTCTTTATAGATCTTGAATACCAGCCCTTTATCTGAAATGTCATTTGCAAATATCTTCTCCCATTCCACAGGTTGCCTTCTAAAAAGTTTTGCTGATTGTTCCCTTTGCTGTGCAGAAGGTTTCTATCTTGATGAAGTCCCAATAGTTCATTTTTGCTTTTGTTTCCCTTGCCTTTGGAGATGTGTCACGAAAGAGGTTGCTATGGCTGATGTCGAAGAGGTTACTCCCTGTGTTCTCTAGGATTTCAATGGATTCCTGTCTCACATTTAGATCTTTCATCCATTTTGGGTTTATCTTTGTGTTTGGTATAAGAGAATTGTCCAGTTTCATTCTTCTGCATATGGCTTTCCAATTTTCCCAGCATCAGTTATTGAAGAGACTGTCTTTCTTCCATTAGATATTCTTTCTTGCTTTGTTGAAGGTTAGTTGACCATGGAGTTGAGGGTCCATTTCTGGGCTCTCTATTCTGTTCCACTGATCTCTATGGACCTGTTTTTGTGCCATTATCATACTCTCTTGATGATCACTGCTTTGTAGTATAGCTTGAAGTCAGGCACTGTGATGCCCCCAGCTTTGGATTATATACTCTGGAATAAAATGCTATGGGTTCAGATTTCTCCTGGGACACTTATGATGCTTCATATTTGCTTTATCTCTAATATGACAAAGATATTGCTTAATGAGATGTTGAATGTATAGTGAAAATAAGAGTTTTTTGGAGCCCCTGCTTTGGGTCAGATTTCGGTTTCCATCTTGTTTCACCTCAGCAATAATACCAAGAAGTGAAGCCTAATATCTACTTTAAGAAAGTAAATAGAAAGTGGAAGAACCAAATCTTAAGCCATGAGATAATGTATGAAAAGAAATATGTTATATAACAGTGATTCACACAGTCTGACAGTGATAAGCACTCTGAATTATGCTAATTAAGAGAATTTTATACTTAGTTTCTTGTTCTATTGATTAGAGGGGACAGAATAGTGAAAGTTTAGAGTTTTGGCCTTCTTTGGTGGCATGTATAAAGACACTTCATTTTCCTACCATCTGGCCATACGTAACTCATACCCAAGGCCTGGGTTCCAGATGTGGCTTTCTGAAGTCATGGATCACTGACCAGCTTTGTTCTCCCAGCCTCATTTTCTCTTAGGATCCAGAGGTATTTGCTTGTCTCCCTCAATCTCTTGGTCCCTTGGCCAGACTCCCTACTCTTTTTAATGGGTGACCTAGATCTGCTTTTGGCCATGTCTATCTCTTTTCCTGAATGATTGTTGGATGCTTCTTCTCACTGCTGCCCGTCAGACACCAGGCTCTCTGTTGCCTGCACATACTTATTGCCAGCTTCTCTTCTCTGCTTGGTTCTCTTATGGCTTCAGGGATGGTGGGATATGGCATAAAGTCTCAGCTTCACACCTCATTAACAATGTGTCTTTTTATGTTACTTACCTTCACTGAGCCCTGAAGTACAATAGTATTTCACTAGTAAATATAATGTTTATTTTATTCAAAGTTGCCTCCAGAAAAAATTGAAGGTGAAGTCTACTTCAGCCGCTCTTGTTTCCTATCTCAGTGGAGGCCTGAGCTGCCCATGGCCTTCTACCTTGTTGTCCCAGACCTGGCTTGCCTAATGATGAAAACTCCAGGCTTCTATTGCACTATCCTCTGCTCAATTTTCTCTTCCACATTTATATATGCTGCTATTGTTCCATCACCTCTAAGACTTGTTGTCTTTGAAAAAGTTTAATTTTTCTCAGTAACAAAAAGTTTAGAAATAAGCTCTCAGTGGCAAGTGACAATGGTGGTCTGAATCACTAAAGACCTAAGCTCCTTCCGTCTTCCTGTTCTTCCTTCCTTAGCATGTGCTGTCTTTCTTACAATCACAAGATGGGAAGAAATGGGGAAGGGCATGAAAAAAAGACATGTTTCATCTGAATTTGTCCCTTTTTATCAGGAAAATGCTTTCCACAAGGTACCTTCCGCTGGCAGCCTAGTGCCTTTGTATATCTCATTGTCCAGAACTATATCACATGACATTCTCCAACCTCAAGGAAGTAAAGAGGCAAGATTTATCCCCCCTAAAACTGAGGTTCATTCATAAAGAAGGAGAAAACCATTATAAGATAGAAAACTTGAAATATTTGCCACTATTTGCCTTATTATACCAATGTTATTTCCAAATACTTCTTTCTTTCATTACTTCCGCTCCACTCCTATTGTTTTCACTGCTTAGCTGGATGATTATAATTGCCTCCCTAAATACTCAGTCCCTGATTTATCTTTACCTTCTTTAAATTTTGTTTTTTCCCCGTAGGAATTTTTCTAAAATGCTGGGCTAACCTATCAGTCCCCCATGTAATCTCTCTAGTAGCTCCTTATCACTTTTAAGATAGACATCACAATCTTTAAGGATGCCATCCAAAGCCTCCCATGTTCTGGCTGCCCCTTCTATTTCATTCTCACTTCCCCTGCATCCTTCTTCCTGTCCTGGGCTTCTCATTCATTTACACATAAATGCTGGCAGTTGTTGCCTCAGCATGCCCTTTCATACCTCTGTGCCAAAGTAAAGGTAATGTCCTCTCCCACTTTCTTATTCTTTCTCATCCTTCAAAGGGCATTACCCTTTCCTGAGCCATTTCTATTAATATCAACACAGGTGAGGAGCATACTGTGTGTGCAGGACAGGTACCATAGTTTCTGTGGCTTATTGCAAAATGAAAATGTGGGGCCCCTTTTCAAAAATTACTGAGGGTTGTCTAGGTGGCTCTGTTGGTTAAACATCCAATGCTTGATCTCAGCTCAGGTCATGATCTCAGAGTTATGAGATTAAACCCTGCATCAGGTTCCATGCTGGGCATGGAGTCTGAGATTTTCTCTCCCTCTCTCTGTTTTCCCCTTCCCCTCATCCTCTTTAAAAAAACTTACTAAGAATTTCAGGACAGTATAACATTAAGCCAAACAAGGTCCCTACTAAGCACGACTACACATATCATATATTCTTGAAGTTGACTCTGCTCCTGTGACCCACTGACTTCACACTTCCTATGTTGTAACTGTTGGTTGGCCTGTCTCTCCCACTAGACTGTGTACCTCTTGAGGGCAGTGACTGGGTCATAGTTATCCTTGTATTGAAGATAATGGCACATGCACATGGGAAACATACTACATTGGATTTTGTTTTACTTCCCTCTCAACAAATAAGCAACAGAATATTTTCAAAGGTCTGTTCCAGTGGGCTTTTCTCCTACCACCTCTTGATTTATGGTGGATCTGATTAAAGATCGAGAATTAGAATCATGTCTTTATATGGAAGCTACTGCCTATGGGTAATACTCTGGTAATTTTGTATTGGTTGGGTTCCCTGAATTCAGATTTAGCAGTGTATGTGTGAGAACTTTTTATGTTCTTCAGGCCTGGTATTGTGACAGTGTAGCTATTGAGCAAGTACTTCTAGGAAATGAACAGACTGTGAAAAACAGTGCAAATTGCAGGAATTAAATTCACTGGGAACAGCAGGACTGTAACGAGTGAGAAAGGAGGAAAATTGCAGGCACGTGAGTCCTGCCGAGATGTGTATGCAGGCTTGTGTGGCTACAGGCTGGGTACGTGTTTGGTTTTGTGTGTGTGTGACTTTATGGAAGGAGCACTGACCCAGCATGGGGAGTCCTCTGTTTGTGTCCTGGTGCTATTGCTCACGAGCCAGCTGATCCTGGGAAAATTGCTACACTTTCTCTGTTTCCAGGATTCCTCGTGTATAAAGTCAAGAATAATATTATAGGGGAAATGGTTATACTAATACAACAAACTAAGCTGAATAGCATTATCCATAATAAAAAAGTATATAATAAGTATTCTCCATTCTATATATTTCAGTTATATACTTAAGCTACACATTACCTGAGTTCAAACCCCTCTGCTATTAATTTTGTAACCCCTGTTTGCTGGGAATTCTAACTATGCATCTTCATTCAACATGGTTCATGACTGTCCTCCCTGTCCTGATCTGGATTCCTCACGCTCACACAAATAAGGAGGGTCAATAAGAATGTACAGAAGTTTAAAGGCAGGTTTGATTTTACTACTTAAAAACTGTGCTTTGGGGCAAGTAATTGAAGTTCACTGACCCTCTCATATGTTTTCTCATATGTTCTAGTAAGGATCATTTTACAGTTATTGTGAAATATTTATCAAATAATGCTTATAAAGTCCAAATACATTGGAAAAAATTGTCAAAAGTCAACACCTAAGGATAGCTAGTTTTATTCTGTCACTTTAGCACTAGTTAATTCTGTACCCGAGTAACTGCTGATTCTAGTCCCTACTGGGTCACCAGTATTGTGTGATAGTGGGCAAGTTTTCTACATCTCTCAGTTGTAGAAATAGAAAATCAGCAGAAATAAACTGTGTAGAAATCAGCAAAATAAACTGTGTTTAATAGACCAATATTCCACATATTAGTCCTGATACAGTAGCTAATATTTCAATATTAAAATAGCTATATGGAGCACCAGGGTGGCTCAGTGGGTTAAGCCGCTGCCTTCGGCTCAGGTCATGATCTCAGGATCCTGGGATCAAGCCCCACATCGGGCTCTCTGCTTGGCAAGCAGCCTGCTTCCTCCTCTCTCTCTCTGCCTGTCTCTCTGCCTACTTATGATCTCTCTCTGTCAAATAAATAAATAAAATATTTTAAAAAATAGCTATAGGACTTAGGTACTACTATGATCTGTTTCACAGATAAGGAAAGTAGGCTTAAGGAGATTGAATGAGATCCACAGAATGCAAAAATGATGAAGCTGGTTTTCTACCCAAGCCATCTGCCTCCATGGCCCTTGTGCTTCAATAATATGTATATTGATACCCATGGAGTCACCTGAAGAAAGGATCTCTGGATCTGTAACACTTCATTTCCCTTTCTCAGTTTTTGAGCACCTGTCTATAAATCTGGGCTTCTGAGCCTCCGAATGGTTCCCTGGACCCTGAGCAAACATAATAATCATTCTTCTTCATGTAAAAATAAAAAAGGATAGTAGGCATAGCTGCAGAAGAGCAGATTGATTTTCATGCCTGGGAATGAAATACACCTCTGTTCTCTTTCTAAATCTAGTTATAGTTTGGCTGTATATCATTCTGTCACTGCCAGGAGACTTTGCCCACCATGGCACTAAAGCCGAAGGCACAAGTATCTGGGTTCTCACATCCAAAACGGGCTCTGGAGAGCTGATTTCTGATCATTACAGAAGAAGTTGCGAAGGGCATCTGTGGAGTTTGCCTGCCCAGCATCTGTGCCCCCTTTCTCTGGCCTGACTTGCTTTTGGAGAAACACTACCCTCTCTTCTTACTCTATGTGATTCCATTAACACTGACCACATATGCTGGTTCTGGGCAGGAACACATGACTTAGATCAGGTCTATCAGAGTTAGCTGGTCCTGAGATTTTTGAGATTATTCTCAAATAAGATTCTCTTTTATTCAGAGAGGAATTTTCTCGTTGCCGTGGAATCTTCCTTTAGAATATGTACCTGGGACTGCTAATGGCTATTTTGCCTGTCCAACTGTCCAAGCATAAAGAAAACTCCAGAGAAAGAAGAGTCAAGGGATAAAAAGGGAACACATTCTTGATGATGTTTGAGGACATGGACCCAATTGTACCTGATGCTAGCTAGCATTTCTTTGAGCCAACCCATTCACCCTCTAGTTTTTGTTTAAATCAGTTTGTATGGTGTTTCAATCACGAAAAATCTGCCCCTCCCCCCGAAAATGGCTAATACATAAAGAAAGGAAGTGGTACAAAGCTTTAGATGAGCAAGGAAGAATACCTAATTTTTTTTTAACTGATATTCTCCTAATCACGTGGTATTATTGAATTCACCTATTACTCTTCCCCAACTTACAGCAGACTGGCCCTGTGCAGGTGGCATCCAACATGGCAAGAGGATGTGATTAAGTCAAAGATCTTGAGATAAGGGTTTATCCTGGATAATTCTGTGGATCAATATAATCATAAGAGTCCTCATAAGAGGGATGCAGGGAAGATGGGGTCCAAGAAGGTGATGGTACTGAAGCAGAAGTGAGAATGATGAAATTGTTGACCTTGAATGTGTGGGAAGGGATGTAAGCAGGCTTTGGAAGCCAGAAGGAGCAAGGAACTGTTCTCTCCTAGATCATCCAGAAAGGAATGCTGCCCTGCTGATACCCTGATTTTATCTATCTTGGACTTCTACTTTCATGTTGTTTTAAGCTGCCAAGTTTGTGGGAGTTAGCTATGGCAGCATTAGGAATCTGATATATAACTCATATACCAAATGCTTATCTTCCAAACAATATGAGTAATGAATGTCAATTATGAAGGATTAAACATGTATCCAGAAATGTAAATATTTGGGGGGTATAGTTTATCTTGTATCCCTATTACAATTCAGTTTGATAAGGATAAGCCACCAACAGCATGTGCTGAAACCCAGTCTGCTTGTGACATGCTAATAGGCTCACATCACTGTGTGTCCATTGTATTGCTTTTAGCTGCAGGTTCCAAGGAAAAATGATATTGACTCAATGAGAGCATTTATCTTACGTAGTAAGAATTTGGAACATGGGGAGATTCGAGGATCTATTAAATCAATAGCTGAATGGTCTCAAAGACTCATGCTGGCTTTTGTCCTCCGCTGTCTCATGATCCCATGTCCATAGCACATTCCAGCATGAGCACTTCCTTCAGCAACCAGAGGCAGAAATAGGAAATTTCTTTTCATCCATGTGTTTTAATTTTGAGCGTATAAAATCTTTCTCCTAAATTTTTCTACCGGACTGCGCCCCCTTTCTTTGCAGAATTTTACTCTACATTGCTTGTTATAGGAAGTGCAACTTCTTTTTACATTGAATTAAAAGAATAGTTTGGTTTTCCAAAACTTTATTAACATTAAATAATCATTTTTGAAAAATTCATTCATTAATGGAAACACTGCTTATGGAATTTGAGTTATCAATATAATACACCTGTATTAGGTTGCATTTATATTCATTGTGTTCACTATGAATCTATGCATAGAGAGATATAAATAAATGACAACTTTATTATATATTCAAGTGTTATGCTTGAGAAGCATTGTATATTGAAATATATAATTACATGTATGGTCAATACTATTCATATATATGAATATATATTTATGTGTAACATAACATACACCCATAAATATTTATATGTTTATATACAAGTATATATGTATATACATACATACATATGTATATATGTGGGTTAGGACATAATACCCATGTATTTTATCTTAGAGTAATAAAGGAGACATTACAAAATATTTGTTAGAGAGGCTTTGATAGGATAAAGAATGACTGTCATAACTTTAAGCAGTTTACCATTTTAAGGGTATGTTATATTTTTTTCAAATCTCTGGGACTTTACAGAAATGTTCCTTCTGTCTGGAAAATCCTTCCTGCTTGTCTGCATAATAAACTCCTTCTTGCATGTGTTGAGAAGGAGATGACTCCTTCCTTGATGGGGCTCTGTTTTCTAACATAACTGTGTCTGCTTCCATCATAGGACTCATCACATGGCATCAGCATAATGTATGAGGGTCTACTGTATATTTCTTATGTCTGCAGTAACAAATTACCAAAGCCATAGTGGCATAAAGCCACACATATTTGTTATCTCACAGTTTTGTGGTTCAGAAGACTGACACAGGTCTCACTGGGCTAAAATTAAGGTGTCAGCAGCTCTGTGTTCCTCTCAAGAGGCTCTAGGGGAGAATCCATTTCTTTGCCTTCTTCCAAGTTCTACTTTCCACAAAGCACAAAATTACACAATGCAATTCTTTTTCCTAATAAGGATCCCCTTTCATCTGGTTTCTTCTAACCAAGTGTTCCTCACATCTAGCTGCAATCTCATCAGAATGGCCTTTTCTGCCTCATATTTCTATACTATTGTGTTCATGATTTTTACATATTCTTCAAGAAGATAAAGACTTTCCCTTAGCCACCACTTTCTTTTTTTTTTTTTTTTTTCCTGAGCTCTCACGAAAATTACCCTAACATCCACATTTTAGCATGCACTTTAAAACTGCTCCAGCCTCTACCCATTACCCAGTTCCACTTGGACAGTTTCAGGTATTTGCACAGCAACACACTACTTTTTGGTACCAAAATTTGTCTTAGTGACTTAAACAATGGACATTTATGCTCTCACTGCTCTGGAGGCTACATGTCCATAATCAAGGTACAATTAAATTTGATTTCTATTGAGAGATCTCTCTGGCTTACAGACAGCCTTGCTTGGGGGGAAGGAGTTCCCTCTCTCTTCCTTCTCTTTTAAGGTCACTAATCCCATCATAAAGATTTTACCTTCGTGACCTAATCTAATCACCTTCCAAAGGGACCATTTCTGAATACCATCACATTGGAGATTAGAGCTTCAACATGTGAATTTTTGGAGGGACACAGGCATTCTTTCCACAACAAACAGTATGTGATAAAGCGCATGTAGCAAAATGTTAATTGTAGAATTTAAGTGGCATAAGTATGGGTGTTTGAATTTTTCCTCTATGTTTGAAATTTTTAATAAGATTTTGGGAAAAAAATGTTAACCCAAGCCTTCAGCATAGCAAACTACCTCTATAAATAGTTGTTGAAAGATTGGTAAATTCAATGGAAATCTGCTTGCCAATTAGCTTTGAGGTTAAGCTGGAGATCAGGACAATCTGTCCTTTTCATGTTTCTGATGCACTGATCCTTTTCTGGAAAGCATTATGCAATATGATCAACACTCCATTTGGAGGTGCTTATGTGCTGAAGGAGCAGTTGCTGCAATAAGCCTGATGATTAGAAGTCCATGCAACTAGTCCCAGCAATCTGGGCTATTGTTGAACGTGGGCTGTAAAGCAGCAGGTGTCTTGTTGTCTCAAGCAGTCTTCTGGGAGTCCTAAGTTTACTGTGCATTACAGAGGATAGATTTTATCTAGTTAAGTATATAACATGCTATAATACTCAAATGGAAGGAGAATGAGTGGGAGGTTAGTTCAATAATTTTCAAGTCCAATTACAAACATTAAATTATATGGTTTGTTTATGACCATGTCTAAGAAAGAAAATACATTTTTTAGCAGGTAGTAAGTTAGCAATTACTTCATTTAGTCATTTAACAAGTATTGTTTGAGCACCTACTATGGCCAGGTCTTGGGTTCAGTACTAATTTATATATAAAGGGGGAGAGAGAAATTAGTGACAGACCTTGGGATGGGTTACCCACCCTCATCTCTAGTGATATCTCCTAGAGGCCTCTCAGAGGGGCTATTCTGGTTCAAGAACAAAATAGATTTTTGAAGGATGAATAACGAAATCACCACAGAGAGTAGTGTACTTTCTGACAGATGCAATGTTAAACTCGGATCTACCTTGTGACTCATCCTCCACTCTCTGACTTTGGTCATGGTAAAATGAGGTCTGGAAGTGGCATCCTTGGAAGGACAAATGTAACAAGGTCAGTGCCAGCTAGAGGAATGCCTGGAGTGGATGTTTAGATTAGTTTTGCCCTAAATAATAGAAAAGAAGAGATAGAAAAATGGTTTTCAGTGGTTTAATCCAGCATGGCCCAGAAGAGAACTACCTAGGGATTTAAGCTGAGAATGGTGCTAATAATGAAAGGGGAACATCTTTTTTGGAGTGAACATTATATAGGTATGTATTTCTGAGAGTATAAGTTAGAATCATTCCAGAGGTAAACATTTTTTCCCCCCAGAGGTGAACATCTTAAGAAGAGTCAAAGCCTAAAATCTCTACCCATCTTTTCTCAGGAGACCAATCTTACAGTTAGCTTTGGTAAATTAAAAGGGAAATTAAATATGCACTCCTATAATGACTGATTATGCTCCTTAATCTCGTTGTGATAATAGTAAATACTCTTTTCCTATATCCTTTACCAGTTTTTGACCATTAAGATCAGGAATTTCCATTTATTCTTATTTCTATTCCCAGTACCTAGTATAGTGGTGTATCGTTACTTAATAAATGTTTTTTACTGAATTAAAGAAATGGCAGTTAATTGTTACAGTTTGGATGTGTACCCCATGAATTCATATGCTAAAACCCTAACTCCCAGTATGGATATATTTTGTGTTGGGATCTGTAATTAAAGTTAAATTAGTTCAGAGGGCAGGGCCCTCATCCAATAGGATTGTGTCTTTATGAGAAAAGACACCAGAGAGATTGCTTTTTTTGTATACACCCACAGGAAAAAAGGGCATTGTAAGGACATAGTGAGAAGGGAACCATCTGAAAATCAGGAAGATAGCTCTCAGGAAAAACCAAATCAGCTAGAATATTGACCTTTAGCTTCCATAACTATGATAAAATAAAATTTAAGTTTCTGTTGTTTAAGTCATCTAGCTTATTGTACTATGTTGTGGCAATCAGAGCTGGCTAATGCAGTAGTCCAACCAACATGCGGGAAATGCTAGCACATTTTAAAAGCTAAACATATTCATTCCTCCTGTGGAAAGTGGATGATGGCAATGAGGAAGCAACATTGGAGAACCTTGAAACATGTAAGTTATTTTTTCCAGTAAGGGGGACCATGATAAACAAAGAGGAGCAAGGGGGAAGGATTGGAATTCAGAGCACAAAAAGGAGATGACTTCTCCGAAATTGGAGTTTGAGAATTTCAGTATTGAAGGATAATTTTATGTCCAGCGAGGGTCTTTAAATTTATTTTCATAAGCAACAGAGAGTGATGAAAGTTTGAGCAGAGATACTAATGTGGTCAGAGCATGTTTAGAAAGGAATGGTTTCCATGTTCAGGTCTGCTATCCGAGAGTAACTGACATCAGAAATGACTTCACCATTGACAGTCCCAACAGGATAACCCTATCCTGTATGTAATACATCAGCCCCAAATTTGTATGTGATACTCACATAGTTACTGGGGAGTTATTGGTTATATCACTGCTAGTACAAAGGTTAGTTTGGGGCCAGCTCTTATCCAAGCAACTTATCCACTCAGGGTCACAAGGAATCCATTGCAAGAGGAAACAGTAGCTCGGGAATCTTCTTAAATTTACCACTGGATTTATTTCCAATTCCTTTGTAATCTCTTCCTTAGAGCAGTAAATTCTGAGCCCACAGAACTTTGCATTTAATTCCTGTATTTGGATTGTGAGAGCTTTTAATACCTGTGGACTTGGCAGTTGCAGAGAGTAAAATGCATCCCCATTAATCAGAACTGGACTGAGTCATGTTACACAAACCACAGATTTCTACAAGAAAATTAAAAGGCAATATCATTTCACTTCTGCTAAATGTTTTCTTATGATTCAGGGGGAGAAATGGTACACTCTATATTGTGTCCAGTGATGCTGCCAAAAATATATCACCAAGAGACACGACAAATGAATGTATAAATAGGAATTGCTTAGAAGGGGTTAGTCATAAATCACTGAGTGAGCCGGAACCCAGGCTTCTTTTTTTGTGTTGCTTAAAACGTGAAACATTATTGGTGACTTCTAGAAAAACAATTTGATTTTCGTACAGTTGCTTTAGAAGGTTATGGGAAATAAGAAAGTGTAATTTCCCTAGATGAAACCAAAGGCAAGATACAAAATTTTCTGGTGACTCTAGGAACATATAAACTCTTCTGAAAAATGTAATGGAGATTGTTAAATGAATAGCAATGGTGTGGTTTCTAGAATCATGAGTTTTCATCGTAAACATTTAGAAATCTAAGGTATGGTGATGGGTTGGCTTTAGGTCAAAAACACACTATAATAAATTGAATTGAAGCAGCAGCAACAATATGGGACTTTTCTGTTGGGGTCTTGTAATTCCTCCAACATACTTACTCTTGGAAAATCTTGCTCTACATTTAAAAGAAATTGCTTTACTAATGTCCTGAGTTATAGTCCAAAGAATTTTCTTCAGGAAAAAAAAAAGAAAAAATTTGTTTTAAAAATGCTAAAGTGGGAATTCAGAAACTACAGATAAAAGACACTAAGACCTTCCCAATTGAAGTGCTAAACATTTTAGTAAAGCTGCAGATACTGTTGCTGCTAAACAAATCTTTTGAAAATTTTCTGACCTATAATGTTCCTATTATGTCATTATCTTTTTGGTTAAAATACTTTTCCTTTTGCTTTAGAGCACACCCGTTGAGACTGCTACTTTTAATTTTACAAAGCCTATAAAGAGGTTTGGAGGGTAGTGAATTTGTTTAAACATCAAACACAACACAGTTCCTTAGAAGATAAGAGTTATTTGAGAAGGCTTAAGGAATTGAATATGATTCCCAAAGGGCTGTAACTTCTCAATGGCCTTTTTTCTTAATTTATTTTTTTTTAATGTGCTGGGTTTTGGTTTTGGTGCATAATAAACTACTCTGAAACATTTATTCATGATCTTTTGGGGTTGGCAATGTGGTCTGGGCTCAGCTGGATGGTTCTCTTGGAGGTCCTACCAAGGATCACTCCTTTGATTGCCACCAGCTAGAGGGCTGGTTGTAGTCAGCTTTTTGGTCCCAGATATTAGGAGTGTGGCTGGGGTGATGGGGGCAACTGGACCACGTGTTTCTAGTATCTGATAGGTAAGGCCTGAGTTCTTCTTATGATAATTGGGTTCCAAAAACAGCTAGAGAAGGTAAGCTCCAGTGTGTAAATACTTTCAAACTTTGTTTTCATCCTGTTTGCTAATGTTCCACTGACCAAATCACATGGCCAACTCCAGATTCAAGGTGTGGAAAAATAGACTCCAAATCCCACGTGGTTTGGCCTTTCCTTTATATATGTTTGCTGAAAATAATATTAGAAATTTCAATTCCTGGGCTCTTAAAGAAAGGAAATGCAAAATTTTGTAACTCTGTGTGTGTGCACATGAGAGAGGGGATTGACTGTTTCAGTTAACCTATCCAATTCAACTCTTTCTTTAATAATATCCCAGTAGTGGATTAGTATCCTAACTCTACTACTTAATAGCTGTGTGACTTAGGGCAATTTCCTTAGCCTCTCCATTCCCTAGTTTCTTCTGGCTTTATGGGACTCAGAATAGTATGTATCTCATAGGTTTATTTTGCGAATTGAATGAGTGAACAACTGTAAGTTTTGGAAAAATGCCTGGAACACAGTGTGTACTCAGTTAGCGTTAGTTATTACCAGTTTGGGTCCTATACCTCTCTATTACTTTCCTATCATTGCTGTAACAAATCACCACAGACTTAGGGGCTTAAAACAACACACATTTATTATCTTACAGTTTTTATTATGATACATTTACTATCTTACTGGGTGACCTTTGGGTTTCACTGGGTTAAAATCATTGTGTCAGCAGAACTGTGTTAATGTGTTTCCTTGTCTTCTTTTAGCATCTAGAGGTTGCATCCATTCTTTGGCATATGGAGACTTTTTTCGTCTTCAAAGCAATTAATGGCCAGTGGAGTCTTTCTCACATTATGTCACTCTGACCTCTGCTTCTGTTGTCACATATTCTTCTCTGACTCTCTTACCTCTCTCTTTTACTTATATGAACGCTTGTGATTACACTGTGGCAAACAGAATAATCCAGGAAATCTCCTCATCTCAAGATCCTTAAAATAAAGAAATCTCTTTATCCATGTAAAGCGACATTGTTACCAGTTCTATGTATTATAAGGTAGACATGTCTGGTGGGGTCATTATTCTGTCTGTCCTAAATATCCTTGACCATTCATCTTGGATCATATATCTGTAAAGAGAAACCTCTTGAGAAGGCTTTACTTAGCTGTGGCTGTTTAGGAAATTTTTCTTTACCAATGAAGAAATTCTAAATTCCTTCCTCTACAATGATGGGAGTATCTGAGCCCACTGTAAACCACCAGGAAGGAGAATAGATTTTTTGAGTGCTAAGAAAAAGTGGTTAACCATCATCTATCAGTTAGAGGAATGTGATGGAGAAAATGCTATATATTCACCAAACTCTATTTTTTTCTTTGGCATTCAGCTTTGACATACTTCATTCCTGTTGCCTCTAAGTATGATCATGAAGCAAATCTCACCAATGACACGAGGCTGTCATTGATCTGTGTCACATCTGAGGTGAATCAGTTAAGAGCAGCTGTGTTATCCTCAGGGTAACTTTTTTGTTAAGTGGTTGCATATAGGAGGTTCACCAGAGGACTCTGAGACCCTAGGAATGATTAGGACACAAGATAGAACTATCCTGGATCCCTGAGTGACTGTGTGGTTCAGTGCTCCCCCTTCCTGTTAAGGCACTGATAGTTGAGGTGGCTTGCTTCAGCCTACCATGACTAAGCAGTTACTCAAATACTGGTCTTCAGAAAGATCCTTTAGTCTCAGCTTTGAAGCCTTAGTGAACCGAGTTATTGTTTGTGCTCCATCTTTACCTCATTCATTTCCTTCCCATTCCTGGACATCAAAGAGAGACTTTAGATATTTTGCTAGACCATAATATAATTTAATTTAGGGTATACTGTAAAAGGGTGGTTTTGACCTTTTCATTCTTCTGATCAGAGTAATCTTCACAACACTGTAGAATTTAAAGAACCAGAAGGTCTTCTAAGAATCCTCTTATCTTGTCTCCATACCACATTAGAAAGTAATGGAACATGTACCATGAGTTTACCAATCCCAGTCTTACTTATTAAAATAAAAACTTCCTAAAGACAAAGCATAGTGACTTTTTTTTTTAAACCAGGTACCTTGAATGGTACTGAGAAGAATATCTTAAATATAATAAATAGATGCTTAATAAATATATACTGAATTAAACTGAAGTAAAAGTCACATAATACTGGATCTATAAGTTGCTTAAAACCTGAGCCTTCCATATACCTTCCCCAGCTTATTTTTCTTCTTATATATTCTAAGAGTTGTTTTAAGGAGTACTCTCAGTCTCTGGTTAATTTATACTTAACATGAATGTCTTGGAAGTATTTACTTCAAAATATTTACTTTTCCTTTCCTAGTCTTTATATTACATTAGGATATTCTAATCAGTATATCTCTTATATAAGAATATGATAGAATTAGTAGCCTGAATGAGTACCGTATTGTATCAACTAGGAACTAGGCTTTCCAAACATACTCATTTAAAGCTGTATCTTCAAATAATAAATTAATTAAATAAAAGGAAAGAAAGGAAGTAGCAGATATGAGACAGAGAAGGTGAAAATATGAACTAATATTACTTTAAACATGAACAAAGAACTTCCAAAAAATCTGGAAAACTAGTCAGATGTACTAAGTGATTATATATATATATATATATATATATATAGTCAGATGGGTTTATGTCATAGTATCTAATTTACATGCTCTCCTGGGGAAAATTCAAATTATTGGTCAGGGTGCTCTCTAAGTAATTATGTTACAAAAAAGGGAACAGACTAGCAGGCCCAGGGCTGTGGTGGGAATATGCTATAATATAAAATGTATACTGACTCTTAAAAGCAAGAGTATAGAAGAAACTGGAATACATTATCTGGGTATTCAGGAATTTTAAATGCTTAAGCACTCAGATTTTAACTCTTATATCTGCGTTTGAAGGTTAGATCCATATGCCCAATTTTGTAATCCAAATTTGGTCCTGAGGAATTTGAGAAAATGATACTGTGGCTATGTCCTCCATTTGCAATAGCCTGTTGAGTCCCTCACTCTAGATGTCCCAGGGGCATCTCAAACTCTGCATGGCACAGAAATCATCCCTATCAGGAAATCTATTCATCCTTTTTCTGTGCCCCATCATTAATAAAGGGGTTACTAAACTCTCAGTTGTTCAGGCACAAAAAGCCTTAGGCTTACTTTCGGCTCTCCTCTTCCCCTCATATGCCACACCCCTTTATAAACTCACTAGATCTTGTTTATCCTACTTCTAAAGCCCAAGAGCAGAATCTCTAGAGACTGTCAGACTGAAATTTAGGACCCAGTTCTGTCACTTATACTTCCATTAATACTGCCACCACCGTCTTTCCTGCCGCTTTCTATTTTGCCTCTTCTCTCAATCAGGATCTCAGGACCTCTTACGTTGGATGTTCTACTATGTTCCTCTCTGATCTCCTGGACTCAAGGATGTTGTTCCAATTTACTTTTTTTCATATTGCTTTTACTCTTATCTTGCTAGTGTTTAGTTCTGACAGTGTCATCGGCATTCAAAAAGCACCTGTGTTTCTGCATTCTCATGTCTCCTATTCCCCAGGTTATGAGAGGCCCCTAACTATAGGAGGGGATATTCCACAGAAAACTTCTTTGTACTGGGTACTGCCTCAGCACTCCCATTAAAAGAGACCTCAAATATTTGAGAAAATCCAAGGTCAAATCTCAGCCCCTTGAAAGGAGTAAAGGTTTGGGTTGAAGTCCAAAAATAACATGTCTTTCTACTAGGAGCAGAAGTCTGTGTGTGTGTGTGTGTGTGTGTGTGTGTGTGTGTGTGTGTGTGTGTGTAATGGTATTAACAATTTGTCCATTAAAAAACAGTCTCTTGCTTTGCAGTGCATTTTCTATCCATTGTTCCCATGACATCCTAAGGGGTAAGACAAAAGGAATGGGTTAAACCTTAGGCAAGAGCCAAAAATGTCTTCAAACCTCACACATTCAGCCTAAATTATAAGGACAGATTTTGTAGGCCAAAGCCCTGTGGTAATGAACAATTTTAATTTCACTGGGCTGTTCTGGACCTCATACACTTTTCCAGGTGTTTTCAGTGCTGTTAGCAACTGGTGGGGGATTCATGATTTTGGAGTCCTGCTTGGGTGGCTTTCTAATTCATTGCAAGCAACAAAGCAATTTTTTAAAAAATTCAATTCAGAGAAGGCTCTGGGAGCACTTCCTCTCTGGCAGCCACCACACATGGGCTGGCATATGAAGATACATAAGGGTCAGTCCTTGTCCTTGAAGCATTTAAAACTTCAAGGACAAAGGAGAGATAGACACGTAAATAATGCATTCTTCATGTTCTCTCTTTATTAAGAGAGGCCGTGTAAATTTCTTTGGAAATATAATGAGAAAGTAATTAATTCTGTCTGTGAGGAGGGTTACAATTTACAAAAAAAAATTAGTAGGAATGCATGAAGACAGAGACATGAAAATACAGAGGAATGAAAATGTCTAAGAACATCAAAGTGGCTGGTATGCTGGAGTAGGGTACTTGGGGTCAAATAGTGAGGTGAGAGAGGTTGGCTAAAATTTAAAAAGGGTTGATGAATTAGCTGAGTCAGATTGGTGTGCATTGTGTGGAGTTTCTACCTTCTTCTGCAGTGTTGGCTAAGCCATTTTCCCCAGAGAACATTGCTATTATCTGTGGGATTCTTGGACAACTTTTTTTTTTTAATAGGAAGTGATATAATCAAATCTGTATCTTAGATAATATCGGTGGAAGAGTGTCCATGGGTTGAGAGACTACTTAGAAGAGTCTTGTACTAACTTAACTGAGATGATGAAGGCTCAGATGAAGGAAGAAATAGTGGGTTGTGAGAAGGGGAATGATGTGAGAGAAGTTTCAGCAGTGTCATTGCAAAGACTTGCTAATTGATTGCCTGTGAGAAATATATCAAGATCAACTCTGAGATTTCTAATGTAGACCATTGGGTTGGGTAAATGAAGACAAACTACATGGGAAGAGCAGACAAATAAGCAGTTTAGGAAGGGAGGTGATAGTTTTGTATATATTGAATTTGATGAATTTTGTGTCTTATTAGAAATATGGGGGGGCGCCTGGGTGGCTCAGTGGGCTAAAGCCTCTGCCTTTGGCTCAGGTCATGATCCCAGGGTCCTGGGATCGAGCCCCACATCTGGCTTTCTGCTCAGCAGGGAGCCTGCTTCCTCCTCTCTCTCTGCCTGCCTCTCCGCCTTCTTGTGATCTCTGTCAAATAAATAAATATTTAAAAAAAAAAGAAAAGAAAAAAAGAAATATGGACTGGGCAGCAGGAATTTGGAAGTATGGAAAAAGGTGAGGGCTTGAAATGTAGATTTGACATACCGTGATCAACATAAAGGAGGCCTTTGAAAGGAATATGGGTGATGAAGTTAGCCAAGGGACTGTGTAAAGTAAGAAGAGAAGCAAGTTTGGGGCAGAATTCTCAGAAACGGTCTTTTAAGGATGGGCATTCTCTTTTCCTTTTATAATCTCTTCCCTTGGCCTAGAATTCCACCACTAGCTTCTTACATCTTTCCATTGACTTGAAATACATCCTGCATTTTATGCAATATTTTGTTTCAATAAAGGTTATAGCTATTTTACCAAAAAAAAAAAAAAAAAGGTGAAAAGCCCTTTTCCCTGTCTCCTTTGAAAAGCTGGTAAACTCCTATGTGGTAGGTTTGTACCAGGACATAAACTGAGCCATGATTCCCACACAGGCACAGTTTAAATGGGCCATATCCACAGGCAACACGTTAAAAAATATGCAAATGGTGCCAGGTACAAAGAAGTGCATAGTGTGAACACACAAACGGCGATTCATTGGTTTGCTGCACATCAAATACAGTCATTGGGCAGCACTGCCATCTGCTCAGAGGTAACTTTTCCACAAACCCGCCCAACACTGGAGAACAATGGGAATGGAGGCAGTTGCTGGGCTGGTTTTCCTTTAGACAAAGACTGATTCTTACCACTGCCAAAGAGAGAGGCTGCCCTCCAGCCAATGACTGGGGCTTGAGCTGGCCTTTACCCTTTACCCAGTTCTCAGGAAACCCCACATGGCCTGGAGAGAGCCTTGAAGAGGTAGGAGCCTTCACAACTGAGAAGGGGAGGCCTCTTTGAGAGGGGAAGTATCTTCAGAGAATTTCAAGTAAGTCTCTTCTGAGTAAATGCAGTAAATGGAAAACACGGATAACACCCATAAAAACTTAAGATTTCATTATAAACATCTCCCAATAGGCCAGAATACCCATGTCACTGTGGCACTGTGCCTTAAACTATACGCTAAAATATCTTACCATGTGGGGGTCTAAAAGAACCTGGTGTTCATTTGTAAATGGATGAGATATTATGAAAAGCCTCCAAATACTAAATCCAAAGCAAGCGAACATTTACCTCTTCCTAATAACACTGGATGGGGGCATGGAGGTAGGAGAGTCATGTAGTGGTATTTCACCTAGCTCTTGCCAAAAGCCACAGGCTTTTCTTTCTCATTTATTTTAAACTATCCTCTCCAAACTCACCACATAGTTCAGATTGCCAAAGCCCATTAGTTCTAGTGGTCTGCTTTCCTTTTCTCACACCCTTTTAAAGTATATTGTGATGTTTGATCTAATGCCAAAGATTGACCACTGGGGAAATTTGGAAATGGAGCTACTCAGTATTTTGTAACCAGAAGGGAAGAGGGGCATATGTAATTTCAACAGTGTTGCCTACACAGATGATTTCATCTGGTTGTTGTGGAATCTTTGTACTCCCAGAGAAATGCAAAAAAGTATAAATGAAAAAGAATAAAGTGGCATCGAAAACTCCCAACCCATAATCCTATCATCCTGAAACAACCTTTGTTGACTTTTAATCCCCCATTCTTGCAGTCAGTACAATTTTTATTTCTAATGTAGTTCAGATATATTGGCTATTTGCGTGCTCACTTTCTCTCTCTCTCTCTCTCTCTATATATATATAGTATAGATATATCTATCTATATATATACACATATAAATATATGTGCCCAAATATTTAAAACCACAGTGCTAATTACTTGCATTTTATTCTCACAGGGGTTAGGTATGTCTGTTTTGTAAATGATTGTATAAATTAGATGCAGAAAGGTTAAAAGACTAACTTAATGTCACACAGATAATTAGGGTGGAATATGGACCCAGGTTCCCTGGAATTATGTCTATGATTCTTTCACTACAAATAAAGTGGCAAAATTTTGCTGCTGGAATTGTTCAGAAGGTTAAGCAGCACGAATTTCAACTACCATGTTAATGGATAATGCAGCTTGAACAGATTAGTATCCACAGGTGTTGAGCTTCAGTAATAAAGCTCTGGCTTCCCTGACCCCTGACAACATTGTTATAGAATAGTATACCAGGCTTAATTTTTAATAATAATAATAACAATTATTATTATTATTTATTGAAGTATAGGTCATGTGTACAACATGGTGATTCACCAACTCTATACATTATGCTATGTCAACCACAAGTATAGCTACCATCTGTCACCATACAATACTATTATAATACCATTTACTATATTCTCTATGCTGTATCTTTAATTTTTCTAACTTATTCTGTAAATGGAAGCCTGTACCTCTCCTCCTTTATCTATTTTGTCCATTTCCTAGGCCGTCTCCTCTGGTAATCATAAGTTTTCCGATTTGTGGGTCTGTTTCTGCTTTTTTTGGCTCATTGTTGTTGTTTTAAAAATTCCACATATAAATAAAATCATATGATATTTGTCTTTATGAATATGACTTATTTCACTTAGTATAAGTGTTGTCACAATATATAAGTATAACAATGTTGTCACAATTGGCAAGATCTTGTTCTTTTTTATGGCTAAATAATATTCCATTGTATGTATATATATATATATATATATATATATATATATATATATATGTATATATATACACATCACATTTTCTTTGTCCATTCATCTATCAATGGACATTTAAGTTGCTTCCATGTCTTGGTTATTATAAATAATGCTTCAATAAATATAGGAATCCATATATCTTTTCAAATTTGTGTTTTTGTTTTCTGTGGGTCAAAGCCAGTAGTGGAATTACTGGATCATATGATGGTTCTATTTTTAATTTTTTGAGAAACCTCGAGTCTGTTTTCTGCAGTGGCTATACCAATTTACATTCTCACAAACAGTGGACAAGAGTTCCATTTTCTCTACATCCTCACCAACACCTTTCTTTTATTTTTTATGGTAGCCATTCTGACAGGCATAAGGTGATATCTCATTATGATTTTGATTTGTATTTCCCTGATTAATTTTCCTTAATTAGTGAAATTAAATGTCTTGTCATGTATATGCCATCTGTATATCATCTTTGGAAAAATTTCTATTCAGGTCTTCTACCCATTTTTTAATAGATTGATTCTTGGTGTTGAAGTTATAAGCTATTTATATGTTTTGGATATTAACTCCTTATTGTTTCTTTGACTTTTGGCTAAGATCAAGTGTGGATATTAACTCCTTACTGGATATATCATTTGCAAATATCTTCTCCCATTCAGTAGGTTGTATTTTTTCTCTGTTGATGATTTCACTCACTGTGCCAAAGCTCTTTATTTTGGTGCAGCCCTAATAGTTTGTTTGCTTTTGTTTCTCTTGACTGAGGAGACATATCTAGAAAAATGTTGCTAAAGCTGGTGTCCCAGAGTTACTGCCCATGTTTCTTCTAGGAGTCTTATGCTTTCAGGTCTCACATTTAGGTCTTGAATCCATTTTGAGTTTATTTTTGTGTATGATATAAGAACGTGGTTCAGTTTCATTCATTTCGTTGCATATAGCTGTCCAGTTTTCCCAGCACTATTTATTGAGGAGACTATCTTTTCCCCATTATATATTTTTACCCCTTTGGTCATGTAAGTATGAGTTTCTTTCTTGGCTCTCTATTCTGTACCATTGATTTATATGTCTATTTCGTGTGTGTCAGTACCATGGTGTTTTGATTACAGCAGCTTTGTAGTATATCTTGAAATCTGGGAATGTGATACCTCCAGGTTTGTTCTTTTCTCTCCAGATTGTTTTGGTTATTCAGGTCATCATTTGGTTATTCTTTTGTAGTTGCATTCGTATTTTAGGATTATTTGTTCAAGTCCTGTGAAAAATGCTATTGATATTTTGACAGGGATTGCATTGAATCTGTAGATTGTTTAGGTAGTTTGGTTATGTTAACAACATTAATTCTTCCAGTCCACGAGTCCATTTATTTGTGGTGTGTCCAGTTTCTTTCATCAACATTTTGTAGCTTTCAGAGTACAGGTCTTTTGCTTACTTGGTTAAGCTTATTCCTAGGTATCTTATTCCTTTTGGTATACGTTTGTAAATTAGATTGTTTTCTTAATTCCTCTTGTTTTTTAAAAATTTTAAAAAGATTTTATTTATTTATTTATTGACAGAGAGAGACATAGTGAGAGAGGGAACACAAGCTGGAGGAGTGGGAGAGTGAGAAGCAGGCTTCCCATAGAGTAGGGAGCCTGATGCGGGGCTCAATTCTAGGACCCTGGGATCATGACCTGAGCCGAAGGCAGCCACTTAATGATTGAGCCACCCAGGTACCCCTCTTAATTCCTCTTTCTGCTATTTTATTATTAGAGTATAGAAATATAATAGGGACACCTGGGTGGCTCAGTCATTTAAATATCCAACTCTTAATTTCAGCTAGGTCATAATCTTAGGGTCATGGGACTGAGCCCCATATGGGGGACTCTATGCTTAGTAGGAAGTCTGCTCCAGATTCTCTCTTCCCCTCTCCCTTTGCCCCTCATCCCCACATGATTTCTCTCTCTCTCCCTCTTTAAAAATATGTAAATAAGATGTGGTATATATACACAATGGAATACTATGCAGCCATCAAAAGAAATGAAGTCTTGCCTTTTGTGACAATGTGGATGGAACTAGAGGGTATCATGCTTAGCGAAATAAGTCAATCAGAGAAAGACAACTATCATATGATCTCCCTGATATGAGGGAGTGGAGATGCAACATGGGGGGTTAAGGGGGTAGGAGAAGAGTAAATGAAACAAGATGGGATTGGGAGGGAGACAAACCATAAGTGACTCTTAATCTCACAAAACAAACTGAGGGTTGCTGGGGGGAGGGGGGTGGGGAGAGGGTGGTGGGGTTATGGACATTGGGGAGGGTATGTGCTATGGTGAGTGCTGTGAAGTGTGTAAACCTGGCGATTCACAGACCTGTACCCCTGGGGATAAAAATATATAATATGTTTATAAAAAATAAAAAAAATAAAAATAAATAAGTAAATAAATATTTTTAAAAAGGAATGCAATAGATATCTGTATATTAGTATTGTACTTGGCATCTTCAATGTATTTATTTATTCTAATAGTTTTTTGGTGGAGTCTTTAGGGTTTTCTCCATGTAGTATCATGTCATTTGCAGATAGTGGCAGTTTTACTTCTTTATCAATTTGGATGTCTTTTTTTCCCCCTGTCTGATTGTTGGGGTTAGGACTTCATATATATGTACATGAAGTAGTGACCATAATCATCCTTATCTTGTTCCCAGTCTTAGAAGAAAAGCTCTCAATTTTTAGCATTGAATATTGTATTAGCTCTGGGTTTGTCATATATGGTCTGATATGTTGAGGTATGTTGCCTCTGTATCCATTTTGTTGAGAATTTTATAATGAACAGATGTGGAATTTTGTCAAATTTTTTCTGCATCTATTGAGATAATCATGATTTCTATCTTTCATTTTAAGTTAGTGTATCATGTTTATTGATTTATAAATATTGAAACCATCCTTGCTCTGCTGAAATAAATCTCACTTAAGTGTGGTAGTTGATTCTTTTAATGTGTTGTTGAATATGATTTGCTAATATTTTTATGATTTTTGCATCTATGTTCATCAGGGATATTGGCCTATGGTTTCCTTTTTTATAGTATCTTTCCTTTTGGTATTGGAGTATTTCTAGCCATATAGAATATATTTGGAAGGTTTCTTTTATATTTTGGAGTAGTTTGAAGAGAATATGTGTTAATTTTTTTTTTTTAACTGTTTGGTAAAATTCATTTATGAAGGCATCTGGTACTGGATTTTGTTGGGAGTTTGATTCCAATTCAGTTTCCTTACTAGCAATTGGTCTATTCATATATTCTATGTCTTCCTGATTTAGTTTTGGAAGATTATATCTTGGAATTTACCTATTTCTTCTTCTAGGTTGTCCTATTTGTTGGCATATGCTTTTTCATAGTAGTCTTTTATAATTGTTTGTGTATCTATGATGTTGGTTGTTACTTCTCTTTCATTTCTTATTTCATGTATTTGGGTCCTCTCTCTTTTTTTCTTAGTCTAGGTAAATGTTTATCAATTTTATTTTTCCTCTCAAAGAAACTGATATTGGTTTCATTGATCTTTTCTATTGATTGTTTTGTTTTTGTTTTGTTTGCTTATTTCTATTTCATTTCCTCTCTTTATTATTCCCTCCTTCTGCTAATTTTAGGCTTTGTTGTTATTTTTCTAGTTTCTTTAGGTCTAAGTTGAGGTTTGAGATTTTGTTTCTTGAGGTAGACCTGTAGTGCTATAAACTTCCCTCTTAGAACTGCTTTTGCTGCATCCCAAAGATTTTGTACATTGTGGCCTCATTTGCTTTTTCCTCCATGATTTTTTTTTTTCCTTTTCAATCTCTTCATTGACCTGTTGTTTGTATGGAAGTAGGACAGTTAGCTTCTGCGTGCTTGTTCTTTTCCCAACTTCTGTCTTGAAACTGATTTCTAGTTTCATATTCCTGTGGTCAGAAAAGACAATGAGATTCAGTCTCTTGAATTTACTGTGATTTGTTTTGTGGCCTAACATTTGATCTATCCTGGTGAATATTTCATGTGCGCTTGAAAAATATGTGTACTCTATGGTTTTAGATGAAATATTCTGTATATATATGTGTTAAATCTAACATGTCATTCAAAGATACAGTTTATTAATTTTTCTGTCTGAATGATCTATCCATTGATATAAGTGGAGTGTAAAAATTCCCTATTATTATATTACTCCCTTTATATATATATATATATATATATATATATATATATAAAATATTATATTATATTATCTCCCTTTATATCTGTTAGTATTTGTTTTATGCATTTAGGTACTCCAATATTGGGTACATAGATATTTACAATTGTTATATCTTCCTGTTGGTTTGTAATGCCCTTCTTTGTTTCTTGGTGCACTCTTTGTTTTAAAGTTTATTTTTTTCTGAGAGAACTATTGCTACCTCAGTTTTTACTTGTTTCCATTTGCATGGACTATGTTCCTTTGTCCCTCCACATTGTCTACAAGTATGTGTAGCTTTGAGGTGAGTCTCTTGTAGGCAGTAAACTGATGTGTCTTTTTTTATTCATTCTTTTACCATATGTCTTTTCATTAGAGCATTCAAACTGTTTACATTTAAAGTAGTAATTCACGGGTATGGACTGATGGCCATTTTGTTAATATCTTTTGGTTGTTTTATAGTTATTCTCTGTTCTTTTTTTCTTTCTCTCTTTCCTTGTGATTGATGACTTTCTTTAGTGTTATGTTTGATTTTCTTATTTTTTGTGTGTGTATATCTGTTGTAGTTTTTTGGTTTGTTGTTACCCTAAAGTTCATAAATAATCTAATTAAACACATTTTTAAAGAATTAATTTCACTCCCCCTTCCACATTTTATGTGTATGTGGTCACATTTTTACACCTTTTTTATTTTGTGCGTTCCTTTAACTGATTTCTTAGATTTTACCTATTTTCTTAGATTTCACTACTGTCATAAACTTCATACCCAGTTTTCTAAGTGACTGCTGTAGTAACTTTATTGCATATTTGCTTTTACTCATGGAACTTCTTTCCTTTCATAAATTTTTAATAAGCCTCCCCCTCCCCAAACTTAAAAAAGAAGTTCCTTTAACATTTCTTAAAAGGCTGATTTAGTGATAATGAGCACCTTTAATTTTTGTTTGGGAAATTCTTCACCTCTCCTTTAATTCTGAATAATAACCTTGCTGGGTTAACTATTCTTGGTTGTAGGGTTTTGTTTTTGTTTTTGTTTTTTCCTTTCAGCATTTTGAATATATCATGCCACTTTCTTCTGGTTTGCAAAGTTTCTGCTGAAAAATCAGCTGATAGTTGTATGAAGTTCCTCTTGTATGTAACTAAACTTGCTTCTCTCCTGCTGCTTTTAATACTCTATCTGTAATCTTGGTCATTTTAATCATCATGTCTTGGTGTGGATGTCCTTGTGTTCAACTTGTCTGGAACTTTCTGTGTTTCTTGAACCTGGTTGTCTGTTTCTGTAGGGAAATTATTAGCTATTCTATTATTTCTTTATTCTCCTTCTGGAATTCCTGCAATGGGAATATTTGTTTGCTTGATGTTGCCCAAAAAATCCATTAACCTATCATCACTTTTAAAAATTCTTTTCTTTTTTTTCTACTCTTCATCTTAGGTGCTTTCTTATCACTGTGTCTTCCAGACTGCTGATCTATACTTCTGTATCCTCTAATGTACTATTGATTCCCTCTAATGTATTTTTCATTTTGGTTATATTTTGCAAATCTGGTTGATTCTTCTTAAAATATTTTCTCTTTATTGATGTCTCACTAAGTTCATCCACTTTTCTCTCCAGTTTGGCTCATCACCATTTCATTTAGCATGTTTTTGGGTTTTTTGTTTTGTTTTGTTTTGAGATTTTTTTTCTTGTTCTTTCATTTGGAGCATATTTCTCTGTCTCCTCATTTTACTTCACTTTCTGTGCTTGTTTCTATGAATTAGGCACAATATTTACTTCTAAACTTGAAAGAATGGTCATATCTATGGTCATCCCAAGTGTAAACTGGGTGTGGCTAGCTGACTGGTGCTGTGGCTGACATAAGCTAGGGGTCAAGGGGCACACCATGCTGGGACTGTTCTGGTTGGATGCCCAGAGCTGAAGTGGGCACATGCGAGGGTGGTGCCGGGTATCTCCACACAGAAGGTGCCCAAACAGGAGAGCTAAAGCTAAAGTACATGACCCAAGTATCTCACATAAATTCATACACAATAAATTTCATACATATATTTTAAAAGATTAATTTTCTAATTATAAATGACAAATTTTATTGTTGAATATTTAAAAAATATAGAAAAATAAAAATAATTAGCATCCATTCAAAATCTGATATTTTAATATATGTAGTTCTAGTTTCATGTGTGTGCATATTTTTGAAATATCATACTGCATATACATACATTTGTATATCCTGCTTTTCACATAAAGATGTAAACATTTTTAAAATGTAAACATAATTACTGGTGGCTTAATCATGTGCATAATTTACTTAGCTATTTTCTTCAATTGGCTATTTAAGCTACTTTTGGACATTTAACTGTAAATGAGATTGTATTTAGAACAAAATACAGGAATGATTGGATGTTTATAATCAGATTTCTTGATACCAGTGAAAAGTCAGAAACTATTCACTGGTTTAGCAAAGTGTAAGAAAACACACAGTTAACAGAATCCTTTGTTCTGTGTTGGTTTTAATTATTGTCCCTATCAAGGACAATGGTTAAAAAATGAATTTGAAGGCTAAACTATCCTGAATTCTGATCTTGGCTCCTCAATGTATTAGTTATGTGACCTCAGACAGGTCATTAAAGTTCTTTAAGCTTCTGAATTTTCTTCCATAGAATGGAGTTGATACCAATTTGACAGAACAGTTGTGATGATTGATGAAAATAATGCATGTAATAGGACTTATAGTTAGGAGTGGTATATAAAAAAGATATACAAACAATACAGAACAGTGTCATAGGTGCTAGAATGTATGCAAACAGAGTCTAATGGGAGTAAACAAGAGTACTAACTGAAACAGAAATGGCAAGGGACAGGCATGGATAGGTAGGAAGTAGCTAGGAGTAGTATGGAGTTAAATGTTTTTTAAAGGGACAAAGAGAAGCAAAAAAACCAATTTTGTAATTAGAGGACTTGGAAAAACAGGAGTAAGATCAGAATGTAGAAATGGGTAATTTAGAGCATGGGTTGAATGAGCAGCCTGACAGGATTAATAATCTGTAGGCATCAAGGCTCAAGAAGGAGAAATTGAGGGGCGCCTGGGTGGCTCAGTGGGTTAAGCCGCTGCCTTTGGCTCAGGTCATGATCTCAGGGTCCTGGGATCGAGCCCCGCATCGGGCTCTCTGCTCAGCAGGGAGCCTGCTTCTTCCTCTCTCTCTGCCTGCCTCTCTGCCTGCTTATGATCTCTGTCTGTCAAATAAATAAATAAATAAAATCTTTAAAAAAAAAAAAAGAAGGAGAAATTGATAGCCATGCATGACCTATATGACAGAACCATTTGATCTCTTCTTGTGGCTCTTATAGAAAAATAGAGGAAAATTCTACCTTCAGTTCTAAGCTCTGAATACAACTACCTTCTTATTTTGATTATTTTAGGGATACCTTTCTACACATGATTGTTTTTAGATAGTGTGATCATTCCGTGTATATAATTTCCCTTTTCTCCACAATTTTATATTATGCTGGAAACGTCTTTCCATATTCTTTTTTTGTTTTTAAGATTTTATTTATTTCACAGGCAAGCAGGCAGAGGGAGAGGGGTGGGAAGCAGGCTCTCTGCTGAGCTGAGAGCCCAATGGGGGGGCTCAATCCCAGGACCCTGAGATCATGCCCTGAGCTGAAGGCAGAGGTTTAATCCACTGAGCCACCCAGGAGCCCTGTCTTTTCATATTCTTAACCCTTTGGAAACATTTTCATTTTTTGTTTTCATCACTGTGTGAATGGGAAAGAAGTTTGTACTCAGTTCCTCTGGGGCCCTGCCTTTCATCCTCTCTGCCAGATCTCTCAATATACCTAGGGCTGAGATGGTCTGTTCTATAGACACTTCGATTCATTTGTATCTCATCATAAATGTTTTGCACACCTTTGCTTTTCTTCCCTCAATGCCAGGTGTTTTTTAGCCTGTGCATATGTGAAAGTCAACAGTGTTGGGGAGTTAGCACCTCTGAGGGCAGGCCTGACCAAAGGTTTGTTATAATCAGATGGTACAATACCTGTACCCATAACTTTGGATAAACAATTTAGGATGACATTTTTTATGCTTCTTAGGAAGTTCTAACAGAACTGATGTCCTGTTGCCCACAGTGTAACCTGGATACTGCAATTGTAGTCTGGCTTTTCCTCTTGCTCTATCTCACTAGGTCTAGTTTCTCATTCTCACTCTCTGTAGTGACTTTCCTGTACATGAATGCTTATCAAGCTCTGTTTTGGGGGAAACCCAAGCTAAGGCAAACATTTTTAAGGGTCATAATTAGTGTGTGTCATACAATTTCTTTTAAAATGTTCATCATTTCTCATAAGCTTTATTCTAATGAAATCTGATTTATTGGCTTTCCCTAAGGGTTCAGCTCCTAAATTAAGATTGTATTTTGGATAATGGCCGAAAAATAAATACCTGTTTTACTCCATTCAAGTGCCAACAGTAACTATTTGTCCTTTTCAGGTTAAGTTGCACCTCAGCTCTAAAAACAATGCAAGCCAGGACAAGTAATACATTTGGAGCTCTCCCTCCACAAGTAGACAAGGCCCCTGCAAAGACCTTGTTGCCATATGCCCAGAGTGTAATGCCGGAGGAAACCAAGCATAGTGCCACTGCAAGCATAGCATCCCAAAAACCTGACCTGCCATCTGCTATGAATTTTTGAATTTTACATTCCGCTCCTGGCCCTGCTTTAGTCCTGGAGGCCAAATCCCACAGAAGACCCCATACAATTCCTTGGGCTTTGCTCCTTATACACATGGTGCAGATGGTTCAAGGGACTACCTCTAAACAGTAGCCTGCTTCTGAGAGTTCCAGCATTATTTATCCATAATTCTCTGATCCAGGGTTTCTGCTTACTCCTAACTCAGTACCCTTTTTTTTTTTTATTGACATGAGTTTGATTGGAATTGTAGTCTCTCTATGAAATACACTGCTGGCACCGAGCTGTATGACTATTTACTTATTTATGGTTTTCACTTTAAAAACAAAAGATTTTATTTATTTATTTGAGAGACACACAGAGCAGAAGTTGGAGGGCGGGGAGCAGCAGGCAGAGGGAGAAACAGACTCCTCACTGAGCAGGGAGCCCGATGTGAGGCTCAGTCCTGGAACTCCAGGATCATGACCTGAGCCAAAGGCAGCTGCTTAACTGACTGAGCCACCCAGGCACCCCTGGGAGACTATTTAAAAAGAAGTTTAGAAGATGCAAAACAGATGATGATGGGATAGAGATATGAATCTGGGTGAAAAATTAGGTTGGGGAAGTCCACGAGTGTATATTCTTGGAACCCAGGTATGGAGATTCAAGATTTAGTGTGTACGTTTTCACTTAGATATCAGGCTTCCTTCACCAAAGCCCACTTAGGTTCAAGTGCCACAAGAACATGCCCTATATTTCTAGAAGTGTCTGAAATGCCTAGAGGACAGACATGTGTTACATATCATGTGCTTTATATTTTACTTAATAAAAGGCTCTACTTGGCTCACACCTAGTGATCATTGTACAAGATAAGTCTTTCCCTCTTCCATTGTTTATTCATTTAAGAGATGCTCAGGAGAGTATACAGAGGCCATGTTCTTTATAGAGATGTCTCTCAGTTGATAACTTTATTTAACTATAGGCACATGTCCTTGCTGGGATCTGACTACACTGAATTATTCATCATCAGAACTTAAAACTGTTTCTTTATCTTGAAATCCAACTCTTGCCTTGAACATACTATATAATCTGCTTGTGTACTTTAGATACAACAGAGTTATTTATTCTACCAAAGTACCTGGAGTCCATACCATTCATCACAGCTTGCAAACATATTTACTTTTTCCTTGATTGCTTTCTTCTCATTTTTTTTCCAGCTTCCTCTCCTCCAGTGAGTAATGAACTGGAAAAAGAGACTGTTTCAGTTGTCATTCTGTACTGGGTAATCCCAAACCTGTGATGTTCTGCTGCCAGCAGCATTCTCACTCTCATTAATTTATTTATTCAGCAAGTATTTTTTGAATGTTTTGCCAGGCAGAATATAGCAGTGAAGAAAATAAATGTAGTCCTTATTCTTAAAGAACTCATGATCAATTCTAGACAGTTGTCTCATTTTGTGTTTAGGAGAAATATTAAGCTAACTATACCACCAAGTATAAGTTGGGAAAGGAGTTTGGAACCAGCATTGAAACCTGGGAACCCAACAAGGAATGTTCATTCTCCCAAACACATGAACAAATTGTCAAGCCGTTGTTAAAGTCCCATGAGTTCTACATAGAAGAAGAAGGTTTCTAGTCATGTCATGGAGGAAGGACAGTTTTTTTCCTATTTCAGTGACCTTGAACAACTACTCTATCACCTTGTATTTATTTTGTCCCAAGTGTAAAGTGAGTGAGGTAACATTTCTTTTTTCATAAAATTGTAAACATTAAATGATTAAGTACATGTAAAACACTCAGAACAGTGAATGGCACTGAAGTGCTCAGAAATATGAACTATTGTTATTGTTGTTGACACAACAAAGAGCTTCGAGAGGTCAGTATTTTGGATTTGGGATTCAGGGATGCAGTTATCATCTGTGAGTTTTGTTCACAGGTAGTACAATATTGGCTCTGTAGTTCAGCTAAAGGGTAAGCAGAATACTGGTAGTGAGAATGAGAGCTTGAAGAGAAGCAGTTCAGGGGAATGGAAAAGGTAAGAGCTAGGAAGGTGTTAAAAGAGAAAAGAAAACTACCTCTGAGACATTAAGTAAGACTTCCTAGAAGATGTGACAGATGAACTGAATTTCAGAGAATGGGGGGATTGAGTCATGAAGAGGGAAATTATAACTTCTAGAGAAAAGATTAAAGTGTTTGAAAAATGAAACATACATTTGCTAACATCATGGAACTTAGATCCTAATGGAGAAAGAAATATAAGCAAATACATCAACTACTAATAAATGTTAAAAAAAAAAAGAGAGAAAATGATTGGGATTTATATAATATCCATGATAGTTTTTGAAGGGGAAAAAAACAAGTTGCAGAATATGAAATAATATGGTCCTATTTTAAAACACAATCCTCTAACTAAGGCTATGTATGTGTTAATATGAGCATGGAAAAATGGTCAAGGAATGCACACCATCTTGTTAACATTAGTTATCTTAGGGGGCTGGAGTTGATAAAGGGGAAAGAGACAGATTATTGCATTTTAAAATATATTATCAAATAATTGTATAACAGATGGTAGAGTCAATTCAATCATTAAAAACTATGTGATATGTGAACATATGGATGGCCCATCTCCCACAAAGTTGTGTCATCAATAGCCTTAAAAACACGTAGTAGGGGACGCCTGGGTGGCTCAGTTGGTTAAGCAGCTGCCTTCGGCTCAGGTCATGATCCAAGCGTCCTGGGATCGAGTCCCACATCGGGCTCCTTGCTTGGCGGGGAGCCTGCTTCTCCCTCTGCCTCTGCCTGCCATTCTGTCTGCCTGTGCTCGCTCGCTCTCCTCTCTCTCTCTGACAAATAAATAAAAATTAAAAAAAAAAAAAACAAGTAGTAGAAGATGAAGACACAGTAGAGTTAAAGTCATAGTCCTGGATGTATCCTTAGCATCATATCCATCAGCAGCCATATTGACTTGAATAGGATCAGTTGGACTCATAGTATAAGATGTTTTGGAAGGTGAAGATGGGTGGTTGGCACTATGATGGTCCTCCTTGTCTGCTGCCCTCAATACTCAATAAATAGGCTGCTTTTGCTTTTTTAAGGGCCTGAAAGCAGGAACATGCAACTCAGTTGTCCCTTGTGACTTAATTCAGATTTGGACCTCTGCCCTTAATTTCAGAAACATTACATGGCACATAAAAATAAAAAAAAAAATCAAGTGTTTTGATTCCATTTAAAATAATATAGAGGAAATATCACAGGTTTGGGACATAATCCATAACTCTTATCGGGTTTGAGAACTTAAACTTCACTATAAAGGAAACATAATTGTACAAACCACAAAATGTAATTGTGAAGGTAAAGTGAGCATATAGCACAAAGTAGTGATAACTAACATTTATTGAATGCTTACTATATTCCAAGTAATATTCTAAGTGCTTGACATGAGCCAGGAATGCCTAGTAAATGAGGCACAAATTTGTTAAGTAACAAGGATTCTAACTTCTGTAGGTGGTCAGACTACATTATGATTTACTATCTCAGGTAATTAGCAAAACACTACATATCTAGTTCTTATTCTTTTTATATTGTAGCTATGGTTTTGGGAGCATCATTCTAAACCTAACATTTCTTTCTGCCTTGATTTCACAGATCTTGGTCTCTTTAAGGAGTGTACTTCCTCTACAGCCATCCTTTCCCTTCAGTTACCACAGTATACCCAATCATAGAGACAGCAAGGCATTGAGCTGCAGGCATTTTACAAGTGTTCTCTCTCAACCAGCATTTCAACCTTACAAAGTAGAAATGGTTTCTCCATTTCTTCGATGGGGAAAATGTGGCTCAGAGTTCAATCACATGACCAGAGTCACAAAGCCAATAATTACATCTCATCCTAATCCCCATGAGCTTTCCACTTAGTCGTACGCTTCTGTATTTAGAATGTTATTCCTAGGATTAAATATATTAAGCCTGCATTTCTCAAATTCTGTGTTGACACACTAGGGTGCTTCTGCTAACTCAGGGAACTTTTTCAAAATATCAAGAAAAACTCAGATATTCATCTTTCAGAGACCACATGACCTGCTAGCTGTATATAGTTCAGAGTTTTGGTTTTTGGTTTTGTTTCTTGTTTTTTCTTTTTAAGATTTAATTTTCTGAGAGAAAAGGTGGCGGGGTTGGGGGGTGCAGAGGGAGAGAATCTTTTAAGCAGATTCCCCACTGAGCCCGACTGGGGCTTGATCTCATGCCCCAGTAAATCATGACTTGAGCCAAAACCAAGAGTTAGACCCTTAACCAATGGAGCCACCCAGGCACCCCAAGAGTTTCAACATTAGCTCACACTGCATTTCTTTTGATGATGTCACATCTTTGCAAAGCTATGATTTTTATTAAAAACAAGCACTAGGGGGTGCCTGGGTGGCTCAGTTGGTTAAGCACTGAACTCTTGGTTTTGGCTTAGGTCATGATCTCATGGGTCATGAGATAGAGCCCCACCTCCATCAGGCTCCATGCTCAGTTGGGAGTTTGCTTGAAAACTCTTTCTATCCCTTCCCCCACCTCTCTCTAAAATAAATAAATCTTAATAAATAAATAAAGTACCAGGTGTGTGGGAGGAAGAGTTACATGGAAACACCCTGTACTTTCCACTTAATTTTGCTGTGATCTTATAACTGCTCTTAAAAAAAAGTCCACTAAGAACAAAACCACCACATGGGAATCAGTGTGAAACAGGAAGTTAGAATGGGGGTGTCCAGTATCATTCTAAAGTCTGAGAGGTTATACAGTGTCCAAGAGGCACACAATTTCTGTTAGTAATTTTGGTTCCATAAAAATGAAATAAAATATTTTTCTTTCAATATACCATTTTTTTGAACATCCACTAATTAGTTAGGATATGAATATTTATTAGGCTGTTTGTATCCAACTACTTGATAAACAGAATTGTGTTAGCTCTCTTGGCTAGGAAACAAATACTGTTACACAAAGTATGTCACAAAACAAAAACATTTTCGAGACTTTCTCCTTTGCTGTATTAAACCCTTTCAGGATTAGAAGTCTGTGTGTTATGATTTTAAAATCTTTCTGTCCTATTTGAACTTTGTACTGCTGTCCTGAAAGCATGACTCCATTTATATACAATGTCTGAATAGAGACAAGAAAGTAGGTTAGTGGTTGTCTGGGGCCATGTGTATGTTTTAGGATGGAGGTGGCTAAGGAACAAGGAGGTGGCTAAGGAACTGCTAATAGGTATGGGTTTCTTTGGGGGAAATATTTGTGAATATTTGAAAATTCAGTGAATTGTGCACTATAAAAAAGGTATGGGATTATAGCTTAATAAGCTATTTAAAAGGAAAAAAAAAAAAAAAAAACCTCAGGCTTTCCATTGTGTAAGCTTCAAGGACAATTTTAGCAGTCTTCAATGAACCTCCATGTTACAACTTAATCCAAAGAATTCACAAGGATCCCAGCAAATGCTAATGGGCAATGAACTCTACCAGTTTCTTGGGGATTATCTATTCCTTTTTGAAAAGTATCCTAGCACCTCCCAAACACATAATTAGAAATTGGACTGAGTGCCGTGAGCCACATCTAGTATGAGACCTAACACATAATGCCAGCTCAACAAATGTTTGCACGGTTGAAGGTGTGTCGGTAACACTCAATAATGGATAGTATGTTTCAGGGGAGAAGAATGCTGTAATAGAAAAAATGTCATGTCTTCCCAAGATAGCTTGAAAAAGGCACATTACCCATTTATGTTTTTAACCCAATCTTTGGGTTCCAAATAAGTTATTGGGAATCTTCTTTGTCATTACTGTTTAATTACCATGGAACCTCTAATCCAGGCCAGAAATTCCTCACTACCCACATTTCTCTCTACTTCAGAATGCGTATCTAATAGCAACCAATTACTTTTCCTACTTTCTCACTTGGAATCTGTTTGGGGAGCTGGGGATCACTATCTAACAAAATCTGTAACATCTGTGACGAAGGGTGGCTAAAAGGGGAGAGTTAGTTGGCTAGACAGATTTCCTGCATGGTAAGGCTCTTTTCCTTTGCAGAGGTTGTTCTGGGACAGTTACTTGTAAGACCTCCTCTGATTTTTTTGAATGTCTTTTTACCCTTTCCCACCCGACCTTTTTCTCTGAAGGGGGGAAAAAGAGTTTTGTGTTTAAAAGGTCAAGTGACTTAAAGGAACCATTCCAGCCTCCTGAAAGTTTCCATTTCAAACACATGAAAAGTAATTTCAAAGAAACGACCCCAACTCTGCTTTGCTTCAGGTATGGCTTTGATTTTCATGTTGGCGTGCATCTAACACTATTTTAACTGGTCTTCCAAGAAACCAGCCTCAGTGCCTGAACACCGGTGCTTTTTCACATTTGGCCACAACAGAGCTGAAAGATTAGAAACCACATGCATTTTAATACTTACTCTTAAACTATGTGGAAATAAGTCTTCTATCATACTTAGAGACACAATTTTATACTTGGAAAACACATCCAAGATGGAATGATGTTGGATGATTTTAAGAAAACAAGGTAAAGGAAATGATCTTTTAAATTTATTAAATAATTTGTTTTGTATTTTTTCACTCTTGTTTTATTTATTTTTTTTTTAACAAAAGTCTTTTCTGTGTTCTTTGGCTCAATTGGTGCCTTGATACATCTGCAATTTTCAGAAAAGGCACGTTCAGGGGTGAAAACGATGGTTTTGTTTTGGGGAACTAATTTTGTTGTTGTTGAACAGCTTCCCCACTCTTTAGAGCAGACAACAAAAGTGTCATTATCTGGTTTAGGGAGCTGCTGATAAATTATTCATACCGTGGTATCTAATGACGACTCTGAATCTTCCTGGGGAATGCTGTGACTTATTTTTCTTCCTTGTAAAAGACGGGACCATTTTTTGGTAGGCATTTCTGGCACACCTGCATGCTTGAGGCAATCAGGTGTGATGTATTCCTGACACACATCCCTTTCCCCTCATTCTCTAGGCTGTGGTTTTAAAATAGAAAACCTCTGGATATTTGGCCTTCTTTTGTATGATAGACACAATTTCTTAAATGAATTCACCAGGTTGAGGGAGGGGGAACTCATCCATAAGCTACTTATGATTAAGGATCTGACACCATGGAATCACATTAATATCTAAATTGCCAGTTGCAGGTGCACATGCCTTTGAAACTGCAGAAATGTTAAGAACTAAGGCAGTGTTAATGAGGAGACTAAGCTATTAAGGTAGAACTCAGGTCAATAGTCTTCATTGAGAGCTTCCTCTATGCTAAGTACATTGTGCTCATTATCTCATTTAATCCTTATTTTGCTAAAGAGGAAACTGAGTCTTAAGTAGGTTAAGTCATCTTTTCAATGTTAGTAACTGGTAAAATTAAAAATTGAGTCAAAGCACTGGGTGTGATGCATAAATAATGAATCTTGGAAAACTGAAAAAAAATAAAATAATAAAGTTGAGTCAATAATATTACTCCAAATACCCTGCTTTTCACAATACAGCTATTTCCTAAGTCCTGTGTGGTAAGCAGTATGTAGGTGCTGGGAGTATAAAGGAAGGTAAGTGTAAGTCATTGCTCCTGCCCTCAGGAAGTTTACATTTTAAACTCGTCTTTTGATTATATTATTCATTCACTGGAAGAACATTAACGTTGGGTCAGCTTCTGTGCTGTGCAATGTTTGGTACTAAGACTCAATTTTCAGAAACAAAATTTAGAATGTGCCATCTAACATGGAATTTGAATAATGAGTTGGAATATAATGGGAATGAATATTTGAATTGGGATGTTTGACACTCCTTGTGAAGAGAAAGAGAGGGAAAAAGGAGGAGGTAGGGGAACCAGCTATCAAGAAAAGAGAAGCTACTGAAATTGAAAAAAAATGACTGTCTTGGAGTTATTATTCTGAAGAAAGGCCATGTCCAGATGAGATGGATGTTGTTAGTCTCTGGCAGCTTCATACACAAAATAAACTCTTCCTTTGGACTCAAGATTGGCAACTAGAGAAGCTGAAGGACAGTTGATGCCAGAACTCTGCCAATGACCTCTGTTGCTGAAAATCTTGTGGTGGCTGAGCAAGGAGCCAAGGAGGGGTTACCACAGGAATTCCCTTCTCTACTGGGGTATGTGTAGAATGGACCAATCCAGGAGTGAAACAGGGACAGTTGTGAAGATAGGCTTTATTGCAACTTTCCATTTATTCAGTTATGCCAACTGGCTAGAAATGGGAATATTCATTTGAACCTGTGTATGATTGCTCTAACAGGCAAAATTTTTGTAGGAAAACTGTTGGCAAGTTAACTGCACAAATATAAATTATTTCTGCCCTTTAATGATAGGAAATGTCACTTTCCTTCATTGTTAAGGACAGGTTTGAGGTTCCAGTTTTCAACTCTGACCGTTCCATGTTGTTAGTCAAACCACTTTTTCAACAGGATGTAAAAAATTAGAAAGGAACTATTTCCTTCTCTCCCTCAGGAAGGCAGAGAAGATGGAGATTAAAAAACTTAGAAGCATCTTTCTAATGAATCATAAAATGCAGTGGGAGGGGAGGCAAATTTGTTTTACTCAAAGATAGGCAAATTCAGCCTGAATTCTTCCTCTTGAGTCTAGGTCTCTTTAAGGAAATTACTTCATCTCATTAGACTTTGACAACCCATTCTGTATTGGACAGAATGTACAATGTAACACATGTGTCAATTGAGATAAACTAGGTTAAGCTGCAGTAAGAAATAATTCTCAAATCTCAGTGGGTTAAAACGAAATGTTTATTTCACACTCAGAGTATGTGTCTAATATAGGTGGACAGCAGACCTTTGCTCATCAGAGTCACTCAGGGATCCAGCTTTACACATGCTTCCACAGTCACCACAGCAGGAAAAGAAGATACGATAAATCAGTAACATGGGATCTTAAAGCTTCTGCCCACAGGTGACACAGATCACTTCTGCTCTTACTGCCCAGTCAAAGGAAGCCACCTATTACTTCAAGGAGTTATAGCGTGGGAGTGAAATCCTACCAGGTGTTTGGAAGGAGATCCAGAAGTATTTGATGAAAACTCTAGAGAGTATCACTGTAGATGAACCTCCTGATGTACCATCCTCTCCCAAAATAAAAAATTCAACATCAGCTATAGGATGAAGAAAGGGGAGATATGCATTGTTCCAGCTCATCTACAAAGAAGAAAACTGAAGTTTGGGTGGGGTGAGTATATACACAAAGTTGATAAATTGATTTCATTTTTCATTAGCTTTAGGAAAACACGAATGAAATCCTCAAATTATCTATTTCTTGTTTAGCTAACACATGTCATACGGTTATAGTATAGATGAGAACTGTACTAGAGTATAAACATATAAGTATTTCATTTAATTTTGTAGAAATCTTTACTATGTACTATTTATATAGCTTAGTATCACTATGGACTCATGAATTCCTTTTTAATCCAGTTACTCACTTTTTAAAAAGATTATTTATTTATTTATTTATTTATTTATTTATTTGACAGAGAGACAGCGAGAGAGGGAATACAAGCAGGGGGAGTGGGAGAGAGAGAAGCAGGCTTCCGATCGAGCAGTGAGTCCAATGCAGGGCTCGATCCTAGGACCCTGGGATCATGACCTGAGCTGAAGGAAGATGCTTAATGACTGAGCCACCCTGGCACCCCTAAGATAGTCATTTTTAATGAACCAGTTGTCCCAGATTCAACCAGGGGGAACGACTTCATGTTAACTCCCATTTCTTTTTCTTTTCAGTCAACTTTACTGAGATATAATTTATAAACAATAAAATGTATCCAATTAAAGTAATTCTAAGGCTAGTTAACCAAATTGAGGGCATAATACCAGAATGCAATACCATGGGGGAGAGTGTAATTCTAGTTTTTAAGCATGCAGAGAAACTTCGGCCATATTAAATGAACAAGAGTATCACAAGTTGCAAGTATTCAGTCAGAAAATTTTATGAAGGATAGAAGGAAGCTAAGATTTTCCTCCTTGCCTTATTATTCTAATCTGTCTTCTCTAGTGCTGTCTTCTGACTGATCTTACCCTATGAGCCAGCTATTTTATATACTTTCCATACCTCTGGGTCTTTGAACATACTATTCCTTCTTCTGCTTGTGATGCCTAGTTTGCTTGTCTTCCTGGAAAATGCCAACTCTTTCCTTTGAGATGCAATTCAATCATCACCTTTTCTAGGAAGCTTTCCCTGAAACACTTTTCTCATATGATGACTTCATTGATTTCCACCAGGGAAATAATTATGCTCTGTCATAATTCTTAGAGGAAGAGGTTGTGTTTTTGTCCATATCTTCAGTACCTTACAAATGGCCAGATTTTCCACGTGTGTTGGATAAATCCTTATGCTGATGTCATTAAAGTATTCTTTTTTACTAAAGTAAAGCTTTTTTTTTTTTGAGGAGGAGGATCTCTATAAATATAAGTTCTTTATTTTAAAATTTCTTTAATCAAAAAGAGAAGTTAGCCAACAGGCTAAAGTAGATAAACTCAATGTGTTTAAATAAATGTATATGCTTGGTATGGTGGTAGAGTATGGACTCTCAGATCACAGGCATGACTTTAGACATCTAGTCTGTAGCTAATGGTGTTATCTTGCTTCAATTTCCCAATATTAGTCCTTCTTCTTAAATTGGAGATGATAAGGCAGGTGTATGTGTGTGTGTGTGTGTAAGACCATTAACATATATGAATATCCAGCACACATTAATGCTCCATAAGGAACAGCTCTTATAGGAGTTTCCTTTGCACTTCTAGAAATTTTCCAAAGAACTAATCTGAGACCAGTTTTTCCATCTCCATGTGTCTTGTATAAATACATCAAAGAACAATTTTCATGCCTCAAAAGACCATTGTTTTTAAAACTGGGATGATGGCCCCATAGTTTAGTATATACCACACCAGTGGACACAACATATGCATATGAAATTCATGAGCATTTTTCCATTCATTTGAGCAAAAGACTCATCTCTCCACCTTCTCCAGCTTTACAGAATAGATCAAGAGTCCAACCATTCTTCATTTCTTTCAACCAAGCCTGACATCGAATATGCCTGCCTTCGTTGCTTTCAGAAATAATTAGGTGTTGAAAGCTCTGACTAGAAGGATTAGAGATATGAATAACAACTTGACAGATCAAATCAAATACATTCTGATTTGATTACATTACTAAGTCAATTATTATTTCTTGTCACATTAATTATGGCAAGAGTTATAAAATGTGTCTTCCAATAATTCCCTAACTAAATCATAATGGCCATATCCTTGTGGTGAATCTGTGTAACAACAAGGGCACATGTTTGTGCCAGCAGTAGAAGAGGGAATTGAGCAGGAAAGAACTTTTTTAAAAAGATTTTTTAAAGTGACTTCTACACCCAACATGGGGCTGAAACTTAACAACCCTGAGATCAAGAGTCACATGCTCCACTGACTGAGCCAGCCAGGTGCCCCAGGAGGAAAGAATGTTTATATTAGTTTCTTTACTGAATATTAAGCACCCTCTCTGTGTTAGGCACTTGGACTTAGTTATAAATGTTGAGGATAGGGAAATAAAAATATTCAGCTCTTGCTACCCTCAAGGAGCTCACAGTTCTGAGGGTGAGAAAGGCCTATAAACAGGCAAATCCATTTTAAGACCCAGGAAGGAGATGAACAGCACAGTGACAGAGTGGAAAGAGGCATAATTCTGATGTTGTGCTCAGAAAAGTCTTCATAGAGGATTTTCTGTCTGGCTCTCATGTTATCTTGCATCAATTCTACCCAGAAAGTGGCTAAAAGATATTTTGTTGAAAATGATCCTTGCGAATAGAATAAATGACCCAGGAACATACTGAACATCAAGGCCTAGAGAAAAATCACATTGCCACTCTGTCCCAACAGTACACACAGAGTTTTCAAGTGAGACTAAGAGATACTTAATGTTGATGTAAAATATAAAGTTACTTCAATGTATGAGTGTGTGCTTACATGTATTCTTGAGTTTGAAGGTTCCTCCCATGGGCCAAGTACATGGCTAAGAACATCCTACTACTTTAACTTACTTACCTCTCACGTATTTTTCTTGAAGCACCAAATCTCAATGTTTTGGTGATAGAATATTGAGAATTAGGGGGACTGAGTAATTCACCACAACACAGCTAGCACATGGCAGCACTAAGATTCAACCCGGTCATCGCTGATTTAAGAGAATTCCATTGTGATTATGGAGCAACTCAAAATGTAGACACTATCTTTCTTAAGGTGGGTCAGCATGTAAGTGACTTGTTTAAGATCATAAAGCAATTTAGGAGCAGAGCTGGAATTTACACTTAAATTCCAGGTGCCTATAGGTGACTATTTTTTCAAATTCTGTATTGAGCCAAAGTACATGGTCTGGGGCATCCTGTAATCTACATATATATGATATGTGTAATAAAGTGAATGGTGCAGAGCAGACCCAATAGTTCTAAGAACAAACTGCTCTACCCAAGAATCCTCAAGCAGACTTCTCTCTGAGTGCAGAGTCTGACACAGGACTTGATCTCACAACTCATGAAGTCATGACCTGAGTTGAAACCAAGAATCAGACACTTAACTGACTGAGCCACCCCAGTGTCCCTACTCTCTTGTTTAATGGAAGAAAGTGGAGAAAAGAGAAAAGGAATCAATTAAGTACTCTTCTAAGAAGAACAATAATTACAATACAATTACAATAGCTATCATGAACCTAGCATATATTATAAAGAATTAGAAGCATTTTATGGATTAACATGTTTCGTCTTCATTACCACCTTAAAAAGTAGGTTTCCTTATGATTCTCATTCTACAGAAGTAGAAACTGAGGGCAGAGAACTTAAATCTCTAGCCCTAGGTCACATGATGAAAAAGGTAGCATTAGTCATCATGCAAATGCTCATAGTTTACAAATGTATTCTCATTTAACATTGGATGTAATCATATAAAATGTTACTGCCATTTTGCAGATGAGAAAATAGACTCTGAGAAGGAGAATGAAATGCCCAAGGGTCATCAAGAACAAGCAGCAAAGATAGGATTTTAAACCCCAGACTATGAGTTTGTTTTGGGTACTAGTTAACTGTTAGACCAGAAGTATATTAAAAAAGTACACTTGGGGGGCACCTGTGTAGCTCAGTGGGTTAAGCCTCTGACTTTGGCTCAGGTCATGATCCCAGAGTCCTGGGATAGAGCCCTGCATTCGGCTTTCTGCTCTGCAGGGAGCCTGCTCCCCCCACCTCTCTGCCTGCCTCTCTGCCTACTTGTGATCACTCTCTCTCTGTCAAATAAATAAATAAAATCTTTAAAAAAAAGTACACTTGGATATCAACAAATCTTCATGAGATCTGTATGGCATGGTAGAGACATAAAGTTGGCTGCTCTTGACTCTATTAGTTATAGGTTCAGTGAATGTATTTGTCATTTCCCTATTGTCTCCAGCTCCTTTCAACTATTGACTGATGACTTCAATTAACCTGTTAACTAAATTATCCAAATTAGACCATGTCCTAGCAGCCTCACATTCACCAAAATGTTAAAACCATAATTTCTTCCATTACTTTTAAGAGGTGGCTGTAACATAAACACTACACTCTAGAGCTCATAAAGTAAAACCTTTAGAGCTAACTGTATGGATTCAAATCTTGGTTTAGGTTATTTAATCTATGTGACCTTGGGCAAACCCAAGAAGCCCCACATCTAGCCAAGGCCTAAGCACTGATATGAGCCCCAGACCAGTCTCATAATTGTTACTCACAGCCTAACTCTTTTTGGCACCCTCCCAAATCTTGCTTTCCGTGTACCTAGACCATTGATGGAGACACTGTGTCACATAGAATTCCCCATCTGAAATTATGATAGTGCCATCCTCATGACTTTAAGAATCTGTGCAGATTCTTGATCTTCATGGATATCAAAGTGAGAGAAGACAAAGCCTGAGTTATATCTCACTGACGATCATCCCACTGGCTCTTGGTAAATCAACTCAAAGAAGATTCCTACACTGTGTAGTACTACCACAGTTCTGCCCTAACCTTGTGCCCTCCCCTTTCTCAACACCTGCCTAAAATTCAAGTATTACTTGCTATTAAATGTACATGAGTAACATATCACTTAATATAGCCAAAACAATCCAGAGGAAATTTTCTAGTGTTCTATCCTTGAACCTCTCTCATCCAGTATTTTAGATCAAACTTTCTATCTCAGGGTGAGATTATAAAAGGCATGAGCCTAAAATCTGAGGAGACGTTCTAATGTAAATTTACATAATGGATAAGGGTGGAATTTGGATGGAAACTAAGTTATCATTTTAAGATATTTTCTGTGATTCCACTTATTAAGATTTTCTGGGAATAATTTTTTTTTTCATAAAATTATAAAACATGCTGTCTAAAGTAGGGGATCAGTAAGAATGATGTTTCAAGATTCCAGGCGATTCTAAGATAAATTATTATGAGACTCATAGTTTTACATTTTGTGTTTTTTAATGACTGCTGTTGGCCCAGCCTACCCCAGAATTCAGGATTATGCAGCAAATCCTCACGTACTTTCTAGCATTTACATAATTGGTCCCTAACAGAGTTTATTTTGCTTTAATTTTCCAGATTTTATATACTAATTCAGTATTTTGCCAGAAGTTGAAGATCTTTCCAACAATCTGTACTCATGAGGGAGGCACAGCTTCCTATATGTAGTGGCTGAAACAATTTGGTCCAAATGGTTGATGCTACAGGCAAAATATCCAAAGATTGTTCACTTGAAAATTATGACACTTTTTCAGGATTTTACATTGCATTATTTGTTTTATGGACTATTCAGTATGCATTGCACCAACACTAATTACTGCACTAATAAGTCAGTGTGTTACTAAGATGTTTTGCCATTATAATTACAGCCACATGTTGTTGTCCTTCCTCAAATAGTCCAGGCTTAATTGCATCGTTTTTCAGGAGAATTTATGTGGTACAGCTTAATTCAAAATTAGTACATGAATAAATGAAGTGCAAACTATTTTCTGCACTGACTCACATGCAGAATAAATGTTGTCAAGAGGAAAGTAGCCAAGCTTTCATGTTCCCAGTTGTCTGTGGTAATTTCCATGATCAACCTCCAGTGGTAATTTATGGAAAGAAGGTCACCACTGGCAGAGGATTCTGAGTGGATGTGTGGAAAGAGTGCTATACAAGGTAGTAGAAGCATGGGTTCTAGTCTCTGCCAGTCATTTGTCATATGGATTTTGGGGGTTGTTTCCTTTTCAGAGGCTCCAATTTCTTTATCTGAAAATTTAGTAAGTTGTTCAAATGATACTAGGTTCTCTCTAGTTTTCTCCTCTAATGATGAATTATATCTACCAGTGTCCTTCTGTGAAGGTAATATTAAAAGTCTGCCTTCTCTTAAAAGGATTACTATCTTTCCTATGCTAAAAATTATTGATGATGCCTACTATGGAAATAATCCAGATCATTTGAATTCTACATTCTATAAGGCACCTCCATTCCCAAAATGAACCTGTATAATCTCTTCCTTACACTTTCATTTCTTTACTTTTTTCTATCTCTTTCTTTTTCCTTCCCTTCTTGCTAACAAAGTTAATCTGTGTTCATGAATATGTACATATTGCTATCCTGGTCTTTGGAAGTTGGGCTCCCACTGCCAATAGTCCTGTATGTTACTGTAGAAGAAAGGTCATTTTACCCCTCCTGCCCTGTACACTTAGATTGTTCTTTAGTTTGTGATGGTAAGCTCTGACATTTTAAACTAAATTCTACTGGTGGTAGGGTGTTGTAGACCTTGACTCAGAAGGCACACATAAGTCTTAGGGCAGCAGGCTGTGGTTAGATGAGACAAAAAAGCACCAGTCTTTGTCCAACAGCCCCTGGAAACAACTACATGTTTTATTTCTACAAAGAACCTGGGTTTAAGAGACAGGTTTTATCTCATGGGAATGAGTAGAAAGATAGGTAAGATAGGAAAAGAGAAATAACTATCAAGGATCATAGACCGTTTAGTGCCTCAAATTGCATCCTGTTTCTACCCAATTTGCACAAGTCTCTGAGTTTGTCCATCTGGACAAGTCTTTGGTTTCCTCAAATGTAAATTGGCATGTATTGCATGGAGCGTTGGGTGTGGTACATAAACAATGAAACTTGGAACACGGAAGAAATAAAATAAAATTTTTAAAGAAATGTAAATTGGAAATAATCTTATCCACAAGATTTTAAATGAATAATATATAAAGCATGTGTCCCACGAGGCCCCTAAAACCTGTTGATTTCTTATATCCATAAAGTTAAGTCAATAAATATATGTGATTAGTGGTTAGAACATTTCAGGTGGTGATAAATGGGTCAACAACACTGTAGAGGTGGAAAAACAAGGTATGTTCAGGGACTCCCAAAATAAAGTGGAAACTTCAAGAAAGGAAGAAGTAAGAAGGAAACACGGAATGGTAGGTGGGGGCCAGATCTTAGAAGGCTTTGGACGTCAAGCTGTAGAATTGAGATTTATGCTGGTTCTGAGAGAGAGGATTAAGTAATGGAATCTTGAGTTCATAGTAAGGAGTTTGCAGGGTCTCCATGAGGCTACGGGATACTCTTGTGCAAATAATTTTCAAAAAAATCACATCTTCTTCAAGATACTTCTTCCATCAGTTAGAAGTTTATGGTAAGTATACAGTTCCATAGTGCTTATGATATAAGATAGGCATCCCTGTGCAGTGCACCTGAGCAAGAGATACTGAGATATCTGTGGCCTATGGAATTTTTAAATTCCCAGTGGTGGAATGGAGCAAGAAGTGATAAATTAATTCATTTTTTTCTTTCAAAAATATATTCCAAGGACCTTTCAAATGTCAGGGTGTTAGGAACTTGAGATATATCTATAGAAAGCCACATTTCCTGACCCTGATGAACAGAGAGGCAAGATTAAGATGAGAAAATTATTTGGTTGGTCATAGATTTCTCCCATAATATCAGAAAGCTGAAATGATGACATACATAATGAGTATCTGACATTCTTGACTTAAAGCAGTGGTTTTCAATCACCACTGCTGATTTTGCCCCTCTGGTGACATTTGGCTATGTCTGGAAACAGTTTTGGTTGTCACCACCTGGGAACAGGGAGGGGCATGCCACTGACATCTACCGGGTAGAAGCTAAAGGTACTGTTAAATATCCTACAAGCCACAGAACATCCCCTTGCCCCAAATAGCAAGCAATTATTTAACCCAAATATCAATAGTTCTAAGGATGAGAAACCTTGCTATGAGTAAATATTACCCATTATGCTACTATAAGAGTTCATATAAGAGCTAATCAAGCATGAAATAAATTCTAGCAGTAACCCTAGGTACAAACTGTGAGAGAATGAGATCATTAAACATAATAATAATTGGGAATGGAGTTGCAGCAAGGGAGAAGAGTCAAAGATATGTCTAAGAATTAATTATAGGTTGAATGACGAGAACAACAATAACATTGCTACTAATAAACTCACAGGGAAGAAGTGATGGACTTGGCTTTAATATGTTGAGTTGATGATATGTGATGGACACACATACAAGAAGACTCAGAGATGGGAGTGGGAAGACAGTTCAGGCCACTGGAAACCTCAGGGTGTAGAAGTCTTGGGCAGTGTACTTGGAAGATGTGTGGGTGAGTTGCATCTTCATGTGCAATTCTGCACACAACACACTGAATGAAAAGAAATGCCCCATAGGCTGTGGTTTTGTGCCTGAAGAACATGGGTTGTTCTCTTCCCCCAACCCCCATCCCTCAAAAAACCACATCTTATCCCTTTCTACACTCATATTTGCTTCCTTCCAGGCTAAATTCTTTTGAAGTTAATGGTTACAATGGATGGGGAAGTGTGGGGAAGGAGTGGAATCTGTCCCACACTTCTTCAATTTCGATTAAATTACATAGGTCTTGAAAGATTAAAGGAAAAGGTCTGGGGGCAAAACACATTTTAGGTTTCACTGAACCATATTTTGGGTTTCCTGATCCAGGGCTTGAACATTCCATTTATTCAGCCAGATCATGAGGCAAACCATTTCAAGGCTGAAACCAGTTGTGTGGAATCTAGGACCCACAAGACCAAGGTCCAGGGATTGTATGAATCTCTTCTTTATGAGAGGAATGCAGCAATTGCATTTTATGAGTGTTTCCATATTTTTTAAAGATTTTATTTATTTATTTGACAGAGAGAGAGAGCGAGAGATCACAAGTAGGCAGAGAGGCAGGCAGAGAGAGAGGGGGAAGCAGGCTCCCCACTGAGCAGGGTGCCCAATGCAGGGCTTGATCCCAGGACCCTGAGACCATGACCCAAGACAAAGGCAGAGGCCTCAACCCACTGAGCCACCCAGGCGCTCCAGGTGTTTCCATTTTTATGAGATTAGAAATTTGCCATTAATAGGAGAGGACAAGAAGTAAGCCCATCTGCCTGTCTTCTTGCCTTCCTTCCCTTTTTCCTTTTCCTTCCTTCAACAAACATTTATTAAATGGTGGACTATAGGCCATTTTTCTTCAAGGTCTCAAAGATAGAAAGATGATGTTTTATAGTAATCAAAGCAAACGCAAAAGCGTTTTGTGGCTCTCTGCTTCTCACAATCTCACAACCACTTTCCACAAGGGAGTCCAAGTGTTATCATCCTCGTTTTTCAGACAGGAAGCCTGGGCTCAGAAGAGTTGTACCTTAGAGTTAGATAGTCATTTCTTGATATACTCAAGACCAGAAGCCAGGTCTCCTGATTTACTAATCTGAGTGAGAGTAGCAGAGGGAACTTTGTGAAGTGATCCATAAACTTTGAGATAATTCACTGTACAGTCCAAGCACATATGAGGAGGAGACGGTAGAAAAATGAGCGTTATAACTGGATTTTTGAGGTATGTGAGATTTCTCTGGATTTGGTTTCCTCATCTGTAAAATGGGAATATAAGATGAAATAAGTGGCTTTTAAAGTTTTGTTTTTTTAATAGCTAAAATGTATTTTCAAATAAGACACTCTTTAGAACCTTCAGAACCTTTAGAACATAGAACAGATTACAATAGATCTGCTTTCCACTTAGGCCTCTGCAAGACTTAGAATTCTTCTAAACATGATATGAAATCCCCTGGGCAACATCCTCTTGACCTAACAGTCTGTGTTTTAGTCATGATCATCTCTTGTCTACTATATACATTGCTTTTAGAGCTATCATTTCAGGTAAGGAAACTGAGTCCATGAAAGCTTAAGGAACTTTCCCAAGATTATTTAATTAACATAATATGGCTTCAATGCCTAGGTTCTTTGTACTTGTTGGCGCTGCTTACAATGGATCTGAAATGTCCTGCCTCTATCCATAGGAATTCCTGTATATTAGGTGTGGTATCTGAGATCTAAGGCCATAGAAAGCTGGTCAGCTTATGCTTCCTGCTCTGTAAAGGAAGAGGCTTTCTGAGATATCCCCTGTTGTGCAGCATAGCATGCCAGCCTGTCTCGTAATGTTATTTAAGTCATGATATATAAGCCAAATTTAAAAAAAAGAAAAAAAAAGATTTGGGCTCCTATCTTAGGCTTGGACCATATGGTTATGATGGAGTAAAGAAGGAGGGATGGGGAAAACTTATTCACTCATTCATTTGACAATGTGTTATGTGCTAGGTACTTTATTCTAAGTATTGGCAATATGGAAGTAAGCACAAGAAATAAAGTCTTTGCCTTTATGAAGCATACAGTCTTGTGATGGAAATGAAGCATTAATCAAATTAATATTTGTGAAACAACAAACTGATAAGTGATAAGAAGGCAAAGTATTGTTTCTTGAGAATATAGAGCACCTAAACAAATTTGGGAGATCAGAAAAAGCCTCCCAGAGGAGGTGGCTTTGAATTGAGATACAAAAGAACAGAGAAAATTAGTTATGAGAGAAAAAGTGGTACAGGGAGAGGAAACAGCAGAAGTATGGGGAAAGAGAGAAGTTTGGCTGGACTGGAGATAATAAGGTAGGTGTGGTATGAGATGGTTTGATGACACAGAGTCCAAGCCAGGCTGATCACAGGCTGTATACATGGTCTTGATTTTATCCTGAGTATAATGGTGAACCACCAAAGAGTTGCAAATTGGGGTTGACAGGATCCTATTAGGGTTGTAAAAAGATCACTCTTGTTGCTGCATGGAGAATGTGGTATAGGCCTGAAATATTTTGGGTCCTTCTAGTCTAAAAAGTAATCAAAACCACCAAGCAGCCTTTTGAAAACAGAAAAATAGGACTTAATCTAAGATTTAATGAAAGCAAGATTTTCAGTACTTGAGAAGTTGACATGTATGTATATAATTGAAAAAAAAAAAAAAGACCTGATTTTAAATCTGGGATCATTAACTCTGTTATCAGACTAATTATCTCACTTCTCTGTACCTTAGTTTCCTCATCTGCCAAAAGAAGTAACAATACCGGGACGCCTGGGTGGCTCAGTTGGGTAAGCCACTGCCTTTGGCTCAGGTCATGATCCCAGCGTCCTGGGATCGAGTCCCACATCGGGCTCCTTGTTCTGTGGGGAACCTGCTTCTCCCTCTGCCTCTGCCTGCCACTCTGTCTGCCTGTGCTCGCTCTCTCTCTCTCTCTGACAAATAAATAAATAAAATCTTTAAAAAAAAAAAGAAGTAACAATACCTAATTTAAATAAATGTTAAAAAATGTTTAAAAGGAGCGAGATGCCTGACACTGAATATTAATTCAGTACATATTAATGACTTATATAAAGTTTAAGTTTTATGTCCTGAGCTGGTAATTGTTTATAAATAAACTAAAGCACTGCCTAACACCCAGATGTCTAAATAAGAAAACTAAACAGATGATTAAAAATCACTTATTGAAATGAACAATGACAGTTGAGATTACCTAAGGTAACAGGTGCTTAATTGCCATTTCCTGCCCAAGGAACATGTTCCCAGGAGCAGTGTGCTCAGCAGGTTCTTGAGGCTATACAGGTGAAGTCTCTCCTTGAATACCTTATCTAGAAGTGCCAAGTACATATTTTGGCAATCTGAGCCCAAAGGCCCCAACATTTTCAGCAAGATTTAGGGCCAGAGCCTCTTTTGCAAAAGCAACCAATTTAGCTTAAAGCTAGAAGCTGTGCTGATCCAGAAGAAAGACAGCTGATACTTATTTGGCTTCTAGAGCACACAGCCAGGCAAAGCTAGAAGGCTATTGCCCCATCCACAAAGAGTGTAATCACTGCATCCTAGCTAGCTCTTCTAGGGAAGATGCTCATGGTACCCTACCTGGGTTCCCTTTTTGAGGCAAATACACCCATCCATTGGTCCCATAAGTACTGGTTGCTGACAGCACAGAGCTATTCCCTTCCCTGGAGAAATCCCTTTTGTGCCTAGAATGTCCGGCCTGCTCTCACTCTGGGGGAAGACTGCAAAAAGGAATGATTAACGTGGGGCTGTAGAAGGCTGGCCTCTTGCCATGATGGGACTAACTCTGGGGTATAAACTAGGCTCCAGATCCTGTTCTAGGATAAAGATGAAGCTAGTCTTCAGTTGCAAGCTCATTCTTAGCCTTCTCCCCCCACCCTACTGCTTCCTACCTTGGTCCTCATACCTCCTTTCTCCTGAGAATACAGCCTTCAATAAAACATCTGCACAAGAATACCCATTTCAGACTGTTTCTAGGGAATCCAATCACATTTCAAACATTCACTTGTTTCTTGGGAGCCTATCAAGGAGTCATAGTTAAAAGCAGGAACTGCTAAGTCAGACAGATCTGGGTTTGGATCCAAGCTCTATCACTGATTGGCTTTATGACCTCAGGAATGTTTCTTCTGAATAAAGAAAGCAAAAATTTCTCTATAGGTAAAAAAGAGACAAACAGACATATCTCAAAATACTGTTGTAAGAGATAACAGGTTGAAAAGTACTTCATTTTTAAGATAACCTGTGGCCTTATATAATACAATTGCTCAGAAAATATTTGTTTAGTCAGTAAACCCGTATTTATCTTCTGCTTTATGCCAGAAACTGTTTGTACTGGAGATAGAGACCAGTCTGAGGCAGATCAACAAAGGTTATGAGAGAATGAGATGCATCCTACAGTGGTGACACTGAGGGAGGGTGGCTGGGGGATATGGGAATAATAGTACGAAGAAACCATGTAAATACTCCCATGTTTCTGCCTGATCATATACTTTCTGAACAAAAATTATTAGCAACCTGGATTAAGGATAACTGATTAGTAACCCTAAAATAGTAAATTACCCCAGAGAGAGAAAGAGAGAGTTAGAGGTTTATCCCACTAGAGCTAGGTGTTTAAATCTCAAAGGAAGATAAAACAAGGAACCATTTGTTATAAAGCTTCCAAAAGATTATATCCACCTTGGGAAATTTTCCAGAAAGGATCTGTTTCTATGAAGAAAGGTTTCTCTCCCCTCTCTGAGAAAGGGACCTGAGAAAGGGGTAGGGAGTGGCAAGTGTGTGGTGGTTCTTATATAAACACCAGATTCATAATTTGGAGAATCCTTTCTTTATATATGCAGTGTGACATTTGCTCTCATTGCTTTCCTGAGGGGGTAAAATGGGGTATAAAAAATCAATGCTGTTATTGCTGTAAATAATAACCCTGGTCTTTGATCCACAAACCTAATGCTTGCTTTCAGAATAAAATAAATAAATATGGGTATTCAAAATTTATCAGTGGTATATCATGAAGAATAAACTGGGGTTCACTAGGCAGAAATATATTCCAGGCAGAGGAAGCAAAATGTGCTGAAAGATGGATACATGCAAATAAAATTCAGTGATACTATAAGTACATAAGCATTTCAACTGCTTATTTAGGATTTATGTTCATTACCCATTATGCACGGCCCATCTTCTTTTTGCTCTAATAACGTAACAGTGTTTGGCCATCAATGGTGATGTCTCAGTGGTATCCTCTTTAGGGAAGGAAATATTAAGCAGATACTAACATTAGGTCTTGAAGTATATAAAGAAAACAATATTTTTTTCTCAAGTGTCAAAAACAATGAATTGAAATAGAGATGCTTTGCTTCCTCAGGGGGCATTAGAAATCAGCAAGGTGCCAACCTGTATACATGTATGGACTGAAGTGAGTTGATCCACACAGCCCCAGTAGAGGGAGATTATCATCTATAGAAACAAAGAAAATGATTCAGGGGAGAAAAATTAAGGAGCATGCAGAACACAAGAATTGAAGAGACCTCATTGATTGATGTCTGCTGCCCAGGGCTAGGGGCTTCCCAGAGGATACTTCTGTGGTTAAGAGGTTTGAGGTATTTAATAACATATTTGGAAAGCCTTCTTAAGTCCACTTTAAATGAAAAACATTAACTTAATGATATAAGACAGGCTTTATTCTTTGAATATTTTTAAATCTATGCAAATACACATACAGAGTTATGATGTTGGCAGGCACATTAATAGAAATGTCAGAACAAAGTCTCTTAGTTGCAGTAATAATAATAATGCCTTTCATCTAAGTGGTACTTTCAGTGTAAAAATATTGTCACAAACATGGTCTCATTGGAATCTCCCACAGCCTTTTGAGGAAGGCAACCTAAACTTAGGAGAAAAGGGAAGGCTTTGGAATGGGATAGATTAGGGCCCAAATCCAGGCTCCTTTACTACCATGTTATCTTCTGCAAATCTCCTAACCTCTCTGGAACTCAATTCCTTATCCATGAAGATATAAAAATGAACACTTTGTATAAATCAGTTGGAAAATTAAATCACAAATGCAGAAATCACTTAACACAGACTAGCATAATAGATTATTAACTTTTTTTAGGTACAGGTGGATTATGATAGCCTCTTTGTCTGGAGAGAAAATGAAAAATTAAGAGGTAAGTGACAATATCAAGGTCACCAATTAAAAAATACATTTAACACCAAGTTTTTACATTTTCAGAACAAGTCCTTCTGATTAGCACTGTGCTGTGAAACAGTCCTGGTAGAGCCCCCCCACCCTTTTTTTAAATGCTTTTTAAGCATTTGGGGCCAAAGAAATTGAGTTTGTAAAATAAGCTTGTAGAATGTTGATATAAAGACTCCCCTACCCCACCAAATATGTCTACCTCACTAAAAAGACCTCCTGTTCTCCAAATCCTGTGACTGCTATCTTAGATGAAGAATGAATTTTGTAGTTGTCATTTCAAGATCTGGAGAGGTGTTATCCTGGATTATCTGGTGGGTCAGGTATAATCACAAGGACCTTTCTAAAAGTAAAGCAGGAGGAAACAAAATATCTGGGAGAGATAAGATACTATGCTGTTGGCTTTGAAGATGGAGGAAGTGGCCACAAACCAAGGAAGGCAGGTAATGTTTACAAGTTGGAAAAAGAAAGGCAACAGTTTTTCTCCTTGAGTCTCCAGAAGGATTATAGCCCACCTGACCCGTTTTAGACTCCTGACTTCTGGAACTATAAAACGATAAACTTGTGTTGTTTTAAGCCACTAGGTTTATTGTTGCGGCCGGCGCAACAAATCGACCAGGAACATGAGGGTAAGATTTTAAATAAGTCAAGCATATGAATTTGTGCTTGTGCATGTAATCATTGCTGTCCTAGTACGAATCTGTACAATGCACCATATTAAAGCAAAAGCAAGTAATATAATGAGTCCAGTAAATAACCAGAATGAGTGTTACTAGTGCTGCTATTCCTGCTATCAATAGACCCAGAAAACATTTGACTCGTTTGAGCTGCAACTGCAATTCCAGGGCAAACTGATAACCATAATTAGCGTACCAAGGTCCTTCTACTTCCACATGTAATAACATATATGGAGGTTGCATAGTTACAAACACTATCATGGGACCAGTGCCTGACAAAGGCAGGGACATAGGTAGACAATTTGTTAACACACAATGGTCACAATGGATATTATACAATAGGTGTCCCCCTTGGAAAGAGGTGAGAACTATTGATCCCAAGCCCACTACCAGTAAAAGGTCTAGGAACACAGGCCCGCACAGTCAGATTGAAGTCTTTTGTGGCAGTATAACCACTCCTGGCTATTTGCACTCCAATTGGTCCCAGGGCAGCAACCAGTTTCCAGAATTCTGCATGAAACATCCCTCCAGCTGTAAGGGGGAGACGTCTTTTATCCCATCTGTTCTGGCTGTTCAACGTGAGGCGAGCCATCCTCTGTTGGAGACGCGAGGATACGGCACCACCTTTCTGGAAGCCAGCATGGGGTATCTTCATCCTGAGGAAAAACACAAACAAAATCGCGTCCTCTGTGGAGGACAGGATCAGGCATCTGGTCTTTTTCTCCTTTTCTGAAGGTTTCCCTTCATAAACCTTCTACAACTTTCTTTTGCATTTAGGTTTTGTCCCAAGCCATTTTCTTCCAAACAACCATCTTATTTAGGACAAAATTACCCTTTATCTTTAATAAAATGTTTATTTTTATCAGTCTTACACTCTTAGAAACACCTTAATCTTTAGTGAAGACTAAGTATTAGCCAATTGTGAACTGTCACAACAGAATTCTTTAGATGCCAATTTATGAATCAGTTAAGTGCAAAACATGTTTACCAACAGATTTAATTCTTATTTTCTTTGTTGTAAGAAGTCAAAAGTACAAAACTATGTTTAGTAATTAATGACAGCATTTTACCCTGTTTGGTTAAGACCTAGATGTCCATAATTTAATTCCATTTGTCATCCCAACCAAAACTTTAAACTTTTAGGTTACTAAAGACTTTGAAAGCCACTTTAGTAATTACCCATTAAGACCTTGAGACAGACAATTACCTATCAGTTTAGTCATTTCTTTGCTAACAGATTTTAACAAATAACACGAGCTTATTTGACCTTCAGTAAACTTTGATAGAATAAAAGCTTCACATTTACTGCTATAACTTCAAAGACATGTCTATCTTAATTAAACCAACAAACTTAACTTAGTTCCAATACTGATTTACGTTCCACCTGGGCCCACTCCACTTTGAATGTTTACCTGAGACACGAGTGCAGAGATCTGGAGTGGGGGTGTTAGGTCCAGGGGCTGCTCTGCTTGCTCCTTGACAGTGAAGAAATAAGGAGCCGCTGTGCATGATCTAAAGGCTAGTCATGTAGGCTGCACTCACGTTGGAGCAGAAACAGGAGAAGGGGGAGACAGAAGAAACAAAGTGCCTCCAGGAGGCAGAGAAAGGATTCCCAGTTTTAGAGCTCATCAGCTCCAAGAGAGGAGCAGACGCCATGCTTTCCTGCCAGCAAGGGGGGAGGGGTTAAGCAATCCAAGTCAGGCCAGAGAAGACAGGGAAACTTCCCCGAAACAAAGAGTTTTGGCAGCTGCTTGGGAATATTCCTTACAGTCTCTGTCTCGAGTTAGACCAACCCCAGTTGGCTTCAGTTATAGCCATTAACACGGGAAATGAGTGAGGGAGAAGCCCCCACATATTAGGAGGAACACAGAGAAAGTCAGAGTCCCCTTTGCTAGGGATGGCCCAGCAACCTGGGTATACTAGAAGAAGGCTTATTTTCGTAATTATCTGCAAGGTCCTTTTAGAGACCTTGGACCCTTTTTGCTTCATAAGGGCCTGCAAAGTGGTCATAAAGAAGACCTGTTCCATAGACTGCGATTGCCCCATGTTATTTTACTCCTGCTGTCACCCATCAACCCAGGCTCTTCTTACTTGACTGTCGGCAACTACTTGCCTGTATGTGCACTCCCTTGAAATGTTCTCAGGTCCCTGTTCGGGCGCCACTTGTTGTGGCCGGTGCGACAAATCAAACAGGAACGTGAGGATAAGAGGATGGTGAAAATAATTTAAGAGACAAAGAGATGGGGGCAGGAGGAGTACTGAGGAGGATGTCCAACAGTGCTAAGTTTATTCAAAGCACTAAGGCCATATATATAGTGATAATAGGAGAAGCAATACACCTGTGTCTAGTTAAACAACCACGAGTTCCTCGTGATGCCAAATGGCTGATGCCAGTACAAATACAGCAAACCTGAAAGTAATTTATGGGCTGTACTAGGGCAGCAAGGACCAGCCATGAACTTATGACCCCAACCGAATTGTTCTCATTTGTTTAGCAAGCGTGTGGGAAGTCATGTAGGTGAGCACACAACACATAGCACAGACCCTTTCTCAGTGCTACTCAACTTTTCCCGTCCTAAACCTTTTGTTAGGTTATTTGGACTTTAAAGTAGGCACAAGTCAGGGCCTGGTTTGGTCCTCGTCTCAAGCCTTATTGTGGCCTCCCACAGTTTATAGTAATCTGTCACAACAACAATATGAAACTCATACAGACCCAATAGAAACTTCTAACCTCAGAAATGGTGAAGAGTGGACTTTCTAAGTTTAATTTGCACATATATTAGCAATGATAGTGTTTCAAAAGTAAATGTATGATTCTTTTTGCCATTTTATATTCCAGGAAAATAGCATTGCCAGTAAGACCCTCATTTTCCTCCACAGCATGAAAGTTACAATAGATGTTAGAGAACTTAGTGATATAACAATTTTTAATGATATGCTGTATTAAAGTCTATTATTATTTATATGAAGTTTAGAATTAGCTAAATGTTTAATATTAACACTCTAACCAGTTTAGCTGTGGGTCAGGCGATACTGTAGAATCCTAGAGATAAACTTATATCAGAGAGATTTATTGCTTCAAAGAAACGTTTTAAGATATTCTTTATGCTTCAATGGGGTCAACTAGGCATGTGTAACTCCAAATATACAGAAGCTATTATTTAGAATTATAGAATCATAGGATCTCAAAGTTGGAATGAACTTTAAAGGACCCCAGAGTCAATCATTTGGAGAATGCCTATACCTTCCGTTAGGCATTCCAGATAAAAGACTTATGGTGAGACCAGACCTCTCCTTTGCCTAGCATGTTGGAATATCTACCTCTTCTTTTTTGACTCTTGACTTTCACTTCAACACTTTGAAATATGTTGGGCCCATATCAATGACTTCTTTTTAAAGATGTATATGCAGTGAAGATAAAGCTTCTGGCCAAAAGTTACACAACTGGTTAAAGTAATTTCAGGGCATTTCTAAATAAATCCTTTTGAGGCTTCATTGAACTGTGTTTCATGTAAGCCTAGGGTTCTAAATCAGAGCTGGGTTCTCTGGTTGGGGTTGGAGAATCAATGCTGAACAAGTCAAGCATAAATCTTGTCATTATGGAATTTATGGTCCAGTGAAGAGTACAGATAATGAAGCAGATACAATACCATGTGGTTGTTGCAGGTGAATAAACTCATACATGACATGTGGAATAGCAGGTCAGGAAAGCCCTGGGTCCTGCAGTTTTGGCTCCAAGTCCAGGTTGTTTCTTGCACTATGTGGCCTCTGGGATGGTAATTACTTCACCAAATTATCCAGGACTGACCTATTTGTGAGCCTCATTTTTTCCTGTTTTCCCCTTCTTCCCTGGAGTGTGTGGTAAAAGCAAAATTAATGGCAGAGGCAGGCACAACCAAGCCTAACTGCCCAAATTCAAGAATCCTTCCAAGAATCTTAGTGAAGGTAAATGGTCCTGACTATATTTGGAGATCCTTAGTAATAGTAAAGTCCTGGAAATGTAAGTTTCTTGAAATAGCTAAGTCAACAAGCTCATATTATTCCTAGTTTAGGTGAAGGGAAGGAGAAGGACTAAAAAATATATATAGCTTCTATCCTGATGAGTCACTAGTTAATGTGAAATTATAATATGTCAAAAGAAGTGAAAGTTTGAGCCAGAATAGTATTACTTCAATTGGAATTAGAAGCAAGCTATAGGGAAAGAAACACAATGTTTCTTGAGTGAGTATATTTCAGAATATGGAAAAACATCTTATTCTCTTATGAGTTTATGTGTGTGAGAGAGAGAATACCAATCATTTTCCTTTAATGATGTGCCTTATTCCAGTGGCATGTTTTGTCATACTGGGCTAGAGGAGGAAAAAAAAGTTTTTCAAGAGCTCCATTCTGAAATTTTTTTCTAGAATTGTGACTTGGGTATCAATATCTGAGTCCCACCTCCCAACCATTATATTAATGATGCTTTCACTTAGAAGAAGCTCAACAGGAAAAAAACAGATTTCAGTTCTAGGTCAAAACCCATTTGAAATATTAACTTGAAAAATATTTTTAGGGGTAAAAAGAAGGAAAGTGAGAATAGGTAGTAGATAGATGATTTGGAATACATTAAATTATTTGCTGAAACGATCATCTCTGATATCATCTCTGATATTCCAGTTACTGAACCTATAGGTTTTCTCTAATAGGGCATTGATTTTCACTTTTTTTAAGTGGAAATAGAGGTGACACACAATATTAATTTCAGGTGTATAGCATAGTGATTTGACAATTCTGTACACTACTGAGTGCTCATCATGATAAATGTAATCACCATCTGTGTGATTATAATACACCATATTGTGTATTGTGAACATAATACGACATATAATATTATTGACTATATTCCCTAAGCTCTGCTTTTCATCTCTATAGGTTCATCTTTATAGGTCATCTCTATTGATTTTGTAGATGATTTTATAGATTGATTTTATAGATGAAAGTTCATCTATTTTGCCTATTTCTCACCCAACTACCCTCTGGCAACCATCAGTTTCTTCCCTATATTTATAAAGAGTCTCTTTGTTGTTTTGTTTTTTAGATTTCCCATATAAGTGAAATCATATGGTATTTGTCTTTCTTTGACTTATTTCATTTAACGTAATACCCTCTAGATCCATCTGTATTGTCAAGTGGCAAGATCTCATTCATTTTAATGGCTGTGTAATATTTCATTGTACATATGTATTATTATACACATTTTATCCATTCATCTATCAATGGACATTTGGGGGGCTTCTGTATCTTAGCTATTATAAATAATGCTGCAATGAACATGGGGGGAATATATATTTTGAATAAATGTTTTTGTTTTCTGTAGACAAATACCCAGTAGTGGGATTAATTTCTATTTTTAATTTTGTGAATAACAGTATGGAAATTGTACAAATTTACATTCCCACCCATACTCATGCTATGACATAATAGCTCATTGTGGTTTTAATTTGGATTTCTCTGATAATTGGTAATATTGAGCACTTTTCATATGTCTGTTGGCCATCTATATGTGTTTTTTGGAAAAAAATGTCTAGGCTTTTTGCTCATTTCTAATTGGATTTTTTTTTTGGTAGAATTGTATACATTTTTATGCATTTTGGATATTAACTCTTATCAGATATATCATTTGCAAATATCTTCTCTCATTCACTAGGTTGTCTTTTTTGTCTTACTGTCTTATTGTCTTTTTTGTCTTATTGATGGTTTCCTTGGCTATGCAAAAGATTATTTTAGTGTAATCCCAGTAATTTATTTTTGCTTTTGTTTCCCTTGCCTGAGGAGACATAGTCATAAACCTGACATTGCCTAAGGCCAATGTCTAAGTGGTTACTTCCTGTGTTTTCTTTGAGGAGCTTTATGGTTTCAGGTCTCACATGTACATCTTTAAACTATTTTGAGTTTATTTTTGTATATGATGTGAGAAAGTGGACCAGTTTCCCTCTTTTGCATGTAGCTTTTCAGTTTTCCCAGCACCATTTTATGGGGAAAAGACTCTTTTCTCCATTATGTATTCATGCCTGCCTTGTCACAGATTGACTGTATAGGTGTTTGTTTATTTCTAGGCTCTGAATCCTGTTCCATTGATCTCTGTGCCTATGTCATGCTAATATCATGCTGTTTGGATTACTGTAGCTTTGTAGTATATCTTGAAATATGGACATGTAATACCTTTGGCTTTTTTCTTTCTTGAGATTGCTTTGACTATTCAGTCTTTTGGTTCCATACAAATTTTAGGATTCTTTTAGTTCTTTGAAAAATGCTCTTAGTATTTTGATAGGGATTGCATTGGATCTGTAGATGGCTTTGAATAGTACAGATATTTTAACAATAATAATTCTAATCTATAAGCATGGTATATATTTCTGTTTGTGTCATTCTCAATTTCTTTCATCAGTTCAATGGTTTCTTAATTTCTCTTTCTGCTACTTCATTATTATCCTATAGAAACACAACAGATTCTGTATATTAGTTTTGTATTCTGCAACTTTACTGAATTCAAACAGTCTAATAGTTTTTTAGTGAAGTCATTAGGATTCTCCGTATAGTATCATGTCATCTGCAAATAGTGACAGTTTTATTTTTTTCCTTACCAGTCTGAATGCGTTTAATTACTTTTTTTTTTCTTGTTTGATTGCTGTTTCTAGGACTCATGCAAGTATGTTGGATAAAAATGGTGAGAGTGGATATTCTTGTTTTGATTTTAGAGGAAAAGCTCTCACTTTTTCACCATTGAGTATGATCTAGCTGTAGATTTGTTATATATGGCTTTCATTACATTAAGGTATGTTCCCTCTAAACTCCTATTATTCAGAGACTTTACCATGAATGTATATTTTGTCAGATATATTCTCTGCATCTATTGAGATGGCTATATGATTTGTATCCTTCCCTTGTTAATGGGCTGTATCATATTAATTCATTTGTGACTATTGAACCACACCTACATCCCTGTAATAAATCCCACTTGATAGTGGTGAATAATCCTTTTACTATATAGTTGAATGTGTTTTGCTGATATTTTGTTGAGTATTTTGTGTCTATGTTCATCAGAGATACTGGTCTATAGTTTTTTGTGGTTTTTTTGGTAGTATCTTTATCTGGTTTTGGTATAAGGGTAGTGCTAGTCTCATAGAATGAATCTATTTTATGTTCTATTTTTGGAATAGTTTGAAAAGAATATATATTAACTTTTTAAATGTTTGGAGGATTCACCAGTAAAACCATATGGTTTAGAACTCTTGTTTATTGAGAGTTTCTTCATCACCAATTCAACTTTGTTACTAATAATCTGTTTAAATTTTGTATTTATTCAGTTCTAGAAGATTGTAGGTTTGTAGAAATTTATCCATGTCTTCCAGGTTGTTCAAGTTGTTGGCCTATAGTGTTTTTTTTTTTATATAGTATTCTCTTGTAATTCTTTTTATTTCTGTGGTGTTACTATTTCTCCTTCATTTCTGATTGTATTCGAGTTCTCTGTCTCCTCTTTTTTGGGGGGGGGGGCAGGTGGGATAATTCTGCTAAAGGTTAACCATTTTTGTCTATATTTTCAAAGAACAAGCTCTTGGTTTCATTTTTTTTTTAATTTTTCTTTTTCTATCTGTGTTTGTTTGTTTTTTCAGAGAGCACCTGTGTGTGTTGGGGGAAGAACAGAGGAAGAGAGAGGAAATCTTAAGCAGACTGCCCACTGAATGTGGACCCCCATCTGGGGGTTCAATCTCATGACCCTGAGATCATGATGTGAGCCAAAATCAAGAGTCTGACACTTAACCTACTGAGCCACCAAGGTATCCCTATTTTTTCTATTTTTCAGTCTTTATTTATCCTCTAATCTATACTATATCCTTCTTTCTACTAAATTTGGGCCTTGTTATTTATTTTTTCTTTTCTAGTTCCTTTAGGTATAAGATTATATTGTTTGAGATTTTCTTGATTTTTTGAGGTAAAATTGTATTGCTACAAAGTTCCCTCTTAGAAGAGAAGGCTGCTTTTGCTGGGTCCAAAGACTGGGTGCTGTGTTTTCATTTTCATTTGTCTCCATATATTTTATGATTTCTCCTTTGATTTCCTTTTTTGACCAATTGGTTGAGTTGTAGCATATTGTTAAACCTCCACATATTTATATATTTTTTCTAGTTTCTTTCTTGTAATTGATTTCTAGTTTCATATTGTTGTAGTAGGGAAGGATTCTTGATATGATTACAGTCATTTTAAATTTGTTGAGATTTATTTTGTGGCCTAATATGTAATTTATTCTGGAGACTGTTCCATGTGTACTTAAAAAGAATGTATGTTCTGCAGTTCTGGGGTGAAATGTTCTATACATATCTATTAGGTCCATCTGGTCTAATATGTGATTCAAAGCCATTGTTTCTTTATTGATTTTCTGTCCTGATGATCTATCCATTGAAGTAAGTGGGATGTAAATTCCACTGCTATTATTGGGTTAATACCAATTTCTTTCTTTATCTCTAGTAATGTTTGCTTCAAACCCATTCCTGGGTTGTCCCAGTGGGGGCTGAGAATGGCCTTCATTTGTGGCTGAGCCACAAATGCCCTCAGTGCAGTCAGATGCAATGACCCCCTTTGCTTGCTGTGAGTGTGCTGGGTAGAGCCTGCTCCTTGTTCTATTGAGAGACCTGGCTAAGGCAGCAGTTGGCTCCTTGGTGGATGGTGTCAACAATCAGCCTAGCTGTCTGCAGTTAGCCTCTCCTTCACAGCTACAGGCACAGCAAAGGACAGGGCTTGCTTCCTATGCAGCCAGCTGAGTGGCTCAGCTGCAGGAACTGTGGTTGTGCTCATGTATAGCATTTTCTTCTCTCCTCCCCAAGGCAGCAGTCACTTTGGAGTAGTGCTGGTCCCAGCCAGGGCTGCCTGGCAGGTGTGATAGGACAGGAGTCACTTTGGAGGGAAGCCTGCTGAGATTGGCAGGTTGGGAGTAGTGGCTCTACATGGAATGTCAGTGTGGGGTATGTGGCACTAGCAAAGTAGTTGGAGAGTGTTAGAACTGGCTCCCTGAAGTATTCAGTTATCTAGGCTGGGAAGGAAGGAGAATTGTGCCTTCAAAGTGGTTGCAAGGATTAAATTATTTATAAACACCTACACTAAGTTTATACTCAATAAATTTAGTACATAGTGTAATGCAATGAGACAAATGTGAGCTTTGAAATCTCATAGATTAAAAAGAGTTCAAGTCCAAGCTCAGCTTCCTATTGGGGGCAAGACACCTCTCTCCGGGCCTCAGCCTTCTCATCTTTGATACAGAGGAAAGTTTCTTTCTCTTGAGCATGTTCTGAAAGTTGAGCAAAATTATGCATCTGAATATGCACCACTTCCTGGTGGTATACATGGGGGCTTATCACACCTATGAGGAGACAGTGCACATTTGCTCATGTTTAGGCAGGGGCTTTATTAACTCTCTTTTGCTGAGTTCCTGTCTTGATTCAGGCACTTCCCTACCTTTTGTAAGGGACACCAAGAAGTAGAGGACACAGCAGATATGAGCTCGCAGAGGGAGGGCTTAGGGCTAGACTGTGGTATCGGTTTCTTTGCAGATGTTCTGACTAAATATTCCCAAAGAACCCTCAAACTTTATCTGTAGGCACCATTGCACATGTTTTCAGAACTCTTTATCATGTACATTTCATAGTAAAAATCAAAGAAGTATTTTTCTTTCTTTTCTTTTTGCATGGCTGTCACAGTTCTCTCAGACCACAGTCTGAATGAAATTTAGCTCTGTTTCTGCAGTCAGAAGCTGTAATGATCATGTGATCTTCCAAAGGGACACTAATTATGACCTCATTTCGAATACTTTTACGGGAGATTGTTTGGGAAGACTTGGGCAGTCCTAGTCCCTGACTACCACTCCTCTACCTTCCTATACACATATGATGAGAGACAGGTCATGGAACAGGCTCACCTTGTATCCACATAGCTCTCTGCTCCTGTTACAGTGTCATGCATACTCTGGCTTTCTTATCGTCTCATCTTAGAAGAGAAAGAAACACTGCAGAGAGCTCATTTCTTCTGCTTCAAGCCAGTTACTGAAAATGGTAAAATGGAAGAGTGGCAGAGCCAGAAAAAGAAGCCGCCTTGACTCTGCCAAGCGTGTGCTCCTGCTGCCAATCGCAACTCTTTGTGTGTAGACAGTCTGTGCAGCAGACTAGGACCTGCTTCAAGTACCGCATCTGCCTGGGGCTCTTTCCCAGTATAGTTTACTGCTCTCCATCCCACCCTGAAGGATATCACCGCCCTGATTCCCTCCCAAGCCTCCGTGACAGCTTCCTGTCAAGTGACTCTCCCCCACAAGTCTTTTTTGACAAATCTCAGAGATGCAACAGCTGGTCACCCTTCAAGACTTGCACATGTCTCTGTTGCCACTTATGTAGATTTCTTTCTTCCTTATTGATTTTTTTCCATTTCTCCTCTTCTGTTTTGTGGGTATCAACTAACAGTTTACATTCTCTTGTATTGCTCAGTTCTCTCTATTTAAAGTCCCTATCTTGTGGCAATTTCTGCACATATGGACCTTCCAATTATAAAGTTATAAGGAACAATAATAGATACTAACTTGTCTGTTTACATTCTGTTCTACTGTTCAAAAAGTTTTTGCATAGCAGTTGTTACAACTTCTCTCCAAAGTAAGCCTCTGATACAGAGGTTTACTTTTACATTTTTTTTTAATGGAAGAGTGAATAGCTTCAAAATAGTTATAACATATATTTAAAAAAACAAGCATCCATATACCCATCATCACACTTATAAAATAAAGCATTATCTGAACCCCTCAGAACCAGCCCTCCACCTCAGTAACCTCTTACCTTCCCCCAGTGTCACAGCCATCTGGATCTTACATTATCACCTCCTTATTTCTCTTTGTAGTTTTACCACATATATGTATCCTTAAATAGCATAACGTTTAGTTTTGCCTACTTTGAAGATGGAATGTAAATCAAATTATACTGTTTGCATCTCTTCAAACTGTGCTATTCAATTTCATGGTCGTGCAGCTACTGAGCACTTGAGAAGGGACTAGTCCAAATTGCAATGTCCTGTGCATATAAAATGCATGCCAAATTTTGAGGATTTAGTACAAAAAAGTCATATAAATATTTTTATAGTGGATTCATGGTGAAATATATTAGATTGAATGAAATATATTATTAAAATTTCATGTTTCTTTGTTTTTAAATGGCTACTAGAAATTTTAAAATGAAATATGTTGCATCATTTTTCTACTAGACAGAGCTACTCTAGAATTTATATTTTTACTTAACATCTTCTTTGTGAGATTCACTCATGGTGGTGTTGGTAGCTGTATTCACTGTGTTGTCACTTTATTATTCTGTACTATTATTGGTAGACATTTTTATTTGTTCCATTTTTTTCCCCAGTTACCAACAGTGTTATTTGAGTGGGCAAGAGTTTTTCTAGGTATTGCTAGGTCCTGGAATTTGTACCTATTCATCTTACTAGATACACAAAATTGTTTTCTGAACCAGTTGTACCATTTTTTTTTTTTCCTGCCAGCAGTGTAAGAGAATACTCATGCTCTATATCAGAGGTCAGCAGACATTTTCTGTAAGTAGCCATGTAGTAAGTGTTTTAGGCTTTAGCACCAAGTGGTAAAATTGAGCAATGGTTCTCTGTGAAAGACTAATAATCTTTTTTACACTTTTCATTTAAAAGTGTAAAAAGCATTCTTGGCTCATGGGCTGTACAAAAGCAGGTGGCAGACTAGATTTGTACCATGTGTTACTGTTTGCCAAATCTTTTGCTGCATCATTGTTAACACTTGAAATTGCCAAATTTTAATTTTAGCCAATCTTACAAGTACAAAGTGGTATTTTCATTTGACTTACCCAGCTTACTAATGAGGATGAGAATCCTTTCATTGACTTATTGGTCATTCATGTTTCCTTCTCTGTGAAATGTTGGTTTGATTCTGTTGTCCATTTTTATTAGTCTGGTATCATTTTAGAGGCCATGAAACTAACTTTGCCTGAGAGGAGATGTTTGATATGAATGTTTTAAGATCATAGCTAGGAAGGAACATAACATGGACTCAAGCTCTTTCCTCTAATTACAATGTATTTCGTGCTTTCTTTAAAAATGAACTAACAGTAGGGGCACCTGGGTGTCTCAGTCATTTAGCATCTGTCTTTGGTTCAGGTCATGATCCCAGGGTTCTGGGATGGAGCCCTGCATCAGGGGTGGGGGAGCTCCCTGCTTGGTGGGAAGCCTGCTTCTCCGTCTCCCATGTCCCCTGCTTGTGTTCCCTCTCTTGCTGTCTCTATCTCTCTGTCAATTAAATAAATACATAAAATTTTTTAAAAAATAAAAGATAAAATAAAAAACTAACAGTAGTATACTAATTTACACTGTTATTTGATACTGCTATTCCTTTCTTGGGCAAATGTCTTTTCTTAGCTTTTAATAGATTTCAAAATGCATGTCTGGATAAGGGTAGCAACTTTTTCTATGATTGAGATTTGCTTTAAGACCATTACTTTACTGGGACTGGGTAGCTGATTTTCTCAGTGCTGATTTCACAGTGTGTCCTATTTGCTCTTTCTTCTTAATTGTGAGAACCTAATTATAATTTGCTCAGTTGAAAATTCTGACTTTCCCAGGTTGTCTTCCCCTTTTGAGGGCCATGTGACATACATGGAAGAGTATTAACTGGGTGTTCTGAGACAGAGGGGATAGATTGAGCTAGCACAAACCCTTTGGTCTTCCCTCTACTTCTGCCTGGAACTTAGTTTCAGTGCCCAACAGTGCAGTAGCCATCTTGCAATCATGGAAGCTAGAAAGATTCTGGATTCCCAGTGACTTTCTTCACAACCTGCACCAATGTTGGGCTACTTCAAGATGTCTTATTATTGGAGAACAAACAAAAATTTTTTTTACTATTATAATAAGTTAAAGCAGTTAAAGGCAACTCTAATTGATAGAGGCAAAAATGCAGACTTACAGATGGACTACCTCATATTTGAATCACATTTAGGGAATAATTTTTTAGAAAAAAAATAGTAATTTCCAGAAAACATATATCATAGGAAGTCATTTAGAAATTGTTTAAAGGGGCGCCTGGGTGGCTCAGCAGGTTAAGCCTCTGCCTTCGGCCAGGGTTATGATCTCAGAGTCCTGGGATCGAGCCCCACATCAGGCTCTCTGCTCAGCAAGAAGCCCGCTTCCCCCTCTCTCTCTCTGCCTGCCTCTCTGCCTACTTGTGATCTCTCTGTCAAATAAATATTAAAAAAAAAAAAGAAATTGTTTAAAGAATTACTATGTATCAGAGGAAAACTTTTCCCATTTTCGTCAACTACATTTCATCCTATGAAGATTGAGGTATTTAGCTGTAATATAAGAGAACACTGTCCCTTAGTTCTTTATCTTCATTGAAATAGCAAATGAAATAAAGAATACAGCAATATTAATGTCTTAGAATCTTGGATAAGGCACAAGGTCACCATCTAAAGTCAAAAAAGGACTTCAGTATGGTATGGGAGAAAAAGCATGGGATTTTGAGGTTGACGAAAGACCTGTATGCCATTTACTAGTTGTTCGGTCTTTGACATTCTGGGTTCTAATTAGTCTACAATCCAGTAAGGATAACAAACACTGTTTTTATAATAGAATTGTTATAAGGGTTAAATGTCTTTTCAGCATATAGTACTTCCCTTAGATCATCTTTCTTCTTCTGAGTGTGATTTTGGTAAAACAAACATATGAGTAAAAATTCCTAGAGGTGAGGCACCATGAAACATGAATTTCAAGTAGTTACAAGGATCTTTGTTAATTGAATGATTAGAATGAAAAATAAATATTATTGTTCTTTAATCTGAACTGATACTTTGATGACTATTATAATACCCCACTCCCCCATGTGCACATGTGCATGTGTCCATGGACTCACGCCAATGTGTATGCACACACATATAGATTTTATCTCAATAAGTCCCACTCATTCTTCTGGGCTTAGCATTGATATCACTGTCTCAGGGATGCCTTACCTGACCACACACTTCATTTTGTGCTTACTCCTGACTGGCCTTTTAACTTCTTACATTGTATCATCTGCTTCCTTCCTTAGATTGGGAGTTGCTTGAAGTCAGGGGGTGTGTTTAATTCACCATCTTCAATACTGAGTACTCTTCTAACATAGTAGATGTTTTAAAAGTACTTCTTGAATGAATGAGTGAGTCAGTGAGTGAATGAGTGACTTCTACACATCAGGTATTGCGGGGTCCATTTGTAGGCAAGGCCAATCCAAACAGATTGTCTCCAAGGAGTTCAAATATATTCCACTTTCACTGTAAATTGACTAACTCAAGGACAATCATATAACTGAAGACAACAAGATTGCATGAAGCCCAGACCAAGAGTAATAATGTGTCTATGTCCCTCCATCTCTCCAGAACCTTTCTTAAGAGTAGGAAGGAGCTCTTATTCAAAGAAACATAAAAAGGGATTTTGTGAGTACTGGGTATTATGCACAAGTAATAAATTATTGAACTCTACATCTGAAACTAATGGTGTACTCTATGTTGGATAATTGAATTTAAATGAAAAAAAATTAAAAAAATAAAAAAAGAAAAAAAGGATTGCAATCCTAGATTCTAAGATTTGAATATTCCTAAGATTGAAATGCAGCATTTCTTGAGCAGTATATCTGAAGCATAATAATAAGACATGGCATGTTTGAGAAGTATTATTAGGAGGTTGGTGTGGATTCTGTTGCAGAAGAGGATGAAGAAAAAGTAGAGGAATACTAATTTTCATTCCTTTTAACCCTGCAGCATGTCACACTCAGAACTTTAGGTTCAACATTAACTGATAGTCATTAAAGCTTTCTGGTTAGATTGTCTTTACTTTTTTTTTAAAGATTTTATTTATTTATTTGACAGAGATCACAAGTAGGCAGAAAAGCAGGCAGAGAGGGGGAAGCAGGTTCCCTGCTGAGTAGAGAGCCGGATGTGGGGCTCAATACCAGGACCCTGGGATCATGACCTGAGCTGAAGGCAGAGGGTTGAACCCACTGAGTCACCCAGGTGCCCCTAGATTGTCTTTACTTTTTTTTTTTAATTTTTAAGATAATATTTATTTATTTATTTATTTATTTATTTGACAGACAGAGATCACAAGTAGGCAGAGAGACAGGCAGAGAGAGAGGAAGGGAAGCAGGCTCCCCACTGAGCAGAGAGCCCGATGCGGGGCTCGATCCCAGGACCCTGGGATCATGACCTGAGCTGAAGGCAGAGGCTTTTAACCCACTGAGCCACCCAGGAGCCCCAAGATTGTCTTTACTTTTAACTGTGATCATTTTCCATTTGTACCTGTAAGATTTTTCCATCATGTCTCAAAGTAAAGGCAAGAAAAAAAAAAATCATGCTTTATAGAACAAATGTATCCTTTTTACATTACTAACCCCAATGCTTGATCTATATATTAATGTGCTATTTCTATGACTATAATAACAAATAAAATATATATTTATAAAATAATATATACAAATATAAACCATTTATATACATATATAAACAAATTGTTTTAAATTTAAATTTTTGATCAATTAAGAGGGAATAAACTTCTCAAAATGTCCTCTACCAGAATCCTGAACAGAATAGCCCTATAAACACAGATGCCCTGGAGGCTTGCCTTTCTATCCTGGTTATACAAAGACTTTTTCCATTTAGATAATCATTATAACATTCTTCATAACAGGCAGGGAAAAAATTATGTCAAGTTTCAGATAAAGACAAAGAATTGGTCACTCACAAGATACCATTAAGAGTCCCTGATAAATATATGCTGTTAAGGAAAGTCTGTGAAAGAAAAATATTTGTTGGACTTCATATCCTTTATGTCTAGAAGAATAAAAATGGACCTAGCACATTAATAAAAGGAAGGCCTAGGAGATCTCACATCTATCAAAATTAATTTCCACTGGATTGAAGGGCTAGGTGAAATTTTGAAATTTAAAAATGCAAAAGAAAACAGGGGTGATTTCTAAAAATCTTACCAGAGGCAGAAGAATTTCCTAAGCTTAAAAATAATTTAGGCAAGAGCAGAGTCAAGATGGCAGAGAAGTAGCAGGCTGAGACTACATCAGGTAGCAGGAGATCAGCTAGATAGCTTATCAAACCATTGCAAACACCTACAAATCCAACGGGAGATCAAAGAGAAGGACAGCAATTCTAGAAATAGAAAATTGACCACTTTCTGAAAGGTAGGACCAGTGGAGAGGTGAATCCAAAGCATCGGGAAGATAGACCATGGGGGGAGGGGCCGGCTCCTGGCAAGCGGCGGAGCAATGGAGCACTAAATCAGGACTTTTAAAAGTCTGCTCCATTGAGGGACATCACTCCAGAGGCAAAACCGGGGTGAAGCCTACGCAGGGTCAGCGTGGCCCCAGTCCTGCAGGATCACAGAAGGATTGGGGGTGTCTGAGTGTTGCAGAGCTCGCAGGTATTAGACCAGGGAAGCTGGCTACAGAGACAGAGCCAAGGAGTGAGCTCTCAGCTCAGTGTTACCTTGAACTGGTTGCAGGCGGGGTGAGCTTGGAGCAAGACCAGAGGCCAGGGAGACAGGAGTAATTGGGCGCCTTTCTCTGAGGGCGCACTGAGGAGTGGGACCCCGAGCTCTCGGATCCTCCGGGCCAGATTTGGGAGGTCGCCATTTTCATTGCAATCCTCCGGAACTCTACGAAAAGCGTTCAAGGAACAAAAGCTCCCAAAAGCGAACCCGAGCAGATTACTTAGCCCAGCCCCTGGTAAGGGCGGTACAAATCTGCCTCGGGGAAAGACACTTGAGAATCACTATAACATGGCCCTCCCCAAGAAGATCAACAAGAAATCCAGCCAAGTTCACTTATCAAGGAGAGCAGTGGAATTCCAGAGGAGGAGAAAGCAAAGAACTCATGACTTTCTCCCCATGATTCTTTAGTCTTGCAGTTAATTTAAATTTTTTTTTAATTTTATTTTTTTCTTCTGCTAATTTTTATTAACTTTTACCCTTTTCTTCTTTAATGTATTTTAAGTAGATTATCTAATATATATCCATTTTTTTCTTTTTTATATTTTTTCTTTATTTGTTCTCTTTTTTAAATTTTTTTTTCTTTTTCTGAACTTCTTTTTATCCCCTTTCTCCCCCCTACGATTTGGGGTCTCTTCTGACTAGGTTAAAGCACATTTTCCTGGGGTCTTTGCCACACTTTTAGTATTTTATTTGCTCCTTCATATACTCTTATCTGGACAAAATGACAAGGCAGAAAAACTCACCACAAAAAAAAAAAAAAAAAAAAAAAAAGAACAAGAGGCAGTACTGAAGGCTGGGACCTAATCAATACAGACATTGGTAATATGTTAGATCTAGAGTTCAGAATGACAATTCTCAAGGTTGTAGCCAGGCTCGAAAAAGGCATGGAAGATATTAGAGAAACCCTCTCAGGAGATATAAAAGCCCTTTCTGGAGAAATAAAAGAACAAAAATCTAACCAAGTTGAAATCAAAAAAGCTATTAATGAGGTGCAATCAAAAATGGAGGCTCTCACTGCTAGGATAAATGAAGCAGAACAAAGAATTAGTGATATAGAAGACCAAATGACAGAGAATAAAGAAGCTGAGCAAAAGAGGGACAAAAAGCTACTGGACCATGAGGGGAGAATTTGAGAGATAAGTGATACCATTAAGATGAAACAACATTAGAATAATGGGATTCCAGAAGAAGAAGAAAGAGAAAGGGGAGCAGAAGGTATATTGGAGAGAATTATTGTAGAGAATTTACCTATTATGGCAAAGGGAACAAGCATCAAAATCCAGAAGGTGCAGAGAACCCCCCTCAAAATCAACAAGAATAGGTTCACACCCCATCACCTAATAGTAAAATTTACAAGTCTTAGTGACAAAGAGAAAATCCTGAAAGCAGCCCGGGAAAAGAAGTCTGTAACATACAATGGTAAAAATATTAGATTGGCAGCAGACTTATCCACAGAGACCTGGCCGGACAGAAAGAACTGGCATGATATATTCAGAGCACTAAACAAGAAAAACATGCAGCCAAGAATACTCTATCCAGCTAGGCTATCATTGAAAATAGAAGGAGAGATTAAAAGCTTCACGGACAAACAAAAACTGAAAGAATTTGCAAACACCAAACCAGCTCCATAGGAAATACTGAAAGGGGTCCCCTAAGCAAAGAGAGAGCCTAAAAGTAGTAGATCAGAAAGGAACAGAGCCAATATACAGTAACAGTCACCTTACAGGCAATACAATGGCACTAAATTCATATCTCTCAATAGTTACCCCGAATGTTAATGGGCTAAATGCCCCAATCAAAAGACACAGGGTGGGGCGCCTGGGTGGCTCAGTGGGTTAAGCCGCTGCCTTCGACTCAGGTCATGATCCCAGGTCCTGGGTTCGAGCCCCACATTGGGCTTTCTGCTCAGCAGGGAGCCTGCTTCCTCCTCTCTCTCTGCCTGCGTCTTTGCCTACTTGTGCTTTCTCTCTGTCAAATAAATAAATAAAATCTTAAAAAAAAAAGACACAGGGTATCACAATGGATAAAAAAACAAAACCCATCAATATGCTACCTACAAGAAACTCATTTTAGACCCAAAGACACCTCGAAATTTAAAGAGAGGAGGTGGAAAACAATTTACCATGCTAATGGACATCAGAAGAAAGCTGGGATGGCAATCCTTATAACAGATCAATTAGATTTTAAGCCAAAGACCATAATAAGAGATGAGGAAGGACACTATATCATACTCAAAGGGTCTGTCCAACAAGGAGATCTAACAATTTTAAATATCTATGCCCCTAACATGGGACAAGCCAACTATATAAACCAATTAATAACAAAATCAAAGAAACACATCAACAAGAATACCATAATAGTAGGGGACTTTAACACTCCCCTCAGTGAAATGGACAGATCATCCAAGCAAAACATAAACAAGGAAATAAAGGCCTTAAATGACACACTGGACCAGATGGACAAAACAGATATATTCAGAACATTTCATCCCAAAGCAACAGAATACACATTCTTCTCTAGTGCACATGGAACATTCTCCAGAATAGATCACATCCTGGGTCATAAATCAGGTCTCAACCGGTATCAAAAGATTGGGATCATGGGGCACCTGGGTGGCTCAGTGGGTTAAAGCCTCTGCCTTCGGCTCAGGTCATGGTCCCAGTGTCCTGGGATTGAGCCCCACATCGGGCTCTGTGCTCTGTAGGGAGCCTGCTTCCACCTCTCTATCTGTCTGCCTCTCTACCTACTTGTGATCTCTGTCTGTTAAATAAATAAATAAAATCTTTAAAAAAAAAAAGATTGGGATCATTCCCTGCATATTTTCAGATCACAATGCTCTGAAGCTAGAACTCAATCACAAGAGGAAATTTGGAAAGAACCCAAATACATGGAGACTAAACAGCATCCTTCTAAAGAATGAATGGGTCAACCAGGAAATTAAAGAAGAATCGAAAAAATTCAGGGAAACAAATGATAATGAAAACACAACGGTTCAAAATCTGTGGGACACAACAAATTCAGTCTTGAGAGGAAAATATATAGTGGTACAAACCTTTCTCAAGAAACAAGAAAGGTCTCAGGTACACAACCTAACCCTACACCTAAAGGAGCTGGAGAAAGAACAAGAAAGAAAGCCTAAACCCAGCAGGAGAAGAGAAATCATAAAGATCAGAGCAGAAATCAATGAAATAGAAACCAAAAAAACAAGAGAACAAATCAACGAAACTAGGAGCTGGTTCTTTGAAAGAATTAATAAGATCGATAAATCCCTGGCCAGACATATCAGAAAGAAAAGAGAAAGGACCCAAATATATAAAATCATGAATGTAAGAGGAGAGATCAAAACCAATACCAAAGAAATACAAACAATTATAAGAACATACTATGAGCAACTCTACGCCAACAAATTTGACAATCTGGAAGAAATGGATGCATTCCTAGAGACATATAAACTACCACAACTGAACCAGGAAGAAATAGAAAACCTGAACAGACCCATAACCAGTAAGGGGATTGAAACAGTCATCAAAAATCTCCAAACAAACAAAAGCCCAGGGCCAGACGGCTTCCCAGGAGAATTCTACCAAACATTTAAAGAAGACCTAATTCCTATTCTCCTGAAACAATTCCAAAAAATAGAAATAGAAGGAAAACTTCCAAACTCATTTTATGAGGCCAGCATCACCTTGATCCCCAAACCAGACAAGGATCCCATCAAAAAAGAGAATTACAGACCAATATCCCTGATGAACACAGATGCAAAAATTCTCACCAAAGTACTAGCCAATAGGATTCAACAGTACATCCAAATGATTATTCACCACGACCAATTGGGATTTACTCCAGGGCTGCAAGGTTGTTTTAATATCCCCAAATCAATCAATGTGATACAACACATTAATAAAAGAAAGAACAAGAACCATAGGATACTCTCAATAGATGCTGAAAAAGCATTTGACAAAGTACAGCATCCCTTCTTGATCAAAACTCTTCAAAGTGTAGGGATAGAGGGCACATACCTCAATATTATCAAAGCCATCTATGAAAAACCCACCGAAAATATCATTCTCAATGGAGAAAAACTGAAATCTTTTCCACTAAGGTCAGGAACACGGCAGGGATGTTCATTATCACCACTGCTATTCAACATAGTACTAGAAGTCCTAGCCTCAGCAATCAGACAACAAAAAGAAATTAAAGGCATCCAAATCAGCAAAGAAGAAGTCAAACTATCACTCTTCGCAGATGATATGATACTATATGTGGAAAACCCAAAGACTCCACTTACAAACTGCTAGAACTTATACAGGAATTCAGTAAAGTGTCAGGATATAAAATCAATGCACAGAAATCAGTTGCATTTCTCTACACCAACAACAAGACAGAAGAAAGAGAAATTAAAGAGTCAATCCCATTTATAGTTGCACCTAAAAGTATAAGATACCTAGGAATAAACCTAACCAAAGAAGCTAAGAATTTATACTCAGAAAACTATAAAGTACTCATGAAAGAAATTGAGGAAGACACAAAGAAATGGAAAAATGTTCCATGCTCCTGGATTGGAAGAATAAATACTGTGAAAATGTCTATGCTACCTAAAGCAATCTACACATTTAATGCAATCCCTATCAAAATCCCACCCATTTTTTTCAAAGAAATGGAACAAATAATCCTAAAATTTATATGGAACCAGAAAAGACCTCGAATAGCCAAAGCAATATTGAAAAAGAAAGCCAAAGTTGGTGGCATCACAATTCCAGACTTCAAGCTCTATCACAAAGCTGTCATCATCAAGACAGCATGGTACTGGCACAAAAACAGACACATCGATCAATGGAACAGAATAGAGAGCCCAGAAATAGACCCTCAACTCTATGGTCAACTAATCTTTGACAAAGCAAGAAAGAATTCCAATGGAAAAAAGAGAGAATCTTCAACAAATGGTGTTAGGAAAATTGGGCAGCCACATGCAGAAGAATGAAATTGGATCATTTCCTTACACCACACACGAAAATAGACTCAAAATGGATGAAGGACCTCAATGTGAGAAAAGAATCCATCACAATCCTTGAGGAGAACACAGGCAGCAACCTCTTTGACCTCAGCTGCAGCAACGTCTTCCTAGGAACATTTTATTTAGTAATCTTAGATCACTCATTAACGTTTAGGAAACTTTGAGTGTGGAAGGCTATTCTGACATTCTAATTATTAAAAAACGAGAAATGGACTCCAAATAGATAAAAATGGTGCATAGAAATAAGTATCAAAAATAAAATAAGTCAATTGCTAACTGAAGATTGTTTTTATTATTATATTCAGTTAGCCAACATATAGTACATCATTAGTTTTTGAGGTAGTAGTGTTATTATTCATTAGTTGTGTATAACACCCAGTGATCATCACAACACTTGTTCTTCTTAATACCCATCACCCAGTTACCCCATCTCCCTACCCCCTTCCTTCTGAAACCCTCAGTTTGTTTCCCAGAGTCAACAGTTCCTCATGGTTTGTCTCCCTCTCTGACTTCTTCCTATTCAATCTTCCCTCCCTTCCTCTATGGTTCTCCATGTTATTCCTTGTGTTCCACATATGGGTGAAACCATATGATAATGGTCTTTCTCCGCTTGACTTATTTCACTTAGCCTAAACAAAACAGTATTTATAAACTACTTTACCAACCCCCCCAAAACAGAACAATTCAATTTTTAAAAATCAAAAAACATGATTCCACAGTTCTTATAGTTAAAAATATAATTGGCCTTCAAATCTATGAGTGGATGTTGCATCACACACATTATGAAAGGCATGCAAATAAAAGCAAGATAACTTATTTTACCTACTAAATTAACAAAGAATAAAAAGCTTGGGAAAACCAGTGCAGGCTCAAGAGTAGGAGACAGTTACTACATAAAGTAGAAGTAAAATTCATGTGGTCACAGTGGAGGGCAATTTAGTAATTCTTATTAAATTTTAAAATGTATGTGTATATTTTGACTCAACAATTTCATTTTTAGAAATTTTGACTACAGATATAACAGATATATTCACACAGGTGTAAAAGATGTTGACAAGGATCTTCACTGCAACTTTGTATGAAGAATACCATGATACAATATAAATGCCCACGAATAGAATAAATTGCAGTACAACCATATTATGGAATATTATACTATTGTTAAAAATGAGATTTTAAAAATTAATAGACACTTATATAATGTTTACTATATGCCATTTAATTTTCATAACAATTTTATAAACTAGGCACTATTATCCTCATTTTATGGATTAGAAAACTGAACTGTAGGTAGTTTTTACACCTTAGTATATTATTTAACCTATTATATGCCGAAGCCAAAATTCAATTCAGGCAACCTAGCTTTGAATTCTATGCTACTTTTTTTTTTAATTTTTAATTTTTTAAAAATTCTTTTCAGTGTACCAGAATTCATTATTTATGCACCACACCCAGTGCTCCATGCAATACATACCCTCCATAATACCCACCACCAGACTCACCCAACTTCCCACCCCCTGCCCCTCCAAAACCCTCAGATTGTTTTTCAGAGTCCAGAGTCTCTCATGGTTCATCTCCTCCTCCAATTTCCCTCAACTCCCTTCTCTCCATCTCCCAATGTCCTCTGTGTTATTCCTTATGCTCCACGAGTAACTGAAACCATGATACTTGTCTCTCTCTGCTTGACGTATTTCACTCAGCATAATCTCTTCCAGTCCCGTCCATGTTGTTACAAAAGTTGGGTATTCATCCTTTCTGATGGAGGCATAATACTCCATAGTGTATATGGACCACATCTTCCTTATCCATTCGTCCATTGAAGGGCATCTTGGTTCTTTCCACAGTTTGGTGACCGTGGCCATTGCTGCTATGAACATTGGGGTACAGATGGCCTTTCTTTTCACTACATCTGTATCTTTGGGATAAATACCCAGTAGTACAATTGCAGGGTCATAGGGTAGCTCTATTTTTAATTTCTTAAGGAATCTCCACACTGTTTTCCAAAGTGGCTGCACCAACTTGCATTCCCACAAACAGTGTAAGAGGGTTCCCCTTTCTCCACATCCTCTCCAACACTTGTTACTACCTTCAAAATATACTACCTGTGAAAATTATAATGTTCCTTTATACTTTAAAAAAAATAACAAAGTGAAGAATATGGTTATCATGAGCCCATCTGTATTAAATACATACTCATACATATATGTTTCTAAAGTAATAGACATTTCTGGAAAAATACACAAACAATAACAGCAGGTATCTCTAAGTACTATTTTGTATGTATATTACCATAGTAAAATATTGAAAATAATCCAACCCTCTGAAAATATGTAGATTATGGTATTCTCCTCCATTGTAGCCATTAAATTTTTTGTTTGAGAGTTCATAATAGTGTAGAAATATACTAACAGAAAAAGATTATAATATATTCATTACAATATGATATTGAAAAAATATATATACAATCATTACAGTAATGAAGGTTCAAAAACATTAGCAGTAGTAATTTGAGGGTAGCCCAATTAAGACTTTTCCATCTTCCTACTTTTAAAAATTTCTGAATGTTCTGTAGATATTACATTTATAGTAGAGTACATTTTAATTTACAAAAATAATGTCATCAACTCTGAGAAAAGCAGACTTACAAAGCTGAGGCTTAGCTTTGGGACCATAGTGACCTCAGTAAGATCTTCAAAGGTCATGACAAACATCTCCCCACAAGGTTTTGGGTAGAAGAAAGAAATCTATGTGTAAGGAACTATATCTCTGCCCTAAAACCCCTAGTCAAAATCCATTAAAGAGAGGAAGGAAATCCAAGGCTAACACAAAACATCACAGAATTTACTCTTACTTGGGACAATATACTTTGTACTACACGGGTGTAGAAGGTCATCAGAACACATGAAATGCCACCGAAAGATCAGGTTAGAGAACATACTTCATGGTCCTTTTAAAAAATTCTAGGGTAGGTTCTGCATTAATTGTGCTTTCTTTGTTACATTACTTATTGGAGCAGCATATGGCTGTTTTGTTAAAGTCACATAGATACATGTCTGCTCAAATAAATTAATGCTCCCATCTCAACTGGATGATTTGGCAGGAATAATACACTCACCAGCCAATGTGTAGACTGACCCACATGACTCTCTCACTCAAGGATGTAAAGTGGAACATTGTATATTACTCTAACAAGCAGATAGAGGCAATACATTTTTCTTTTAAATATTTTCCTAGTACCATCTATTGACCTTTACTAAACATCCTGTATATTTTACACGTGCTAGAATTTGAAAATGCAGGAGCGAATCTGGGAAATGGTATGCAAATTGTGAAGGTGCACAGGAGGCACTTTTCAAATTAACAAAATCCGAGAACTGGCATCTCAATGCTTAACAAAAAGACTTTGCTTTCAAGGTGAGTTATACATGCACACACCCATACACATGCATAAATTTATATATAAATGGTTATATATACCATTTTCTAATAGATTACCTGGAAAGTTTGAAAAAGCTTCTAGGTCTGTATTATTGGAAAGCACACAAAAACATTTTGTGTTAAGATTGTTTTTATCCTGTTTAACCCTACTCCAATTCCTTCTACAAGTATTGCCTGACTAAGCAACTTAAAGCATCCTTGCTCAAGGGAGGATGGAAGTATTCTTTAGTGATGGTGTTTTCAAGTTATCTATTTTTCTGTATTGCCATAAATTGAAATGCACTACTCTCCATTCTAGACATAAAGCACTAACTATAATTATATATAATCAACATGTATAGTTTATGACCTGGAAGGCATAGTTAAATTCTAGAGAGAGCAGAACTTTAGGTTTCAAGCCTCAGCTATTAGAGGTTACTACATGGTAATCAAATAGTTAAAAGAATGGGCTTGGCCTTTGGGTGTTGAGTTTGATCAGTTCTTTATAGATTTTGGACACTAGCCCTTTATCTGATATGTCACTTGTGAATATCTTCTCCCATTCTGTCAGTTGTTTTCTGTTTTCATTGACTGTTTCATTTGCTGTGCAAAAGCTTTTGATCTTGATGAAGTCCCAATAGTTCATTTGCCTTTGGTGATGTTTCTAGGAAGAAGTTGCTGTGGCTGAGGTCAAAGAGGTTGCTGCCTATGTTCTCCTCAAGGATTTTGATGGATTCCTGTGTCACATTGAGGTCTTTCATCCATTTTGTGTCTATTTTTGTGTGTGGTATAAGGAAATGGTCCAGTTTCATTCTTCTGCATGTGGCTGTCCAATTTTCCCAACACCATTTGTTGAAGAGGCTGTCTTTTTTCCATTGGACATTCTTTCCTGCTTTGTCAAATATGTTGACCATAGAGTTGAGGGTTTATTTCTGGGCTCTCTATTCTGTTCCATTGATCGATGTGTCTGTTTCTGTGCCAGTACCATACTGTCTTGATGATGACAGCTTTGTAATAGAGCTTGAAAATCCAATCAAGAAATGGGTAGAAGACACAAACAGACATTTCTTTAAAGAAGACATCAAGATGGCCAACAGACACATGAAAAAGTGCTCCACATCACTCAGCATCAGAGAAATACAAATCAAAACCCAGTGAGGGACATCGCCAAATGCAAGGGAAGCAAGGGCAAAAATGAACTGTTGGGATTTCATCAAGATCAAAAGCTTTTGCAAGCAAAGGAAACAGTTGACAAAACCAAAAGACAACTGACAGAATGGGAGAAGATATTTGCAAATGACATATCAGATAAAGGGCTAGTGTCCAAAATCTATAAAGAGCTTAGCAAACTCAACACCCAAAGAACAAATAATCCAATCAAGAAATGGGCAGAGGACATGAACAGACATTTCTGCAAAGAAGAACTCCAGATGGCCAACAGACACATAAAAAAATGCTCCACATCACTCAGCATCAGGGAAATACAAATCAAAACCACAATGAGATACCACCTAACACCAGTCAGAATGGCTAAAATTAACAAATCAGGAAATGACAGATGCTGGCGAGGATGTGGAGAAAGGGGAACCCTCCTACACTGTTGGTGGGAATGCAAGCTGGTGCAACCACTCTGGATAACAGCATGGAGGTTCCTCAAAAAATTGAAAATAGAGCTACCCTATGACCCAGCAATTGCACTACTGGGTATTTACCCTAAAGATACAAATGTAGTGATCTGAAGGGGCACATGCACCCAAATGTTTATAGCCCCAATGTCCACAATAGCCAAACTATGTAAAGAACCAAGATGTCCATCAACAGATGAATGGATAAAGAAGAGTGGTATATATATACAATGGAATACTATGCAGCCATCAAAAGAAATGAAATCTTGCCATTTTGTGATGACATGGATGAAACTAGAGGGTATTATGCTTAGTGAAATAAGTCAACTATCATATGATCTCCCTGATATGAGGAAGTGGAGATGCAACGTGGGGGGTTTGGGGGGTAGAAAAAGAATAAATGAAACAAGATGGGATTGGGAGGGAGACAAACCATAAGAACTCTTAATCTCACAAAATACACTGAGGGTTGGTTGGCGAGGGGGGTCGGGAGAGGGTGGTGGGGTTATGGACATTGGGGAGGGTATGTGCTATGGTGAGTGCTGTGAAGTGTGTAAACCTGGCGATTCACAGACTATACCCCTGGGGCTAAAAATACATTATATGTTTATAAAAAATTAAAAAAAAATAATAAAAAAAACCCAGTGAGATACCACCTCAGACCAGTCAGGATGGCTAAAATTAACAAGTCAGGAAATGACAGGTATTGTCAAGGATCAAAGAAAGGGGAACCCTTCTACACTGTTGGTGAGAATGCAAGCTGGTGCAGTCACTCTGGAAAACAGTGTGCAGGTTTTTCAAAAAGTTGAAAATGGAGATACCCTATGACACAGCAATGGAACTACTGGGTATTTACCATAAAGATTCAAATGTAGTGATCTGAAGGGGCAGTTGTACCAGAATATTTATATCTGTAATGTCCACAATAGCTAAACTATGGAAAGAGCCTAGATGTCCATCAACAGATGAATGGATAAAGAAGATGTGGTATATACAACAGAATATTATGCAGCCATCAAACAAAATAAGTCTTGCCATTTGCAACTTAGTGGATGGAACTAGAGGGTATTGTGCTAAGTGAAATAAGTCAATCAGAGAGGGACAATTATCATATGATCTCACTGATGTGAGGAATTTGAGAAACAAGACAGAGGATCATAGGGGAATGGAGGAAAAAATGAAACAAAAGGAAAGCAGAGAGGGAGACAAACCATAAGAAACTTTTAATCTCAGGAAACAAACAGAGCGTTGCTGGAGGAGAGGGGGGTGAGAGGGTAGGGTGATGGACATTGGGGAGGGTATGTGCTATGGTGAATTCTGTGAATTGTGTAAGACTGATGAATCACAGACCTGTACCCTGGAACAAAGAATATATTATATCTTCATTAAAAAAAAAAAAAAAACACACAAAGACAAACAATAAAAAAAAAAAAAGAATGGGCTTTCAGTTCATTCTAACTTTGCTTGCAAATTCTCACAACTTTTCTTGCTGGCTGAGTGATTTGGGGCTGTGACTCGATTCTCTTAGCCTGTTTCCTCATTGGTAAAAGGCGGTTGTCAAAATGCCTAGCACATAATAATTCAGAGACATGTTAAAAGACCTGGTAGGGAGCATAGCCCATTTGAAGAGTAGAGATAATGAAAGGTGTACAAGCCTGGAGAGTCAGTGACCATGTCAGGATTCTCAACTTTAAGGATTTAACTATTCATAAAGTTAATAATGTTAAGACTTTTGAACTTGATCCTAATGGTATGAGGAAATTATCGATATAGAGATACATACCAATGAAGGCTTATTGAGGGGATTATTAAACAGTATCTAATGTGTGATAACACTTTCTTTAAGCATTACTGAGTTCAAGAAAATCAATCAGCCAGGGAATCATTCAAGTTGTCTGAAATTCAATTCTACCAACATTTTTAATTCTACATCTTATTAACCATTTTGATATTACCTAGGACATGAAGTTTCTGTAAGTTTAGATCTATATCTTAAGAGCAGTTTTTATTTTGTTTTATACTATAAAAATAAAACCCCTCTCTGTCTGTCTTTTTCAGTTCCCTCACTTCTACTCTTCACAGGCTAAATGCCATTTCCTGTCAACCCTGCAAAGAAACCAAATGTCTGCTGTGGTCTTTGTTGATAATAATGTGGTTTTATTTTTTATTTCATTTTATTTTAATTTATTTCTTTTCAGTGTTCCAGCATTCAATGTTAATGCACCACACACAGTGTTCATGCAATACATACCCTCCATAATACCCACCACCAGGCTCACCCAACTCCCCATTCCCTCCAAAACCCTCAGTTTGTTTCTCAGAGTCCACAGTCTCTCATGGTTCATCTTCCCCTCCAATTTCCCCCAGCTCACTTCTCCTCTCCATCTCCCAATGTCCTCTGTGTTATTCCTTATGCTCCACGAGTAACTGAAACCATGATACTTGTCTTTCTTTGCTTGACTTATTTCATTCAGCATAATTTCTTCCAGTCCCACAATGTTGATACAAAGGTTGGGTAATCATCCTTTCTGATGGAAGCATAATACTCCATTGTGTATATGGACCACATCTTCCTTATCCATTCGTCTGTTGAAGGGCATCTTGATTCTTTCCACAGTTTGATGACCATGGCCATTGCTGCTAAGAACATTGGGGTAAAGATGGCCCTTCTTTTCACTACATCTGTATCTTTGGGGTAAACACCCAGTAGAGAAATTGCAGGGTAGCTCTATTTTTAATTTCTTAAGGAATCTCCACACTGTTTTCCAAAGTGGCTGCACCAACTTGCATTCCCACAAACAGTGTAAGAGGGTTCCCCTTTCTCCACATTCTCTCCAACACTTGTTGCTTACTGTCTTGTTGATTGTGGCCATTCTAACTGGTGTAAGGTGGTATCTCAATGTGGTTTTGAATTGAATCTCGCTAATGGCTAAAGATGATGAACATTTTCTCATGTGCTTGTTAGCCATTTGTATGTCTTCTTTGAAGAAGTGTCTGTTCATGTCTTCTGTCCATTTTTTGACATGATTATCTGTTTTGTGTGTGTTGAGTTTGAGGAGTTCTTTATAGATCTTGGATATCAGCCCTTTGTCTGTAGTGTCATTTTCGGATATCTTCTCCCATTCTGTGGGTTGCCTCTTTGTTCGGTTGACTGTTTCCTTTGCTCTGCAGAAGCTTTTGATCTTGGTGAAGTCCCAAATGTTCATTTTTGCTTTTGCTTCCTTTGCCTTTGGGGACACATCTTGAAAGAAGTTGCTGTGACCGATGTCGAAGAGGTTACTTCCTATGTCCTCCTCTAGGATTTTGATAGATTCCTGTCTCACACTGAGGTCTTTTATCCATTTTGAGTTTATCTTTGTGTATGGTGTAAGAGAATGGTCCAGTTTCATTCTTCTCTACATAGCTATCCAATTTTCCCAGCACCATTTATTGAAGAGAGTATCTTTTTTCCACTGTATATTTTTTCCTACCTTTTTGAAGATTATTTGACCATAGAGTTGAGGGTCCATATCTGGGCTCTCTACTTTGTTCTACTGGTCTATGTATCTGTTTTTGTGCCAGTACCATGCTGTCTTGGTGATCATAGCTTTATAGTAAAACTTAAAATCAGGCAACATGATGCCCCCAGTTTTGTTTTTCTTTTTCAGCATTTCCTTAGCAATGTGGGGTTTCTTCTGGTTCCATACAAATTTTAGGATTGTTTGTTCCAGCTCTTTGAAAAATGCTGCTGGAATTTTGATCGGGATAGCATTGAAAGTATAGATTGCTCTAGGCAGTATAGACATTTTAACAATGTTTATTCTTCTGATCCATGAGCATGGAATGGTCTTCCATCTTTCTGTGTCTCCGATTTCTTTCATGAGTGTTCTGTAGTTTCTCGAGTACAGATTCTTTATCTCTTTGGTTAGGTTTATTCCCAGGTATCTTATGGTTCCTGGTGCTATAGTAAATGGAATCGATTCTCTAATGTCCCTTTCTTTATTTTCATTTTAGTGTACAAGAAAGCAACTGATGTCTATACATTGATTTTGTATCCTGCCACATTATGAATTGCTGTATGAGTCCTAGTAGTTTGGGGGTGGAGTTTTTTGAGTTTTCCATATAAAGTATCATGTCATCTGTGAAGAGAGAGAGTTTGACTTCTTCTTTGCCAATTTGAATACCTTTTATTTCTCTTTGTTGTCTGATTGCTGTTGCTAGGCCTTCTAGTACTATGTTGAACAAGAGTGGCAAGAGTAGGCATCCTTGTTGAGTTCCTGATCTCAAAGGGAAAGATGTCAGTAACGTGGTTTTAAAATGTACTGTTGGGGGGGGGTGCCAGGGTGGCTCAGTGGGTTAAAGCCTCTGCCTTCAGCTCCAGTCATGATCTCAGGGTCCTGGGATCGAGCCCCGCATTGGGCTCTCTGCTCAGCGGGGAGCCTGCTTCCTCCTCTCTCTGTCTGCCTCTCTGTGGCTTACTTGTGATCTCTGTCTGTCAAATAAATAAATAAAATCTTAAAAGTAAATAAGTCAAATGTACTGTGGCGGCACCTGGGTGGCTCAGTTGGTTAAGCATTTGCCTTCAGCTCAGGTCATGATCCCAGAGCCCTGGGATTGAGCCCCACATGTGGCTTCCCGCTTGGTGGGGAGTCTGCTTCTCCCTCCCCTCTGCCACTCTCCCTCCTCATTCTCTCTTTCACTCTTCCTCTCTCAAATAAATAGATAAAATCTTAAAAAAAAAGAAAAGAAAACCCATACTACACGCTGGGGCACCTGGGTGGCTCATTCGGTTTAGTATCAACTCTTGATTTTGGCTGGTTATGATCTCAGCATCTTGAGATTGAACCATGCACTGGGCTCCACAGTCAGCAAGGGGTCCTTGAGGATTCTTTTTCCATCTGCCTCTGCCCCTCACCCTGCTCATGCATGCATGCTCACTCACTCACTCTCAAATAAATAAATAAATCTTTTTTAAAAATGTACTATGCACCTATCTGTCAACATCATTTTGTTTGAGATAACTGTTTTGGGACTGAGGATTTGCATGTGAGATTTAAAAATTTTTAGATGCTGTTCTGGTACCTAAACAGTCTTTTGGACCTTATTGATGCTTTATTCTAAAAGGTGAGGCTTTTAACATCAAAGCCTCAGAACCTGCAGCTACTGAAGAGACAATGATTGATTGAGGCTAAAAAGGAAAATTAATTTAGGAGAGGAAACATTTGGACTTCAAGTCTTCTGAACTTTAATTAAAATGGTGATTTAATTTTTGGAATTACTTTTCACTCCTTGTTGGACTTCATATCCATCTTGTCCAAATTGGGAGACATTTTGTATTATAGGCACTATATTAATTTATGTATTTCTGTGTTGCCATCATTTGGACTTATAACTTCTGGCACACCCATATTAGATAATGTGCCTCAGTAATAATTTGAAATGGGTCTCAGAATAAGGAATAAAGTTCCAGCCTGGGGTGCAATGTGGCCTTTAGTCAATAAAAATAGGCACCTATGCTGATTCCCATCCATGATGCTTCTGCCTGGAAGGCTGATGCATAGGCTACATAGGTTGGGGCACATACATTGTCATGTGAATGTTACCACTTAGAGAACAACCACAGTGGTCAGCTCTGCTTCTGGGGGTAAAAGCTGCATTGCCCATCATCATCGCAGGAGCAGATGTTGCTTTTGGTGAAGGAACTACTCTAAGATCATTGTTGTAGAGCTAACCTGCAGGCCTCTGCTTCCAAGGAGATAGTCCACTGGGTATTGACATGGGCTGGAATGTTAAGATGAATGAAATGAGGAAACAAAAATCAGAAATTATAGGAAACAATATTTTTTGTTCTCCTTTTTCTTGTTTCAGCCCATAAAATAAGAATTCCTTCCCTAATAAATACTGGAAAGTGGTCTTATGCCTTTTTTCCTCCCACCCTCATGTTGTCCTAAGAATAAGCCATTTTCTCAAGTACAGTTTTATGTAGAATAAGGCTGACATCTTGATCATTTGGGAAGGAAAAAGTGAAACTAGATGGGATCAGGAGGAAGACAAACCATAAGAGACTCTTAATCTCACAAAACAAACTGAGGGTTGCTGGTGGGGGGGTATGGAGAGGTGGTTGGGTTATGGACATTGGGGAGGGTATGTGATATGGTGAATGCTGTGAAACCTGACGATTCATAGACATGTACCCCTTGGGCAAATAATACATTATATGTTAATAAAAATAATAAAAAAGTAATGCATATACAAAGGATATACAATTTAAAAAATTAAACTCCATTCTGCCCCCCAAAAATGCCAGATAGACTCCTTTTAGAACATTTACACATAGAGGTGCCTGGGCACATCAGTTGTTTGAGCATCTGATTCTTGGTTTCTGCTCAGGTTGTGATCTCAGGGCTGTGAGATGGAGCCCTGCATTGGGCTCGGTGCTCAGTGCAGTTCGGCTTGGGATTCTCTCTTACCTTCTCCATGATGCCCCTCCCCCCCCAAAAAAAAAACCAAACAAATAAATAAAAATTTTCTAAAAAGAGCATTTACATATATATAAAGGTACTTTCTGCATATAAAACCAAGACATACTTTATATGTCTTGTACCTGCAAGGTATGAGAGTCCTTGATCCTCAATCCCTGATCGAATATCATCTAGTTAGGATGATAATAAAAGCTGTTAGCTCCTAACTTGAGACTGTGCTGAACAAAAAACTGTGTTTGAAGCTATTTGCTGTTTTACATAATTCACCATGGACAGGGGTCTTTTGTCACAACCTTTTCAGCATATCATTAAAGGGCTTGGATATTTATGAGAAGCTGTTACTTCTAAGAGAAGAGTTGCTTTTCAGGATCACCAGCTCACAGCGTTTTAGGTGCATGTCTCCTCATCCAAATGGTTTATGTTAGAGCACCTGTTGGTGGTGGAGCAGGAAACAGTTGGCAGTGAACTACAAGTGTAAGAATTTGAAGGTAACTAGGTCTTATTACCGTATGCCTGCATAAAAATATTATTTCCCTACTGTGGATGGGGGAACAGAAGCCTTGTGTCTGCTAAGATATGAACATTTGTTTGGGAAATTTATGTTGATATATAACAGCATATGGTCTTTTTCATCATGGATTTATGTACAGGAGGCAAGCTTCATGTTCACAGTTAGAAGCATTAAAGATGGAGTCTCGTGAGTGACCTAGTATGTGGCTGTCTTGTCATCTGCAATAAGAATCACAGTGCTTGGCACATACAGACACCATCTCCTTTCCCAAAGAGGAAAGGCCAACCCTCCTGGTGAAGAAATTGATCTTTGAAATTATCAAAGGGACACTGAAACTACACACATACGATCCAGGAAGGACCACATCTCCCCAGTGTAAAGGAGCCATGGTATTTCAGAGACTTCTCAAGACTGGCGGCCAAAACAAAACATGTGACAGTTAGGAGCCACAAAAATATGTTACTAGGTCTGCCTAACGAGTAGGAATTACTCTTTACACTTGCTTATTATTTCATTTTTCAATTTTATTTTAAAAAATTGAAGTATAGTTGACAATATTACATTACGTTGAGGTGTCCACAGTGATTTGGCAACTCTATATGGTATGCTATGCTCACCACAAGCATAGCTACTATCTGTTACCATATAATGCTATTGTAATACCAATGACTTATTTTCTATGCTGTATCTTTCATTTTTGTAATTTATTCATTCCCTAGCTGGAAGCTTATATGCTCCATTTCTCTTCAGTCATTTTGCCCATTCCCCACTCTCTCACCTCTGGTAACCATCAGTTATGGGTCTGCTTTTCACTCTTTGCTGATTTGTTTTGTTTTGTTTTAGATTCCTCATATAAGTGGAATCATATGGTATTTGTCTTTCTCTGCATGGCTTATTTCACTGAGCAAAATATCCTCTAGGTCTAACCAAGCTGTCACAAATGGCAAACATCTCATTCTTTTTATGGCTGAGTAATACTCCTCTGTGTGTGTGTGTGTGTGTGTGTGTGTGTGTGTGTGTGTGTGTGTGAGTGACACCTTCTTTATCTATTCATCTATTGATGGGTGGGAACTTGGGTGGCTTCTATAACTTGGCTATTATAAATAATACTACAGAAAACATAAGGGTGCATCTATCTTTTTTTTTTCTTTCTTTTTTTTTTTTTAGTGTTCTCTTTTTATTTGGGTATATATCTAGCACTGGAATTACTGGATTGTATAGTAATAATATTCCTATTTTTTAATTTTTGGAGGAAACGCCATACTGTTTTCCACAGTGACTATTCCAATTCATATTCTTACTAACAGTTTACAAGGATGCCTTTTTCTCTACACCTTTAGCAACACTTGTTATTTCTTGTCTTTTTGATTCTAGCCATTATGACAAGTGTAAGGTGATATATCATTGTGCTTTTGATTTGCATTTCCCTGACAATTAGTAGTGTTGAGCATCTTTTCATGTGTCTGTTGGCCATCGATTTCTTCTTTGGAAAAATGTCTATTCATGGCCTCTGCTTATTCTTTTTTTTTCCTTTGGTGTTGTATGAGTTTTTTAAAATATATTTTGGATATTAACCCCTTATTGAATATATCACTTGCAATTATCTTCTCTTATTCAGTAGGTCACCTTTATTTTGTTGATGATTTCCTTCAGAAATCTTTTTATTTTGGTATATTTCCAAAAGTTTATTTTTGTTTTTGTTTCCCTTGTTTGAGGTGACCTGTCTAGAAAAAATGATTCTAAGGCCAATGTCAGAGATTACTGCCTATGTTTTCTTCTATCAGTTTTATGCTTTCAGATGTTATATATAGGTCTTTAATCTAATTTGAGTTTATTTTTGTATATGGTGTAAGAATGTGGTCCAGTTTCATTCTTTTGTATGTAGTTGTCCAGTTTTCCCAGCACCATTTATTGAAAAGACTGTCATTTCCCTAATGATATTCTTGCCTCCTTTGTCCTAGATTAATTAACCATATCAGCATGAAATTATTTCCAGGCTTTCTATTCTGTCTCATTGATCTATGTTATTTTTACTTGGTAGTATGTCTTCAAATCAGGGATTGTGATAACTCCAGTTTTGTTCTTTCTCAAGATTACTTTGGCCGTTGATAGTATTTTGTGGTTACATACAAATTGTAAGATTGTTCAAGTTCTATAAAAACACTATTGGTATTTTGATGGGGACCACATTGAATCTATAGATTGTTTTGGGTAGTATGGGCATTTTAACAATACTAATTCTTCTGATCCATGAGATTGTGCCTTTGTTTCCATTTATGTGTGTCATCTTCAATTTCTTTCATCAATGTTTTACAGTTCTCAGAATACAGGTATTTTATCTCCTTGGTTCATTTCTTCCTAGATATTTTTCTCTTGGTTCAATTACAAATAGTATTTTAAAATTTCTCTTTCTGCTATTTCATTATTAGTTTATAAAAACACAACAGTTTTCTGTATGTTAATTTTGTATCCTGCAATGTTACTGAGTTCATTTATTACTTGTAATAGTTTTTTTGATGGGTTTTCTATGTGTATATGTAGTATCATGTTATCTGCAAATAGTGACAGTTTAACTTTTCCCTTACCAAATGGGATGTGACTTTTATTTCTTTTTCTCATCTGGTTGTTGTGACTAGGAGTTCCAGTATTATGTGGAATGAAAGTAGTGAGAGTGACATCTTTCTCTTCTTTGTGATCTTAAAGAAAAAGCTCTCACTTTTTACCAGTGAGTATAATGTTAGGTGTGGGTTTGTCCTACATGGCCTTTATATTCGCTTCTTGGCCTTTTGGCTAAGAACAAGTGTCCTACATGGCCTTTATTATGTTCTCTCTAACCCCAGTTTGTTGAGCATTTTAATTGTAAATGAATGTTAAATTTTTTAAAAATTTTTTCTGCATTTATTGAGATGTCATGATTTTTGTCATTCATTTTGTTAATGTGGTGGATTATGTTGATTGATTTGGAAATATTGATCCATCCTTCCAGCCCCTTGAATAAATCCCTCTTGATTATGGTGGATGATTTTTATAAAGTACTGTTAAATTAGGTGTGCTAAGATTTTGTACAGGATTTCTACATCTATGTTCATCAGGGATACTGGCCTGTAGCTTTCTTTTTTTGTAATATCTTCGTCTGGTTTCTGTATAATGGTAATGTAGACCTCATTGAATGTATTTGAAAGCTTTTCTTCCTCTTATATTTTTTGGAATAGTTTAAAGAGAATGGGTATTAACTCTGCTTTAAATGTTTGGTGTAGAGTTCCCTGGTGAAGCCATCTTGTTCTGGATTTTGATTGTTGGTAGTTTTGATTACCAAGTCAATTTCATTACTAGAAATCAGTATATTCAGATTTTCTATTTCTTTCCTACTCATTTTTGGAAGATAGTGTGTTTTACTATCTTATCCATTTCTTTTAGGTTATCCAATTTGCAGTCATATAATTTTTCATAGTAGTTTCTTAGAATCCTTTGTATTTCTGTGGTGTTTGCTGTTAGTTCTTCTCTTTCATTTCTGATTTTATTTGGGTCCTACTCTTTTTTTTTAATCTTAATTAGTCTATCTAAAGTTAATTTTGTTTTACTTGTCAAAGAACCAGCTTTCTGTTTAATTGATTATTTTCGTTCTTTTTATTTTTTTAATCTTTATTTCATTTATTTTGGCTCTGATTTTATTATTTCCTTTCTTCTAACTTTGAACTTTGTTCTTTTTTTTTTCTAGCTCCATTATGTGTAAGGTTAGGTTACTTATCTGGGATTTTTCTTGTTTCTTGAGGTAGGCTTATAGCTCTATAAATTTTCCTCTTAGAATTGCTTTCTCACTGTCCCAAAGATTTTGTACCATTATGTTTTAATTTTCATTTATATCTTTGTATTTTTTAAATTTTCTTGTTGAACTCTTCATTGACCAATTGATTGCTTAGTAGCATGTTATTTAGCTTCCATGTTTCTGTGTTTGTTTTTCCAGTTTTTTTTCTTGTAAGTGATTTCTATTTTTTTTTTTTTGAGATTTTATTTATGTATTTGAGAGAGAGAGACAGAGATAATGACAGAGATAGCAGGAGAGAGCATGAGCAGGGAGGAGAGGGAGAAGCAGGCTCCCTGATGAACAGGGTGCCCAATGTGGGGCTTGATCCCAGGACTAAGGGCTGGGATCATGACCTGAGCCAAAGGCAGATGCTTAACTGACTGAGCCACCCAGGAGCCCCTCTTGAAATTGATTTCTAATTTCATGCAGTTGTGGTCTGAGAAAAGATGCTTGCTATGATTTCAATCTTCTTAAAAATTTTTGAAACTTATTTTGTGGACTAATATGTGATCTTAGAGGGTATTCCATGTGCATTTGAAAAGAATGTATCCTGCTATTTTTGGATGAAACATTATATATATATATATATATATATATATATATATATATATAGAGAGAGAGAGAGAGAGAGAGAGAGAGAGAGGTATCTATCTATCTATCTATCTATATATCTGTTAGGTCTATCTAGTCTAATATGTCTTTCAAAGACACTGTTTCCTTATTGATTTTCTGCCTGAATGATCTATTTATTGACATAAGTGGCGGGTATTAAAGTCCCCTGCTATTACTATTTTACTGGCATTATCTTCCTATATGTTGTTAATATTTGCCTCATGTTTTTAGATGTTCCAATATTGGGTGCACAGATATTTACAATTATTATATCTTATTGTTGGATTGATTCCTTTATTATTTTGTAATGCCCTTTCTTGTCTCTTTTTACAGTCTTTGTTTTGAAGTCTGTTTGGGTGATATAAGTGTTGCCATTCTGGCTTTTTCTTCTCTTCCATTTGCATGATGTATCTTTTTTCCAACTCTTCATTTTCAGTCTCTATGTATCTCTATGTAGGTCTGAAGTGAGTCTCATGTAGGCAACATATAGATGAGTCCTGTTTTTTTCATCCATTCCATCACCCTCTGTCTTTTGATTGGAACATTTAGATTTACATTTAAAGTAAGTGTTGATGTGTATACTTATTGCCATTTAAAAATTGTTGTCTAGTTTTTTTGTAGTGCTTCTCTGTTCCTTCTTTTCTTGCTCTCTTTCCATATAGCTGATGACTTTCTTCAGTGTGATGCTTGACTTTCTCTTTATTAATATCTATTAACAGATTTTTGGTTTGTCGATACCATAAGATTCATAAATAACATACCAAGTGTATAGCAGTCTATATTAAATTCAAACACATTCTGAAAGAACTTCATTTTTACTCATCTCTTCATGTTTATGTATATGTTGTCATATTTTACATCCTTTTCTTGTGTGATTTCCTTGAACTTTTTAGATATAATTGATCTTACTGCTTTTGTTTTTTAACCTTCATACTAGCTTTGTAATTGATTGCTCTATTACCTTTACTGTATGTTTACTTCATTTATGGACTGTTTTCCTTTATAGTTTTCTTTCTTTTAATTGTGGCCTTTGTTTGCCCACTTACAGAGGTCACTTTAACATTTATGTAAGGCTGATTTAGTGACAATAAATTCTTTAACTCTTGCTGTCTTGGAGATTCTTTATCTGTACTTCAGTCTGGATAATGACCTGTAGAGTATTCTTGGTTATAGTTTTTGTTTTTGTTTTTTTCCCTTTCAGAACTTTGAATATATCATACCATTCTCTTCTACCTTGTTCAGTTCCAGCTGAAAAATCAGCTAATAGCTCTATGGGGTTTCCCTTGTATGTAACTGTTTGCTTCTTTCATTGCCTTTCAAATTCTCTCTTTATCTTTAATCTTTGACATTTTTATGATGTATCATGGTGTGAATCTGTTTGGTTTCACCTTGTTTGGAACTCTCTGTGATTCCTGAACCTAGGTATCTGTTTCCATCCTCACATTTGGCAAGTTTTCAAATATTATTTCTTCAAATAATTTTCTGGCCCTTTCTCTCTTCTTTTGGGACTCCAGAAATGATGCCCAAGATATCCTTTAACCTGTCCTCAGCTTTGTTGTTGTTGTTGTTGTTTTTTCTTTTTGCTGTTCAGCTTGGGTACTTACTATTACTCTGTTTTCCAGGTCACTGATCTGTTCTTCTGCATCCTCTAATCTACTGTTGATTCCCTATAGCGTACTTTTCATTTCAGTATTGTATTTTTCAACTCTGATTCATCTGTTTTAGTATTTCCTATCTCTTTGTTGAATTTCTCCCTGAATTCATCCACTTTGTCTCCAGTCCAGTGAGTTTCTCTATGACCATTGCTTTTAGCTCTTCATTAAGTAGTTTCATTATCTATTTCTATTTATGTTGTTCTTTCAGCTGGAAAAATATACCTTTGTTTCCTCATTTTTTTGGCTTTCTGTGTTTCTATGAATTGGGCAGAAAAACTACTTCTCCTGAATTTGAAGGGCTGCTCTTATGTATGTTCATCCCTTGTATAGTCTACATATACCTGGCACCTTTGCTGGCTGTCTGGAGCTGTGGCTGGCATGGTCTAGGGGTCCCAGGGCCCTCTGTTGGGGATCTCCTGGTGGGATGGCAAGAGCTGAAGTTGGCATAGGCCAAGGAATTTCTGGGCTTCTTTGCACAGGGAGCACCCTGGCAGGAAAGCCAAAGCTGAAGTGGATGTAAGCCAGGGGGTCCCAGAGCACTCTGTACACTGGGTATCCTGGCATAATGACTGGAACTGAGGCAGGGTACAGGCCATTTTATCCTGGGGTGCTCCACATAGAGGGTACCCTTATGAGACAGTTGGAGCTGAGGTGGGCACTGTCTCAGGGCACTCTTCATTGGGGACACACTAGTGAATTGTACAGTGCAAAAGTGAGCATGGGCCAAGAAATCTCAGGGCTCTGTGCATCAGGGGTGCCCTAGCAAGTCATCTGGAGCTGAGGTAGTATGGGCTTGGTGCTCTGGGGTGCTTTGCATCTGTGTCACCATAGCTAGAAATGGCTGGAGCTGTAATGAGCACTGATCAGACGTGTCCTATTATGTGCAGTGCTGAGGACACCTTGCTGGGACAGCTTGGGCTGGTGTGAGCTAGGGAGCAGGGTGGTAGGCTGGCTAGGATACTTAGATTCTATTCCTCTCTACACTATCAAATTTGCAGTATTGGGTGTGGGGGTTTCTGTTGTTACCATGTCTCCATCTCTCTTGCTGTTCTCTGTGGTCTTTCTCCCTTGCTGGGTAGAAACTATTCATTCAGTCCTCAATTGTTTTTTAGGAGGAATTGCTCTATAAATTAAGTGTATATTTGGTATGTCCTTGGAAGAGCTAACTTCAGGGTCTTTATGTGTCACTTTCTTGTACCTTCTCTTTCGGTACATATCCCTTTACACCTGCTTTTGAAGATAGAATGTGGGACCTAAAAGACCCTGGCAAAATAAGATTGTCAGTATTTCAGATTAATAAGGTTTAGGGTTTGGGTTTAATTTTACTGGATTTCTATGGTTGCTGTTGTGTTTTTTTAATTTTTATTCATTTTGCTAGCCAATTTAATTATCCTTATTTTGTTTTTTTTTATATTTATGTCATCCAATCCACATATATTTATAGTGCTGGGAGATAGTTATGTTTAGAAGGTACTAGCTTTGAAACTATTCTAGCTATTTCCAGTAGTATGTGAGTAATTTATAAACTCAAAACTCAGTTGCTTTATCCAAGTGGTGAGGCTAGTCATTATCTTACCTTCTTAACAAGGATGCTATGAAGTTCAAATACAGCAATATGCATGAAAGTGCTTTTTAAACTGGAGGGAGGAAGGGAAGTAGGGATGGTATGAATACGAGTATACTTGTGTTAGTTGGCTCAGGCTGCCAAAACAAAATACCACAGACTGTGTGGCTTAAACAACACAAATTTATTTTCTCACAGTTCTGGAGGCCAGAAGAGCCAGCAGGGTTGGTATCTTCTAACACCTCTGTTCTTGATTTGTAGATGACCATCTTTTACTATGTCCTCAAATGGTCTTTCCTCTATGCACATGCAATCTTCATGTTTTTTTGTGTCTAAATATCCCCTTCACATAAAGACATCATATTGAATTAGGGCCTACCCTAATAGACTCATTTTAATTTAATCACCTCTTTAAAATCCATATCTTTAAATATAGCAATATTCTGAGGTACTGGGGATTAAGACTTCAACATGGGACTTCAGTTTGCTGGGGCATAATCTAATCCATAATAATATTGTACAAACCATTATTTAGAGTTTCTGATTTTCTGCAAACTTTCAGATTTCTTTTTTTTATTTATGAAAAATATTTTAATTTGATTACAAGTTAATATGATTATGATGAAAGTAGGGGAATTTGGCCATGAGGTTCTTTGCAATTATTCCACTGTAGAATTCAGTTATATTAAGAAATACCAATTAACTTGGAAAGAAGTTCCAAAATGGTAGCTCTAGTTTAAAGCAAATTATTGGATGGCTGCTCAGTTGGTTAAGCATCTGTCTTTTCAACTCAGGTCATGATCCCAGGGTCCTGGGAAGGAGCCCTGTGTCAGTTTCTCTTCCCTGGGCAGTCTGCTTCTCCCTTTCCCTGTGCCCTTCCCCCAACTCATATTCTCTCTCTCTCTCTCTCTAATAATTTGATTAAATCTTTTAAAAATATAAAGCAAATTATGGGAGAAATCACACACACACACACACAGACACACACACACACACACACACACAAATATATCCTATGTAAAATTATTATTGTTCCACTAATAATGTTTTCTAGAAGTCCTGTGAAGAATCATTTGAGAAAGCATACAAGAAATGTTCCAACAGAAGTTTAGCATTAAAAAATGTAATGATAAAATGACTGTCTTTCTGCTGATTCACTCTGTTTGATGGCATATTGCTAACTCCCATCTGCCTCTCACTCTGTTTCCATTCTTCTGGTTCTACAGCTGCAGGTTTCTTTCCTCTGCACCCCCCTCACCCACACCTTCTGTTCCCTATATCATAGCACAACTCTTCCATAAATAGTGCTAAGGCAACCACATGCACCATCATTTGTCAATAGTATCTCTCTCTCTGTGGCTTTATTTTATTTATTTTCTTTTTTTACTGATATTGTCTACATTTCACAGGCTGGCCCTTAGCATAGGTCTAGTTATCTAATTTACCTGCATTCATATTATGTGGAAGGCTGTCATATTACTGACAACACTCACCTGTCCTCTCCTAGATCTCGTCTGGCAACAATTTATTCCTCAATATATGTTCCAGGAGCCTACTTGTATTTCCTCTGTTGTAACACTTGTCACATTGTGTGTACTGGTTTGTAGATTCTGTCTTCTCTGCAGGATGGATGATCCCTGAAGATAGCAATCATGTCTTCTTCATTGTGATTTCCCTTTAAATTAGCACAGTGTCTGTTGTAAAGTAGATTTTAATATACCTTCAAAAGATAGGGTGGTATAGTGTTTTAAAGTATCCTGGAACCAAACTGCCTCAATTTTTGACAATGTGTGATCTTAGGTAACTTGCTTAGCCCTCTGTTATCTCTAAAATGGAGATAACAACAGTACTTATCTCTGAGACTGGTGGGAATTCTAGGAGGTGATATAGTTAAGCATTTAGAACAATGTCTGATGCATAGGAAACTAGAATAGATTGGTAGCTATTATTGTTACTGGCAGTTAAATTATGGTTAGTGGGATGAAGGGATGAAGGGTGAATGCATTTTCAGTTGACATTTGGCAATAAGTTGCTAAGTTAGTATCACTAATAAAGTTTGAGGCATGTTTTGTTCTAATACTAAAAATTTATTAGACATTTCAGATGTCTTTAAAATATGGTTCATTTTGCTTTACTACCAGATTTGTCTTGTCAACAGTGATTATATGGGCTCTATCAGAATCAATATTCTGGCATGAATTTTTAAGAGGGAATGGGCTAGGATGCAGTTTTCCCCTAGCATTTCTGAAAGCATCTTGGATTGTATTCACATCAAAAGTTTCCCTTTCATCATATATTGTCTTTTCATTTTTCAAAAACTATTTTCCCTGGAGTGCTGGCACATAGTAAGGCATTCGGTATTGGTTGAATGAATGAATGGCATAGGATAGACAATGTGAGGAATTATTGTTCAAGAAGTTCACTGCTAGAAATACACTGGAATATTACAACTGGAGAATAACTCTAAAGAATAGATTCATTATGGTGGGATTCTTTGTTTTTCTTTTTTTTGTTGTTGTTCCTTGTTTTACATTACAAAATAAGCTTTTATTGCAATAGAGTAGAAAGGTCCCTAGTCTCTAATTTTTTTGGATGTATGAAGAGTAGAAGTCATTTATGTTCCGTGAGCCTCAGTTTTTCATAGTTAAATGAGGATAATTATATTCATCTTATAGTAGTGTGTGGATTAAAAGATATAGTTGTATTGAAATACCTATGCATAGTGGTATCTGTGAAGGCTTTCATTTTCTTTCCTCTGGCTAGTCATCAGCCATATTTTTCACTTTCTCATTGTAACAAGAGAATGGTGATGATTAATGAGACACTGTAGTTATAAGCAACTTGGTGGGGAAAATTCTTTGCTTATTCTGTGAAGGTATTTAACAAAAAAATTTCAAGTTAAAAACATCAACTTTATGATGGAAAATGAATGCCAAGATCAGGTAGTATTTTTCAAAGTATTGGAACTTTGGACAAAGTTAGGCATTTGGCCCTCAACCACTTCAGAAATCTATAGACCAGAGTTTCTGTGAACTTGATCAAACCTGAAGGCTTCCAACTTGAAACAAATTATTGTAAGAGTGATATAACTATAGGCATTTCTACTAACCATAGAGGTAAAAAGTAAAAGCAAAATTCCTTGCATCTGAAACTACCTATGTTCTTCATTTCAAGTTTTTATTTAAATTCCAGTTAGTTAATATATAGTGTAATAATAGTTTCAGGGATAGAATTCAGTGATTCATCACTTATATATAACATCCAGTGTTCATCACAAGTACCTTCCTTAATACTATATTTACATTTTTTAACCTATTTCTTCTTTAATTTTTGCAAAAGACTGCCATTTAGTTATATGGGTTCACCTATCACCTTACAATGGCTATTGCATGTCAGCTAGAGAAAGAGCACTATCTTGGGAGGATAGAGATGTAGTTTCTAGTCCTTGACCTATTCTGATAAGCTACATCCTTTGGTCAAGTCACAACATCCACTTAATGACCAGCATGAAACCAGAACAGGATTTTTCCTCAAAGATTTGAGGTTTTGTATAAGAAATACCCAACCTCACCTATTCTAAGAGTCTTTAAGGTAGGGGGGCGAGAAGAGGGAAAAGCTATGAAAGCAGTGGTAATTCTAAAGCAACCAGCTGGCCTCATTTAATGATAATTGACCCAAAGAAGGTACCATATCAATCAACCATTTATCTGATTCAAAGATTTCTCTTTTTCATTTGAGCTCTTTTTCTTTTTTATAAATTTTTGAGGTAGTATGCTGAAATGGAAGGCATTAAACTAGAAATCAGAAGGTACATTTCTTTGTTGGACTCAAGTTTATCATTTTCTTCATATGTTTCCTTGGGCAAGTCTCTCTCTGATTTTTCGAAGTCTGACCTCTTTTTTTTTTTTTTTTTTCAATGAAAAAAAATTTCAGCACTGACTAATTTATATATACTTTGTGATAACCTAATTTAATTGAACTTAGCAAATATTTGTGAACTATTGCTGTGTCAGGCAATGTTACTTCATGCATTTATTAGATTGAACAAAAATTCTTGGACATCCATCATTTACTAGATGCTCTGCTGAGTTCTAGCCTACTGTCAGAGGAGCTATAATTTCATGAGGGATGATGCATGAAATCTATTGATGTGTTCAGTACTATCCCAAAAGTATAACCATATTACTATACTCTGCCTCAGGTAGTGGCAAGGTCAAAAGCCTCAGAAATGAAGTGGCACTTGAGTTTGATCTTAAAGCATAGACAGAATTTCTCTAGGTGAAATTCTTTAGGTGAAAGGATTAGCAAAACAGAGAATAAATATAGAAATATCTGATTCAAGCTATATTCAAAGCTATATTACATACTCGATGATGTGATCATCAAGACAGCATGGTACGGCACAAAAACAGACACATGGATTAATGGAACAAAATAGACAACCCAGAAATAGACCTTAAATTCTGTGATCAACTAACCTTTGACAAAGTGGGAAGGAATATCCAATGGGAAAAAAGTCTTTTCAAAAAATGGTGCTAGGAAAATTGGATAACCAAATGCAGAAGAATGAAACTGGACCATTTTCTTACACCATATACAAAAATAGACTCAAAATGGATGAAAGACCTAAATGTGAGAAAGGAATCCATCAAAATCATAGAGGAGACTATAAGAATATATAATATGTATTATAAGAATATATTACATATATATGTATAGTTTTTTATATATAAATTTATTTAGAATATATATATTACATACATATATAGTTTATATATATACATATATATATGTGTATATATACTCACCGCCTATTTCTTATCTTCTCTCTTCTTGCCACCTTTAGTCACTTGTACTAAAGATTGGCTTCCTCATATGATCCTACTTATATGAAATGTCTAGAATAGTCTAAATCATAGGCAGAAGGTATATTAGTGGCTTACAGGAAAAGAAAGGGACAGGGTTTCATTCTGGGGTGATAAAAAAAATTCTAGAATCAGTGATGATAGTTGCACAACACTGAATCTACCCAAAACCCCTGAATTGTGTACTTTAAAATACAAAATTCATGGTACGTGAATTATAAAACAATAAATCTGTTCTTAAAAAAAACACACAAATAATAGTTTCCAGAATGAGGCAAATGGCCTCTGGAAAATTCCAGATGTCGTATTGTGGCTCTTATCACCAAAGGTTGACTTTCATATCCAGTTCAAATAGAGCAAAACACATCTAAAGGGAGAAGAAAGTATAACTGGCCCATTGGATCAGGAGTCCATTCCCAGACTGTCAGCTTTAGGCAGAAGAACATAATCATGAAACACAAATATGATCCACTTTTGGCTCAGTGGATAGAGGGTGTGCTTTATAATCAGACTGTGCTAGATTGAAAAATATGTTCTTTCAAACCAACCAGATATATCACTTTGGACTAGTCATGTCTCTTCCCTTGACTCAAATTATTTTTCTGATAAGTCAGGATAATAATTCATAGAGCTTTCAGAAAGATTAAGTAAAATAATATATCAGAAGACTCTAATACAGTTCTTGAGAGAGGTGGCAAATTCCATTTTCCCTTGAGATCTAGGCATATGTAGGGAATGTGGGAATTGGCAGAGTCTACCAGGAAGTAGTATTTCCCCTTCTATAGTGTAGGGTTATTCTGTGGGGGGGGCAGGGGCCAAGAAGCTTCCCTATCAAGGACTATATTTTTTCAACTTTCCTTGTGTGACCTGGCCATGGTCTATATTTTTCTAGTGGTATGTGCATGAAAAGGATGTGTATTGCTCTGAGCCAGGGTTTTAAAGAAGCAGGGTTATATTTTTCCCTCCCTTTTCCACCTCATCTGGCTCTGAAGCCTTTTTGCATGCCAAGCTACAAGACTGTAGGACTGGATTCTTGAACTACTCTGTGAGGGTGAACTACACACAAAACAGGAACAGAAATGTTAGACTCCTGCACAAGTGAGGAATAAACTTTCATTGGGTTAAGTTAATGAAATTTGGAATGTATTGATTATAGCAGCTAGCATTATTCTAACTAATAAAATATACAATAAGGCTCTATCCTTGGGATCTCATTGAGAAAAC